>NC_082645.1:41307186-41927721 GCF_028023285.1 Balaenoptera ricei | reverse complement strand
TTCATTTATTTCTGATCTGATCTTTATGCTTTCTTTCCTTCTGCTAACTTTGGGGGTTTTTTGTTCTTCTTTCTCTAATTGCTTTAGGTGTAAGGTTAGGTTGTTTATTTGAGTTGTTTCTTGTTTCTTAAGGTAGGATTGTATTGCTATAAACTTCCCTCTTAGAACTGCTTTTGCTGCATCCCATAGGTTTTGGGTCATCATGTTTTCATTGTCATTTGTTTCTAGGTATTTTTTGATTTCCTCTTTGATTTCTTCAGTGATATCTTGGTTATTAAGTAGTGTGTTGTTTAGCCTCCATGTGTTTGTATTTTTTACAGATTGTTTCCTGTAATTGATATCTAGTCTCATAGCGTTGTGGTCGGAAAAGATACTTGATACGATTTCAATTTTCTTAAATTTACCAAAGCTTGATATTTGACCCAAGATGTGATCTATGTTGGAGAATGTTCCATGAACACTTGAGAAGAATGTGTATTCTGTTGTTTTTGGATGGAATGTCCTATAAATATCAGTTAAGTCCATCTTGTTTAATGTATCATTTAAAGCTTGTGTTTCCTTATTTATTTTCATTTTGGATGATCTGTCCATTGGTGAAAGTGGGGTATTAAAGTCCCCTACTATGATTGTGTTGCTGTCGATTTCCCCTTTTATGGCTGTTAGTATTTGACTTATGTATTGAGGTGCTCTTATGTTGGGTGCATAAATATTTACAATTGTTATATCTGCTTCTTGGATTGATCCCTTGATCATTATGTAGTGTCCTTCTTTGTCTCGTAATATTCTTTGTTTTAAAGTCTGATATAAGAATTGTTTTGTCTGATATGAGAATTGCTACTCCAGCTTTCTTTTGATTTCCATTTGCATGGAATATCTTTTTCCATCCCCTCACTTTCAGTCTTTATGTGTCCCTAGGTCTGAAGTGGGTCTCTTGTAGACAGCATGTATACGGGTCTGCTTTTGTATCCATTCAGCCAATCTATGTCTTTTGGTTGGAGCATTTAATCCATTTACATTTAAGGTAATTATCAATATGTATGTTCCTCTTACCATTTTCTTAATTGTTTTGGGTTTGTTTTTGCAGGTCCTTTTATTCTCTTGTTTCCCACTTAGAGAAGTTCCTTTAGCATTTGTTGTAAAGCTGGTCTGGTGGTGTTGAATTCTCTTAGCTTTTGCTCGTCTGTAAAGGTTTTAATTTCTCCGTCAAATCTGAATGAGATTCTTGCTGGGTAGAGTAATCTTTGTTGTAGGTTTTTCTCCTTCATCACTTTAAATATGTCCTTCCACTCCCTTCTGGCTTGCAGAGTTCCTGCTGAAAGGTCAGCTGTTAACCTTATGGGGGTTCCCTTGTGTGTTATTTGTTGTATTTCCCTTGCTGCTTTTAATATTTTTTCTTTGTATTTAATTTTTGAGAATTTGATTAATATGTGTCTCAGCGTGTTTCTCCTTGGGTTTATCCTGTATGGGACTCTGTGCTTCCTGGACTTGGTTAACTATTTCCTTTCCCATATTAGGGAAGTTTTCAACTATAATCTCTTCAAATATTTTATGAGTCCCTTTCTTTTTCTCTTCTTCTTCTGGGACCCCTGTAATTCGAATGTTGGTGCATTTAATGTTGTCCCAGAGGTCTGTTAGGCTGTCTAAGTTTCTTTTCATTCTTTTTTCTTTATTCTTCTCTGCTCTAGTTATTTCCACTCTTTTATCTTCCAGGTCACTTATCCGTTCTTCTGCCTCAGTTATTCTGCTATTGATCCCTTCTAGAGAATTTTAAATTTCATTTATTGTGTTGTTCATCACTGTTTTTTTGCTCTTTAGTTCTTCTAGGTCCTTGTTAAACGTTTCTTTTATTTTCTCCATTCTGTTTCCAAGATTTTGGATCACCTTTACTATCATTATTCTGAATTCTTTTTCGGGTAGATTGCCTATTTCCTCTTCATTTGTTTGGTCTGGTGGGTTTTTGCCTTGCTCCTTCATCTGCTGTGTGTTTCTTTGTCTTTTCATTTTGCTTAACTTAGTGTGTTTGGGGTCTCCTTTGCTCAGGCTGCAGGTTTGTAGTTCCCGTTGTTTTTGGTGTCTGTTTCCAGTGGCTAAGTTTCGTTCAGTGGGTTGTGTAGGCTTCTTGGTGGAGGGGAATAGTGCCTGTGTTCTGGTGAATGAGGCTGGATCTTGTCTTTCTGGTGGGCAGGTCTACGTCTGGTGGTGTGTTTTGGGGTGTCTGTGGCCTTATTATGATTTTAGGCAGCTGCTCTGCTGATGGATGGGGTTGTGTTCCTGTCTTGCTAGTTGTTTGGCATAGGGTGTCCAGCACTGTAGCTTGCTGTTCGTTGATTGGAGCTGGGTCTTGGACTTGAGATGTAGATCTCTGGGAGATTTTCACCGTTTGATATTATGTGGAGCTGGGAGGTCTCTTGTGGACCAGTGTCCTGAACTTGGCTCTCCCACCTCAGAGACACAGCCCTGACGCCTGGCTGGAGTACCAAGAGCCTGTCATCCCCACAGCTCAGAATAAAAGGGAGAAAAAAAGAAAGAAAGAGAGAAGATAAAATAAAATAAAATAAAATAAAATGAAATAAGATAAAATAGTTATTAAAATAAAAAATAATTGTTAAAAATATTTAAAAAGTAATAAAAAAAAAGAAAGAAAGAAAGAAAGAAGAGATCAACCAAACTAAAAAACAATCCACCAATGATAACAAGCACTAAAAACTATATTAAAAAAAAAAAAAACTAAACAAAAACGGACAGAGAGACCCTAGGACAAATGGTAAAAGCAGAGCTATACAGACAAAATTGCACACAGAAGCATAGACATACACACTCACAAAAAGAGAAAAAGGGAAAAAAATGTATCATTGCTCCCAAAGTCCACCTCCTCAATTTGGGATGATTTGTTGTCTCTTCAGGTATTCCACAGATGCAGGGTACATCAAGTTGATTGTGGAGATTTAATCCGCTGCTCCTGAGGCTGCTGGGAGAAATTTCCCTTTCTCTTCTTTGTTCGCACAGCTTCTGGGGTTCAGCTTTAGTTTTGGCCCCACCTCTGAGTGTAGGTCGCCTGAGGGTGTCTGTTCTTCACTCAGGCAGGACAGGGTTAAAGGAGCAGCTGATTCGGGGGCTCTGGCTCTCTCAGGCTGGGGGGAGGGAGGGGTACGAATATGGGGCGAGCCTGTGGCTGCAGAGGCCGGCGTGATGTTGCAACAGCCTGAGGCGCGCCGTGTGTTCTCCCGGGGAAGTTGTCCCTGGATCACGGGACCCTGGCAGTGGCGGGCTGCACAGGCTCCCAGGAGGGGAGGTGTGGATAGTGACCTGTGGTCGCACACAGGGTTCTTGGTGGCTACAGCAGCGGCCTTAGCGTCCCATGCCCGTCTCTGGGGTCCACGCTGATAGCCACGGGTTGCGCCCGTCTCTGGAGCTCCTTTAAGCGGTGCTCTTAATCCCCTGTCCTCATGCACTAGGAAACAAAGAGGCACGAAAAAGTCTCTTGTCTCTTCGGCAGCTCCAGAGCTTTTCCTGGACTCCCTCCCGGCTAGCTGTAGTGCACTAGCCCCCTTCAGGCTGTGTTCACGCAGTCAACCCCAATTCTCTCCCTGGGATCCGACCTCCGAAGCCCGAGCCTCAGCTCCCAGCCCCCGCCCGTCCCGGCGGGTGAGCAGACAAGCCTCTGGGGCTGGTGAGTGCTGGTCGGCACCGATCCTCTGTGCGGGAGTCTCTCTGCTTTGCCCTCCGCACCCCTGTTGCTGCACTCTCCTCCGTGGCTCTAAAGCTCCCCCCCTCCGCCACCTGCAGTCTCCGCCTGCGAAGGGGCTTCCTAGTGTGTGGAAACCTTTTCCTCCTTCACAGCTCCCTCCCACTGGTGCAGGTCCCATCCCTATTCTTTTGTCTCTGTTTTTTCCTTTTTCTTTTGCCCTGCCCAGGTACGTGGGGAGTTTCTTGCCTTTTGGGAAATCTGAGGTCTTCTGCCAGCATTCAGGAGGTGTTCTGTAGGAGTTGCTCCACATGTAGATGTATTTCTGATGTATTTGTGGGGAGAAAGGTGATCTCCACGTCTTACTCTTCCGCCATCTTGAAGCTTTTCCTCAATAATTATATTCTTGAATATAAAAGTGGCACAATAGTGTGTTAAGCAAGAATAAATGTGAAAATGTCTCATGATAGAGTTGTCAATAACTGGCAGTCTTAAAGACTTCTTTTTTTCTATATTTTAAATCTGTCTATATCTTGAGATAAAGGTGATACGTTTTATTGTAGAAAATTTGTAAAATACAGAAAAAAACCCCACAAAAGTTATCTATAATCTCACAAAAAAGATAAATACTTGGAGAATTTTGAGGTGGCTTCAGCAATATAATTATACCATTTGCTTCTCTTTGATCAAACCAACAAATGGGTATTCTCATATAGTATCTGCTTTATTACTGGGAAAGTTGGACTGAAGAAATATGGCTTGGATCTGAGGTCAGAGTGAGCCATTCTGTTCCCCACCTCCAAACTGACATAAGTGAGGAATTTGGGTCTGCAGACCTATTCACCCCTCCAGCCTCATGGATGGGGCAGCCTTCTGTACAGCACAGTGGCTGGTAGAATAAATTGCCAAAGAAAGGTGAGTCTCCACGCCAGCCTTTTGGAGGTAAAAGTACTACGTAAGAGTAGGAGCAGAAGAGACCTTGCTCTACTTGTGGGAAGATAGGGTCCAGAGAGAGATCCAAAAGACTGTGGGTTATCAGTACCTTTATCTCTCACCATTAGTTATGTCATTCCTTCTCAATGGGGATGTTCAGGTAAGGGATGGCGGGAAGGGCTCCTTATTAGTTCTCTAAGGGGAACGTAGAAGTTAATAATTTTATATTACTAAGGGGAATTATTAATTTTATATATTGCATTGGTTAACTCAGAGAGAGAAAGAGAGGACTCATTCATTCATTTATTCACAAGTATTTATTGAGTGCCTATTACTTTTCAGGCACCATTCTAGGCCTTGAGGTTATACAGCAATGAATGAAATAGGCAAAATGTTTTTTTTTTCATGAAGCATACATCTGTGGAGAGATAATAAACAAGCCAATAAATGAATATATAATTGTTGTGTGCTTTATTTGTATATTTATATATACTTATATATTTATACATATTAATATATAATATGGTGCTATAAAAAATATAAACAAGAATAAAGGGATAGAATGTGATGGATAGTGCTACTTTAGATAAGAGTGGGTAGGAAAATACTCTGTTTAGGTGACATTTGAACAGAGACTTGAATGAAGTAAGGGAATGACTCATGCAGATAAGGGGAAAGAAAATTCTAGGCACAGGGAAGGACTGGGAAAAATTCTCTGAGGGGTAGCCTGCTGGGCGTTTTGAAGAACAGTGAGGAGGTACGTGTGATGAATGGAAAGAGCAAGGAGGAGAGAATAGGAGATGTGGTTAGATGGGCAGCTGGGATCAGGTTATGTTAAGGAGTACATGGGTCAAAGCAAGGTGTCTGGATTTTATTCTAGGTGACATGGGAAGCCATTGGAGGGTTTTAAGCAGAGGACTGACAGAATGTGATGGCCTTTTTTAACGTGATCCATCTGGCAGCCATGTGGAGAATAAGAGCTACTAGTCGGTGTTGGCTTTGACTAGGGTGGTAGCAGGGCAGGTGATTGAGAACTGGTGGGTGTTCAGAATTTGTAGATGGACTAAGTGTCATTTTCTGAGATGCTGAACACGGGAGGAGGAGTACTTTTGGAAGGGGGCTAGTTATTAAGAGTTGAATTTTGGTCGTTGAGACATCTATTCAGATAATGAAGTAGAGATTTCCACAGGCAGAAGGGAGAAAGGTCGATGTTGAAGAGAGGATTTTGGAGGTGATACATAGATGATGTCTAAAGCTGTGGAAATTGTTGACATCACCCAGGGGGTGGGTGTAAGGTTAGTAAAGAGGTGTGAGGCCTGAGGCGGTGGGGCAGGGGTGTTGGAGGGGGCATGCCAAAGCCTAGAGAATGGGGAGAGAAGGATAATTAGCGAAGGAGACTGAGCAGGTCAGCCTGTGAATTAGAGGAAAGCAAACCAGGACAGTGTGATATCCTGGATTCAGAAAGGTGAAGTCTCCTCATGACCATAATTAACAGAGCGGTGGGGGATTTACTTTTAGGTGTCTGTTATGTATTATATATAACATACAAAACATGCAAGTGTTTTACGTATGTATGTATACATATATATGTATAAATTTTAATGTGTTAAAGTAGAAGGAAAAACTATGTAAATGCTGAATTTAGAGGAAACAGAAAAAATCGTAGGTATTTTAAAAGAATTGAACATCTCTATTATTATTAATTAAAATAATTATTAGTGTATTGTGCCACAAACACTTCTGGGACCCTTTTTCCACTTAGTTGCAGAGAATGTCATCAGAAAAAAGAAACACTATCTAGCAGAGATGGTCAGACCCGCTCAACTCACCGTCTCCCATTTTAGTGAAAAGGTAAGTGTAATGCTGATCATCTGGATCCCATTTCTTCTGCAGAGAATCTCCTCTACGTAGGAGGCACAAAGCACCCTCATCCCATGACTTCTAGAAAAGAAAGTGCAAACTCCTGTTAACCTGAGTCGGTGTTAAAGGTCAAACCTGTGTCTTGAAATTTTTTGTTTATTGCCTGGTCACTTTTATGTTTCTCTATGACCCTCTTAATGCTTTTAAAGTGACAGTGTGCTTTTATGCTGTCATGGATGTCAGGCATCTACCTAAAGACTTCCTTTGTGGGGGAAAAAACAATTAGGATGAACATTAAAAAGGAGCTTTGAAGACACAGTAAAGGTGGAAGTAAGAGGAAAAAGTAAAATTCAAAGCATTGTTTTAAAACTTTATTCTGTAAGAAACCTAGGATTCTGTGCAGCCATCTGAGGAACTTCTAACTTGGAGGGCTCTCTACGGGGACCCCTATCCACAGAGCAGAACCAGAACAGTGTATTTCTCTGGGTTCTGCTTAAGACTTTGTTTCAAAAAAGCATTCTGCCTCTGAAAAAATATTTGACCACCTCTGTTTAGGGTAATCCAGTGAGAAATGTGAATCCCAAATCGAACACTGTGGCCTTGATAGGGTTGTGGCATCCGTTTGATGGGCAGCTATGGCGCAAGAAGCCAGCTGTGCTAGGCAGTTGAGGCCTGGTTTAGGGGCTACTGCAGGGGAGACCGAGAAAGTGGCAGAAAAAGAATGTGTTTATGTAGTCTGCTCCACTAGGTGGTGCTGTTTTAACTTCTCTGTTTAATTTTAGGTCTTCAGCTCTGTAAATGCTGTCCTTGATCTTTCGGTTTTTCGGAGTCAAATTGGTCTGAGAAGTCTGGTAATGGACCTGAAAAGGGAAATCCCAGCTTTATGCTTCAGTCCTTTGGAAGCCAATGGAAGAATCTCCGTTCAAGGATCATTTCTGGCTATCAAGAAGCTCAAAGAATCTTTGCTATTAAAAGCAAGTTCTCTTTTAGAAAAAAACAGGAATAGACAGAGCCCCAGAGGGAGTACATGGAAAAGTAGTCACTCTTTAAAGCCACCCAGGTCCTCAACACCTGAGACTATGAGAAGAGGAGAAAGGCTTGTTCTCGACACAGATATTTTCCTTTACCTGAAAAAGACGAGTGGATTTTATGAAAGCACACTGAAAAAATTTCATGCTCTATGTCAAGAGACAGTGGATGGTGAAATTACCACACTTTGTATAAGGAATGCTGAAGGTGGTTCTCAGCCAAACAATGAAAAACAGGTAAAAGAGCTCATTGAGAAATATTCACATGCTCTTCACTTCGAGCTTAGAAAGGAGACATTTATTTTGGAAGGAAAGGAAAATAGAGAGAAAAGAAATATTAAGCTGGCATGTGAGCAACTAAGTTCGAGGTACCTTCAGGTTCTGGTTAATTTTTATTACACGCACATTGACATTATAGGATCTTCTTCTGACACGTACTCGTTTAAAAAAGAGGTCATGAAATTAATAAGGCAGAAAGTGAGGTAATAAAATCCTCAGCAACAGTAACAAGAATGGCTGCTGCCTTCCCTTACTGAGCAGTAGTGATGTCATGAGTGATCCCAGCTTTACAGACATTATCTCATTTAATTCTTTGTTTGTTTGTTTGTTTTTTGGCTGCACCGCACAGCTTGTGGGATCTTAGTTTCCCAACCAGGGATCAAACCTGGGTTCCCTGCCGTGGAAGCGTGGAGTCCTAACCACTGGATGCCAGGGAATTCCCTATCTCATTTAATTCTTGTGACCATCTTTCATCACAGGCATTTCCATCCTCATATTATAGGGGAAGAAACTAGGATTTGAAGAGGTGAAAACACTTGTCTGAAGTTATCTAGCTGCCCATCAGCAGGAGTTAAACCCAAAGATAATATCTAAGGTATAAAACTTCGAAAATTATAAAACTAAATTTAAAGAAACTTCACTTTCTCTGCAACCCCAAATTCTTAGAAAAAAGAGGTAGCCTTCATTCTAACATATAAGAAGTTTGGATGATTACTATGCCATTGGCAATTTCTTAATATTTACAAAATTTGCATTTACTCCAAATAGAATTAGAATCCTAGCAAAACTCACTTGAGAAGCTACTTAGATGGTATTTCTGATGCAGGTAGTCATTACTTGACCAAATCCCATATTAGTATAAGGCTATTGGACATACAGAACATTTTTACTGCTGCTTACTTAGCCTAAGTGCTTACATAAAATGCTGGTTCTCCTGTTGGAATTATGAAGGGAGTATAATGTCTACTTTATAATTGTATTGTAAAATTAAAAACATTTCAGGAATAAGATCATGGATGATAAGAATAATAGCAAACACTTACTTGCTAGGCATAATTTTAAATGCATTACATACCTTTACTCATTCAGTCCTGACAGCAGCCCTGTGAGTTAGGTACTATCTTTATCGCCCTTTCACACATGAGGAAACTGGTGCCTAGTGATATAATGTAACTTGCCCATGGCTCTGATTACCGAACGGTGCTTCTCCCTTTTGTAGTCTCTCACAATTCTACTTAAAACAATTGAGAAATGTTTCCTTAAAGATGACAGAAGGATTTGAAAATTCTTTACTGAAGGGAAGCCAGAGCTTGTAAGTCATTTGGTTGTCTGTGACTGACGTGCATTTAACTTAGCATTAAGCCAATTTTAAGTATCGGGGGCACTGCAGAGACCCTCCCAGGATAATAAAATGATACATCTTGCTCATCTCAAAGTAAACAAACATGGTTATGGTAATTTGAACTGTTTATATCAGTAGAAAAGCGTAAGAAAAATCTATATGCTTTCATTTTTCTTAGCTACCTAAATCCCAAATATGTAAATGATTTCTATTTCTTTAAATATGTTATTTCATTTCTGTATGACTAAACTTTTTGCCATGGGAAAATTCTCTTTATAGGAAGTGTCCAATAAGGTATCTTTAAAAAGGTGTTTGACTTTCATTTTGCTTCTGGGGATTTGTCTCAGTCTGGGTCCAGTCGGGAGAGAGAAGGCACACAGTAATTTGAACAGGGAAAGTTTAATATAAAGAATTGTTAACTATGACGGGATTGGAATAATGAGGGATTGGCTCGTAAGAAACAGAGAAAACTCTACCAAATACAGGAGTAGTTTAGACACAGCGCCCAGGGAAAACCTCCCCCACCCACCCTACAGGCCCCAACTTAGATCCAGACTTTGCCGTAGGGTTTGTGCCAGGGAATCTTGCTGGAAATCCATCCTCTAGGGTACTGGAGGAATCTGGTTAGAAGGTGTCTCTCCAGCGGCCCTCCATTACAACATGCCTGAGGGGATTACTGGGGGGAGCTGCTGGTGGCCGGGTGCTGCTGGCCATTTGGTACTATGGGCGCTCAGTGCTGGGGAGGCCTTGGGTGTGGGCGTTGGACACTGGAGCAGCTGCCTATGGTGCGCGAGCCTAATGCTGGAGAAGCTGCGTATGGGGGAACCTTCCTCTGCCGGGGACCTGGATTCTGAGGAGCCTGCTAATTGAACACACTGAAGGAGGAACAAGGCTCTTTCCTCCTGCAGTGCCTCTCCAGCGCCCTCTACTGAGAAAGCTTAATATCTTGCCAGATACAAAGGAAGGATAAAAGGCCCAAATTTGTTTTTACTGAGTAGGCATATACGATGAATTTAAAGCTGAGTCAATAAATTGATAACTGGCAGTTATATGATACCTACCAAGGCTTTCATTATTACCACAAATTTAATACAGATAGAATAGTCTTTCAGGGACTTCCTTGGTGGCGCAGTGGTTAAGAATCCGCCTGCCAATGCAGGGGACACGGGTTCGACCCCTGGTCTGGGAAGATACCACATGCTGCGGAGCAACTAAGCCCATGTGCCACAACTACTGAGCCTGCGCTCTAGAGCCTGCGAGCCACAACTACTGAGCACGGTGTGCCACAGCTATTGAAGCCTGTGTGCCTAGAGCCCGTGCTCCACAACAAGAGAAGCCACCGCAATGAGAAGCCCTCACACTGCAACAAAGAGTAGCCCCTGCTCACTGCAACTAGAGAAAGCCCGCGCGAAGCAACGAAGACCCAACGCAGCCAAAAATAAATAAATAAATAAATAAATGAAAAAAAATCCTATTAAAAAAAATAGTCTTTCAACAAAGAGCTGGATCAGAATAGTGAGGCTCATTCCTTGACTCAATAGACACTGAATGCTAATTGGTTTATGGGTATGAATATAGCATCTTCTGCTTGAGAAGATTATGTATTTCAGGTGTTTTACATATTGCTGTCCATTTTAGAGTTCATTTAACAGCACTGTCCTTATAGTATGCTAGTCGTGTAACCAATTTCTATCCTTAATAAAAACTGACATTTTAATTTTCAAAATGGTAGTAGTGATTTTTATTAAAATTTATTTTTGAAGGTTACTGATGTTCAGGAAGATGATGTGAATTCTATCCTGTTCTAGCCTAAACCCTGTTGTGTGTCTGCCATTGGGAGAAAAACTTATCATTTAACTAGATAATAAGTTGGTACTTTTCAAAGAGGTTGCAGATGGTTAAGAAAGCCATTCTCAAGTTAAAAGAGAAGATGTGGGAGTTTCAGCTTATGATGAAAAAGAAGAGTGGGAGAAAGTGGGGGAGAAAGGAGAGGCATTTTGAGTATGAAACTCATTCAGGGATTTTTGTTGAGCTCATCCTCTGGGTTCTGGAGACAACAGTGGGACGTAAGACAGAAATGTTCAGTGACTCCTTAGAAGTTACTGCCTAGTCTGGCAGAGAAGGCAGGCAAACAAGCCATTACAATAGTGCTTGCTATAGAAGCACTACTTGGGGTAGGGTTGGAGGGTCAATTCTTACTTGGGATATATTAGTCATTTCAATATTATCAGCATAAGCCTCAGAAAAAGACGGTAAGCATAAATTAAAGTTTTATTTACCTTATTATTAAGGAGTAAACTAGCAGAACGACAAAACTGGTTCAAAAAGAAAGAAGTGAAATTAAAAAGTCAATAGGAAAATGCATGTTAGTAAAAATTGCTAAATTAGAAACAAAACTTGTCGGTGTTATAAAACTGATTTGGAAGGTTATTTTCTCTGCTAGACAGAAAAGAAAATAATCACACTTTATCGTTTTTTAAAGAAGTTAAACTTATAATTTTACAGAGTTGTAAAATGTCATTGCCCTTATCAACTGTGATATTAAGTGAAACGAACTTAACATTCCTCAAAAGAGATGACCCACAAGTGGGCTTATTAGAGCTTGTCCAGCAGGGCATTAAAAGGTCACAAAATTATTTTTTGCCTTACTTCTGTGTTTTGAGTAATTTTCTTTAACAAGCGTCAGAAGAAGCTCCCAGAGGCTGAGAGCCTGTGGATGGGTTAGCCCAATGACGGGATGAAAAGGCAGGACAGCTCTTGGTTTGGCAGATGAATGCCAAGTTTAGGGATGGCTGAATTTTGATAGCTTAGTTTTTACAACTTTTAACTGAGGGACAAGATTCCTTGATTCCTCAATAGAACACACACATAAAAAGGTGTAAAGGGAAGGAAAGGTCAAATTTGCCTTGTGAATTTCTCCATATAAACCATGTTAGCAACAATGTATAGAGTTTCCCAAAGACAGTAATTTAAGGAATGTAACTATCCTGCCAAGATTTTGTTACTCTGGGATCATTTCCTGGTATAAATACTGGCCTAGGAAACTCGTGTGGGCGCTCTTCCATATTCTCCACTCACCCCTTCTCTCCCATCTTTCACCTCTTCTGAACTGAGGGATTCTGAGAAAGTTCCTCACTCCTCTAGCTTCAGTGTTCTCAGCTGTAACCTGAAAATAATACCTATTTTGCAGGGTTCTTGTGAGTTTTAGAAAGCATGTTACATAACAGATGTTCAAGAACAGTAGCTATAATCTTAAGAACTTGGTAATACCAACACCCCAAGAAAAGCTCCCTCTGCTTGGAATGCCTTATCTCAGAGCTGGCACCAATATGTCATCCATGCTGGAGAACACAGAGTCTTTCTGGGCTCCTTCCTCTTCTCTCCATTTATATGGCCACAACCTTAGATCAGGCCTCTGTAATTTCTTGTCCGGTTTAGTGGGTTGAATAGTATTCCCTCAAAATTCATGTCTTCCTGGAACCTCAGAATGTGACTTTATTTGGAAATAGGGTCTTTGCAGATGTGGTTAGTTAAAAGTGACGCCCTAACCCGATGACTTGTGTCCTTATAAGAAAGGGAGAGGACGCAGAAGCTCAGAGAAAACGGGAAATAAGTTCATGTGATGACAAAGGCAGAGGGTGGAGTGATACAGCTACAAGCCTAGGAAGGCCAAGGATGGCAGGGAGCCACTAGGAACTGGAAGAGGCAAGGAAGAATTCTTCCCTGGAGTCTCCAAATGGAGCGTGATCCTGTCAGCACCTTGATCTTAGACTTCCAGCCTCCAGAACTGTGAGAGAATAAACTTCTGTTGTTTTAAGCCACCAACTTTGTGGCAATTTGTGATGGCAGCCCTAGGAAACCAATACACATGGCTTTCCTTCAAAAAATTCCTGTGACCCCCTGATCCTTGCAGCTGGCTCTGTGTGTGGGATCCTGTTGTATGCTCTATAACACCCTCTCTGTGACAGCATTTCACAGTGCTTTTTGTTTGTTGGTTTCTTGTCTTCCTTTCCCACTACATAGTGGTTTCCATGAGGACAGGAATTTTGTCTTTTTTTCTACTGTATTTATCCCCTGTTTATAACAGAGTGCCTGGCACAAAGTAGGCATTCCATAAATATTTATGAAATATATGAACAATTTTTGTGTTAGCCACAGAATTTAGTACTGGGTTTTATACTGAAATAAGTGTCTTATAAATGTGTGTTCATTGGAATTTTCTGTCTTTTGATACAGTCTTCCCACTTGCCAACATCATAAAACTAATACTATCTCTTACCCTCTCTTCAGGATATGTCCTCATTTCTTACTTGTATCATTTCCTCCAATGTAGGAAATTCTGGCAAGACCAACTCAAGCAGCTTGGCCAGTTACTGCCCTGGCAGGAAGGCCCTGGGCATGCTCCCTGAATTCCCTCCATTTGCCTAGTTCCTGACTAGGTTTCACCAGTGAGACAAAAGTCTCTTGTGACTTAATTTGATAGTTATGAAGATTCGTGGGGTCTGTCCATGCTGGTATCTGGTTGTTGTCAGCTTTAGCAGCTCACTGGAGAATTCTCAATGTCTATAAGTTGTCTACCCATTAATGCTTGAGATAGTAAAGCGTTTAATTAGAAGAAAATACTATACAGCATGCGTAAGTTTGTTAAGACCATCCTTCAGTTAACAAATTTCTGAGAAAAGCAATAGGAGTAGAATATACCTCCTTTTGATTATCTATGAAATTTAGTGCTAGAGGAAATTAGTCTAACAAATATTTTACTGATTCAGATATTATAAAAGTATTAACTTAAAAAGTAGGGACTTTTAGGGAGTGGGTGGGAAGAGGGATATAGAATATAAAGGTTCTTTTTGTTGTTGGAGGAACTTGTTTAAAATAAATAAGTGATTTCATGAGGGCAATAAAAAGATAAAATGTAAAAATGGTAGCGTTTTCGAGGGATGTGTATGAAGATTGGGAGGAACAACTTGCTCCTGGTGAAGATAGATGTTTATGGGCTAACTGTTTAAGGTTTATCAAAAATGTCAGCCAAAGTAGACAGCTCACTCCCCTTCTTTCTTCCTGGCAAGGTTCCTCTTAGATGGAAAACCTCACAGTTTCCTTCCCTCACCAAGCATTTTGGATTCTATCTCCATATCATCCTTTGTATTTGTTTCCTCTTTTCCATTCTCAATGACACTACTGTAATGAGCTCATACCTAAGCTGTTGCAATATTCTCCTAATGGGCCTTCCTGGCTCTGCCCTTCCCACCCCCAATGCCCTCAATCTGCTTTATATGCCACCACCAGATTAATGTGTCTATAACGATTAGTGAAATTTGGGAGGCTTCTGCTGTCTGGCTGGAAGCCTAATTAATTGTCCTACACTGAAATTTCATTGCAACATTTAATCTTATGTTCTCCTTATCCCTTTATAGCATGTGTTTTCTGATAGGTATATACTACTCATGCTCATAAAAGATGAGTGTTTTGTCATATATTAACTCATATTCTTTTTTTTAATGTCTAATATTCAGAAGCAAATAAGTTTTTCTTTTCTTTTTTTTAAGCTAGAGCTAGTAAGCATAACTTACTTATAGGCAGTGTTAGGGGAACCACTGACTGAAACCATCTGCCCTGGCCAGGCACCATAGTAACCACTTGCATGAGTTATCTTACAATAGGAGGTCCTGGTAAGGAACAGGAACTAGCAAGCTACCACCAACCAGAATAATTTGGGAAAGGTCAAAAGGAGAGAGGAGACGCCAGTCCATATGTCCTACCAACCTCCCAGAATCCTTCTCGCTGGAATCCATCTTGGCTGTGTGATGCACGCACCACCAGGAAGGACCCTGAGTCAGAGTGATCGGCAGAGATAATCCGGAAACTAACCCCATCACCATAAAACCTGAGACTGCGAGCCACGTGGCAGAGCAGTTCTCCTGGTTTCCCTTATCCTGCTGCTCTCCTCCCGGGTGCCCCTTCCCAATAAAGCCCCTTGCGTTGTCAGCATGTGTGTTTCCTTGGACAGTTCATTTCCGAGTGTTAGACAGAGCCCACTCTCAGGCCCTGGAAGGGGTCCCCCTTCTTGCAACAGTAGCACTGTATCAGGAGAACACTGCTTATGTGGTAGTCAAATGGCATAGAGATTGAGAGCATGGGTTTTGCAGCTTGATGGGTCTAAGATTGAATTTTAGCAACACTACTTACTGACTTGTGACTTTGGGCCTTCAGTTTCCACATCTATAAAATGGGAGTAATAATTCTGACCCAATAAGATTTTGTGATGATACGATGAAGTTCCCAGCCCAGGGCTTGGCTCCCCGCAGCAAATCGAAGCCATTTCCGTCACTCCTGTCAATCAGAGGAGAGGACTTGCAGTGGTTCAGACTAAATACAGTAAGATGATTTAAAAAGTATTCCTTATATTTGCTTTTGTTTCAGACCTTTAATAGGAGGAACATGGGAAGGAAGACACTGCTTGATATTAAAAAACAGCTCTTATAAAAGAGAATGCCCTCCAAAGTGGTCTCCCCATAGGTACGGAGGTATAAGTGAAGCAGGCTTCATTGTTTCACAGCGTAATCTTGGGAGGGAATATCAGAATGTCTCAATATTTTTCATGCCCTGAGGGAAAGAGGAAGTGGCTTCTGTTCGGGCAGATGACAATAGGTGACTCGACCTCTCACCCACTTAGAGGGCTGAGCTCTGGCTTTATTATGTTAAGGGACGCGACTTTCAGTAGCTTTTAGCCTCCAGGAGCCTGGACCAGCTAATAGATTCCTGTAGTTTTCAAATTTCCCCCTTGATTTTTTTGCAGGGGTGGGGGCGGAGGGAGGGTGAAGGTGTGGGTGTGGGCAGAGGTGGGGGGCACTGGGAGAGGGAGTACTGGAGTGTACACCTGCAGTTAGTTGTATGTCATCAACCACTACACCTGGGAAACTGCTTTAAACCCTTTTTTAACTGATCTGTTTCATCACATCGGGGTATAAGATTAGACTCTTAAAATATTTAAATGAATGACTCCAATCCTTATTTTTTTTTCCACAGTGAGAAGGCCTTTCTTCTTTTTCTGGGGTCCTCTCTGTCTCTGACTCTAAAATGCCAGGAGGGTCAGACTTGAAGGAAAGACAACTGGTAAGCCCGCCCAGTTTGCCAGAGGAATTCATCCTGGTTAACAAGTTGTCCCAAGTGGTCTGTCATTTCAGTGTGTCATCCTAAATAAAGAGGTAAACTGAGGCAAGCTCACATCACCAGAAACTGAATTTTTACAGGAATAACCGAGAGAAATTGCAATTCGGGAAATGCATTTTATATAGCAAGTACGTTGAGGGTTTAGGGCTGGCTGTTATCTATGGGCAAGTAATCAGAGTCCAAGCAGTAAATTAGTTGGCCTGAAGTTGGGGAGAGATTCTTGGGGGATGCTCACTGGTCAGCAGATAAGTCCCGGTCTCCTGTCAATCAGGCGTTGATGGGAAATCAGTCTCAGTTGGTTGGTTCCGTTCTTCCGAGGGCGCATGGGTGAGAGCCGCCATTTTTTTCTCCTCTGGGTCCGTTTTCGACTGACGCCGTTTCACAAGTGCGGTCCTTGTCCTGAAGGTGGCTGAGACCAGTGCCCAGCACTGTTCCGGTAGCAGTTTCTGCAGGTGAAGAAAGCAGCCTGGCAGGTGTCATACGCGGTCTTCACGAAGGTCTTCACGACGCGCCAAGGTAGGCCGCCTCCTGGGGAGTTGCTTCTTCAGGGGCGGAGCTCGCTCCTCTCACACAGAGTCGGTTGTCATTATTCTTGGATTCTGTATTTACAAATTCATCTACGCTGTAAAATTTATCTGTAAGCCCCATTCCCAGACATGCGCGAAAGCTCACAAAAGTCGCCTGACAGGCATGTACCCAGCTGAGGGGGAACAAGGTGACGCGCTAGCTTCCTATTTCAGCTCTGTCACTGTCGACAAGTGTCATTTACGCGGTATTTAGTGCCATGTTTTTCACATGTCTGTGCTTTTTGGGGGGTGATTTTGCCTTTTAAAGTGGCCCCGGTGGAGAGCTGCAGTACTGTCTAGTGTGGGTTAAGTTTGAGAAGGCTGCCGTGGGCTTTACCAGAAGAGACGTGACGTGTGGTAATAAACTTATTTCAGGCAGGACTTAGCTGTTGGACATGAGTTCAGTGTTAATGAATCAACAACAGATGTTAAATAAGGCACCTTTCAGCAGAAGCACACATAAAACAAGGTTATGTATTGATGGCTTGACGAAAATGCTGAGACCAGAGGCTTGCAGGAATCTAACTCTGTATTTGCCTAGAAGTGATGGCTCAGTCCCATCATCTGTTTCAGTGTTCACCAAAACTTGATAGGACAAAACTACCCTCGATAATGAGAAACGGCGGTCTGGACAGCTGTTTCTCTAAGATGTGCCCATGGTGCCAGGAGGATGAGTCAGAAGTGGTCCTTCTGTAAGACGTGTGGAAGGACCAGACTCTCCTAGGTTCCACAGGGGTCAGCCCTGGCCCTCTTGCTGTTCTCCACTGGGGTGGAACCCACACGGGGGCTGTGTCTTCCTTGTCACGGCCACTAGCTGGGGTGGGGCAGTGAGGGTGTGGCCTAGGGCAGGAGGGTAATCCAGAGATGTGACAGTGCAACTCACCTTCGCCTCTGTGGGCAGCCTTCCACCAGCCCCACTCCCGTGTCTCTCTTTTGAACTCAGCTATGGAGAAAATTCCTCTTTTTGGCCTCAGAATGAATTGTAGTGGGAATATCTACTGTCTTTGCTCTCATCCCCGCAACATGTAATTGCAAAAATAAAACAACCAGACGCTCATCCATTTCCCAAGATCTGAGCTATCCAGTTGAAGCCAAGGTCACCCTGATAGAGAGTGATGTAAACACTAAAAACAGTTATCCATCGGTCCTGTTTCTATCATTGCTAGAATAAAACCTGAGGCCTCAGTGGAGAGTGAGAAATAAATCAACATTGCCTGCAGTCAAGTCAGGTTTGAGCTGGGCTAGAGATTGAATTCATGTTTAATCAAAATTATATTGGATTTTGTTGTTGAACCTTAGCTTTTTGTGAAGAATTTGAAGGTGGCAATGTTTTCCTAAATTTGGCATTCTCTTGACACAGTTGAAAAGATTTCTCACATGTGTAAGAGACCAGTCTTGAATAGCTAAGTTACTACTACCCTGAGAATTTCTATATGAGGGACTTTGGGGGTGTTCGCCTGGTATTCAAGAGATGGGGTATAATTTATACCCTGCCTCCTTTTCACTTTAATTCAGCTTTACTTTCTTCTTTCAGGAATGCATTTTTAAAAATGGCTTGTGGCAGAACAGTGACAATTTTTAAACATAAATAAACAAAAATACCTTTAAAGCTTAGCATTTTGGCAGAAGAATGCATGCCTATCCATATACTTACTCATAGGTGTGAAAATTATTCAAGGCAAACAAATCTTACTTGATTAGGTGTATCTTTTCTTACCCCTTTTTTTTTTCTGAGACATGCAGATCTTTTAGTGTTATTCTCCTGTTGTTTTTTTTTTCTCCTTTATTTTATTTTATTTTAACATCTTTATTGGAGTATAATTGCTTTACAATGGTATGTTAGTTTTTGTTGTATAACAAAGTGAATCAGCTATACATAAACATATATCCCCATATCTCGTCCCTCTTGTGTCTCCCTCCCACCCTCCCTATCCCACCCCTCTAGGTGGACACAAAGCACCAAGCTGATCTCCCTGTGCTATGCAGCTGCTTCCCACTAGCTATCTATTTTACATTTGGTAGTGTATATATGTCCATGCCACTCTCTCACTTCATTTTTTTTTTAATATCAATTATAACACTTTGTATAATCAATTATTATTTTAAAATATATTAATTTAGCATATGTTGATTATATATAATATTGTCTATGCCTCTGTCTTCCGGTGCTGCCTGGTGCTTTCTCCCAGTTTTAAGGATTGTTATAATCTGTTTTTCTTTCATTGTATCTCTCTCTTCTGTTCTGTCTTTCATCATCCTATGCAATGACAAAAAGAACTGTAAGACATTGAATTGCTTTTAGAGAAACCCCTGTGTACCCTCCAAATATAGTAATGTATAGCAAGAAACAATAGCAGTTTGAAATAAAGGTGCTATTAAAACAATAGGGGGATCCGGGAGGAGTGGGAGAGGAGCAGAGGGTGATTGCCCCTCCCACTCAAGCCCAGGAAGCCTGCTGAGCTCCCAGGCCGGTCCCCTGCCCTCCAAAGCCGCCTCTAGGCCGCATGGGTCCTTGAGGGCAATAGGAAGGAGGCTGAGGGGAAAACAGGAGAGGCAGGTGGGAGGGGCCCTCTGGGAGGAGCGGAGGGCGATTGCCCCACCCACTCAAGCCCAGGAAGCCTGCTGAGCTCCCAGGCCGGTGTCCAGCCCTACAAGACCACTCTCCCCCCAGCCACATTGGTCCGGGGGGCATAGGAGAGAAGCCGGGGAGATTAGGAGAGGCAGGTGGGAGGGGCCCTCCCAGACTGGAGGAGCAAGAGAGGAGAGGAGGGTGTTTGCCCTCCCCACTTGAGCCCAGGAAGCCTGCTGGGCTCCCAGGTGAGATCCTCTGCCCTCTGAGACAGGGGTGGGGGCATGCCTGGGCCCCTCTGTTCCTTGAGCCTAAGCCCCACAGCCCCCAGGCCCTCTTCCAGCCCTGTGAGTCCTGAGCATAGGCGCCGCCCACTGCCCAAACCTTGCCCTTGCTTAGACCCTGCCCTCCACAGCCAAGGCCTTTCCCCCCACCCCCTTTTTTTACTTTTTCTTTTCCCTCCTCTTCTCTTTTACTGTAGTGGTACTGATGTACCTTCCAGTTGTTGATTCATCTATATTTTTATTTTTACATTCTTTCTAACATATCTGTTAGTTTCCTAGTCTAATTTTATTTTTTACTTTGTTATTGTTCTTTTTTTTTTTTTTTTTTGCTGCCACACACGGCTTGCGGGATCTTGGTTCACAAGCCCGGGGTCGGGCCAAAGCTCCTGCCGTGGGAGCTCCGAGTCTGAACCACTGGACGAACAGAGAACCTCAGACCCCAAGGAATACTCATCGGAGTGAGGTCTCACGGAGTTCTTCATCTCAGCACCAAGACCCAGCTCTATCCAATAGCTTACAAACTCCAATGTTGGAAGCCTCAGGCCAAACGACCAGTAAGACAAGAACACAGTCCCCCTCATAAAAAAGATGGACAACACAATAACTGAAATGAAAAATACACTAGAAGGACTCAGTAACAGAATAAGTGAGGCAGAAGAACGAATAAGTTAGCTGGAAGACAAAATGGTGGAAATAACTGCTGAGGAGCAGAATAAAGAAAAAAGAATGAAAAGAATTGAAGACAATTCAGAGACCTCTGGGACAACACTGAATGCACCAACATTTGGATTATAGGGATCCCAGGAGAAGAAGAGAAAAAGAAAGGGTCTGAGAAAATATTTGAAGTGATTATAGTTGAGAACTTCCCTAACATGGGAAGGGAAATAGTCACCCAAGTCCAGGAAGCACAGAGAGTCCCATACAGGATAAACACTAGGAAAAACATACCAAGACACATATTAATCAAATTAACAAAAATTAAATTCAAAGAAAAAATATTAAAAGCAGGAAGGGAAAAACAAAAAGTGACATACAAAGGAATCCCCATAAGGTTATCAGCTGATTTTTTCAGCGGAAACTCTTCAGGCCAGAAGGGAGAGGCAGGATATACTTAAAGTGATGAAAGAGAAGAACCTACAACCAAGATTACTCTACCCAGCAAGGGTCTCATTCAGATTCAGTGGAGAAGTCAAAAGCTTTACAGACAAGCAACAGCTAAGAGAATTCAGCACCACCTAACCAGCTTTACAACAAATGCTAAAGAAACTTCTCTAAGGGGGAAACACAAGAGAAGAAAAAGACCCACAAAAACCCAAAACAATTAAGAAAATGGTAATAGGAACACAAATGGGAAAGAAGAACAAAGAAAACTCAAAGTCAGTAGAAGGAAAGAAATCATAAAGATCAGAGCAGAAATAAATGAAATAGAAATGACGAAAGTGATAGCAAAGATCAATAAAACTAAAAGCTGGTTCTTTGAGAAGATAAACAAAATTGATAAACCGTTAGCCAGAATCATCATGAAAAAAAGGGAGAAGACTCAAATCAACAGATTTGGAAATGAAAAAGGAGAAATCACAACTGACACTGTAGAAATACAAAGGATTATAAGAGACTACTACAAACAACTATATGCCAATAAAATGGATAACCACAAAGCAATGGACAAATTCCTGGAAAGGTACAATTTCCAAGAATGAACCAGGAAGAATTAGAAAATATAAACAGACCTATTGTAAGTAATTAAATTGAAACTATAATTTAAAATCTTCCAACAAACAAAAGTCCAGGGCCAGATGGCTTCACAGGCGAATTCTATCAAACATTTAGAGAAGAGCTAACACCGATCCTTCTCATACTCTTCCAAAAAATTGCAGAGGGAGAAACATTCCCAAATTCATTCTACGAAGCCACCATCACCCTGATACCAAAACCAGAGAAAGATATCACACAAAAAAGAAAATTATAGACCAATATCACTGATGAACATAGATGCAAAAATCCTGAACAAAATACTAGCAAACAGAATCCAACAGCACATTAAAAGGATCATACACCATGATCAAGTGGGATTTACCCCAGGGATACAAGGATTCTTCAGTATACGCAAATCAGTCAATGTGATACACCACATTAAGAAATTAAGGAATAAAAACCATATGATCATCTCAATAGATGCAGAAAAAGCTTTTGACAAAATTCAACACCCATTTATGATAAAAACTTTCCAGAAAATGGGCATAGAGGGAAACTACCTCAACATAATAAAGGCCATATTTGACAATCCCACAGCAAGCATCATACTCAGTGGTGAAAAACTGAAAGCATTTCCACTAAGATCAGGAACAAGACAACAATGTCCACTCTCACCACTATTATTCAACATAGTTTTGGAAGTCCTAGCCACAGCAATCAGAGAAGAAAAAGAAATAAAAGGAATACAGATTGGAAAAGAAGAAGTAAAACTGCCACTGTTTGCTGATGACATGATACTATACATAGAAAATCCTAAAGATGCCACTAAAAAACTACTAGAACTAAACAATGAATTTGGTAAGATTGTAGGATACAAAGTTAATGCACAGGAATCTCTGACATTCCTATACACCACCAATGAAAAATCAGAAAGAGAAAATAAGGAAACACTCCCATTTACCATTGCCACAAAAAGAATAAAATACCTAGGTATAAACCTACCTAAGGAGGTGAAAGACCTGTACTCAGAAAACTTAAAACACTGATTAAAGAAATCAAAGATGACATAAACAGATGGAGAAATATACCATGTTCTTGGATAGGAAGAATCAATATTGTGAAAATGACTATACTACCCAAAGCAATCTACAGATTCAATGCAATCTCTATCAAACTACCAATGGCATTCTTCACAGAATGAGAGTAAAAAATTTTACAATTCGTGTGGAAACACAGAAGACCCCGAATAGCCAAAGCAATCTTGAGAAAGAAAAACAGGGTTGGAGGAATCAGGCTCCCTGACTTCAAACTATACCACAGAGCTGCAGTAATCAAGGCAGTATGATACTGGCGCAAAAATAGAAATATAGATCAATGGTACAGGACAGAATGCCCAGAGGTAAACCCATACACATATGGGCACCTATTTTATGACAAAGGTAGCAAGAACATACAGTGGAGAAAAGACAGCCTCTTTAATAAGTGGTGCTGGGAAAACTGGACAGCTACATGTAGAAGAATAAAAGTAGAACAGTTACTAACACCATACACAAAAATAAACTCCAAATGGATTAAAGACTTAAATGTAAGACCAGACACTATAAAATTCTTAGAGGAAAACATAGGAAAAACACTCTTTGACATAAACCACAGAAAGATCTTTTTTGACCCACCTCCTAGAGTAATGGAAATAAAAACAAAAGTAAACAAGTGGGACTTAATTAAACTTAACAGTTTTTGCACAGCAAGGGAAACCATAAACAAGACAAAAAGACAACTCTCAGAATGGCAGAAAATATTTGCAAATGAAAAAACAAGACAAAGGTTAATCTCCAAAATATACAAACAGCTCATGGAGCTCAATATCAGAAAAACAATCCTGTTAAAAAATGGACGGAAGACCTAAATAGACATTTCACCAAGAAAGACATACAGATGGCTAAGAGGCACATGAAAAGATGCTCAGCATCACTAATTATTAGGGAAATGCAAATCAAAACTACAATGAGGTATCACCTCATGCTGGTCAGTATGTCCATTATCAAAAACCTATAAACAGGGGCTTCCTTGGTGGTGCAGTGGTTGAGAATCTGCCTGCCAATGCAGGGGACTCGGGTTCGAGCCCTGGTCTGGGAAGATCACACATGCCGCGGAGCAGCTGGGCCCGTGAGCCACAACTACTGAGCCTGCGCGTCTGGAGCCTGTGCTCCGCAACAAGAGGGGCCGTGATAGTGAGAGGCCCACGCACCGCGATGAAGAGTGGCCCCCACTTGCCACAACTAGAGAAAGCCCTCGCACAGAAACAAAGACCCAACACAGCCAAAAATAAAAATAAATAAATTAAAAAACAACAACAACAACAAAAAAAACCTGGGTCATCTTTAAAAAAAAAAAACCTACAAACAATAAATGCTGGAAAGGATGTGGGGAAAAGGGAACCCTCCTGCACTGTTGGTGGGAATGTAAATTGATACAATCACTATGGAAAACAATATGGAGGTTCCTTAAAAAACTGAAAATAGAACTACCATATGACCCAGCAATCCCACTACTGAGCATATACCTGGAGAAAACCATAATTCAAAGAGAGACATGTACCACAATGTTCATTGCAGCACCATTTACAATAGCCAGGACATGGAACCAACCTAAATGTCCATCGACAGATGAATGGGTAAAGAAGATGTGGCACATATATACAATGGAATATTACTCAGCCATAAAAAGAAACAAAATTGAGTTTTTTGTAGTGAGGTGGATGGACCTAAAGTCTGTCATACAGAGTGAAGTAATTCAGAAAGAGAAAAACAAATACCGTATGCTAATGCGTATATATGGAATCTAAAAAAAAAAAAAGGTACTGATGAACCTAGTTGCAGGGCAGGAGTAAAGAGGTAGACATAGAGAATGGACTTGAGGACATGGGGTGGGAGGGGGAAGCTGGGGCGAAGCGAGAGTAACATCGACATATACAGACCACCAAATGTAAAATAGTTGGCTGGTGGGAAGCAGCAGCATAGTACAGGGAGATCTGCTCCGTGCTTTGAGATGACCTAGATGGGTGGAATAGGGAGGATGGGAGGGAGGCTTAAGAGGGAGGGGATATGGGGATATGTGTACGCATATGGCTGATTAGCTTTGTTGTGCAACAGAAACTAACACAGTATTGTGAAACAATTATACTACAATAAAGATCTATTAAAAAAAAAAAACAAAAAAACCAATAGGGGTATCTTAGAAACAGCAGCGAGACATTCTGGTGTGAACAATCGTAATGTTACTTTGAATGATGAACTGTGACATCTTCCATGATAGGAAATATCATGAGGAATTGACTCTGTATTCGGCATTCAATAACTTAGATTTCATCATTAAAAGGAAGAAATAATTCCTTTCTTATCGTAGTATGATGTAAGAAATACGCAGCTACAAGCACGGAACTGTTTTTTACAGTACGGAAATATTTACATCAGGATTACTTTTCTGTTTCTTAATTGGTTTGAGAATCAGTTACAGTTTGAAAAAAGCACTAGAGGGAGACAGACCCCTTTCTGATGAATTCTTCTTTGTCCTGGAGTTGGAGCACAACATTTAGATCAGCTTGTAAGCTTGTGAACTTAGTGCTCATCTCCGTCCAAAGACGTGATTACATGGGTATTTGAAATTTAAAAATCACAGATTTTAGAGAGTAAACTTTTATACATTAAAAGGGACTTAAGAGACTTATCATCTAAATGCAATCTGTGGACATTGTTTGGGTCCTGATTCAAACAACCCAACCTAAAAACGATGTTTGTGGGACAACTAGAGAAATTTGAACAGGCATAAATATTACATGAGGGAACTATTGTTAATTTTATTAGGTGTGATAATGGTATCTTGGTAATGCCAAAAAATTCCTTTTAAATCCTATTAAAGATACATGCAGAAGAATTTTTGCTTGAAATTATATGATGCCTATAATTCATTATAAAATATTCTGCAATATAAAAGTGTGTGTGTGTGTGTGTGGGTACATGTGTGTGCGTGTGCATGTGTGTGCGTGTATGTGATAGCTGATGAAACAAGACTGACAATATCTTGATAATTTCTGGAACTGGGGTTCATTATATTATTCTACTTTTGTGAGTGCTTGACATTTTTTCATTAAAAGTAAAAATAAAAAAGCACAGACATTTTCTCACAGTTTATATTTATGATCTAGTTTATGATCATTTATGGCTAATGCATCTTTCTTACAAGCTCAAGTATTCAAGAAAATATCATCTTTTCCCCTGAAGTGTGGCAGAATATGACACTCCAAACTGTGACTGTAGGAGTTTAGGACATTCCATCCCAAAATATGCTGCTTTGGCTTATTGATTATTTGAACTGTAGGCACTTGACAAACAGCAAATGCAGGGAGGGGCTTTCTCCTAACTCCCCTTTTCTGCTTAAAGACAGATCCTCCCAAAGGAACTCAATTGTTGTAAATCCCCTCACCAGGAAGGAGTTTCATCAACCGGGGAAGATTGACTCTTATCACAGGAGAAGAGACCAGAAGTCAGCACCACACCCAGACAAATGTTGTCTTGAACTTTTATACCTCCCATCTATTCTTCAAGGGCCCATTCATCTTTCCTAACAATCATTTACTCTGCCCCATGAGGCTTACGTGCCCCCTCCTCTTTCCCTATTAAGATGGACTTTAACCTTGAATTCTAAGCCATCTCGGGGAGTTACTCATTTTTCCCTGGCATCACCCAGGTATATATGAGTATACCTGTTAATAAATGTCTGTTTGTTTTTCTCTTGTTAATCTGTCTTTTATTACAGGGGTCTCAACCAAGAACTCAGAAGGGTAGAAGGATAATTATTTTTTCCCTCCCTATACCCCTCATAATTTAATTTATCTTTTGAATTTCCATTCTACTAGATATCAGAAACTAAATATCATTTAACTCAGCATAATCTCACATTGCACTGAGTCAAAAACTTAATTCAAGGTGAACTTAGTCAATTTTGGATTTTCCCTCCTCCATCTGCACGGCAGGGTCTAAATCTAGTAGAATTGCTCGGTGAAAGCCAGTGAGTGGGAGGTGGTGATGGTGAGGGGGGGTGCTGGTCCTTGGTTGTCACCTCTGTAGTCAGACATCCTGAAAGACAACTTCTGTCTTCTCTCCTGTCAGTTTGTCCTGCAGATGACAGTCATGTTGCTGGATAGACTTCTGCAAGGGCCTCTCCAGAGCTGCCTCTCCTCAGGGTGGCCAAACCTCTTGGAATGGAGGAAAGACCCAGAGGTGGTCCTACTTGACTCTGGCTTTCTCACCCTGCTTGGCCATTTCAGCTCTACTTCTCCTATACCATGTTTGTCATGGAAGGTTCTGAAAGACTTCCCTGGGACACTTGACACTTTCACAGGTTCTATTTGGGGACAAAAGCACAGGTACTTTCTGCTTTTAAAACCCTTTACAAATCTGGGGGTTTTGGGACATACTCCGAAGAGAGGGATGCACACAGGCCACCTTCTTAAGGAAATATCACAATATCTAATATTTCTCCCTGAAGCCCGTAGTGTCTGTCTAGTCTGATGGGAAGGCCAGCACACAATTTTCTATAATGATTGCTTATAGCATAAACATGCCCAAGTCCTTCAGAGCTCTGGATGCAGAGAAGGGTCAGGGATTAACAGGGATTAGGAAGAACATTTTTGATCAAATTAATATATAAAATGTCATTCTACTGAATAATTTTAATTCTAAACTTACTGCTTGCTTCTCATACAGAAATGAGGGGAAGCAGTAGGTAAATAGTGGTTAAGCATGTGGGTCCTGGGCTTAGATAGACCAGTGTTCTAATCTTGCCTCTGTGTCTTTTTAGTAGGGATCAGCACGAATTTGTTAAGGTTTTTAAACTTCAGTTTCTTATGTATAGAGCAGAGGCAGTTAATATCTAAAATGTTTTGGGGAGAGTTAAATAAGAATATATAGAGAGAGTGCACAAAGAGAATTTGGCCCTTTGTTTAAAACCTGTAAATAACAACGATTTTTATTAAGAATAACATAAGAACAAAAAGCCCCATATGGAGTTCCCAAGTTATTAGATCAGGTCTTTCAGGACCACATGGGAATTTGGGTGCTGCCCCAGAAAACTGAAACTACTACAACTTAGAAAAAAATTATCTTTCTTGTATACAGAGCCTACATTCTCTTGGTATTTTAAGAGTAACTGCTTAGCTTTCATTCCCAGTGTGGCCCATCCTTTATGAACTGTCAGTGGAAATGAAGCAGATGAAAGGAGGAATTCCAAGTGTCTAATATCACCATGGCCTCATGAAACAGGGGAAAAGAAACCAAACAGTTTATAGTGGGCAAGCTTCCAGATGTTTATTGCCAGGACCTTCTGCTCAGAGCGAAAAGAAAATCCAAACAGATGCCAGGTCCCTCTCCTGTAGTATAAGAAAAAGCAAAGTTACTTTACTCACACTTTAAAAAAAAAAAATTCCCCCCCCCCCATTCGATTTGGTGTTCTGGATAGGAGGGGAAGGTAAATTGCTCCTCTGTTTTCCTGGAGGGACTTGACAGTGATTCTATGTTGAACAGATTTCTGATTCCTCTTTGCTCTTGGACATTGGATTCCAGCCCCCTTGGTAGAGATGTCCAGCTCTGTAATTGGCCTCCTTCTAGTAGTAGTATGGTGATGGTAAGGTGCCAAGAATTGGTTTGGAGTCAGAAACTGCCGTCTCAGATATATACAGTCTCTTTATTCAAATACAATCTATTAATTAATATTCACTGAGAGTGTTACATTAAATTTTAATGCTTTACTGATTAAAGTCAGTTCTGTGAAAAAATGTGACTCATATTCAGAAATCAATTGATCTCACACTACTATTTAACACAAAGCTCTTAGATCCAGCGTATTTTAAAAAAGTGTCCTTGGTGGGTACTTACAGTAGTTTCTATTGCCACTGTAAACCCTGTGAAGGGTCCACCCAGATAATTCCTCCATTTCAATATCCTTAACATAATCATATCTATAGAGTTGCTTTTTTCTTATATTCACAGGTTTTGGGGACTAGGAGGGATATCTTTGGGGACCATTATTCTACCTATCATGGTCCATCTTCTATCCCTTCCAAATTTACTTCTGTCCCACATGTAAAATACATTCACCTCCATCCCAGTATCTCCAGGAATGTCAACCCATTGCAACGTTAACTCAGAGTCCAAAAATCTCATCTAAATCTCATCAGCTCAAAAGTTCTAAATCTCATCAGATATGGGTGAGGTTCTGGGTAGTCATGAGGCACAATTCATCTCCATTTGTGAATCTGTGAAACTGAAAAAGCAAATTACCTGCTCCTCAAACACAATGGTGGGATAGGCCTAGGGCAGATATAAATATTCCATTTCAAAAGGGGAGAAAATGGAAGGAATAAAGGAGTCACCGGTCCCAGGCAACTTTGAAATACATCCATGCAAATTTCATCCATCCATGAAATTAGGTTTCAAGGCCTGGGAATAATTTTCTGTGGTTCACAACTCCGCCCTCTGGGCTTGAGGCTCTCCCTTTGGAGTCATCCGTCTTCATGAAGGATAGCATGTATTTGCAGTTGAGTAGTTTCATTGACCTGTTTCTTGCCTATATAGTTCTGGGAATCTGACAATCTTCTTTTATTTCATCCTCTCTCTGTCCCCTTTAGGGTGACTTTTAGACACTGAAAGTCAGTTTGGGCTGCAAAAAACATATTAGGGATTAACACCTGAGGAAGGGAATGAGCATGGGTAGAGAAAATGTTTGGACTTTGATGCAGGCCTGATAAAACCTTGGCCAACTCAAGGCTAATTGCTATCAGAGTTGTCCTGTGTTGGGCCAGAATGGTCAAGCTTTTATACCCCCACCTTGCTCAGCCGCAGAATAGGTGTTAACTACAGTCAAGCAGCTTTCTGCAGCCGAGGCAGACTGTGAAAGAGCCAACAGTTGGAGGCCGTCTGCTGATCACCCTTGAAGGGTGATCTGGATCATGCATCTCTGTATTTATCACACGTTTTGGGTCATGGTGAGTATGAAAGAGATTAGAAAGTAGGCTTATTAATTCCTGCAGTCTTTGACTGTTGAATTGGAAGCTTCTCCTGGACCACCTCTTAAGTCCTGAAACAGTAGTGGCAGAACTATCATGGTATTTAGGGCAGCCGATTAGCTTAGGAAAGAGCTCAGTTGTGTTCCAGGGACCAAGGGCCATTATGGAAGTTTTTCCTCTAGGCTTAGCCCCTTCCACTTGGAGGTAGGTTGTTGGGGGAGTCTAGTTTATTCAGGCTCAGACATAACCCTCTATCTTCATGCCAATAATTACTGTCATCATTAAATTCCACATTGCTATTATTTATTGAACACTTACTCTGTATCAAGCACTGTGCTAAGGATTTTACGTATGTCATTGAATCATTTCAATATGCCTCTGAACATTTCAAGGAGTAATTGTGGGTTAAGTAAAGGAGCATAAAAATGTTCAATTCTGTGCTCAACGATCCTTCCTGAGATGTTATATCACGGCTTAGCAACAGTAACCTCCTCCTGGTCAGCATTTACTTTTGCCCAAGTCCTGACATTTAACTGCAACATGTAACATAGTGGCGTGGGGTCAGTGAGATAAGTTGTTTGCGTTCTAGAATGCTTAGGAACCTTGCCATTCAAACAACTGACTCTGTCCTGGTGAGTTCCAGATGTATTATAATTCTGGAGGCCAGAAATCCAAAGTGTGTCTTATAAAATAAAGGATAAAATCAAGGCCTTGGAAGGGCTGGTTCCTCTGGAGAGAGTGAGGAGAATCCATTCCTTGCCATTCCAGCTTCTAGGGACTTCCTGCATTCCTTAGCCCATGGTGCCATGTCACTCTGACCACTTTTTCCTTTGTCATATCTGTTTCTCTGGCTCTGACCCTCTTGCTTCCCTCTTATAAGGACCCCATGATTACACTGGGCCCAGCTGGATAATTCAGGATAATCTCCCCACCTCAAGTTCCTTAACATAATCATACATGCACAGTCCCTTTTGTGATGTATGGTGATATGTGCCAGGTTCGAGGGATTAGGTCATGGTCTTCTTTGGTGAGCCATACTTACCTTGTATCCATTCATATTGAACCTCCCAACTAAAATGAGTCCAGCTAGACAGCTTCAATGGCTTCCTACTTCTTCCCACATCAAATCCACATTTGGGAATGCCTGCCCTTCAGTCCATCTAAATCCTACTATTATTTAAGGTTCATGCTCAAAGGTTCATGTCTTTTATCTGAGACTTCCCATGAAAACCTCACCTTCTTTGGTTTCTCTCTTCATGGTCTTCTAAAGCATTTGTAGATCTTGCACACAAATTTTGTATACATGTTTATAGGTACAATATTAGTCTTTTGCTGTTACTTCACTTGTGTTTTCCTTGCCTCATTTTGATTATAAGCTCTTTGAAAGTAGGAAAAATATCATATTTCTTTTGCATATTGAATCACTCTTAGCATGGTGCTAAGGACATGGTAATGTCAAATAAATATTTGCTCTGCCTCATTTGGAGTTCTCTTTTGGTAGGTCCATGCCTTTCAGAAACTTCCACTTAGAATATAAGAATATAGATCTCAACTTAATATCTACTGAATAAGCAACAGAGGATTCTGTACGGATCCATTCCATAACCTACTGTAAAGCTATTTTTCTTCATTTGCATTTTAAGATCTTTGATTTATAATCTTTATAACAACTTTCTCCACATTGCGATAAAATGGCGTACAGTGCAGAGTGCATACTCTGTCCCAGGGTGACTTAGCTCTGTGTGTTATTGTAGTACCCCTTTGGTTTATGGAGGACTGTGCTGCCTTTCCTGAGCAGATTGCGTCCTGCTGTCAGAAATTTGTTGCATTGGCCTCAGAGTGAGTCTTTCATGCAAGGGGAATTTTGGAGGGCTCGAACACAGAGAGTGGGGCTTTTTCAAACTTAAAACAATAGATCATGTGGCTTTCCTTGTGTTTGCTTGCTAGTAATTGATGGTGCATTTGGTAGAATTTTGCCTGAGACTTGTTTTCATTTTAATACTCTACCAAGAAGGAAATTGTGGAGAAGGGGGAGATGCTCCCCTTTATTTCTAATTGTGGAGTCTGTTATCAAGGAGGATTTCATCATTTACCAAAAGAACCTGACGATTGTTGAATGGCCAATTTGGCTTGGGTCAGTTTGCAATAACAAACCTAGGAGAAAGATATTATTATTATTGCCTTCATTTTATTGATGAATGTACTAAAGCATATGAAATTAAGTAACTGGACAGTGATGGAGCTGGATTTGAATCTAGGCAGTCTGACTTGAAGGTATTTGCTTTTATCTTTACACTAAACAACTGGGGTATGTTTATGTTCCCCCAGGGTAATTGGCAAACCTGATATATGAAGAATATAAACTGACATATAGAGTAGGGCCAGAAAATGTTCAAAGACTTGAAAGTGCTGAAATAAAAATGGCTTCTCTTCTAGACTAGAAACATTTAAAAGCAAGGTACATCTTGTGCATGTTAAATAGGCTTATTTTGTTTCTTGCTTCTGTTGCTATGGAAGAGAGGGTAAGTAGAAAGGAACTTATTGATTTTCTCCAAGGCAAACTTGCTAGTTGCACTTTGCCTGCCCAGATCTCCCAAGGTGGTGTAAAGGACTGTTGGCCTGTATAGACAGTGTAGTTGTTTACATAGTAATCAATTCCTGAATATATAAAGCATATGTATAGAGTATATGTATATGGAATATATATATATATAGAATATGTATATTCTATAAAGCTGTTTGATTAATTTCAGTCAGTTCATTTTTCTCTATTTTGAAGTCTCAAATTATAGAACTGTTTCACATATTTTTTTAACTAGAAATACTTAAGCCTTCAAGGAATATAAATATTGACTATAGTGAAATACCAGCATGTTGCTTCTACATCTGTAATAATTAGGATGGATATTAAACAAAAATTAATTTTAACCAAAGCCATTTACATTGGGGTATCATTTTCAGTAAAATTTATGAAACACTTGACAGAGCAAAATAAAGAATTTGGCTCTTAGCGGTAACTACTGATGTCTGATTTAGGCCCTGTGAACAAAATATGAAACAGCTAACTGCATCTCTATAGTTTATGGAAGATTAGAATAATAATAAAAAAACTACTTTTTAGAAAAGATGCAACAATGCAAAGTGTCTGTCTTTGAAATTTTTTTGTTTTACTAGCTGGTAGACTTATCTCCACTAGGGAACATCTTTAATCATCATCAAATAAATAAATTCCTGCTGTTACTCATCTTGGAGCAGAATTCATAGGGTTTGCCCACATGAGAAGCAGCTCTATCACAAACCAATGCTTATATTATGTATATTATTTGCCTTTATAACTTTTGATTTATGGTTCATGTTTGAAGCTACAGTTTATTTTCTCTGTTCAAAGAATTTTCATATGTATATGATGTTTTTTTCAGACCATTACTCAACTTACTATCTTATGCTTCAGTTCCAGCTGTTTTTAAGCATTGTAGTCTGTATTTTTGCCGTGTTCTCTGGGTTCTTCCCCAAGCACATTTGATTAACACTATCATATAGTTTCTTTTTTTATGTCCAGGTGATTCCAGGCATAACTCCAAATTTGATAAGAGCCTGATCAGGTCTTTTTTGCTTGACAGAGTTATAAAAAAACAGATAAAAATTTAACTATATAAAGTAGAAAGCGAGAAATAGGGACTGACATACAAAGACAAAGCAATAGTAATAATAATATTAATAATTAATTCCCAAGTTTGCTGGTCTTTTCACTTTCTTAATGGTGCCCTTTAATGAACAGAAATTATAAAATAAAATTAAGTCTAATTTATTGATCTTTTCCTTTATACATAGTGCTTTTTGTGTCTTTTTGAAAATTATCTTTGCCTGATCTAAGATCAGGAACACATTTTCCTATGTAATCTTCTGGGGATTTAGTACTTTGCCTTTCACATTTAGGTCTGCAATTCATTTGGAATGGATATTTATATATACGGTGTGTGGTAGACATTAACATTTTCCCCCTCCACCAATTGATCTAGAACCATTTATTGATAACATCACTTGTTCTCCACAGTATTACAAGTGTCTAAGTCTGTTGCTGGACTCAATTTTTTCCATTGGTCTATTTATCTATTCTTGTACCAGTAACATTTTATTTTCTGTAGCTTTGTAATATGTCTTGATATCTGGTAGAGAAGACCTTCAATTTTGTTCCTTTTCTTAAAGATGATCTTGGCTATTTTATAATCAGGTTGTTAATTACCCCCCACCCCCACCCCTAAGTGGTAGCATTTTGATTGGGGTTACATTGAATCTATAGATCAATTTGGAGAGAAGTGACATCTTTATAATATCAAATCCTCTAAACCATGCACATGGTACTTTTTGCATGGAGGTGTTGCCCATCTGTTATTAGATTTATTTTTAGGCATTTGATGTTTTTTGATGCTAGTGGAATGATATTTTTAAAAAGTTTATTGTCTAATTTTTTTATTGCTCATTTAAAAATACAATTGATTTAAAAATATTGACCTTGTATCTTGTGACCTTGCTAAATTCTTTTTAAAATTTCTGATCACTTTTAGATATGTATCAGTATTTTTGTATATTCTATGTAGTAGATTTATTTTCAGTTTTTCTGTTGTGATGTTGTTATATTTCTCCAATCTAAGGAAACATGCCTTTCATTAGTTCTGGAAATTTTTCTGCTTTTGTTTTAATTGAATATAAGCTCCTCCATTTTCCTAATTTTTAAATTTCTCTGTTTCATCTAGAGTTATTATTGTAAATTTGCACATTGCCAAAGACAAAGAGAAAAATCTGCAAAGCAACCTGAAAGAAAAAAGATTACTTACAAAGGTACAATAGATAGACTGGCAACAGATTTACATTACTAGAAATAGAAGCCAGACAGTGAAAAATATATTTAAAGGGCTGAAACTATCAGTGTAGAATTCTATATCAGGCTAAATTTTCATTCAAGAGAGAGGGTGAAATAACCTTTTCAGAGAAAGACTCATAATTTAATTCTCCTATAACATTGCTAAGAATTACTAAATGATATATGTCACTAAGAAGAGAGAATGCAGAATAAAACAGTATTAGACAGCAGGAGATATAACTACTGATGGTGAAAAGATTTAAACAGGTATTAGAGATTATCATGAAAAATCTTCTACCAATGCATTTGAAGCCTTATAATAAAGGAAGAATTTTCTAAAAAAGAAAATAGACGTTTTCAAATTGGATTAAAGAAGAAATAGAATACTGAAACAGACCTAGATTTATTAACATTGAGTAAAATAAAATCACCCCATATAAAAAAGTACAAAATACAGACACAGATGGTTTAAGGGTAAATTCTAACAACCCTCAAGAAACAGATTACCTGTATACAAATTATTGCAATGAATAAAGAGGAATTTCCTTCTCTCAAACACATTTTATGATAACTTGTATAACTGATTATAAGACAAAATGTACAAGGACAATATAAGAAAAGAAAATTATGAACATAGATATAAAAATAAAAAAAGTCAGCAAACAAAATTTGCAAGTGCGTATCATGATCAAATGCATCATGTCTAAGTTAATTTTACTCCAAGAATAAAAGACATTAACATCAGATAAAATGTAATTGCAAACCAGGAGCTCTCCCGAAGCTGAAAAAGAATATCTGTCAAATGCACAGCAAGTATCATGCTTAGTGGTGATACATTTGAAAAGAAAACTGACTGCACTCTGCTTGGCAGACATGTTGTTTATTTGGGGTTTATTTAGGATGATTGAAGAATGTTCTGTTTTGTATCTCGAAGAACTACATATTTGAAAACTTTTATACTAAGTGATAAACTGCAGTTCATGTCAGAAGAGCAGTGATCTACAAATAGTTGATTCTTAGGTGTCAAACAGCTCATTCAGACACTTCTAGATATTAGTGCTAGATGTTTGGTTTTGACATTTAGACAACGACAGGCTGCTTATATTTTAGAGCATTCCAACTTAAACTCATCCTTAAATGTGATTATATATACATTTCATATAATATCTTATTCATATGTAAATAAAATACAAATACATTGGAAAAACCCATAACAGAGGTATTGCTGTTAACTTAGGTAATAACAATGACTGCTATATAAACATTATACTGAGATTCCTGCTATTGCATGCCGTAAGAAAGACATATAACAGGTATAAGGACTGGAAAACAAGAAACAAACTGGTTGGCATTCATAGGCTATATGATTGTCTATGTAGATAATCTGAGAAAATTAGAACCAATAAGAAAATTCAATAAGTTACTAGATACAATAAAATTATAGAACAGCTCATGGCATTTTATTCGGAGAAAAAAGCAATTAGAAAATTTAATTAGAAAAATGGTCTCATATACCATGGCAACAACAATGATAAGGAACCAGGAATAACTAATAGAAAATATGCAAGACCTTATTTCTAAAATTATAAAATTTTATTGAAAAATATGAAAGAAGATCTAAATAAATGAGAAGCATTCTCTGTTTATGGTTGAGGTTACCCAATGCCATATGGCAACTGTCCTGTTTAATTTATAAACAATGAAATTCAAATGAAAATATCAATAGTGTTTTTTTTTCATGAAACTTGTGATCCTGAGTCAAGAAAATTTTGAGGAAGAATAAGGACACCAGTCCTGCTACTAGATATCGAGTTAACTACCTTAAATATATTATTAATATAGCAATTAAAGCAAATTATTGGTGAAGGGATAGATAGACCATTGGAACAAAATTAAAAGCCCAGAAATATATCCATACAAATATGAAAACCTGGTGCATTTATTCATTCAATAATTATTAAGCACTTTCCTTTTTGCTAGTGGGAGCTTCTTCAAATTGTCTTCCAGGTTCTTTTGACATGATCCTGGGAGTCACTGATAGCTTCCTTACTGCTGATGTGACAAAATTTTCAGCCTCACCTGGTACATTTCCTGTTCCTAACCTGGAATCAGCCATTTCTCCACGAAGCCTTGATTTCTCTTGTGGAAAATAGAATTTCAGGACCACATCTATGTATTAGGGATGCTCATTGTTGCTGGGTTGGTCAGTATTTTTAGGCCTTTTCAGTTAACAGAGCTAAAAAATTAAATGTATATTATATATATGTATACACATAATTCATATATAAATATATATTTAATCTATATTATCTACATATTAATATATTATGTATATTATATATTAGTATATAGTTAAGTATATATATATTTTAAGATAAAAACCTCATGAGTTCATACTGATACTTCCAATTCAAATTCAGAAATATAAGACTTTTACTTACATTCTCATATATTAAATCTCTAACTCCTTTGACATTGGGAATCAACTGTCAAGGACTTGAGGGATAAGAAAATTACAATATACTTTTATTTCTAATTTGCTTTATATTTTATTACATACAGACTTATCTCAGAATAATAATATTAATACAATCATTGCTAGTATGATAACTGAAAACACTTAACTTTGTTGTAAATATTGTCTGTGTGTGGTTTTTTTTTGTTGTGTGTGTGTGTTGTTTTGTTTGTTTTCATGTGGGGATTTGGGGGGATTAAAATCTATGCTGCTCCTTCCATGGCAGTATATGCCAGCTCAGAATCCTCTTTTGAAAAGTTTTGAAGTCTTCCTTGGATAATTAGAAATACTTAAAGAGTAATCCAATTGGCTAATCATTGTTTAGTTCAGTCCAGGATGTGCCTTGTGGTTTATTTCTAAAGGCCATTGTTGTGCCATGATTCTCTGTGGTGGCCTCTCTGGTTAATCCTGCTGGGAATTCCAGAATAAGGTCAAGAGAACTATAATAGCAATTAGGGGGTGTCTTTGGGGTTATGGTTGGTAGAGGGGCCAAGGTGTGGCTTGGAGACGTTGAATTTAGCCAGTAATTTTCAGCAACCCTTCAAACTACCCAAATGAAGATACAATCTAAGTCAAAGCTGTGTGATGGCTATTGAAATGTAACATTAAAAAAATACCCTATTGTCTGCTTTCACCCAGATTGCTACTTCTATGTAGAAATTCTGGAGCTGGCATTAATGGTAGTAGACATGTACTGTGTTTTGGTTACCCATCACCCATTTCCCCTACTTCAGCATAAGGACAGTAATTGCCTTTTTTAAATTTTAACTAAAGCTTTATTTCTTACAGCAGTTTTAGGCTCTCAGCAGAAATAAGGGGAAGGTACAGAGATTTCCTATGTACTCCCTGCCCCCACATGTGCACAGCCTTCCTCATTACCAGCGTCCCCCACCAGAGTGGTATTTTTATTTATTTATTTATTTATTTTTGGCTGTGTTGGGTCTTCGTTTCTGTGCGAGGGCTTTCTCTAATTGCGGCAAGCGGGGGCCACTCTTCATCGCGGTGCGCGGGCCTCTCACCATCGCGGCCTCTCTTGTTGCGGAGCACAGGCTCCAGACGCGCAGGCTCAGTAGCTGTGGCTCACGGGCCCAGCTGCTCTGCGGCATGTGGGATCTTCCCAGACCAGGGCTCGAACCCGTGTCCCCTGTATTGGCAGGCAGATTCTCAACCACTGCACCACGAGGGAAGCCCCAGAGTGGTATTTTTATTACAGTTAATGAACCTACATTGACACATCATAGTCACCCGAAGTCCAGTTACACATTACGGTTAACTCTGGGTGTTGTACACTCAGTGCATTTGGACAAATGTATGATGACATGCATACATCATTACTGTATCATAGTATTTTCACTGCCCTAGAAATCTTTTGTGCTCCATCTCTTCATCCCTCCCTCTCCTCCTCCCACCGAGCCCTGGCAACCACTGGTCTTTTTACTGTTTCCATAGTTTTGCCTTTTTCCAAAATGTCATATAGTTGGAATCTTAGAGTATGTAGCTAATTTCCTTTTGAAGAATTACCTCTCCCTCTAGAAATTTGCTACCTTTGGGAAGTTATCTAGCCACTAGGAGTAGGCATGTGATACTAGCTAGATTAATCAGACTCTTGTGAAGCTTCCAATATTGATTGCACTAATGCAGAAAGGTTACAAGATGGTAGATCATTCATTTCAGTGATGGTATTGTGGTAAGAATGTTGATTAAATCCACTTGCTTTGGAGCTGCACTGATTCTTGACCTTTTCCAGCTTGTTTCTCCAGTCTTACTGTCAATTTTATGCATTCTCGGATACACACTTAATACATTTTCTGTTTAGAGCTGGTTTCTGTTACTTGTAGCCAAACAGCTACAACTGATTTGGTGGTGATAGCCAGAATATATGAGAAATGTTCAATCTATAGTCCTACCTTGGAGGTATTGCAGGTTCAGTTCCAGACCATCGTAATAAAGTGAATATTGTAATAAAGTGAGTCACACAAGTTTTTTGGATTCCTAGTGCATATAGAAGTTATATTTATGCTATACTGTAGTCTCTTAAGTGTGCAATAGCATTATGTCTAAAAAACAATGTACATACCTTAATTAAAAAGTACTTTATTACTAAAAAATGTTAATCATCATCTGAGCCTTTAGCAAGTTGTTATCTTTCTGCAATAGTAATGTTAAAGATCACTGATCACAGGTCACCACAACAAATATAATAGTAATGAATATGTTTGAAAGGTTGTGAGAATTACTAAAATGTGACACAGAGACACGAAGTGAGCAAATGCTTTTGGAAAAATGGTGGCAGTGGACTTGCTTGATGCAGGGTTGCCACAAACTTTCAACTTGTAAAAAAATGCAATATCTGAGAAGTGCAATAAAGCAAAGTACAATAAAATGAGGTATGCCTGTATTTAAATTGCAGCCTTTCTTCCAACAGTTTTTCTGATCCTCCTTTCCTTGTTCTATTAAAAAAAATACACTTTATAATTTACTTATTAACTGTGTTTTGTCTCTCTACCTTACTAGAATATAAGTTCTATGAGGGCAAGAATTCTTTATTTAAATCTGTTTCTATGAATCCTGTATCCCAAGTACCTAGGACAATTCCTGGAACATAACAGGTACTGAAGAAATACTTGTAAATTTAATTAATAATTAAATCTAAGCCACTGTTTTTTGAATCTCTTGATTGTCTGTATGGAGTAGTGCTTAGTCCCAGTTCATTGTAAAATGTTGGCATGCTTTTGCTACAGATGGTTTTGTTTTGTTATCACTGTGTGGGTTGGGAGAAAATGTAATTACATGGAGGGCAGTAACCAGCTGCTCTCCACCCCCAAAGAAGTGAACAATACTATGGGCTCCATAGACCGTCAAAGTTCTACATGGTCTTCCAGATCTTGATATCTAACCTAAGCTCATTTTATTTTTTAAGGGAAATTTTGAAAGTATCAGTCATAATAAGGTAAAAGCAGATTTGATTAAAGGACTAAAAAATAATGCATTCATTTTTATAAAAAATACAAAAATTAAAAATTGGCACTATTCCAACTAAATGGCGTAGCATTCAAATGAGACATAGATCCAACTGAGACTGAACTGGGGGAGGACCTCAGGTTGGAGAGGATGGCTGGTAAGTGATTGGAGGCATCATTATAGAAACTAAGCCCAGAATGAGGTTATTACCAGAATGTTACAGTTGCTAAGGGAAGGTCAATTGAACAACAAATCTTGGACAAGGAAGGGGAATTAATATTTATAAGCAAGTCTAATGTTTCACATAAGTATTACATATATTATTTTACATATGCTTTTCACATGTTTTTCACATTATCCTCAAAATAAGCCCATAACTTAACCACCTTCATTTTATAAACAGAAAAACTGAGAATAAAAAAAGTTAGTTAACTTAAACTCATATAACAAGAAAGTGTCAGACTCAAAATCTGGCTAAGGTAAATCTAAATCTTCTATTCTTTCCACTACATCACTGCTAACACAGGAAATTGAGTCTGAAACTGTAGAAAACAAACCACTTTTTTCTAGGTAAAGGTGGTGGATTGAATATATGCAATAGCCACCACTTGCTTGTCAAACACCAGACCTCTCTAAAACAACAGTAACTATTTTTTTTTTAAGGCATAAACACACAAGGACAAGAGAACAGGAGAGGAAATGAACAACAAAATTTGAGAAACTGATAAGTAGAAGGAAAAGTGGGAATTAACTATGCAGACCTGAGATAACTGAATCTCAAGCTATCAGTAGGGAAATTTGAGTAACAAATTGATTTGCACCATTGTATCACCAAGGCTCAAGAATTAGAGCTAATAGCTGTGTAAGGGCAAGGAAAGTAGTCTGATTTTGAAGTAGTTTGGTTCCCCAGTTCCATATCCCAACTCCATAGACCTGTATGATGGCTTGCTTTTCTCACATCCTGGAAGATTAAAGATATATTCTCTGGAGGGGGTAATGCAGAAAGTCACTGGAGGATCCCAAGCACAACTGAGAACAGGGGACCGACCATACTGAAAGCAGGAGGAAAGAGTTAAAGTTTGTGCACTGAACGCTGAAATCATTGACTGTCTTTCTCTACACACCTCACAGAAAGCTGGCAGCCAGGCCCATACCTTGTAGAAGAGGAATTTGGGTAATCATTCTCTGGGGATCTGAGCATCCCATGGCTCTCCAAGAGGAAAGCTCTTATGACATTAACACCAGGGATTCTTTACTGAAATAACTCATCTTACCACTTGGAACTGAAGCCCATGACAAACCAGTCCCACCTTTGTGCTCAGAGCTTCTAACCAACATTTTAAAAAAGTTATTTTAAATTGTGGTAAAAAATGCGTGACATAAAATTTGCCATCTTAGTCATTTTTTAACTGTACAGCTTAGTAGCATTAAGTACCTTGACACTGGTGTACAAAAGACCTCCAGAACTTTTTCATCTTGCAAAACTGAAACTATCTACCCACTGAACAACAACTCCTCACTTCTCCCTCCTCCCAGCCCCTAGCAACCATCATTCTTCTGTTTCTACGAGTTTGACCGCTTTATAGATCTCCTATTAGTGGAATCATGTAGTTCTTGTCTTTTTGTGACTGGCTTAATTCACTTATCATAATGTCCTCAAGCTTATTCCATGTTGCAGCATGTGACAGGATTTCCTTCTTTTTTAAGTCTGAATAATATTCCAGTTTCTAATCAACTTCTAATGCTCCAGTCTTAAATATGTGCAGACAATGTGCAATTACCGGGCATCAGAGGAAGGCCTCTTTCATGAAAGACAGAGAGACACAAACAAACATGAGACACCAGACTATTTAGGGATTAGATAACTTTTCAAAAACCATCAATTAAAATGTCAGAGACGATATCATACAGGAAGCAAGAATAGGATAACTATTTTAAAAAAGGAAACAGTAAAAACAAAAAGTTCTTGGAAAAATTCAAAAAATGGTGGGAATATCAAGTTGGGGAAATTTCTCAGAAAGTGGAGAAAAAAGAAAAAACAGAGGAAAATGAGAAAAATAAGGTAAAACTAGGGCAACAGGTCAGAAAATCCAAAACCAAAATAATCGGTATTCTAAGAGAGAGAGAACAGAGAAAATGGATGGGAGGAAATCAACAGAATAATATGCAACCTAGAATGGAAAGGGATGAATTTTTCATTTGAAGGATCCATTATAGTTCTTAGCAAAATGGCACAGCATCATGAAATCTCAGGATTCCAGGGACAATAAGAGCACTCTACAAATGTTAGAGAGATATAAAAAAAAGATTTAGAAATTGGAACGACATCAGTATTACAACAGCAATGCTGGAAGCTAGAAGATAGGGAGACATGTCTTCAAAACTGTGATGGAAAGTCGTTTCCAAAGTAAAATTCTCTACCCAGCTAATTTATTAATCAAGGTATTTAATGAATATTAATTTTGTGAGTGCTGAGGCTCTACTTTATCATTTCACTTGCTGGGTGCTGTTGGAGAAATAAATAAAAAAGAAGACAGGTCACTTCTCTGTATTTTATTGTTGTTGTTTTTAAATAAACATTTAATTTTAGAATAGTTTCAGTTGTACAGAAAACTGTGAAGAGAGTAGAGTTCCCATTTCTCCACATCCAGTTTGTCCTATTATTAACACCCTACATTAATTAGTATTGTAGATCTGTCACAATTTATGAACTAATATTGATACATTATTATCATCTAAAGTCCGTACTTTATTCACATCTCCTTAGTTTTCACCTAATGTCCTTTTTCTATTCTAGGATCCCATCCAGGACCCCACATTACTTTTATTTTTTTATATAAATTTATTTATTTAATTTATTTATTTTTGGCTGCATTGGATCTTCGTTGCTGCGCGCGGGCTTTCTCTAGTTGCAGCAAGCGGGGGCTACTCTTTGTTGCATTGCGTGGGCTTCTCATTGCGGTGGCTTCTCTTGTTGCAGAGCATGGGCTCTAGGCATGTGGGCTTCACTAGCTGTGGCATGAGGGCTCAGTAGTTGTGGCTTGCGGGCTCTAGAGCGCAGGCTGAGTAGTTGTGGCGCATGGGCTTAGTTGCTCCGTGGCATGTGGGATCTTCCTGGACCATGGCTCGAACCCATGTTCCCTGCATTGGCTGGTGGATTCTTTAACCACTGTACCACCAGGGAAGCCCCACGTTACTTTTAGACGTCACATCTCAGGCTCCTGTTGGCTATGACAGTTTTACAAATTTTCTTATTTTTGATGACCTTGACAGTTTTGAGGGGTACTGGTTAGGTGCTTTGTAGAATGCTCCTCAACTGGGATTTGTCTGATGTTTTTATTATGATTAGACTGGGGTTTCAGGTTTTGGGGAGGAAGACCATGTAGGTAAAGTATCATTCTCATCATATCAAGGGTACATGCTGTCAATCTGACATCACTGTTAATGTTGACCTTGATCACCTGCCTGAAGTACTGTTTATCAGGTTTCTCCACTGTAAAGTTACTCTTTCCCCCTTTTCTTACTGTACTCGTTGCAAAGAAGTCACTGTGTGCAGCTCACGCTTACCGGGTAGGAGTTATGCTCCACCTCCCTACGGGTAGAGTATCTACATAGATTATTTGGAATTCTTCTCTGTGGTAGATTTGTCTTTTCTCTCCTCATTTATTTTTTCAATAATTTTTTTTCAATAATTTATTTATATCAGTATTGACTCATGAATAATAATTTTATACTTTGGGTCATAATTCAATATTACTAACATTTATCTTGTATATTTCTTTTTGTAATACTTATTTCAGACGTGCTGTGTCACAAAAGCCCAGAATAGTCTAGTTGTCTTTCTTCTAACCTATAGCCTTTAGTTTAGGTCCCAAGAAGATAAAATTGATACACTGAAAAAATGCTCTTCTACTTGTATACAGTTACAGACTTTAATTAAAATAAATACAGTCAACATTCTCTGTTAGCAATGAAAGCTACTCCACGGGAGGCACAGTGCCTGTGGAGCTTATGATCCATTCACTTACTGTAATGCCATTTCCCCCGAATTAGGTCTGTTGAGATGAATTTATGGTGTAGTTAACCTGAGCTGCTATGGAACCTGAGGCATTAAAATGCTTCTTACTGTACTGATTATCATTTGACTCATATTCCTGTCAAGCAGTATATGTAAAAAAATGTATTTAATTTTTAGATGACTTTATAGCAGAGAATTCTGTTTAGAGAAGTTGGAGCTTCTTCAGCAGGCTTATGACGAGAAAACAATCCTCAAAAGGTTTAGATACTAAATTTTGAGTTTTAAAAATATATATTTGTTGTTTGAATTTTCTAACAAGTTTCTCCATCTATGGTCCTCATGACTTAGACTGTACACCTTTAATCATATGAATTACTATGTGCTCAAAACAAGGACTGATGATGTCATTAATCTTAAACAGAAACAATGTAGAAGAATATCAGTGATAGAAGCACTTGTCTTATTCTTAACTATTAAATTTCATAATTAAGTATGAGATTTTCTGTAGGTTGCTGGTAGAAGTCCTTTATCAAATTTAAGTCATTTCCTTCTATTCCTTGCTTAATACGATTTTTTTTAAAAATTGAGAATTAATGGTAAATTTGTCAAATGCTTTTAAAGAAACTCCTATATTTTTTTCCCCTCTGTTAATCTCTTAATGCAGTGATTTGTATCAGTAGATTTTCTAATATTGACCATTCTTGTATTCCTGGGAAGAATGCTACTTGGTTCATTTGGCATAGAAATTATTTGTTCCTTGAGGATTTGGTAATGCTTTCTTATAAAAACATCTTGGTACCTTATGGGGGCAGAGATTTTAGTACTTAAAATTTTTTCTTCTATGTTTATAGATCCATCTAAATTTAAGAAATCTTAAGCCAATTTTGTTAATTTGTATTTTCCTAGGTAATCACCCATTTTATCTGGATTTTCAAGTTTACTGCTATGAAGTTGTACCACATTATCTTAAAATTGAAAGTAATGTTTTTTATATACATTTAATATTATCTTTCTTGATGCTATATTAATGTTGTTATTTGTGTTTTCTTTAATTACTTTTTGGGTCTACTCCAATCAGTTTTGTATTTACTTGATTGATTTGTTCATTTCTATTATTTTTTATAGACAAAATAACGCCAAATATTTAAAAAGTTAACTTTTTGTGGAAAAAATTTTGACTAGAAATGTATTGTGATGGAAAAAGAAGAGCAAACAAGTCCTGCTTCCCTCCATTCCCACAAAAATAGAAGTTTTGGGTTGCTTTAATTTTTCTATTCTCTTTTTTCAGTAGGAGAGAAACTTTATAGTGGTATTCACAGATTTGCAGATTTTCAAACATCTTAGGATCCATTCCATGAGAAGAATGTCATTGGTGTTTTTTGGGTTTTTTAAATAAATTTATTTATTTATTTTTGGCTGTGTTGGGTCTTCGTTTCTGTGCGAGGGCTTTCTCTAGTTGTGGCAAGCGGGGGCCACTCTTCATCGCAGCGCGAGGGCCTCTCACTATCACAGCCTCTCTTGTTGCGGAGCACAGGTTCCAGACACACAGGCTCAATAATTGTGGCTCACAGGCCCAGCTGCTCCGCGGCATGTGGGATCTTCCCAGACCAGGGCTCAAACCCGTATCCCCTGCATTGGCAGGCGGATTCTCAACCACTGCGCCACCAGGGAAGCCCGGTCATTGGTGTTTGTCTTAACAAGCTGACTTGGATGGGACTGGAATAACCCCATACATGAACGATGCCTGCTGTATTAGTTGTTACTGTAGACCTCTCCATAATGCATACAGTTATAAGTTGATAAGGAGACTATATAATGAACAGGGGAGAAGCCTGGGTAAACTAACTTATATAGCAAAAGAGGCAAATAGTTTTGCACAAAAATTATGCATCCATTTTGAGCTTGCATCTAAAATGCATAGAAGACTGGCTTCTTAGTAATACTTCAAAAAAGCTGTGCCAGTTCTATTCTGCCCTTGGGGTCCTATTATGACTATCCCTGCAGGAAAACTTCAATAATGAGGGAGAAAATGAAAAATATTTGCATTTTGAATTAAGTTTTGCCATCGTTTTCTGTCTGTCTCGCTTCTTTATCCTTACTTATATGCATTTTTTGCAAACATTAAAGCCAGAATTGATTAGAACAAGAATTCTGTGGCCCACACAACACACGCTAAATCAACACTCTTGTCTGGAAGTTGGACATTTATCTTTCCAGGCCAGGCTGACACCTAATTCTCTCCACATTGTGAGAAGTATAAAGGCCATCATGACAATGGGGCCCAAAGTTTAGCCAATTCAATTTATTTAACACCTCGTAACACTCTGGAGTTTTCTTCACTGCTCAAGCTTGTAAAATTTATTATGAACCCTAATCCCTCCTCTGGCTTTCCTTGGAGTTTTAAAGTGAATGTAAAACAACAACAAACAGAGTGTATAAAAACATTTCCATGGCAGCAGCACATGTGGCAGTGCACATGCTATGACTGCAGCTTTAAAAATCTGTTCCAAATATGTTAGGCTTTTCAGACTTTCTTACACAGACTTTGTGTCTTTCTCTTATGTGAAAGATGTGGACAGTAAGTAACATTTTTCAGATTCTTTTCCATTATAGGTTATTACAAGACATTGAATATTGTTCCCTGTGCTTAGCAGTCCTTGTTGTTTATCTATTTTATATACAGTGGTGTGTATCTGTTAATCCCATACTCCTAATTTATACCCGCCCCCCCCTTTCCTCTTTGGTAACCATATGTTTGTTTTCTATGTCTGTGAGTCTGTTTCTGTTTTGTAAATAAGTTCATTTGTATTATTTTTTATATTCCACATATAAGTGATATCATATAATATTCGTCTTTCTCTGTCTGATTTACTTTGCTTAGTGTGATAGTCTCTAGGTCCATCCATGTTGCTGCAAATTATTTTGTTTCTTAGATGAAGTCTTGTTCCACATTTTAATTCTCACTTATTGGCAAGCACCTTGACATTTACCTGTTTTTTTAGATTGCAAGGAACATCCAATAGAATGATTAGTAAGAATTGACATGTATTAATAAGAATTGAATGCTTAGTAAGAAATGATAGTGAGAATTTGATAAATGTTTTTCTTTCTCGATTGATTAACAAAAACCTTACTGACTTCTAAGATTTGTCCACCCCTGCCTCCTACCTGTGTTTCTGTGGGTTGTTGGGTTTTGTAGGCTTTTTTCAAAGCCTCTGAAATTGCTTTGAGACACACACAGGAGGCCTCCCTGCCTGATTCTGGGAGGTCTGGACTGGCTACTAATTCTGTGACCCAGAATGCCCAGTAGCCTGTACCACCGAGTTAATCAGTGGTCTCACCGTATTTTCAAAGTGGCTGGTTCTATTCTTGAGCTTCTAATCTCTTTCTCTTGGGGTATAGTTATAGTATCTAACATTGTTTGCTTGACATTTAGGAGATATTCAATCCCAAACAAATTAATGAAAAAAACAGATTTAGAAGGAGGCAGGACAAGAGGGAGCAATGATGACTGTTGGAGAAAAGACCTCATTAAAAGCTTCCTTTCTGATGGCAGTGCTCTTTTTCACTGGAATTTCTTTACTTGCCTTATTAGGTTTGGAAATGATTCTGTACTCACTCTCCCATCCCCTTCAAAGATGTTTAAGAGAGAGTCCCAGCCTGCTGGGAAGACTGTTGGGAAGACAGATGCTTGAGCAAATAAGTTACCATACAGTATTGTAGAAGCAACAGTAGGCGGACTTATGATCAGTCCTGGAGAGTGTGACAAGCTCTGTTAGGGTGGGAGTAGTGAATGGGGTGTGATGTTAGGGTAGATCCTGATCTGGGTTTTGAGAGACTAATAAATCCGTTATGAAGCATGGGCACAAAATGATCATGAAAGACTTGTATGAGTTAAAAAAATCCCATAATTGAAGTGTTGGGTGATAGAAAGTACTGTAAAATTGATTTCTGTGGCTGGTTAAGTTCTTTCACAGGAGGTATGAAACTATGGGTGATCTCTTTATATGCCACGTATTTATATAGAAGCTGATCCAAATAGTATTTGAGTGATTTCGTTATCTTAATAATTATAGTTAATTTGAGTGATTTTTATCTTAATAATTATAATATAGTTTAATAAGGTACTATATATATAATTTATATAATTAAAAATACATACATATAATTGTACAAAATATACATTTTTATGACCCACAATTAGATTCTCTTTCTCCTAGTCATCTGTTTATTTTCAAAAACCACAGTTTAGATCTTCATAGAATCGCCATATTTTGCATGCTTAGATCTCCATAGAAGTGCCATATTTTGCAACAGGGAAAGGTCTTTGAGTTGCCCCCAATTCATAAACCTGTGTCTAGAGATTATAACTTCCTCAGTGAACCATAAAATACATATGCTCAAGTAATTAAGGGTACTTACGGGGTTAAAACATGCCTGAAGTTCCCAAACAAATTTGTAAGTACTTTTCCAGAGAACTGCTTGCCTAAGAAAGGTTATGCCAGTTCTCAACACAGCAGTGATTTGTACCACTGAACTCACAGTACCTAATGACTAGCTTTCCTCAACACATAGGTTTGATTTTTTGTTTCTTTGTTTCTCTGTGCCGAGAATGTATTGTTGTACTTGTGGCTTGGGGATATGGTGAGCTAGTAAATGATGGAAAAAGGGTTTTAATTTCCCTGATTAGGATTTCTCACTATTGCTTGATGTTGCTGTAACTAAATCTGGGTGTTTTCCCATAATGGTTTGATTTTGGTTTGTTCTCAATGATCCAGGCCCAGTGGTGGTCTGCATAGATGATTGACAGGTATAGCAAATCCATTTTGCTTGGTGGATGTCATGGTTCTGGTCCATGGCAGGAAGTGACTCTAGTCACCTTGGACCAGCCCTTGGAGGAAGGGCTTATTCCTTTTGCTCAGTTTTTCTAGCTTCACTGTCTGTAATGACTTTCTCACAAGTCTTACAGGCCCTTTCCTTTCTTTAACCCTTTACCTAGGGGAAACAGAAGAGATGTAGTGTAGCACCACCCTGTGGGCGTTGATACTTGGGGGAACCAGTGCAAGAAAATGTTGATATTCTGGCTACAACAGTTGTTGTCAGTAATGAAGTCCTTTATCTCTGATCCAGGAGTCTCCTGTGTTCTGCCAGCACCCATGAAACAAGTTAGCCTGCACGTTGGGTAAAATCTAACTCTTCACAGTTCTTGACATTTCTGTTACAAGCCTTTCTGTGGTTTACTTTCCTTGCCCACTGATCAAATATGGATGTTTCTCAAAGTTCTGCCTCTGGTTCACTGCTTTTTTCTTCCTTCATCCGTAGTCTCATGTGTGTAGTTCTAAATAATGGAGGATGCCTTCCAAATTTGCATTAGCCTTAATCTGTCCTCTGAGCTGTGGACTCATATATCTAACTCGGGTGCTCAGGGGACCTCAAAACTTAACATGTCTCATGGTAACTACTTGTTTCGTAAACTCTTGCCTGCACCCTCACTTCCAGGGTCTCTACCTCCGTTGGTGATATAATAAATGTCTGAATAGTGTCTGATATAGTGTTGCTCAATAAATGTTGACTGATCAACTGATTTTAAGTCCAGAAAAACTCCCATCTTGGAGTGGGATTGAGGAAATAAAGGAAGAGAAAACAGAGATCTGCTTTAGTGAAAAAAACAATTTAAATCCACCATGAAGTTTGAGATTCTTTTGGGAAAGTAACTTTAAGCAACTTTTAAGCAAATCGAGGGCTTCTCATTGAGCGTTGATTACCTGTAGAGTCAGAGGCTGGCTGGACTTTCTTCGTCATTAGTATGAGGCCATTTAGTTCTCTGCTAGACATCTGTGGAGGGTTTGGGTTTTAGTGCAAGGATAAACCTGAGAACCCAGGACAGGGATGAGTGATTGCTGTCACATTAACAGGTATGATAAGCTGACACTTCAAAAGAATAATTATTAATCATTATTATTGTTATTTTTGAAAGATTTCAAATGCCTGAGAACACTATAATTAGTTTTTTTTTTTTTCTTTCTTCCTTTCTTTCTTTTTTTTTTTTTGAGGCTTGTACTTAATACACGGGCAGTTTTGCTGCAAGGCAGTATTTAGTCTATACACCATGTTCTGGGCACCTGAAACCATGGCAACCATGATTTCTGATCATTTGTAAGCAATTTAATTTGGCTTAAACATTTAGCATTATTTTGCCAGTTATTTCTGGAAATGATTGAAAAACTTCAGCAGGCATAAATTTTTATTTTATTTTAGTGCTTTTCTTCTGAACCGTTGTCTTCCCTTTTTTCAGGTTTCAGGGGTAGAAAGTGATTTACAGCCATAAGCCTGTACATATGCTCATGTATCATTTACTTAGCTTTCGAAATCCGGCTCAAAGAATTCAGTGTAGGACAAAGACAGGTATTATTATCCTTTAAAGAAAGTCATAATGCCCCTTTCTTATTTCTCTCCAAGTTAACACTGTGAGGAGGTTCAAGTAATTTTAAATCCTAAAATGCAAAATGAGGTAAAGAAAGATAATTATTGATGCTTTTATGTGTGTGTTAGGGAGTAGGATGGTATGATTGTTTTTTAAAGCTATTAATTATAGGAGGAAAATACATCTCATTTCTAACAAACAGCCTTTTTATCTAATCTTACATTAGCTTTTCCATGTACATTAGCTGAATCATCTATAGATTATAAAGATTGTTATCACAAAAAAACAGGCTGAGTTTTCATTCTAAAAGCTCCATAACTAATGTTCTTCACAGATCTCTCACAACTGGAATTTAGAAGCTTCCATTCAGAATGACTCAAGATAAATTCCCCACATTTGTCAAAATTTGTGGATATATATGGAAACTTTTCTTCTATCCAACTGGAGGAAGACAGTTTTAGTTTTGTTCTTTCTCATAGTCATTGGGTGGGGGAGTACTAAAACTTCTTGTTGATAAAATATTTATAAGGCAATATTTTCAAAGTTATAATCATGATGGTAAATACATTTATACAAAATTAAATGAGGCCAAGTGGGAGTGTAGTTAAATATCTTCTTAGAAATTTTAGCAAGTTACAATGGAGATTAAGATTCTAAGTCATTTAAAAATAGGATTCAATAATTTGTTATCTTTCATCCCTTTTGTAATTGTAATTAGGGAGCCATACAAATAATTCAGATAATTAAGATTATTTATGCAGATATTTGTTTGACTTGCCAGAATCTTTACAGCTTCTTTTTATTTTTTTTGTTCAGACCACAAGCTTGACTAAATGTTAATATTTGCATTTTGATATATAAACTGGGGTTTGCTAGTGGCAGAAATATTTTTATAAGTAAACTAGAAGAAATTTTAAAATGTTTTATTTTTGTATATGAACATCTATTGACACAAATAGTCCTATTTCCTCAACAGTACTTTGCTACTATGATATTAAAAAATTAAGCAGACAGTGCAAGCAGTCTCGGTTAGGGACAATCCTCCATGGGGTTGAGGCCCTTCCAAGCAAATTCTACTGATAATTGAGATTTCCTTTTTCTGATTTCCAGATCATTCCCTACGTAAGAGACACCCATAGACCTTAAATATAAAGTTGGCTGGTGCAAGTTGCTTAAAAAATTTCACTTTGATTTTTGAAGCCAGATTGTATGATGGGCTTTTAATTGTGTATTTAAAAACTTTGCCTGGCCACTCCTGATTTTAAAAAATGTAAAATTTGCCTGGCCACTCCCGATAAGTCAGACTAAACTCAGCCGCCTTATTGCCAGGGTGCCTGATGTTCTCTCTCTCAGCCGAGTTAGGCAGTATGATGCATAGCTGACCAATGCTGCTGCCTTGTGTCTGCTGGGTCCTGCTGATGGAAGGACTTCTTTTTGGGTGGACTGATGATAAAGAACCCAGTTTCCTGAGGACTTGTGGCCGCCAAACTGCACCTGCTTCCCCAATTTGACCTCTCAACCATGGTGATGTCCTGCCTGGAGTGCTGAGAAAGAGCTATTCCCCCATTTGGCTAGAGGTACTCCCTTTCTTTCCCATTGGATTTGAGAAGTTGGGTGGAGGCATTAAACCCTGCTTGTCCTTTTACCATGTTCTGTAAGTCTGTGTTACTGTGTAAGGGTATACTTCCCTAGGCATAAAAGAACCTGCTCTTGGCCTCACCTTGGACCTGGAAAATCAGTCTCAAACCAGGCGAATACCCTCTGCTTGATGTGGTCATTGTGATCTCATTTTATTCATCATTTAATTTCTCAGTCCTCTTCATAATGGGTCAGCTCTCTTTCTTCTGATTTCTATGTATACATGACATCAGAAGTTATATAAATAATTACAAATTAGGTTGGAAAAATCAAAGCTCTATATCTTTAATAGAACTTGATTGCTTTTTAAGCCACTGTTCTCACTTGGCAGTGGAAAAACAGTCTTGTCATGTTCATGTATTCTTGTCAACTAAATTTTAAATCTTGCTTTAGTGTAAATATTCAGTCAAATTTACATGATATTATCTCTCACATAGCTCTTCACAGCTCCCCCTCCCCATCTTCTCTTTCTCTGACTCACAGTCCTGTTTCTGTTTCTCTGGGCTTAAGATTCCATCACCTGGCAGTGGAAGCAAGAGAGGGAGTTTGTTTATGGAGATGGTGTATGGTGAGGCAACATAAAGGCTGTCCACTCCCTTAATCTCATTTCTTACCCAGATGTTAATGCTTACTGATGTTCATGGTTGACTCTGGAGACGTGGATGACATCCAACATGGACTCTTGTGTGTTGCATTAGATGATCTTTGGTGTCTAACTGGTGCCGTTTATAGCATATTGCAGGGGATCCTATGGAGGCAGCATTGCTTTCCCTCCCCTCCTTTTAAATTTTCTTCATTCTTCTGGCAGGCCTCATCTGGGCCTAGCAAGCTAAATCATCTCGCCAGATACTTTCAGGTGCCTACTCTTAGCAGATGGCGTGTGGACTCAGGATAAGAATATAAGACCATAAGGGTCAAAGTCAGAACAAGGTGAAAGTGTCCTATTGAAAATTATGTTATTTCTAAGTCCAGTGAGTTCTCTTAACATTATTGACACTGAAGAGTATTATCACAACTGCCTGAACTTGTAAATCACGCAGTAGTCTTTCCTATCTGGGATGAACATGATAAGTTATGTGCATCTGTGGTTTTCTTTCCAAGAATGGACATTGTACTTATTTTACAACTGCATAAAATTTAGCATAATTGATCATGCAGGTAACTGCTTTAAAATACTGGTCTACAAAAATGATTTCATGTTGATCTTAGGAAAAAAGGGGTAAGAAATCTCCTCAGGCTTCAAATATTAAATAAACAGAGTACTTAATGGGCTGTCTACACATATCAAGAGTCAGAAGTGGGTTTCTTTTAGTGAAGTAATGTGTCAGACCAATAGGGCTGACACCAGAAGGTTAGGTCACCCATCATGGAAGGTCCAACAAAGAAGACTGCAGTGTTGGGAGATCTAGCAAGAGACAAAGCTGTGCATGTGGAAAGAAAGAGAATGTAGGCAGGAAGCCTGGTGGTTCTGGAGCTTGGAGACCAGAGGGGAGGGTGGATAGAAGGCAGAGGCTGCTATCAAAAGGGCCTGCCTTGTAGGACCAAGTGTCCAGCAGGACAGGCAAGCCCAGCAGGACTCACAGGTGGAAACAAGGTGTTAGCTAGAAGTCTGGAGGGGGTGAGAAGTAAAGGGGATAGAATCCAGGCAAGAAATTCAGTAACAGTTAATGGCCAGGAGAAGCAATGAAGATCATGGCTCAAAACTTAGGATTCTAAGCTCAAAACTTTCTGAGATAGAGACCGGATATGGTCTTAGTGTGATGGAGATAAATGAGTACATGTGGCTAAAGCAAGTAATGTGGGCAAGGTAGTCCAAGACTCAGATCTCTCGAATATTGTGCACACGCACACACACACACACACACCCACACACACACACAGAGGGCTGAAAAATTACAGAGCAAAACGTTCACAAAATCTCTCTTAGAAGTAGAAGGAAAATATGGGTGACTTCATTTTCTTTTTGCTTGTTTATGCTTTCTGACTTGTCTACAGTGAATGTGTATTATTAAAAAAAAAAATATAAAAACGTTCTGTAAAAAAATCTACCCGAATGAACTTTAGTGTATTTGCAGATAGTTTGAGAATTTGATATTTTGTGCAATGACTGGATGACTGATCCTGCCTAGGTGGGACACAGATGTAAGACCAAATTATCGCAGGATACAACAGATTCTCTTGGAATTGGGTAAATTTCCATATTCAATCCACTTGCCTTTTATCTTCTAGTGGAAATTTCGTGATCGACTGGTAGAACAGTTACTTTCTTCCAAAACAGTCATTTAAGCTGGGTCTGTCTGGGACAAAATGAACTAAGAGTTGGAACTTGTTGAGCTGAGATGATTAATTGGAAGAATTCAAACTGAATAAATTACTGTTGGACCCTAGTCCATGTACCCAGCTGGATACTTTTTATTGGGTGATTGAGCCCATAATGGGATAATGGAATAAGGTGAATGTTGGGATTTATTTTTTAGTTCATTTTGCAAATGACAAAAGCCTTAGGCAAAATTCCTTTTCTTCTTAATGCCAAAATATTTCACCATTGACCCAACACAAAATGTATTAGATAATAATTTTTAAAAAACACTGGACCAATAAATCTCGTGAAATTTAAAAATGTTTCCTGTCCTAAGTATTTTCATTAACTTCAGTGATGTAAATGGAGCCAAAGCTATCAATAATGAGAAGATAAACAAGTTCTATTCTCAGTTAAGCTTTTATTCATACTTCAGGAATTGGGTTATAAAAAAAGAAATGTTGATTACATGAATGAAATTGAATATTTAAATTTGTTACCCACACATACATATCTATTATAATTGTTTGGCTCAGTGGGAAAATCAGTTTAAATAGCAGTTATGATTTTAACCTATCCTTGTTCGTGTGTATCCTCTGAATTTTGGAAAGCCACAGTGGCTTTAGGACAAAATAGGATGGTTTGGCTATAGACTGAATACTAGGTAACTCACATGCTGTGTCTTTAATTAATGCAAGACCAGTAATGTTTAGCAAGGGATAACAAATGGGCCATTGTCAGGTTCAGTTGGTTCATATCACCCTCACCCATGGCTTGGGTGCATAAAGATCACAAAGGAGCCCGTGGGGAATATAATGATGCTAAATGGACCCTAAATGTTCTATTCCCCACATAAAGCACCAATTGAGGTTGTAGTATTGAATTTATCAGGACTCTGCTAATTAAAAATACTTTCTACTCTTTGCTAGAGTGACATAATGAACCTCATTTAATATTGTCATTAACATGCTGTGAGCCTGGTGATTACTCCCATACACAAATAGTCTCAGTAACTAGTGACCTCTAGGTGGATGGTGGACATGCATGTTTTTTGATTGACTATTTGCACTGTCATTAAGGCTTTGGATGAAATAATTCAGGTTGAAGGGAATTTGGATGTTAGAGTACAGGTCTGGGACAATTAGGCCAAAGCAGCAGCTTTCATTTAGTGTTTTCCCATCCTGTATGCTCCACTTAACAGATATATCTCTGGATGACACCAGCCAAGAGGTACTGATGTGACACCTATTCTTAGTTGATCCAACCTATTGTCCTCTCCCACGTATTCCCCCACGCTTTCTTGCATTTGGGTGAGAGTGATGAGACTGCCTTAGTCACCCCTCTTTTATGGCTATGCTTGGGGTCACTGAGCCCAGCCATCCACTGCCCAATGCCGTCTTGGCTGCCCTGTTTCACTGTCACTGCACTGTTGGTAGTGGCACATTGTGTGGGCCATGGTTTCTGTGCCTGGCATAGAACTTGAGGCATTGGGATGGCTTCCCTGAACTTCTATTCCAAACTGGTGTGTCCTTTCCTTTTCTTTTTCTTCACAGGGAGTTAAGCTGCTCAGGCCTTAGGCTCCAGGTTACATGAAATCCCACCAGGGCCCTGGGCCTTTTCTGTATGATTTAAAATTTTATGTTCTAAGCAACTGGTGGAACCTATACAAACTTGTCTTCATGCCTTCTCTATGCCCCCCTATGTGGTCCACTCAGGATCAGCTGTCCGATTCCTTAACTACTGAATGCAGAGTTGGAAAGAGGTGCCCACAACAGCTTCTTGTGAGCTGCTGTGAGCTGGTGTCAGCTCACTGTGGTCTTGGGTATCTCACACTTTGTGTTTTGCTCCCAATTACAATCAGAAAGTAAGTTAAGACAAGCCTCTTAGATAGCCTCATCCACCAGAGGGCAGACAGCAGAAGCAAGAAGAACTACAATCCTACAGCCTGTGGAACAAAAACCACTTTCACAGAAAGATAGACAAGATGAAAAGGCAGAGGGCTATGTACCAGATGAAGGAACAAGATAAAATCCCAGAAAAACACCTAAATGAAGTGGAGATAGGCAACATTCCAGAAAAAGAATTCAGAATAATGATAGTAAAGATGATCCAGGACCTCGGAAAAAGAAGGGAGGCAAAGATGGAGAAGATGCAAGAAATGTTTAACAAAGACCTAGAAGAATTAAAGAACAAAGAAACAGAGATGAATACTACAATAAATGAAATGAAAAATACACTAGAAGGAATCAATAGCAGAATAACTGAGGCAGAAGAACAGATAAGTGACCTGGAAGACAGAATGGTGGAATTCACTGGCGTGGAACAGAATAAAGAATAAAGAATGAAAAGAAATGAAGACAGCCTAAGGGACCTCTGGGACAACATTAAATGCAACAACATGTGCATTATAAGGGGCCCAGAAGGAGAAGAGAGAGAGAAAGTACCCTAGAAAATATTTGAAAAGATTATAGTTGAAAACTTCCCTAACATGGGAAAGGAAATAACCGCCCAAATCCAGGAAGTGCAGAGAGTCCCAGGCAGGATAAACCCAAGGAGAAACACGCCGAGACACATAGTAATCAAATTGACAAAGACAAAGAAAAACTATTGAAAGCAGCAAGGGAAAAACAACAAATAACATACAAGGGAACTCCCATAAGGTTAACAGCTGATTTCTCAGCAGAAACTCTACAAGCCAGAGGAGTGGCATGATATACTTAAAGTGATGAAAGGGAAGAAACTACAGCCAAGATTGCTCAACCAGGCAAGGATCTCATTCAGATTCGATGGAGAAATCAAAAGCTTTACAGACAAGCAAAAGCTAAGAGAATTCAGCACCACCAAACCAGCTCTACAACAAATGCTAAAGGAACTTCTCTAAGTGGGAAACACAAAAGAAAAAAGGACTGACAAAAACAAACCGGTAACAATTAACAAAATGGTAATAGGAACATACATATCGATAATTACCTTAAACGTGGATGGATTAAATGCTCCAACCAAAAGACACAGGCTTGCTGAATGGATACAAAAACAAGACCCATATATATGCTGTCTACAAGAGACCCACTTCAGACCTAGGGACACATACAGACTGAAAGTGAGGGGATGGAAAAAGATATTCCATGCAAATGGAAATCAAAAGAAAGCTGGAGTAGCAATACTCATATCAGATAAAATAGACTTTAAAATAAAGAATGTTACAAGAGAAAAGGAAGGACACTACATAATGATCAAGGGATCAATCCAAGAAGAAGATGTAACAATTATAAATATATATGCACCCAACATAGGAGCACCTCAATGCAAAAGGCAACTGCTAACAGCTCTAAAAGAGGAAATCGACAGTAACACAATAATAGTGGAGGACTTTAACCACCTCACTTACACCAATGGACAGATCATCCAGACAGAAAATTAATAAGGAAACAGAAGCTTTAAATGACACAATAGACCAGATAGATTTAATTGATATTTATAGGACATTCCATCCAAAAACAGTAGATTACACTTTCTTCTCAAGTGCACATGGAACATTCTCCAGGATAGATCACATCTTGGGTCACAAATCAAGCCTTGGAAAATTTAAGAAAATTGAAATTGCATCAAGCATCTTTTCTGACCACAACGCTATGAGTTTGGAAATCAACTACAGGAAAAAAACTGTAAAAAACACAAATACATGGAGGCTAAACAGTGTGCTACTCAATAACCAAGAGATCACTGAAGAAATCAAAGAAATCAAAAAATACGTAGAAACAAATGACAACGAAAACACGACGATCCAAAACCTGTGGGATGCAGCAAAAGCAGTTCTAAGAGGGAAGTTTATAGCAATACAAGCCTACTTCAAGAAACAAGAAAATCTCAAATAAACAATCTAACCTTACCCCTAAAGGAGCTAGACACCTAAAGTAACTAGAGAAAGAAAAACAAACAAAACCTAAAGTTAGCAGAAGGAAAGAAATCATAAAGATCAGAGCAGAAATAAATGAAATAGAGACAAAGAAAACAATAGCAAAGATCAATAAAACTAAAAGCTGGTTCTTTGAGAAGATAAACAAAATTGATAAAACATTAGCCAGACTCATCTAGAAAAAGAGGGATAGGACTCAAAACAATAAAATTAGAAATGAAACAGGAGAAGTTACAACAGACACCGCAGAAATACAAAGCATCCTAAGAGACTACTACAAGCAACTCTATGCCAATAAAATGGACAACCTGGAAGAAATGGACAAATTCTTAGAAAGGTATAAACTTCCAAGACTGAACCAGGAAGAAATAGAAAATATGAACAGACCAATCACGATGAATGAAATTGAAACTGTGATTAAAAGTCTTCTAACAAAAGTCCAGGACCAGATGGCTTCACAGGTGAATTCTATCAAACATTTAGAGAAGAGCTAACACCCATCCTTCTCAAACTCTTCCAAAAAATTGCAGAGGAAGGTACACTCCCAAACTCATTCTATGAGGCCACCGTCACCCTGATACCCAAACCAGACAAAGATACTACAAAAAAAGAAAAGTACAGAACAATATCACTGATGAATATAGATGCAGAAATCCTCAAAAAAATACTAACAAACAGAATCCAACAATACATTAAAAGGATCATACACCATGGTCAAGTGGGATTTATCCCAGGGAAGCAAGGATTCTTCAATATATGCAAATCAATCAATGTGATACATCATATTAACAAATTGAAGATTAAAAACCATATGATCATCTCAATAAGTGCAGAAAAAGCTTTTGACAAAATTCAACACCCATTTATGATAAAAACTCTCCAGAAAGTGGGCATAGAGGGAACCTACCTCAACATAATAAAGGCCATATATGACAAGCCCACAGCCAACATTGTTCTCAATGGTGAAAAACTGAAAGCATTTCCTCTAAGATCAGGAACGAGACAAGGATGTGCACTCTCGCCACTACTATTCAACATAGTTTTGGAAGTCCTAGCCAGAGCAATCAGAGAAGAAAAAGAAATAAAAGGAATACAATTTGGAAAAGAAGAAATAAAACTGTCACTGTTTTCAGATGACATGATACTATACATAGAGAATCCGAAAGATGCCACCAGAAAACTAGTAGAGCTAATCAATGAATTTGTTAAAGTTGCAGGATACAAAATTAATGCACAGAAATCTCTTGCATTCCTATATACTAATAATGAAAAATCTGAAAGAGAAATTAAGGAAACACTCCCATTCACCATTGCAACAAAAAGAATAAAATACCTAGGAAAAAACCTACCTAGGGAGACAAAAGACCTGTATGCAGAAAACTATAAGACACTGATGAAAGAAATTAAAGATGATACAAACATATGGAGAGATATACCATGTTCTTGGCTTGGAAGAATCAACATTGTGAAAATGACTATACTACCCAAAGCAATCTGCAGATTCAATGCAATCCCTATCAAGTTACCGATGGCATTTTTTTCAGAACTAGAACAAAAAATCTTAAAATTTGTATGGAGACACAAAAGACCCTGAATAGCCAAAGCAGTCTTGAGGGGAAAAAATGGAGCTGGAGGAATCAGGCTCCCTTACTTCAGACTATACTACGTAGCTACAGTAATCAAGACAGTATAGTACTGGCACAAAAACAGAAATATAGATCAATGGAACGGGATAGGAAGCCCAGAGATAAACCCATACACCTATGGTCAACTAATCTATGATAAAGGAGGCAAGGATATACAATGGAGAAAAGACAGTCTCTTCAATAAGTGGTGCTAGGAAAACTGGACAGCTACATGTAAAAGAATGAAATTAGAACACTCCCTAACACCATACACAAAAATAAACTCAAAATGGATTCGAGACCTAAATGTAAGACAGGACCCTATAAAACTCTTAGAGGAAAACATAGGCAGAACACTCTGTGACGTAAATCACAGCAAGATCTTTTTTGATACACCTCCTAGAATAATGGAAATAAAAACAAAAATAAACAAATGGGACCTAATGAAACTTAAAAGCTTTTGCAAAGCAAAGGAAACTACAAACAAGAGGAAAAGACAACCCTCAGAGTGGGAGAAAATATTTGCAAACGAATCAACGGACAAAGGATTAATCTCCAAAATATATAAACAGCTCATACAGCTCAATATTAAAAAAACAAACAACCCAATCCAAAAATGGGCAGAAGATCTAAATAGGCTTTTCTCCAAAGAAGACATACAGATGGCCAAGAAGCACATGAAAAGCTGCTCAACATCACTAATTATTAGAGAAATGCAAATCAAAACTACAATGAGGTATCACCTCACACCAGATAGAATGGGCATCATCAGAAAATCTACAAACAACAAATGCTGGAGAGGGTGTGGAGAAAAGGGAACCCTCTTGCACTGTTGGTGGGAATGTCAATTGATACAGCCACTATGGAGAACAGTATGGAGGTTCCTTAAAAAACTAAAAATAGAATTATCATATGACCCAGCAATCCCACTACTGGGCATATACCCAGAGAAAACCATAATTCAAAAGGACACATGCACCCCAATGTTCATTGCAGCACTATTTACAATAGCAAGGTCATGGAAGCAACCTAAATGCCCATTGACAGACAAATGTATAAAGAAGATGTGGCACATATATACAATGGAATATTACTCAGCCATAAAAAGGAATGCAGTTGGGTCGTTTGTAGAGACTTGGATGGATCTAGAGACTGTAATACAGAGTGAAGTAAGTCAGAAAGAGAAAAACAAATATCGTATATTAATGCATATATGTGGAACCTAGAAAAATGGTACAGATGAACCAGTTTGCAGGGCAGAAATAGAGACACACGTAGAGAACAAACGTATGGACACCAAGGGGGAAGTCGCGGGGGCTGGTGGTGTGATGAATTGGGAGATTGGGATTGACATATGTACACTAATATGTATAAAATGCATAACTAATAAGAATCTGTTGTATAAAAAAATAAATAGAATTTTTTAAATCCCCCCAAAAAACCCCAAAAAACAAAAAAAAAAGAAAGTTAAAATTCAGTGGAGTAAACTACAAAGACATACCTTGCTTAAGGCGATAGAAATGGCCCTGAAGGTTGCACCTGAACAGAATATTTATTAATCATAAAGGGGTCATTATTTTAGAGAAAACGTAATAAAGAGCTTAGTAAAGCAAAGATAAACCATGCCTCCTGATTTATCTGATTTACACATTTGGATTTTATGTTTCAGATTTTCTTTTAAGTAATATATGCCTATAAAACTGAAAAAACCTTAACAGTTTTATGGGAGGCTGGAGCTTGAGCAGGGATCCCTCATGATTTTTCCATTTTTTTGGCTTCCTCTTTCCCTTCAGATGGAAAAGTGACTGGAATCTTTGGCAGTTTTTGACAGGTCCCTAGGAGCCACCTGCAAGAACATATCATCTTCTGTGGGAGAATCTGCATATTTTAGACTTCCTATTTTTTCATGTACTTTCTCTGTTCCTTTGAACAGAGGCACAAGGAAGCAGGAAAGCTGGATTTGGGCTCTGGTTCTACCCTACATGGCTGCATGATTTGAATAAATCTGTTGGCCTCTCTGGGTCTCCTTTTTTCCAATCAGTAAAATGAGCAGAGTAGACTTCATGATCGCTGAACTCGCATCTGGCAGTGCAATCTTAAAAAATAAAAATAAATTTTAGAGTCCATCTTTGAAAACACCACCAAATCATCAATTTCTTTATTCATACTCAAATGCTAACTACCAAGGACACATGTGTTGTGCTTTTCTGAAGGCAAAAACGACACAGAACTTTTGGGAAACCTATATATTTAACAGAGCTAAACGGTTCCTGTGGGACTTCCCTTGTGGCACAGGGGTTAGGAATCTGCCTGCCAACACAGGGGACACAGGTTCGAGCCCTGGTCCGGGAGGATCCCACATGCTGCGGAGGGACTAAGCCCGTGTGCTGCAACTACTGAGCCTGCGCTCTAGAGCCCATGAGCCACAACTACTGAGCCTGCGTGCCACAACTACTGAAACTTGCCTGCCTAGAGCCCATGCTCCGAAACAAGAGAAGCCACTGCAGTGAGAAGCCTTCGCACTGCAACCAAGAATAGCCCCGTGCTCGCCGCAACTAGAGAAAGCCTGTGCGGAGCAACGAAGACCCAATGCAGCCAAAAATAAATAAATAAATAAATAAATGAATAAATAACAGAAAACGGTTCATGTAGTGGCAAACCGTATTCTTGAGCAATGGTGGAATATATTTTCTCAGGTGAGAGCTTAAATTTAGTTCTACTGGGGCTTAATTAAGGAATGCTGTGTGTAGTTATGAGCAATTCTGTGGAATAAATTCACTGACAAAATAGAAATGCCCGAGAAACCAATGCCAGTCTTTGGCATTTGAGGCATAATCTGGTTTAGTTAGTTTGGGTTTTTAAATTTGAAGGAGATTCAAGACTCTGTTGAATGGACTAGGGGTGAATCCCAATGGCCTTGACCAGTTGCAAAGAGCCAGGGAAGTTTATTTTGTGTCTGGGTTGTTGGGTGAGTTCCTGAAACCAATTTTCTGCTGGAAACGGTGTGTATCCTTCTGGCAATAAGCTGCTTGAGCAATGAGCTGTCACATTTCAATGCAAAAGCCTTTTGTTTGGCAGTGAGATAATTTTAGTTCTTATTCTATCAGGAATCTATTTAGAAATTCAGCATAAATGCATTTGGAGTACACTGGGCTCTTCACAGGGGAGCTGAGGTCCAGGGAAAATCATAATGTGTTTTTTCCTTACTTTCTCATCTTCCTCTCCTTCTGCGTGCCATGTTTTGATACAGGAAAAAGAACGCCAGAGGCAACCTTGAAAGGTGGTTCCCAAAGCACAGTATGTGTGGAGTTCAGGGAAGTATGTACACAGCAGCATCCTATCCTCACCTTACCAATGGCGGTCAGAGAGCGATTTAGACTGAAGCTGTGTATATCGGTTGCTGAGGTTTTGTTGGCACCTTCTGGCTTCTGCACTTGATAAGCTTGATCAGCTTTCTCAGCTTTAAACATCTATGATACTAAGACAAAACTGGAAGCATTGTAAAGAATGTACTCAGATTCAAATTGCTCACAGGTCCATGAGGGTAGACTATCCAATCTTGTTTACTTTTATCTTTAATTTTTATAGTATAAATTGTTCATTTGTTCTTATATGCTATCAGAATGGTATTCAAACAGATTTTCTTATTATCATTTTGTGATTCTTTGTTGCTTATGTAAGGAAGAAGAGACATGAGAAAATTACACTTTTAAGGTGGCTTAGTGTGTGTTTTCCAATGGAGAGCTTTGTGTAAAATGTAACCTGAACAGAATCTTGATGTCTTCCTTCCTTTCCATGAAATTCCTGTTCACTTATCTTTATTTATGTACCAACAGAGACCAAACTGCAGCTTTTCCTTTACATTTCCTTATATTTGCTCTTTCAATAACCCTTTTGAATTCAACAGAGCATGTAATTATTGCACCATATAGAAACAGTTGAGGGAAACAAATGGCATAGTGCAAAAGGTATAATTTATCGAGGTAAGTCATCCAGAAAAACGTGGAAAGAATGTTCAATTTATTTTAAATATCTTAATACCATGGCCTTTTCCCCCTTTCAGTTGTGCACATTAAATTCTTTGTGTGACACATGAAAAATTATTAAACATATGCCTATATAAAAATCTACAGAAGTTGCTGTAAAAATCAAAATGTTCCAATTTAAATGACAATAGAAAAGCAGCAGAGTTTAAGGCATTTTTTTCCTTGGTTCAAATGTGACTATAACTAGAGACAAGACATTTTCATTTGTCAGCAGCTCAAATAACTTATGTTCTTCCATCTTAGAAAGATGTGAAGGTGAGGTTCCAGCCTTACAGAGCACTAGCATGAAGTGTGTGTATGTGCGTGTGTGTGTATGGTGGTAGAATGGAAGTACTACTGACATTTTGATGTTAATATTACCTGAAAACCTGATGCATAGAATACTATAGGACTGTAGTAGTGTAACAATTATGCACTCACACAGTCATACTCATCACATATATGTTTGTGTATATGTATGTGTACACATGTATATATGCCTATATTGTAAATTTATGAATAATACACTAACATATTTAATCTTGGAGTTAGGATTTTCCAAATAAGCAGAAGTAGGGTACAGTATATGGGGAAACACTGTTTTGGAGTGTTTACTTCAATATTTAGGTTATTTTGCTTCTATTAAATCTCCATGCTAACTGTGGATGTCTCCCATCTTTTAGCTCAGCAGATCTCAACACCGGATTCAGTAGAATCATCTAGGGAACTTAAAAAAAATTCCACTGCCTGGACTCCATCTCTAGAGATTCTTTTTTTTAAAAAAAAATTAATTAATTAATTAATTAATTTTGGCTGTGTTGGGTCTTCTAGCTGCGCATGGGCTTTCTCTAGTCGTGTCAAGTGGGGGCTACTTTTAGTTGCAGTGCGCGGGCTTCTCATTGCAGTGGCTTCTCTTGTTATAGAGCATAGGCTCTAGGCACGTGGGCTTCAGTAGTTGTGGCATGCGGGCTCAGTAGTTGTGGCTCGTGGGCTCTAGAGCGCAGGCTCAGTAGTTGTGGCTCACGGGCTTAGTTGCTCTGTGGCAATTGAGATCTTCCCGGACCAGGGCTCGAACCCGTGTCCCCTGCATTGGCAGGCGGATTCTTAACCACTGCGCCACCAGTGAAATCCCTGGAGATTCTGATTTAATTGATCTGAGAATAGGGCTGGGCTTTGGTAATTTTTAAAAGCTCTTGGTGAATCTAATGTATCGTCAGGGTTGACAGCTACTGCGTTAGCTGTGTGTTGACGAGCAATCACTGGCAATACCTAGCAACAACCACGTGGTGATCTGGGCTTTGCTGAGATCTTTCCTGCCTCCTTGTGTCTTGTTAAAACTCAGAGCTGCTGAGGTCTGCAAAAGGGCACCATCTATCGCTTCAGACAAAAAGAACAAGGAAAGGTGAAGCAGTGGAAATGACTTAGGACAGGTTAAAAGTGAGGCAACTTGCACCAGAGTATAAGCTGAGGTGGTCAGGACTTGAACCCAGGTTTTCTGTAGTGATATGGTTGTGAGTGAGGGCTCTAGAGTCAGCCTGCTGGTGGCTTGAGTGTGTCAGCTCCTGCGTTAACTAGCTGGTTGAGTGATGATGGGCATGCCATTATTTGTCAGCCTGGTAAATACTTTGGAACTTCTCAGTTCCTGAGCCAGTTATGTTTGGGGAAGAAAAATATTGCAGTCACAGACTTATGTGACAGGTCTTAGCTATCCTCTTTTGGCCAAAGTTTTCATACCTATAAAATGGAGATAATTAATGGTTGGGAGGATTAAATGATGTAATAAATGTAAAACCACTTATGACAGTACCTCACACATAATATCTCCTCAGTACATGAGAGCTAGTATTGTTATTATTACTGCTATTTTTATTTGATTTTACATCCTATTCTCTTTTTTACTATACGATGCTACTTAACTCAGATTGTGTATAAACGTCTCTATCTTAACTTTTTTTCTCATGACTTGGAATCTTTTACTCTTAGGAGCTGGGCACTAAATCAGATTTGTCACTCTAACACTTATCTGAATGATGGATTATTTTTCCATTTTTTTTGGTAACAGTTCCTTGGATGGCTTCATTTGCCTTTTCTTCTAAGCCAACTAGAGATATAGAAGAACATTTTATTGCTTACTTTTCCTTATGTACTAGAAATAAAAAAGAGGTTAACTGTAAATAGAATTAAAATAAATTTATATAAGTGCTTTGAAAATGCAGTTTTTGCTGTAATAATACCAACTTTTATATGGTGCTTACTATGTGCCAGGTATAATTTTAAATGTTTTACATAAAATATTTTAAAAAACTTTTTATTATGGAAAATTCCAAACACAAACAGGAGTACCTGTGTATGTAGAATATATGAACCTCCACATACTCATATTTCATTTTTAACTATTATTCCCTCATGATCAGTTTTGTTTTATCTATAGCCTTCCAACCCCACTATCTTAATCTCATAAATATTTTTCTCTGAATAGTTCAGTATGCATCTTGAAAAGACGTTTTAAGAAAGATTCTCACAATGCCAGTATCACACATAAATGTAACCCTTATAAAGAAACCTTATATGTTAAGTAGTGTTATCCCCGTTTTACAAAAGAAGCCGCCAAAGCACAGACAAGTTAAGTAACTTGCCCAAGGTCACACAGCTAGTAAGTGACAGAGATGGAATTTGAAACCAGGTGGTCTGGCTACATAGTCTGTGTTCTTAACCAGCTTGATGTACCAACTTCTCTAATGAACAAATGCTCTTGTCCACGAAAACTTAATCAGTCGATCTAAGAAAGAAATGGAAAATTTTGTTCGAGCCAAATTGAGGTTATAACCTAGGAACAGCATCTCAGAAAGCTCTAAGAACTGTTCCACCTGTTAGAAGTTAAGGCACAGTTATAGAAGTTTTTTGAGACAGAGGGCTGTACGTTAAATGACGTATTATTGACAGTTTACACAATCCAGATCTAAGCGTCATCGCAGCCCCTTACAAGATCAAGAAGGAATGTTATCTTTAGTGAGTTGTCTTGTTGATGCTAGGAAAATGTTGCTCTTTATGGTTGAGCAGGTATTTCTGCTGGTGGGGGAAGTTGGTCGATGCATAATGCAGATACACAGTGCACAGCGAGAGGAGAGAGGAGGCCAAAGGGCAGAGAAAAGTTTTCATGTTTAAATTTTTCTTGTCTTGCCATACAATGTGAATTTTATTTCACACTATAAAGAGTAATTTCTTCGCAGTGCACGTGAGGTTTCAGCTTTTGATGCTCTTATTATCCTAATTAGTTGGGTGTCATGTTGAGCACCAGAAGCCAGTGCTGCTCTCTGCAGGTGCATGGACTTAGGTTTCTGACAGACCTGAGTTTGAACCCTGGCTCCATCACTTATTAGCCATGTGACTTTGTGCCCATTGCTTATCCTCTATAAACCACAGTTCCTTTGTTTGTTATATGATGATATAACAATACCTACTTCATGGAACTGTTGTGAGTTGACGTGTACAGAATGCTTTGTACCATGCCTGGTGCATATTGGTACTTATACATTATAATATGGGTACATAAATTAGGCAGCTAAGTGTTTCTAGGAAGACAGGTGTATATTTGCAGATGTTTGGGGTATTTAAGTAGTTTTTAAATGCTAACATTCAGAAGTGTAGATTTTTTTTTTTTAAATCATTGAAAGGACACAGTGTACTTGATTAGATTTATTCTCATGACTTGATTGGTTAGGCAGCAGTCCCTCTGAACGGTGTTGAAGACTTAGTGCAACTCATTTAGAAATACCTCCTAATTTACAGCTGGAAAGCTGCCAGCTTGTTAAATAGAAATAAATGTTATAATATATTAGCTCGTATGAGCAAAGGAGCAGCATCTTCAAGGAATAACGTCTCTCTCTTTGAGCTACTTTAAAGTTATTTGTCAACATCCATCCTAAGAACCCAGTGAAATTCTCGCGGAACACGTACGCATGTCTTTTGTTGCCTGGCTTCCTCCGCTTCAGCTGGACTGCACACTGTGAACAATAGCATGGAGTGTGAAGAATGTTAAGACCAGGGGAGTGTGTGTGTGTGTGTGTGTGTGTTTGTGTGTGTGTGTGTGTGTGTATGTGTGTAGGAGTCTCTGTGTGTGACTGCCTTCCAAAATTAAATATAAATTGTTTCTTAATCACCTGCTCTTTTGGAATTCATGTGCATTCCTGTATACTACTAATTTGGATAATCAAGGGTTGACCACATACAGAATATTTTATGGTATTTTTCCTTTGGTCTGTAACATCTGATATTCAGAAACTGTACCACATTCCAGATCTTCTTTATTTTTTCCTCATTCATTTTGGTTCTTCCCAGGATTTATATTGAACAATTCAACCTTGTCAAAGAAGAATCGTGCCTTCCCAATATTACACTTAATTGTGTGCCCTGTTACTTCTAACCCGTGTGATTTATATACCTTGCACATTTTGTCAACAATGCCATTCCTCTTAGTATTCCCACTAGGTAAGAACACTCTGTAGCCTTGTTCTTTCTCCTTTCTCTGCTTTGTTAGGTAAAAATGAAAAGGTTATTTTGATTTACAAGGAGCAGCTGAGCTTGGCTCTCACCTTGGATGTCCTTACACAATGAAGAAAACAAACGTTATTTTCCTCTATAAACGTTATATTTGAGAATTTTCTTCACATGTCTTTTGACTTCCTGCCCCTTGGTTTAGAATCCCTCCCTAGCCACCAAAAGTGAGAATTGTGGAGGATGCTGATTCTGGGAAATTCTCATGTGAAACCAAGTTTCTTGCCTCCAGCAGTGTATATATATAGGGGAAATTAGGTTGCTTGCTTTTCCTATAGTTGTGTCAAGGTAATAACTCATGCTGTCTGATCAAACACTTGGCAGGATTTAGATGACTTGCTGGCCTGTTAGAGTTTTGCATTAACAATTTCTGAATGAAATAAAAACTCCAAACTATATTCAGTTTAGGAAATTCGATCCTGGATATACAATTAGAAAATTGGGAATGGTTTGTCACTCGGATGAGTTCAGTTTTGCTTCATTTTATCTATCTATCACCTTCCTACCTACTGTCTGTTTATAGGGTTTTTTTTACAATCCCCTTTTTGAAGTATACTTTTTGTACAATAAAATGTGTCAATTTTAAGTAGCATTTGTTGACAAATGTATATATTCAGGTAACCACTACCCTAACCGATTTATAGAACATTTCTGTCACCCCCAATCTTTCCTCATGCCCCTTGCAAGGTTGATAAGAACACCCTTCAGAGACTGTCATTCTTAGATAAAGACCCATCATCAAAGCCTAGTTGTAACTCTGTGGCTAAGGCTGGCTTTTCTTTAACAAAAGCAACATTCACTCTGATTATTGTAAGTAGAAACATGCAGGCACTAAAAGTGTTCCTACTCTTGAGTGACAGCTCAGAGAGGAGGAATTGGGGATGGATGGAAATGAGTGGGTGCTGGGTAGCAGTTTATATAACTGCAGTCAGCTCAAGATACTGGCTTCAGCTTTTGAAGGACCTGGCTTTCTGTGGCTTTAGCACAAGGGATGAATGATAGTCGACATGTGCAATGAAGGCAGCAAGGTGACCCAGAGGAAAAAATGTCAGATGTGGTCGAGGTCAGAGAGCCTTGCTGAATTGTCATTCAACAAATGCAGGTTTGGTAATTGTCATTCAACAAATGTAGGTTTGGTATAGAGACCAAAGGCAGCTGCCAGAGAGTCAAAAGATGTTAGAAGTATGTGTTCAAGAATAGAAAGTATCCAGAAGTATATACAGAGCACACTGGTCAAGGTATTGGCCCTTTATTAAATCAAACAATTCCGCCTGGGCAAGGCAAAGGTGGGACTTTATAGTGTTTGACGTAGTAGGTGAGAGGGTGAGGCAAAGGCGAGGAGACTGGTGATTCCAGTTAAACAGGGTTTATTTTTGTTGAGATAGGTCTGAGTTCTTTCCCCGGCACATCTCTATGGGCGTTTGATATTGTTCAGACAGCTATATTACAGGATTTCGATGCCTTTAGTGGCTCAATCAATCATCTGCAGTAAGGTTCAGGTTGTTTTCATGCTGTAATGTGCTGATGAAGATGGCAGTTAGCTCTTTCATTATAAGAATGGAGGGACTGCAGCAGGGGAAACACAAATGCTATTTCTGATTTAAATTGCCTGCATACAATTAGATCTGAAAAGAATAGTTTGAAAGATGGAATAAGATAGAAGCCTCAGTTTTGCCCATATGCCAGGCCTTATTTATTTTTTATTATTCCATTTATGCAGCATTTAAATCGAAGGACATGCAACTTGGTCCAAAAGACATCTAACAAATAATGACTTCTCTGGAGAGTGGATTCAGAGCAGTTAAAACAGACTCGCATAAGGAAGGAGAGTGCAGTGGTAATTGTGGTCAAATTTCATGTCCAAGTTCAGAATAATTTTCCAAAGCAAGAGGATTCTGGTGATGCCAGGACATCGGGCAAGGACTCCAGCAGAAGTGGCACACGGTGTTTTTTTTTGCCATCCTGACAAGGAAAAATGCCAGAAATTTAGTTGATCCTATGGGCTCTTCACGAGATGCCTGAATTTCCCTTTGAGATTGTATTTCACCAGAATTCAATCAGTTGATTTTTTTGTATGGTATTTCCCCACCTTCCTCAGAAACAGAGTGAGGTGTACCTTACAGTGTACTAAAATATCCTTTAATCCATGCCATGTGGCAGCTTATTGCTATTTAAATAAAATAAATAATTCTTAAGTATGCATGCACTTTTTGTATAGACATGTACTTGAATTACCAACTGTTTGTTGTGTTTTTGTTAATTTGCAGCAAACCAGTGTGTTTGATGGTTATATTCCTCCTATGAACAAGCCTATTATTTCACTTCTAGTACATGCTAATTCTCCTAAGACTAGAGTCTTCAATTCATTTCCTTGGAGACAGGGTAAGAAAATCCCAAATTTATCAGGATCTGACTATTGTCCACCTTGGTAAATTTTATTTATAATTTGTTTCCCCCACCAAAGTATATTTTGTTTAAGCAAAAAAAGCACATACAACCTTCCTTTCTAATTCTCTAAATCACGTTTTAAATACAATCCCTCCTCTTCCCCCAGCTTTGGAGAGACTAGTTTTCTTCTTTCTCAATTTTCTCTGTTTTCATTTTTTAAATGTGGCTGGATAACAGTGATTTTAACTTTCCATCTTACAGCTATTGAAGACCCTGAGCTGTTGGTCCTAATAAAAGAGTTATGAACCATGCCCTGCTAAAATGACTCCACTCCCCCTCTCTCCCTTCACCCCGATACATTCCCTTGGTGGGTGATAAAATACTGGATTGAAGTGGACACATTTGGTCTCTGTTAAAGCTATTTACGGTGATTTCTCTGCCACAAGCATTATACTTAGGGCAACCAGATGCTCCTCTTTCAGGGTCCATCTCGTAACATATTCTCTCAGTATTCCAAGAACTCCTTTGGGTCCAGCAAATTATCCCCTCTCTGCAAGTGCAGTTACATAACATAGCTCCATCCAGAGAAGCTGTGCATATAGGGAGGAAAAATAGCACAATAGGAAAGCCACCTTTAATTTTTTTAAAAAATCATTCAACTAAATGTCATTTGCTTTCTCTTTGTCCATATTCTTAGCTTCCTATAGTGAGGGACATTAGAGATGGGCTGGCAGTTGTCCGGAGGACATGAATGAGTTTTATTCTTTGCTCTTTTGTTTCTGAAAGGATACAAACTGAATGAGACATTTTAAGGCTCATGTAAGCAGACATCCATGTCAGAGTTTATTGTGAGACCCAGTATTTTTGGTTTTTCTAATAAATATATTGCACTTTTCTCCATTTATCTTCTTGACGATTATTATATCAATTAAAGAAACAAAATCCCCACAGCACCACAGTCATCACCCTGGGCCTTAGGCCTTAATGCTGCTAGGGCTACATAAATATCTGTTGGAAGAAGACATTCTTTTTTTTTTTTTATTAAAAAAATTTTTTTTAACATCTTTATTGGAGTATAATTGCTTTACAATGGTGTGTTAGTTTCTGCTGTATAACAAAGTGAATCAGCTGTACATATACATATATCCCCATATCCCCTCCCTCTTGTGTCTCCCTCCCACCCTCCCTATCCCACCCCTCTAGGTGGTCACAGAGCACTGAGCTGATCTCCCTGTGCCATGCAGCTGCTTCCCACTAGCTATCTATTTTACATTTGGTAATGTATATATTTCCATGCCACTCTCTCACTTCGTCCCAGCTTACCCTTCCCCCTCCCCATGTCCACAAGTCCATTTTCTGTGTCTGTGTCTTTATTCCTGGAAGAAGGCATTCTTGAAGATCTGTGTCTTTTATTTACATTTATGGAAGATCTAGTTGATCTACTCTAGGTTACAGTTTGTCAGTTGGATGTTTGGTGTTGTATCACCTCCTTTAAGTTTCAGCACCACTCTCCAAGGCCTACCTTTTTTTTTTTTCTGAGACTAACATTAAGAATAATAGCACTAATAGTATTGTTGAAACTGCAGTTTGCTTTACTTATTACAGCATAGATGAGTGCTTCTCTGTAAGTTCCCAGGAATGTGGAGAAGTTTGTCTTTATTCCTCCAGGTGAGTTGCCTGGGAGCCCAAAAAGGACAGGAAGGCTGTGGTAGACCAGAACCTTCTCCTTTTCAGCCTCGCCGGACTCTGTTTCCTCAGTTCCACAAGCAAATGGCACGGTTACCAGGTCTAGAAAACAACATCCCCGGAAGAGACTATCAAATTTCATGGAGACTATCAGATTTCATTTTCTTCTACTGTTTCCAGAAAATAATTTCCTTTTAGGTGTGGCAGGGAAACAAGTACTCAGAATTACATGGCAACTTTCATCTCACAAGCCGTGAAAAGTTGTCTGTAGAAATAGATTTAAAAGACAGTGTGTATTTCTTCAGGGGAGAAATCAGTGTGAAAACTGGATGATGCTATATCCTATATGGAGTCTCTAACACAATGCCTCGCAAAAAAGTAGGCATTCAAATATTTGCTTAATCAAAATTTCTGTATTAGAAATATCTATGAACTGGAAAAACAAAAATAGCATTTTAAATATTAAGTATCAGTAGTGGTTCTTGTGGGAAGAAGACAAAATGACTAATGTGGATGCATGCACATACACTCAGCATGTTTATATACAGCTTGTGAAGATTTAACATTCATTCCTCTTATGCCCCGACTGGATGAAATTCCTTTGTTATAGATCTTGATCTTGACTGTTTCCATTGCTTACTTTGGAACTGGCTCTCAGGATCTAAGTTTCCTGTATGTAAACATGTCATATTTAAAAACTGTTTTGGAAGCCCTGATGTAATCTTTTGAAATACAATTTGCTGAAGTGAAGTCTGCTTTTGGAAAAAAAAAAAAAAATCCTCCTTGGGAAATAGGATTGTCTTTGTGCAGTTGAGACATAATTCAAACAAGGTTGTTATATCATTCAAATTAAATTTGGAGAAATAGAGAACAGTCCAGAGTTCTAATATGATAGAAAAATAACTACCAAGTTTGGTGAGGTCTTACTCTCAGAAAATTAGCTTCAGTTTGATTCAGTTTTACTTAATTCAACTCACTGAACATTTAATTCGTGCAGACATTGTGCTAAGTGCTAGAAATACAAAGATGATTTAGATACAATTTGTACCCTCTAGGAACTCACAGACTGGTGGGGAGGCTAAATGATTCCATTAGAATCTAACCTCCATGAGAGCAGAACTTTGTTTTGTTCACTCTTGCATCCCTAATGTCTAGAATAGTTTTTCACACATAGTAGGTGTTTTAGTTTGCTCAGGCTGCTATAACAAAATATCATAGACTGGGTGGCTTAAACAACAGAAATTGATTTCTCATAGTTCTGGAGGCTGAAAAGTACAAGATTAAGTTGTCCACAGATCCAGTGTCTGGTGAGGAATTACTCCCCAGCTTGCAGACAGCTGCCTTCTCACTGTGTACTCACATGGCCTTTCCTTGGTGTGTGCTCATGGAGAGAGAGAGGGCTGTTACATCTCTTCCTCTTCTTATAAGGGCACTAATATCATCATGGGGGCTCCACCCTCACAACATAGTTTAAACCTAATTACCTCTCAAAGGTGCCCCCTCCAAATACCATCACACTAGGGTTTAGGATTTCAACATGTGAGTTTAGGGGAGGACACAAACATTCAATCCATAACAGTAGGTGCTTAATAACTTCTCAATAAGAAAGAGAGGGATGGATTATTATGTTGGAAGAAGATTCTGATTATCATGTACTTGCATGACCAATGTTCACTAGTAGGAAAATTGAACATGCTCCTACCCAATCCCTGTTATCATCTATAGAGGATCACAGAAATTGCCACCCTTTTCAAATTCTGGATTATAACCTGGTATATTTGGATGTAGACTTCGCATCACCCACTGTTGTCTCAGGGCTATCTTCCTGCATAGGACAAAGCATAACTTAATAATTTCTTTATGACAGCTAAGTCCAAGGGAAGGATCCTGCAAGCATTTTTTTCCCCTTTTAGTTTATCTCAGAATATTTTTTAAAATAGATCTTTAAAGGAGTATAATTACTTTACAATACTGTGTTTGTTTCTGTTGCACAACAAAGCGAATCAGCCATATGCACACACATGTCCCCATATCCCCTCCCTCTTGAGCCTCCCTCCCATCCTCCCTATCCCACCCCTCTAGGTCATCGCAAAGCACCGAACCGATCTCCCTGTGCTATGCTGCTCGTTCCCACCAGCCAAATATTTATATTCGGTAGTGTATATATGTTGATGCTACTCTCGCTTTGCCCCCAGCTTCACCCTCCCCCCCATGTCATCAAGGCCATTCTCTATGTCTACCTCTTTATTCCTGCCCTGCAACTAGGTTCATCAGTACAATTTTTTTTTTTTTTTTAGATTCCATATATACGTGTTAGCATACAGTATTTGTTTTTTTCTTTCTGACTTACTTCACTCTGTATGACAGACTCTAGGTCCATCCGCCTCACTACAAGTGACTCAATTTTGTTTCTATTTATGGCTGAGTAATATTCCATTGTATATATGTACCACATCTTCTTTATCCATTCATCTGTTGATGGACATTTAGGTTGGTTCCATGCTCTGGCTATTGTAAATAGTGCTGCAATGAACATTGTGGTACATGTCTCTTTTTGAATTATGGTTTTCTCCAGGTATATGCCCAGTAGTGGGATTGCTGGGTCATATGGTAGTTTTATTTTTAGTTTTTTAAGGAACCTCCATACTTTTTTCCATAGTAGTTGTATCAATTTACATTCTGACCAACAGTACAGGAGGGTTCCATTTTTCCCACACCCTTCCCAGCATTTATTGCTTCTAGATTTTTTGATAATGGCCATTCTGACTGGCGTGAGGTGATACCTCGTGTAGTTTTGATTTGCATTTCTCTAATAATCAGTGATGTTGAGCATCTTTTCATGTGCCTCTTGGCCATCTGTATGTCTTCCTTGGTGAAATGTCTATTTAGGTCTTCTGCCCATTTTTTAACTGGATTGTTTTTTTGATACTGAGCTCCATGAACTGTTTGTATATTTTGCAGATTGATCCTTTGTCCATTGTTTCATTTGCAAATATTTTCTCCCATTCTGAGGGTTGTCTTTTCATCTTGTTTATGGTTTCCTTTGCTGTGCAAGAGCTTTTAAGTTTCATTAGGTCCCATTTGTTTATTTTTGTTTTTATTTACGTTACTCTAGGAGGTGGGTCAAAAAAGATCTTGTTGTGGTTTATGTCAAAGAGTGTTTTTCCTATATTTTCCTCTAAGAGTTTTATAGTGTCAGGTCTTACATTTAATTCTTTAATCCATTTGGAGTTTATTTTTGTGTATGGTGTTAGGTAGTGTTCTACTTTCAATCTTTTACATGTAGCTGTCCAGTTTTCCCAGCACCACTTATTGAAGAGGCTGTCTTTTCTCCATTGTATGTTCTTGCCTCCTTTGTCGTAAATTAGGTGCCCACATGTGCGTGGGTTTATCTGTGGGCATTCTGTCCTGTACCATTGACCTATATTTCTGTTTTTGTGCCAGTACCATACTGTCTTGATTACTGTAGCTTTGTGGTATAGTTTGAAGTCAGGGAGCCTGATTCCTCCAGTTCCGTTTTTCTTTCTCAAGATTGCTTTGGCTGTTTGGGGTCTTTTGTGTTTCCATATGAATTGTAAGATTTCTTGTTCTAATTCTGTGAAGAACTCCATTGGTAGTTTGATAGGGATTGCATTGAATCTCTAAATTGCTTTGGGTAGTATAGTCATTTTCACAATGTTGATTCTTCCAATCGAAAAGCATGGTATACTTCTCCATCTGTTTATGTCATCTTTCATTTCTTTCATCAGTGTTTTATAGTTTTCTGAGTACACGTCTCTTGCCTCCTTAGGCAGGTTTATTCCTAGGTATTTTATTCTTTTTGTTGCAAGGATAAATGTGGGTGTTTCCTTAATTTCTCTTTCTGATTTTTTGTTGGTGTATAGGAATGCCAGAGATTGCTGTGCATTAATTTTGTATCCTGCAACCTTACCAAATTCATTGATTAGTTCTAGTTATTTTCTGGTGACATCTTTAGGATTTTCTATGTGTAGTATCATGTCATCGGCAAACAGGGACATTTTTACTTCTTCTTTACCAATTTGTATTCCTTTTATTTCTTTTTCTTCTCTGATTGCTGTGGCTGAGGCTTCCAAAACTATGTTGAATAAGAGTGGCGAGAGTGGACATCCTTGTCTTGTTCCTGATCTTCATGGAAATGCTTTCAGTTTTTCACCATTGAGAACAATGTTGGCTGTGGGTTTGTCATATATGGCCTTTATTATGTTGAGGTAGGTTCCCTCTATGACCATTTTCTGGAGAGTTTTTTTTTTTTTTTAAATTATTTATTTATTTATTTATTTATGGCTGTGTTGGGTCTTCGTTTCTGTGCGAGTGCTTTCTCTAGTTGCAGCGAGCAGGGGCCACTCTTCATCGCGGTGCACGGGCCTCTCACTATCGCGGCCTCTCTTGTTGCGGAGCACAGGCTCCAGACGTGCAGGCTCAGTAGTTGTGGCTCACGGGCCTAGTTGCTCCGCGGCATGTGGGATCTTCCCAGACCAGGGCTCGAACCCGTGTCCCCTGCATTGGCAGGCAGATTCTCAACCACTGCGCCACCAGGGAAGCCCTGGAGAGTTTTTAAAATCATAAATGGGTGTTGAATTTCGTCAAAAGCTTTTTCTGCATCTATTGAGGTGATCATATGGTTTTTATTTCTTAATTGGTTAATATGGTGTATCACATTGATTGATTTGCATGTATTGAAGAATCCTTGCTTCCCTGGGATAAATCCCACTTGATCATGGTGTATAATCCTTTTAATGTGCTGTTGGATTCTGTTTTCTGGTATTTTTGTTCAGAATTTTTGCATCTATGTTCATCGGTGATATTGGTCTATAATTTTCCTTTTTTGTGATATCTTTTTCTGGTTTTCGTATCAAGGTGATGGTGGCTTCATAGAATGAATTTGGGGAGGTTCTCCCTCTGCAATTTTTTGGAAGAGTTTGAGAAGGATCGGTGTTAGCTCTTCTCTAAATGTTTGATAGAATTCGCCTGTGAAGCCATCTGGTCCTGGACTTTTGTTTGTTGGAAGATTTTTAATTACAGTTTCAATTTCATTACTTGTGATAGGTCTGTTTATATTTTCTAATTCTTTCTGGTTCAGTCTAGGAAAATTGTACCTTTCCAAGAATTTGTCCATTTCTTCGTGGTTGTCCATTTTATTGGCATATAGTTGTTTGTAGTAGTCTCTTATAATCCTTTGTACTTCTGCAGTGTCAGTTGTGATTTCTCGTTTTTCATTTCTAATTTTATTGATTTGAGTCCTCTTCCTCTTTTTCTTGATGAGTCTGGCTAACGGCTTATCAATTTTGTTTATCTTCTCAAAGAACCAGCTTTCAGTTTTATTGATCTTTGCTATTGTTTTCTTCATTTCTATTTCATTTATTTTTGCTCTGATCTTTGTGATTTCTTTCCTTCTACTGACTTTGGGTTTTCTTTGTTCTTCTTTCTCTAGTTGTTTTAAGTGTAGGGTTAGATTGTTTATTTGAGATTTTTCTGTTTCTTGAGGTGAGAGTGAATTGCTATAAACTTCCCTCTTAGAACTGCTTTTGCTGTGTCCCATAGGTTTTGAGTCATCATGTTTTCGTTGTCATTTGTTTCTATGTATTTTTTTATTTCTTTGATTTCTTCAGTGATCTCTTGGTTATTAAGTAGCACACTGTTTAGTCTCCACGTATTTGTGTTTTTTACAGTTTTTTTCCCGTAGTTGATTTCCAAACTCATAGCGTTGTGGTCAGAAAACATGCTTGATGAGATTTCAATTTTCTTAAATTTTCCGAGGCTTGATTTGTGACCCAAGATGTGATCTATCCTGGAGAATGTTCTGTGTGCTCTTGAGAAGAAAGTGTATTCTGCCACTTTTGGGTGGAATGTTTTATAAATAACAATTAGATCTATCTGGTCTATTGTGTCATTTAAAGCTTGTGTTTTCTTATTTATTTTCTGTTTGGATGATCTGTCCATGGGTGTTAAGTGGGCTGTTAAAGTCCCCTACTATTATTGTGTTACTATCGATTCCTCCTTTCATGGTTGTTAGCATTTGCCTTATGTATGCTCCTATGTTTGCTCCTATGTTGGGTGCATAAACATTTATAATTGTTATATTTTCTTGGATTGATCCTTTGATCATTATGTAGTGTCCCTCCTTGTCTCTTGTAACAGTCTTTATTTTAAAGTCTATTTTATCTGATGCGAGTATTGCTACTCCAGCTCTCTTTTGATTTCCATTTGCATGGAATATCTTTTTCCATCCCTTCACTTTCAGTCTGTATGTGTCCCTAGGTCTGAAGTGGGTCTGTTATAGACAGCATATATATGGGTCTTGTTTTTGTGTCCATTCAGCCAGTCTCTGTCTTTAGGTTGGGGCATTTAATCCATTTACATTCAAGGTTATTATCAATATGTGTGTTCCTATTACCATTTTCTTAATTGTTTTGGGTTTGTTTTTGTGGGTCTTTTTCTTCTCTTGTGTTTCCCACTTAAAGAAGTTTATTTAGCATTTGTTGTAAAGCTGGTTTGGTGGTGCTGAATTCTCTTAGCTTTTGCTTGTCTGTAAAGCTTTTGACTTCTCCATTGAATCTGAATGAGATCCTTGCTGGGTGGAGTAATCTTGGTTGTAGGTTTTTCTCTTTCATATCTTTAAGTATATCCTGCCACTTCCTTTTGTCCTGCAGAGTTTCTGCTGAAAAATCAGCTGATAACCTTATGGGGATTCTGTTGTATGTTATTTTTTGTTTTTACCTTGCTGGTTTTAATATGTTTTCTTTGAATTTAATTTTTGTTAGTTTGATTAATATATGTCTTGGTGTGTTTTTCCTAGTGTTTATCCTGTATGGGACTCTCTGTGCTTCCTGGACTTGGGTGACTATTTCCTTTCCCATGTTAGGGAAGTTTTCAACTATAATCTCTTCAAATATTTTCTCAGACCCTTTCTTTTTCTCTTCTTCTTCTGGGACCCCTATAATTCGAATGTTGGTGCGTTTAGTTTTTTCCCAGAGGTCTCTGAGATTGTCTTCAATTCTTTTCATTTTTTTTTCTTTATTCTGCTCCTTAGCAGTTATTTCAACCATTTTGTCTACCAGCTCACTTATTCGTTCTTCTGCCTCAGTTATTCTGTTATTGATTCCTTCTAGTGTATTTTTCATTTCAGTTATTGTGTTGTTCATCTCTGTTTGTTTATTCTTTAGTTCTTCTAGGTCTTTGTTAAACATTTCTTGTATTTTCTCAATCCATGCTTCCATTCTATTTCCGAGATTCTGGCTCATCTTTACTTTCATTACTTTGAATTCTTTTTCAGGTAGATTGGCTATTTCCTTTTCATTTATTTGGTCTTGTAGGTTTTACCTTGCTCCTTCATCTGTGACATATATTTTTGCCATCTCATTTTTTTTTTTTTTTTTTATGAGTGATATTGTGTTCCTGTTTTACCGGTTGTTTGGCCTAAGACTTCCAACGCTGGAGTTTGTAGGCTATTGGGTAGAACTGTGTCTTGGTGCTTTGATGAGGACCTCTGTGAGACCTCACTGATCAATATTCCCTGGGATCTGAGGTTCTCTGTTTGGACACTCTAGATCAACAGCATCCTGACATAGGCAACAGAGAATCAAGCCTGTCCCATCCAGAACAGGCAGGTTCTTCTGCCAGGAGAGGAACCACAAATAGAATTACAATAGCTGGTCTCCTATCTGATGTGACTTGACCCAGGAGCTAGTTAGTTAATCAACAAAGTCAGCTAGAAGTGGAAAGTCATAAAAGAGGATGCATGATAACTTACACAGTTTATTTAAAGGACTTTTTTTTTTTTTTTTTTTTTAAAGCTTGATGGTATTCACATTGCTTAATTTGTGTCATGCTTTATTTATTTATTTTATTTCTTTATTTATGGCTCTGTTGGGTCTTCGTTTCTGTGCTAGGGCCTTCTCTAGCTGTGGCAAGTGGGGCCACTCTTCATCGCGGTGTGCTTACACAGTTTATTTAAATGTACTTTAAAACATGTGCATGCACATTCATTATTCAGTATTTTGATATGGGGTCAGGGCATTCGTTAAGTACTGTTCTGCTGATTGGAATACCTGTTTTTCTCTCTTCCATAAACGTTGTCTATAATGCATCTTCCATGATTCCCGGTGTCAGTGTCTTTAAATTAGATTGAGAACTTCAATATAGTTGGAAAGAATTCTGAGAACAAAATCTTTCTATACCTATATGATTTTCTGTAGTTTTATGGTTATAAACCTCCTAAATCCTCACCAGTTTGCCTCTATTGAATCCTTTCAAAATAATAAATTCTTTTTAGATGAGTATTTTGTTGGTTTCTCCCAATACTTTATTAAATTATGAAATTGCAACAAGTACAATTTTCATAAATAGGTTTCAGAACAGACACAACTGATTTTTTAAAAAAATAAATTTATTTATTTAATTTATTTATTATTTTTGTCTGCGTTGGGTCTTCGTTGCTGCATGTGGCCTTTCTCTAGTTGCAGCGAGTGGGGGCTACTCTAGTTGCGGCGAGTGGGCTTCTCATTGCAGTGGCTTCTCTTGTTGCGGAGCACGGTCTCTAGGTGCGCTGGCTTCAGTAGTTGTGGCTCGTGGGCCCTAGAGCTCAGGCTCAGTAGTTGTGGCACACGGGCTTAGTTGCTCTGTGGCATGTGGGATCTTCCCAGACTAGGGCTCAAACCTGTGTCCCCTGCATGGGCAGGTGGATTCTTAATCACTGTGTCACCAGGGAAGCCCCACAACTGACTCTTGGTAAGAGTACAACTCCGTGGTTGGGAGCAAAGATGCACACTGCTGAGTAGCCAGTTAGCTGTGAGTGGGAAAAAGGTTTTGCAGAGTTAGCACAAGCTTTGCCTTGAGTGTCCTGAAAGCTGTATTATTAGCAGTTATCTACATTGTGACAATGAGAAACAACAATCTGGCTTTCTATGGGCAAGGATGAGTAGCTCAGCTCATACTTTTAATATTAAAGTCGTTTCAAGAAAATGTAAAATACAGCACTTACTTGAGCTGGCTTGCCAACTCAAGAGGTATTTGTTTGTGCCAAGAGAAACAGAATTGTATAAAAAGTACTTGTTTGGAGTCAGAAAATCCAGATCCAAGTCTCAGCTCCAGCTCTTCTACTCACTAGCTGAGTGAGCTTGGGCTTCACCTGAACCATGTCAGTGTGCCCACATGGGTGTCTGAAAGTTGTACCCTGAATCAAGATTTAGACTCAGCCCACTGGGGTCCAAAATGATCACTACTATGAGAGGAGATTTTGGAGAAAAGCATCAGTTTAAGAAATTTATTGCAATAGTCAGAGCTCTCAGTTGCAAACAATAGAGATTGAGTGATTAATCAGAAAAAGAGTTTATCAAGAGGATATGGGACAAGTTATAGAATCCTTGGGAGGGCTATAGTGCCAAGCCAGAGGCAAATCTGCCAGAATCAACATCTCAGACTTTGCATCAGAACTGGTCTTCAGCTGCCACCAAGATACAGATGCAAACATTCGTATCACTTCTGCACTAGGAAATTGCTTTTACCACAACCAGTGCTGACCTCACTGTTGTCAAGGACTCAACCTTGTAGCCACTGAGTGTGTGTGTGTGTGTGTGTGTGTGTGTGTGTATGTGTGTGTGTGTCTGGGAGGGAGGGAGAGAGGGAGGGAGGGAGAGAGGGAGGGAGAGAGAGAGAAGGAGAGAGAGAGAAAAACGCTCTGTCCTTTCCTGCTCAAGCCCCTAGATCCTAAGTCTAGTCTGGTGTGAATGGATCTCTTTGATTGGTTACAAGCTTGAGCCTAGTTATAGATAATGGTAGGAAAGCAAGTACCTAGAATTTTTATCTTCAGATAGAAATGCACCAAACATAGGAAGGGTTTAGATTCTGAGCTGCTGAATGATACCAAATGTCTGTCTAGGCACAAAACAGCCATGTGGAGGCCACCATGAAGTGCAGGAATGCTGAAAGGATATGTGCCGAAGTGAATATAAAGTGTCCAGAAAAGAGAATCAAGAAGACCACTGTCCTCATTTTGGAAGGAGGCAAGTCACTGAACCCTCCAAAGCTTGAGGGAATTCTATCAAGGTGATAGCTAGAACTTGCAGTATTATAGCTGTTCTCAAGGTAAAGAGAAGAATTGAGATGAGTGTCCAGGTCTTAATTAGCACATTTTAAGGGTGATGAATGAGCGTTTCTCTCTGCCTGCTGGAATGGAAATAGGAATAGGATGTATCCCTAATGGGATAATGGAGCAGTGCTACAGTGCTTTAATTTCCCAATTTTAGTAGGATCTAGGCAGCTGTGATTAACCTGACAAATCAAGGAAGGGGTGGTTTCACGGGTTGCAAACAGCTGAGCCAACCTGGCACTCCTCCCTTCCGCATCCTTGAGAGCCTCATCAGACAATGGCTTGGTTCCACTTTCGGTGGGGATTCTCTGTCGGGCTTCCAAGGCGAGGTCCCAGTGATGCTGAACGCTGAAGTCTGGGCCAAGATTCCCCTGGTCGTGGTCCTCTATGTGCCCATGGAGGCTGTTTCTAATCCTGTTTTGGAACGGACTGCAGTAGGGAAGATCTCATTCAGAGATAAGCAGCCAGCAGTTATGGCACCCGAGGTTACCTTTGGATTATTGGCCATTTATCTATATGGCAAATATTTGTTGAACACCCACAGTGTTCAAGATGCAGGGTTAGTCCTGTGGGGGTTAGAGAGAGAAGAGGAAAGCACCACCCTGGCCTCAGGAAGGTGAAAGGAAAGGACTAACATATTGCATGGAACACTGACAGGCAGGGACTCATATGTTAGTATAACAGAAAATCATCTCTGTTTGCATCTTGGACTGTCCTGGACTGTGAAAATCATTCCTTCTCAGGGAGCTGGTGATGTCTGAGTGAGCTGATGAACACTGGACCTGCTTGGCACCAGTTTGTGAGGGTAGATGAGGCTCCCAAACCTCAGCTCAGCCTTCTGGAATTAGCTGCAGCCAAATCCCAAATCTCTGGGTATGAATGCCGGATCCACTTGGGACAGCCTGGTTGAGGGGTCTTTTAGTTGCCAGTTTAAGATTAAAATAACACTCTTTATGTTTCAACTTCTGCCAGTCTGACTCCTTTGTGGCTTACTTTGCCTTGTTTGAGCACATGGAGAAATGAGCTCAGGTGGTCAAAAGAATTCTAATGAAGTCGTTTCTACTTCAATTGCTTTGTATCTGAGACTCTCCCCTAAAGGGAGGAACTGTTTTCCCTGGGTCATGCCAACTCTTTTATTGTAAAAACAAGAAAACTCATCCCCTGGCTTTCTCTTCTGGAAAACAAAAGCTTTGATGCCATCGGGACTGATTTTAGACACAGGCCTTAGGATGGGGTACAGATCCTTCAACAGGGAAATTTCTTGAGCAAAAATCTGGGGGGCTTTTATGAAAAAGGTCCAGGCACTGCCTGAGGCAGAGTATGAGTATAGAGTGCTGTGTGTGATGAAAGTCCCGGCTTCTCCCACATGATGCTGTTTACAAGTACCAGTTAATGCTCCTCTAGTTCTTCTCTGTTGAGCACAGCTCTTTTTTTTTTTTTTTTTTAAGTGAGTTTAGCTGGACATAAATCAGGATTTTTTGTTTTTTTTAATCTGGGCCTTGGAAAATGTTAACATCAGTCAACCAATTTGAGAGATTTTCTTTTTTTTTAACTTTTTATTTTACATTGGAGTATAGCCAATTAACAATGTTGTGATAGTTTCAGGTGCACAGCAAAGTGACTCAGCTATACATATACATGCATCCATTCTCCCCCAGACTCCCTTCCCATCCAGGATGCCACATAACGTTGAGAGTTTGAGCACAGTTCTGTGTCCATACATTTGAAACCTATGACAGATTCTATGAGATTGATTCCATTATCATCCCTCTCATATTCAGATGAAGAGACTAAGGTGCAGAGAGGTTAAGCACTTGCTCAAGTTTCACGCATTAAGCGTACGAGCTGTGCATTTACCCCAGGGCTTGTACCGTGAACCACTGTGCCAGACTGGGTTTGGAGGATAGTTTTTCTTGGGAATAAAGGAGACACAACAATTGGACAGTGAATCTCTGCTGCCATGAGCCAGGAATGCTGTTCCATCATGACCCAGATGCATCACCTTTTGGTTCCTTTATACAGAGATTAGCTGCCCTATGTAGTGGGAGAAGAAATGAATGTAAAAGGAATAAGATCCAGCATGTCCTTCCCCTTCTTTCCTACCCTGGTCATTCTCAAATTAGTCTCGAAGTTCCTTGAGGTCAGGGATGATGTCTTATTCAGTTTGGCAACCCTTCGTTATCTAGTGCAATGCCTTGGCTCACCGTGTGTCATGGGAGTACTGAGACTGCCTCCCTGGAGTCCTGCCTACTGTGGAGGGTGAGCCCCTGGGCTGCTATAGAAATATTTGATGGGAAAATACTTTTATTCATATATATGTTCACAAATCTCTAGCACTTTGGGCATCAGTGGTGACACTGATATTTCATGCTAATGATTCGGTGGAATTTACAGTTCTTACAAAAGAAAAAAATGGTGCTTGCTTGCTTTCTTTATGACCTGGTCTGGTGATTCTGTGCTTACGTCAAAGATTCCCAGGACTGTCCTGACATCCTGAGAGCTGAGGTCTGTGATGGGGATGCTATACTCAAATACAGCAGTGGAGCATACATTGGTAAATGAGCTCTTCCTTTCATCTTTCCTAATGGAATGCCAGTTTTATGCGGAAAGGGACAATTATGTATCCAGCTACAATTATCACCTTTCTGAACAACTAGAGTTGGTCATTTTTCATAGTGCCAGCTAATGAAATTTAAATTGGGTTTCATGGCAAGCTTTTCAGTTTCTGATACAGGCACTCTCCTTTCTTCCTTACTTTGTTATTCTTTCTACCTGGAATAATGACATGAGGCTGAGGGTGCAGCATCCATCTTTTTACAATGAAGCAATAAGCAGGTGGACAAGATCCAACATGCAAGGGATGGCAGAGTAGGAAGCACAAGTCTGGGTCATTGGCAGCATACTCGAAAAGCCGCAGCAGCCCTGGACTGCTTCAATTCAAACTTCTTATTATGTGAAAAAATAAACCTGTGGTCAAGGCTTCTCTGTAAATCACGTTTTTTGTTACTTTTAGATGAATGTAATCCTTGCTGATCCGGGTGGCATCTTCAGACCTTGAAATTAGCAAAATGTTGCAGATTGAAGTAGAAGCTAACAATAATCATTGCTCAATGCATGGAATTAACTGGCCCGAGCAGCACATTTAACAGGTCTGTTGTAGACATGCTTTTTAAATGAGAGAATAGCATGTTCCCAAATGATTTCATCAGGAAGGCTTTAATGTAAAGCACAAGTAGCACACACTAAGTTTTTGAGAATTATAACATGGGCTATAGCTGTCCCATAGTTGACTGACAAAGAATTCCTTATCTATAGAGTAAAAAATTTGTGAATTAACCATTGCTCAGGAGGGGATGGACTTTAGTTCTAAATACCAATACTGGTTATACAGACAGATATATCCATCAGTGGGCAAGGCTGATTCATCTAGTTCCCTTGACTGTGGGCCTGGGAGCAGTATCACCTGGGAAGTTGTAAAAATGCAAATTCCTGGGTCCTATTACAGACCCACTGATTTGGAAATGCTGGGGGACGGTGTCCATCAATCTGTGTTTTAATAAGACCTCTAGGTGATTCTGATGCAAGCTAAAGGTTGAGAATCCCTGCCTTAGATTAATTTTCATACTTTAGCTTAACTTCCACATATTAGGCTAACTAGGACTGCTCCCTCCCCCCGCACCCAGTTCTAGGGTCATGAACATCTTTCTGATTTCTGACTTGTTCTCCTGGTGACCATCTCCTGAGGGAATATCCTGTGATGGTAAATTAAGAAGTTGGCATTCTGCTTTCTAAATCAGTGTCATGTAAGATGTAGTCCTTTTCTCCCAGGAGCCCTAAGAGAAACCTCTAATATCGTATTTCTAAACCTGAGTTAATCTTTACTAAGAGGAGACTCACTCTGAAGCAACTGACCTTTTTTAATGCATCTTTACTATGACATGAGCACTCAAAGTCATACTAAAGTTTATGTTTTTTAATCTAAAAGGACTTCTCAAAGCTGAAAAAATGGGATTTGCCACTAATAATCCAGAATGTGAACAATTAGCTAATTGACTAGTGGCTCTAAGTAAACAAGAGGAAAAGCATAGAAAATAGGTCCTTCGGGCTAGCTAAGATGATTTGCTGGTTTAAACACTTTACAAAAGTTTAACTCGACAATTAAATTCAACATACACTCAAAAGGGAAAAAATATTTGGAGGAGCTTTGTTTGTATATTTACTTATACTAAAACGTATCAAAATTAACGACCTATTTCTTCCTTCATAAAAAAGTCCTAAAAATGAAATATCCTTTAAAATAAGTCTGATTTGATTTATTTTGGAAGGGAATGCCTAAAATCTTCCCTTCTTCATGATGAAATTATAATTCTTTGTTCCAGAAGATGAAAGCAGGTACATGCAAAAGAGGAATTTGATGGTAGTACAGCTTCTGTTAGAAAAGAGTAAGTGCCTTAGTGAGATAGATGGTCCATGGAAGTTGGTGAACCTTTTGATTAAGATATTTGACTTTTAGGAAGAAAATTAATTTCTGATTTTGTAATAGGAATTTTCTGGGTGTGTATTTATGGGTATTTATAGGTGTTGTGACGTGTATGGGAATAATATGACTCAGCTTAAAACAGAGAGTAGTGAATACTAATTAATATATATTGAATCCTTATGATAACATAATCTTCTATAACAGTGTATTTAAGGATCTCTTTAACTGTGGCATATCTGCAAATACATTAGTAAACTTTCATTTTACCCTATTTTCTGGAATCTGGAATACTGTTATTTTATTGAGGATTCAAAGTGTTTATGTCAAAGACTGCAGTAGTGTGTGTCATAAATGGTGGACTGGCATTCAGTAGGGCCATGGGTGCCCTTACTATTCCCTTCATTAAATATTTTAACTATTACTACTGAGGAAGCACAACCCTGAGTAGTGTATAGCAGGGAAAGCATGGCCAAGAAAAGTGAGTGAGGGGGTTTGCTCCAACTTGCCCAGGATCTGGAAATGTTTTCACTATTGGACACGCCTAGTTAGGACACAACATCTTGAAACTGTGCTGGTAGTCTGGATAATGGAAAATGGTGTTTGGAGTAGAGAGAAGATGAAAACATTAAGTGGGAAACATGGGTAGAGATAGACTAAAGATTTAATTTAATAAACACTAGAGAAGGGAAGCAGGGATGTTCAGGGTACCAAGATAAACCCAGATGGGCATCTCCAGTTGAGATTTTACCCGTCTGCTGGGCCAGATGTACCATCTGCATATATTCCTATTCCCAGGTGTCTTCCTTCATTGCTACGCTTCCTATTTTATAGAGACCTTCTGTCAGTTGGTGATATGAGGTTTTAAATCTAATAATAAAACTACCCAGCTATAAAAGAGTTTATGCCACAGGACCTGGTTCCAGGCAGGTTGACTTTGACGTTCAGGCATAAAGGTACTTCTGAATTTACCTTCTTTTGACCTTAAGGAAATAAATACACAGAGAGGAAAAGGCTAAGGTGGTAATTTACTTGACCTCTGTAGACTTGTGCACCAAAGACACATTGACTGGCTTGCTGACCAAGGCAGCTCTACTAGACATCATCTGCAGAACTGCTCTCTGAGCTGGGCTGAGCTCTGCTGGTAGTTCTTCCTCTGGCACCTCTCATGACTTAGAAACCAAAGAATAGTCTAACCTCTTATTTGCCAGGGTTCAATGAAAATACCACAGTTCCCTTTTTATCTTGTATAAAAATCAGTTTTCTGAGTGAAAAATTCAGATTCACAATACCAAATGTGTTTTCCAGCGGTTTTCAAACTGTGATGTGCAGGGCTTCTCAGGGACTGCAGTAGGGAGTAAGGTGAGCCCCAGTTTGGGGATGGGGCTTGCCACTCTTCCCTGTGGAGCAGTTCTGTCTTTTTCTGCTTTATAACTTTGTTTCCGATATGCTTTTGCTTGATGACAATGTTCCTATGCTAAAAATAATGTGTGAAAATCTTGATGCAACGATTATTTGCTTTACAAAAGTGCCTATAAAGTGATTCAAATAAAGCCTCCTATGATACCTGGAACCACTACTTTTCTCAGATGCTTGCGTTCTTCTGTGAAGTCTGTCTGTGCTGGCCAGGTGTCTCCTCTCACCCCGCCTCCATTATTTTTTTCCTCAAGGGCTCTGCTCCATAGAGATCCACATAATTTAGCCAACTTGAGTTCTCTTACCAGAGTGGGTACACAAGTCTATGAGTTTGGACCTCCAAGTGTGCATACACCGTTATGTTCTTTACAGGAGATTCATGGGCTCCATGCACATCAAAGGTTGTGACCAGATGGAAGGGGGAGGTGCCACCTAATTTCTCAAGTTAAATGTCCTTAGGCCTTAGATCCAAGTCTTCTGGGACACTTACGCACCCACAATCACACATGCACAAATACACACATGTGTGTGCAACACCCCCCCACCCCGTTCCTTCCCCACCACACACATAATTATTAGCCCCTTTGAATCTTCAGTTGTTTTCTCCCCATTGTCTTTATATCTCTTCAGCTCCCACTTTTCAATTTGTATGCGTGGTGTTAGGATGATGGTTGTCACTACTATGTATAGAGTTAGCTAAAGAGATTAGATTGATAAGCTTCTTTTTCGTGTGGTTCTAATGCAAAGACTTGTAAACTACTCCATCTGTAGTTGATACTGTAGATATATGTAGATGGTATAGATGCTATTTCCAAAGCTTTTTCTGAGCTTTCTATTCTTACTTTGACCCATGTCAATCTCCAGGCTTTTCTTTAGAAGAGACTATTCCACCTTTGACTGCCTGCTACCCTTGTGCCTTTGAGTGAGAAGCTGCAGTGTGGTTCTTTTTTTTTAAGGGAATGCTATTTATTTATTTATTTATTTTATTATTTATGGCTGTGTTGGGTCTTCGTTTCTGTGCCAGGGCTTTCTCTAGTTGCGGCAAGCGGGGGCCACTCTTCATCGTGGTGCGCGGGCCTCTCACTGTCGCGGCCTCTCTTGTTGCGGAGCGCAGGCTCCAGACGCGCAGGCTCAGTAGTTGTGGCTCACGGGCCTAGTTGCTCCGCGGCATGTGGGATCTTCCCAGACCAGGGCTCGAACCCGTGTCCCCTGCATTGGCAGGCAGACTCTCAACCACTGCGCCACCAGGGAAGCCCTGCAGTGTGTTTCTTTAAGTGCTGCCTCTCTTTGCACTTGGGGTTGTCCACTTAAGCCACTGTGTCCTATTGTCCATTCTCCACATCAGAGTTCCATATGCCAGAAAGCACAACTTCTGCTGTCTAGGACTCTGCCTTTGATTGTTACTTTATGGTGGTGCCTCCTGATCCTGGCATTACAGGCAACTGTCTGGAGAGCTTTTAAAAAATATCAAGGCCTAGTTTCCCACCTCTAAGAATTCTGATTTAACTAGTAGGGTGGGCCTAGGCATTAATAGTTTAAAATAGCTCCCCATGTGATACTAACATGAATCCAAACCTGAGAATCACTGCCTTGTAGTTAGTAGAGCTTTCAGGCCTCCTGCCATCTCTAGAGCTAGAGAGAACTGTTCTCAAAGTGTGGTCCCCATTCTAGGAGCATCAGCATCACCTGGGAACTTGGTAGAAATATAAATTTGGGGCCAGCCCAGACCTACTGAATGAAAACCTCAGGGGTGGGCATAGAGATTTGTTTTAACAAGTCCTCCAGGTGATTCTGATGCAAGTTAAAGTTTGAGAGCCACTGCCCAAACCCACCATTTCCGTGGCTTGATTATGTAGTTATGATTGATTATTGATTATGTTGCAGCTCTTAGATGCCACATGTTCTTACGACCTGTTGTTTGCACTGAGCCCTTTGCTTCTAGGCTCCAAGTTCTTATGCTGATTCTTTGCTGCACCACATTGACTTAGAAATCTAAACACTCCTTCTAAGAATCCACTCACACAAAAAGCACTTATGAACATGCAGACTTTACTGAAGATAAGTTGAAGAGTGGCGAGGAGGTATTTATATTACATACCCCACAAGAAACAAGTTAACAGTGGCCTATTGGAAATTCCTGTTCTCTCTTTTCAGCTGTGCTGGCCTTTGGGCTGTTCTGACCCTCGCATCCTACAGTGCTCAGCTTCTTCCCTTCTCATTAGCTCCTTTGGGTCTTCAGAATATCATCCTTCTGTTGTGTGGATCTCTCATCAGCTCCCACTTGCCAACTTGCATTTACAAACTCATGAAGGCATTGGTAGAACAGAAAGACTGCCCTTTAATTGGATTTACCCTGTCAGACAGCAGTTGTAAATCACACATTTTTTTCCTGTTGTTTCCTCTGCTACATAATCCAAAGCCAAGTGGACTGTCTGAGGCAGATTCAGTTCTCACTGTCGTAGAGGGCGTAAAACATCATCAGAGTGGCTCTGCTCACCGTTTCGACTTGTCACTTGATCCCATACACTAACTGGATCAAGATAATGCCAAATAAATGACTGAAAAAGTGAAAATTCCTATCAGTTGGTTGCTTTGCCTAACTAATACCAAGTCACCAATTTGACTGTTCTTCTTTTATATTTTTCCTTTTCTTATAGAACTGAGTTTTGGGCGATGAGGGATGGTGTCATGCAGATATAGCTTTTCTTTGTCAGTCTTTAAAATGATGAGCTTGGTCTACTTCATTTCCAAGTGGGTGATAAGAGAAACACAGTACTTCAAAATTAACAAAGATGAGAAAAATTCTTTAATGGAATAGAGCCTCCAAATGCCAAAGGACAGCTTGAAATTTGTATTAGACTTCTCTAGAAATAAGAACTGCTAATGAATAAATCAGTTTGGTAGTGATTTTTAAATGTGTCCAAGATGAGGAAGTTTTTACTTTACTTGACGGGGAAATAAAGACAGTGAATAGATTATTCAGTGGACTGCTGATGTGGCTTTACATCCATTCTGGCAGGTGCACTGTGCTCAAATATACATGATAATAGTTTAAATGTAAATAAGGTTAATGAATTTTAATATTCCTCTGAATCATGTATTCATACTTCCATTTGCATAGTGACTTATTTCTCAAGTCCTTTTGTAAATATTGTAATGAAATAAACATAAGAGGCGAGCACAAAGGGGTGCATACAATTAGCTCAGCAGACAGCCCTCCATGAAGGCAAATTGGAATCATATCACAGGATCACAGACGTCAGGGATGGATGAGTCGCATGAGTAAACCAGCTGATCCTTCTTTTCTAGTGGGGAATTATTCTGTTTGGGAGGATTTCAGAAAAGTAGCTTGGTTTAACTTTCTGTGCCTCAAGTCACAAGGTTTCTGAACTTGGCTTCAATAGAATATTTACTGTGCTTCCCTCTGAAGTGGTTGTGGTCCTAGGGATGTGGTGTGAGGGATGAAGGAGAAAAGAGGTGCCTACCCTAGCCACCTTGGGCATAAACACTGTCAGAGGGGGAGGGCAGCCTCTTGTCACCGGGCACAACCAGGCACCAAAGTTAAGCTGGGAAGCACAGCAGCACAGAGCAAGACTCACTTTCTTTAGCAAAGCTTTCACTTTTTCTACTACCAATTTTGAAAAATAATTTAAAAAAAAAAGGTTATCCTTCTTCCCCCTCACCACTTTTGTCCTGGCAAAGATTAGCCACTCTGATCTTAACTCTTGCTGCTTAAGAAAGGTATTTAAATTTAAGGCAGTTAAGGATGACTTTATGTTTCAGCCTTTTCTTTAGTACCAAACCATTATATACAGGGACAACACTTAAAGTTTCAGCTCTACGTGGAATGCACTGTACTCTTTCACACCTCAGTATCTGTACGTTTGCTACTGCAGGAGAGCAGCATGGATGCTGGGATCATGGTGACAGCTCAGATGCTGGAATCAGGACACCCACATTCAATTCTTGTGTGAAACAGGAATATTAATAGTAGCTACATCATAGGTTTGTTGAGTGGGTTAAATGAGTTACCACATGTAAAATGCTTGGAAACATGCCTGGTATTGCTAAGTGCTTAGAAGCTTTAGCTGTCACTAAGTCCTCTGCTTGAAATGTCCTTTCTCCTCATCTGTAAAACTCTTTTGCACTTGGGTCCAAAGGTTGCTACCCCACTTCCCCAGCTTTCCAGTTCAAGGTAAAGTTAGTTCCTTGTTTCCTTGTCACATTTCATGTCTTTTTTTTTTTTCCCCCCCAAATTTATTTATTTATTTATTTATGGCTGTGTTGGGTCTTTGTCTCTGTGTGAGGGCTTTCTCCAGTTGCAGCGAGTGGGGGCCACTCTTCATCGCAGTGCGCGGGCCTCTCACTGTCGTGGCCTCTCGTTGTGGAGCACAGGCTCCAGACGCGCAGGCTCAGTAGCTGTGGCTCACGGACTTAGTTGCTCCGCGGCATGTGGGATCTTCCCGGACCAGGGCTCGAACCCGTGTCCCCTGCATCGGCAGGCAGACTCTCAACCACTGCACCACCAGGGAAGCCCCTCATGTCTTTTTTTTATTGCATGGTATTTGTCAAGGTGTATTACATTTAGTCCCCAAATATTTCTCCTATTCCCAAGCTATAAATTCCTTGAAGGCTGGACCATATTTTACTCATCTATTTATCATCCCTCAGCACCCAGAACAAGCTCTAGATATAGCACGTGCTTGATATTTATTTATTGCATTGAACATAAGCAATGTATAAGCATTCATTTTTGGGGGAATGAGTCTAGCTGAGGACTTACTGCATCCTAGTATTGCTCTGGATGTGTGTGTGTGTGGATGAAGAGAATGTTTATTTCTCTCTGTTCACTGCAGGAATGAGTCATTTGTGAATGTAATTGTGCTGTAATAAAATGGGCAAGACCAGGGGGATGGAGCCGGAGGAGGCTGGAATTCTGCTTTTCATTTAGCAACTGAAGTCCACATTTGTTAGATCTTTGGCTACTCATTTACTTTTGAATAGCCTTTGTGTATTTGGGGAAATTCCCACATTATGAGTCTCAGTGCCCTTTGCACTTGAAATAAATGTGGGATGCTGGGCTTGTGTCTGTGTGAGGCGTTGATTTGCAAGAGCAGGAGGAAACAGGGCAGCGCTGACTTCCATTCTCTGGTTTGCCTGGCTGTTGAGGCAGCTGACTTTCAGGTGTGGCATAGGTGGTAAGAAGTAGTATTTGTACTGGAGGTGGTGGCAGGGACGGTAAAGTCAGGTCCTCAGGTTCCTGGAACCTGAGCCTCTAGTCTCTCTATGATTTTGTAAGTTACCTAATATCCTTTAATAAATCTCCTTTCTGCTTACATTAGCCAGAGGGGATTCTGTTGTTTCCACTAGAAACCCCGACTAATAGAGCTGCTGTTGAACCAACTCCTCTTATGGTAATGATGATAATAATAATGTGATTTGTTTGGAGCTTCGCACTTAAAATCAGAGCAAGAAGTCAGCAGGTCCTTCCATATGTCATGTGACAATGGTTAGTTATGGAAGCAATGTTAAAATGACATAGTACAGTTACTTTAGTGGAGTCTTTAAAAATCTCAGTTTTCTTATTTATAAAGGGCTGGACCATATAGCCTGAAAAATGCCTCCATGTTTGACCAAGAAACATATTCTTTTCTATCATCATCGGAGGTTACAGAGCAGGAGCGTGAGTTAGTGCTTTCCTTTGATGGCTGCCTAGACCTTTGAAAACAAATTGGTTGCAATCAGCAGAGGGAGCTAGAATGAGGAAACTAGAGGGCTGAAGTGAAATGAAGCCAGTGTTTCCAGGGGGAAAATTATCCAACATAAAAGAAGGTCAGGAAGAGTTCACTTAGGATTTTCTGAAGCAGAAAAAGATTGTGAGAAAGTAAAGAGATCAGAAAATTGTTATAAGAGTAATAGTAACAGATTAAAAAATAGAGAAGAATTAAAAGATATGATTAACAGCTGTCACTACTTCAATTGATAGAGCTGGTTAATTGCCTGTGTAATCCTAGTATATAATTTCCCACCTAGTATATTTCACTCCTGAGAATCAGAAATGAATTGCCTGTTACTTTTGTTAGGAGGCTGAGGACATGCATACAAGCAATGGTTTTGACTCAGAAGGAGAAACAATGGTAAAAACTAGACTTGTATGTACATATGAAAGGGTCTTTCCTGTTTACAGATTGAAGGCCTTTTAGAGCTGGGATTGAAGACAGGAATGATCTCTCTCTTCTTAAACAGACACAAAGCTAAGGCTCAGGTAGCTGAACTGACTGGCCCCAAGACCAGTCCTTGGATGGTATGTATTGTGACATAAACATCAGGAAATTCAATATTAGACTCCTTGCTTTATAGCAACTAAACAACCATCACACAAAAGTCCCCACGTCTAAAAAAAATCCTCCTCTTTAAGTGCACGTTCAAATCCCTCTCTTCCCCTTTATTTACTCAATTCCCACCACATGGAAAAAGACAGTGATCTCCGTGCATATTCTGATCCATTTTAAAGCTTGGGCACCCTTAGATATTTCTTCAAAATATTCTAGTCTGCAAACACTGGCAAAGGAAAGCTTCCCTTCTCTTGCATTTCAAACATACAGATTTTTTTTTTTCAATCTACACTAGAAGACTTATTTTTTCTTTGTGTCTTTGGATTTTTAAAGACTTAATGCATTCTAGGTGGAAAACAAGTTTGTCGGATTCAGACATTTGGCTGAGTCTTTGAGCCAGTGAGGAAAGCCTGTCTAATACTACCCGTTAGTAGGTCCTGTATTGTTGCAATCTATAGGACTAGAATTTCATTTCATTATATTCTTGGTGCTAGTATTACTGTGCTGTAATCCTATCACTGTCATTTGCCACCCATTTCCTTCTGTGGTTTACCTGGATTACGCAAGTGATCCTTTGGAAATCTTAAAGGAATAGGAAAAGTTATTTAAAAAATTAAAGCATTTTCCTTGGTCATTGCTCAGGCTTTTTCCTGGCTTAAACTCTGATTTTGGCTGTGGAAACTAAAGCTTACTTATTGGTGTAATAAATGATAATTGTGCCTTTTGTTAGGAGGCTGAGGACATGCATACAAGCAATGGTTTTGACTCAGAAGGAGAAACAATGGTAAAAACTAGACTTGTACGTACATATGAAAGGGTACATTTCTGTGCCTTTCTATTTGGGTGGGTTTCTTTTATGACCTTTGAAAAAATGGAATATATTTTCTTGGGTGTTGTAGTAATAAAATGATCTTGAAAGCACTTAAGATGTCATATTTAGAAAAATATTTACTTGAGGAAATAAGTCTGCTATAGATGTGGGTAGAATAAAAGGGACACTTGCTCTTATGTGTTACAAGTCTACTAATGTGAAAGAGACCACCTACCTCCAGCGATCCCTTGAAGATGCAGTCAGCACAAGGAAGAGTCTATTTGATTTAGACCCTGTAAGGCTTGTTTAGTTGATCCTCTACACTTGTACCAGCCATTTTTTAAAGTGAACCTATTGGTAGTTCCATGATGTTGTTTTCTGAATGTTAAATTTTTCCATTTTACACTATCAGAGTCCTTTGATATCTTTTTAAACCTTCTAAGAATATTTATATACCACACTGGGAGCTTTGCATCATTGCCAGATAGTCAATACCAGTTGATCTTTGTCCTTCAAGGATTTGATATTTGCAGTTTTCAGTGATTTCTCTTGGATCTCAAGGTCCATGATACGTACTTTATATTGCAGTTTTGAAAAGGTGTGAATTGAGGTTGGGTGAAGGATAGTAGGTGACAGCTCAATATTTGCTTTCCTGTGAGCCTAGATGGCTCCCTGGCTCCTGTATTTTAATATAGTTTTAAAGCTTTGTTTTTCTCTGCTAATTTTCATACACAATAATTGTGTGTGTGTGTGTGTGTGTGTGTGTTTGTGTGTGTGAAAATGGTCACTGAGTGAGAGGGTAAAACTTGAGTGATGTGAAGGTCTGCCTAAGAAACATGTGGCTCTTGATAAAACATGATTTGGAAGAGAACCAGTAGGTATCAGAAACAATTATGATTTGGGAATTTATGAATATCTGGGTACATGTACTGGTGAGTGTCAAAGGGCTGCTTTACATGCATTTTAAAGAAATCTAGGAGTTGTACCAAAAAAGAGGAAAAAATGTTACTTCCCTGCCAACATAGTCCTCTGTGACTTACCTGAAACATCTCCCAGCTTCATGTTAAATTATTTATTTGTCTTTATGGGCTTGTTCATTTGTTTATGTTGGATATAATGGATATTATAAAACTCAAAGTATTATTAATAGTATTTTCTTTGAAACATAAACTTCATATCACACCATGCTTTATTTACAAAGAAATTTCAGCTTGGGTATGCAAATAGAAAAAGCCAAGTCACTTTACTTAGGAGGATGAATAATATTTTTTTCATAATTTTATACTCTGCTTTTGAGAAATCCTTAGATTCATACATACTAGTCAGGTTTAATGCCCATGATGTGTTTCACAGATTTGTTGGCTAAGCAGTACCTGAAGGGGGAGACCCCTCTAAAGACAGCTGCCCATCAGGTCTGGCTGCAAAAGAATGAGAAATGTCATGAGCCCTTCCTGGTCCTCTTTGGTCTGAAGAATGACTTGTAAGGCATCATGCTGGCCTGCATCAATTCCAGGACAAGCATGTATCTAAAACCTAAGAGGGAAGAGGGATTGACACTACAAAGTGCTGACTCAGTTGGTCTGGCAAAAAAATCTATTACACCACAAATAATTTCTTCTGCAACATAGATGTGGAAAACCCCTACTGTGAAATTCTGTCCTTAGCACATTGGCTTCACAGGATAACAGCTCGTCAGAAGCAGGCATTGTGGTCAGCTTACTACCTTGGTGGCTTGATCTTAAATTAACTAGATATATCAGTCAGCCAAAAGCTGGCTGGCTGGCTCACAAGCACATATAGAGTATTTACTACTGGGAGGATATGATAAATGAAAGATGGAGGAAAGTAATTTTTATAGATTTTCTTTTTAAAGAAAGGAAGCTTAAGCAAAAGTCCTGAAAGATTCTTTTCTTTTTATTTTTTTATTTGTCCTGTGATGTTAATTTTGTCCAGTTATTCAGTTTTTAGGTTTAAAGTTCCCTTGGGCCATTTGTTTATGAAAAAATGAAAATAATTTTATTATTTGTTGCTAAGTCAAGAAGTTAGAGAATAGCCCTCATCACTGAGTTGAAAAACCTTTAAGAGTTATGCATTTTTTTGGTCTCCTTAAACAAATCATAAGCTCTTTGGTGCCACAGATTACATCTATTTGAATCCTCACATCACTTACTAAAGAGTTCTAAAGGGATTTACACTTTAAAATTTTGTACACGTTTCCTTAGAGTTCTTACTAGGATGTAAAGTTGTATTTACACTATTATTAGAATGATGTAAAAAGGCATAGGAGAAAATAATTTAAGAAAATACCAAAATACTAAGTTGATTATATTAAGATGATAAGATTACTGGTGAGCCGTTTCCTTTGTCTTTTTCAGTTTTATTATGCTTTTTTTGTACCATCCAATAGTGGAATAATTAATTTATTGAAAATATAACATCCTTCTGCTTCTGGCTGTAATAGAAAACTTGTATCAGATCAATCCTCTCACCAATACACACACACACACACACACGCACACATATATACACAAATAGCTGTTGAAATCATCAGAAAACAACCAAGGCAGCCAGGACTTGAAGAGCCAAGACAGAGAAAAGGGAAACACATTGAAATAACCCTGAAATTCTGTTAGTTCCCCACTCTAGGTTTTTGCTAATTTGTAAGCAAGGATGAGAGGCTGGGTAAAAAGTGGAGGCCTAGGGTTTTTGGATTTCTCTTAGAGCTTGGGAGACCAAAAAACTCCCAAACCCTCCCCCAAACAGCCCCCTCTCCCCAGCAAACCAACCAGCCAATCAAACAAAAAAAAACAATGGCGTCAGAACTCCAAGGAGGAGTGTCCGTGGTAAATGCCTGAGTTGAGACTGTTGAAAGACTGGACTCTGGGATAAACCAGAAGTAGACCAGCCCTCTCAAAGGCTAAAAACTAGTCTCAAAGCATCTCAGCTCCTAATTGGATCTGCCTTTGGTCTAATAGCTTTTGGGAGAAAAATTAAATGCTCTCTGGAGGAAGCTAGCATATCCTTTTTAACTTTTCATATACAATACATGACAATTAAGAGTTAACTAGGATGCCAGGAGACAGGACCACATGACTAAAAGCCAAAGGAAAACCAGATAGATCCATGGATCGTCCTGATAGTAGAGCTATTAGATGCAAACTCTAAAACGATATGATTAATGTGCACAAGAACAGGGATGACAAGGTAGACAATTTCTGTAAAAAAAGAATCATGAGAAAACAAAAGAAATACGTTGGACTGGAATTTTCTAAGGTCTCTTTGGCTTCTTACAAAGCTTATCTTGTTATGAATGTTTTTTCTCTTACTAGCCTTCTTTTTTCTTTTTTCCTGGTGGTGGCCTTATGCCTCTGTGATTCTCTACTGTCTCCTTTCTGGTGAGTCATTCATATCCAGAGGCCCACCTCACTTATGAAAATTCTAGTTATATTGAAGCAGGTATTCCCAAACTCCCCCCTTCTCTCCTCCCACCCCCAAGTCATTTCCTATTCTGTGGACTGGAACTTGGAAGCGATATGTAAAGCAAATTCCATTTTGTGGCTTACCAACTTGCTTCTTCATCCATGAGAAGTTGCTCTTCAACAGAACAGACTCTGGACAGGTAGTTTTATTCCCAATTCTGTTTCAGTCTCTCTGAATGATCTGGGCCAGACATAACCAAGTCATCAAGTCATGGTTTCCCACTGAGCCCAGATGTAGCCTTAGAATCTTTCTCAGCATCACATTCGAGGCAGCTAATACCAAATGATCAGGGTGGCCTTGAGACAGATTATCTCTAGAAGCTCTTCTGGCTCTAGCACTACACAGTTGTATCCAGTAGTTGGTTTTCAGTTGCTGTTCAGTAAATCTGTGGGTAAGAAGCGTGAGGGATGGGTGAATGGCAGGAAGGGGTGATCCAATTACAATTATTGTTGCATTTGTTTAGCCTAAAATTGTGTCCATACATTCATATTTTCCTGCCCTGAGTGGTACATTCGATAGATGGACCTTGCTGTCGTATGCATTAGTTGCTAAGATAGTTGAAAGCTCTGATTTGGACTTTTTCAATGTGGTGCCTTTTATGGCATTGGACATGGCCAGACTCAGCCTCCCTGTCCCTCAAAGTCGCTCCTCATCAAGCTCTATCAGCCACCATGTCTCCTCTGCCATCTGCAGCCATGCCCTGGTGCTTCCAGTTGATTTACACTAGATCCTTGGAGCAATTCATCTGAATGCTGTAAGGGTCAGAGCATGGCTGTCTGTACATCCAGTGTCAGTAACGATTTCAAGACTCCAGAGAACAGGAGGAGAAAGGCTTTGTTCCACCAGATAGACAAAAGTCTTTTTTTTTCTTGACTTAAAAAATTGTGGTAGAATGCATACAACATAAAATTGACCATCTCAGCCATTTTAATGCGTACAGTTCAGTAGTTAAGTGTATTCATGCTGTTGTGCACCCAGTCTCCAGAACTCTTTTCATCTTTTAAAACTGAAACTCTGCACCCACTAAACAACAACTCCCCACTCCCCCAGCCTCTGGCAGTTGCGTTCTACTTCCTCTCCCTATAAATTTGACTACTCTATGTACCCCATATAAATAGAATCATAAATTATTATTATTATTGTTATTGTGACTGGCTTAATTCACTTAATATACTGTCCTCAAGATTCATTTGTGTTGTACCATATGTTGGAATTTCCTTCCTTTTTAAGTCCAAATAATATTCCATTGCATGTATATACTACATTTTATTTATCCATTCATCTGTTGGTGAACACTTGGGTTGCTTCTACCTTTTGGCTATTGTGAATAATGCTGCTATGAACATGAGTGTATAAATATGTCTTTGAGACTGTGCTTTCAGTTCTTTTCGGCATGTAATACGTGATCCAGCAATTGTTTGGTAATTCTGTTCTTAATTTTTTGAAGAACCACCATACTGTTTTCCATTGCGGCTGCTTCACTTTACACTCTCACCAACAATGCAGAAGTGTTCCAATTTCTCCATACTGTCACCAAAACTTGTTATTTTCTGTTTTTTTGTATGGTAGTCATCCTAATGGGTATTAGGTGGTGACAAAAACTTTTTTATTGAAATAATGTCTTCTTGAATTTTAAAATTATTTTTCTGCAACTGTTTGTAACAAATATGTAAGGTGGACAACAGACATAACCAAACTCATTACACTGTTGCTAGTCACCAGTCTTTAAAACCTCTACTTTAGTTTCTTTTGAAAATTTCATGTCAGTTATCTGCTAGGTAATAACTGGCCCAGCAATCAGGGGCTTAAATGAACCTAAGGATGGTATTCTGTTTTTACTCAAGCTAGGGCTTCAATGAATTGGTGAACTGTGGCAGGCAAATGGATTAGAGGTCAGAGTAGAATCATTAAACTCTAATATCTCTTCCAAATGCAATTGGTCATATTCAGGGAGATGAGGGTAGTAGTATATTCTTCCAGGCTGTTCTGGAAGATATAGGTCTTTCTGTAACCATAAGGCTAGAGCTTGCCCCAGCCTTCGAAAAAATATTCCATATGCTGAATAAATTAAAAAAGCACATCAACAAGGCTGAATGATCACCATGCTGTAAGACACACATAATTTTTGTATAAAATCATGTGTCTTTTGAATTTTGAGGACTGTAGACATCTAAAAAGGGATATAAAAATGCAGAACTGACTTTTATTTGTTTCAGGACTATTTTAGCATTCAAAAAAGTTTTTTTAACCCCAGAATCTATCATTATTTGCAAAGGATTTTAGCTATTCCTGGAGTCATAGATTGGCTGTATTTTAGAGAGATGAGTCAGGAGGAGGGAGGACTGGCTTGCCACAGCTGGGTTTGTAATCAGGCCTATTGTCCCCTTCTAGGCAGCATGGGAGGTTGGTGCAGGTGTGTACAATGCGCCTTTACCTGCTTTCACCCCTACTGGGACGAGCATCCATTTACCGACTCCAAAGGCTGTGATCACACTCTCCCTTCCAAACATGGTGTTCTGCACAGTTTGGCCTCATACCTGGATAGCTCCACGACCTCCATCAAAATAGGAAGCCAACAAAGTTTACTTGGGGGAATTCTGACTTCTAGTGGCTGTGTTTCCAAGCAAACTTCCTGGGGAAGGCTCAAAGTTTTAAAAATGTGAACGTAGAGAAATAGCCCACAGGCTACCATCAAAATTGATAAGCTTCTTTTTCCTTATTTCTCAGTTCAATTTGGAAAGAAACTTCAATATAGGTTTTTTTTTTTAATTGCGGTATAGCTGATTTATAGTGTTATATAAATTTCAGGTGTACACCATAGTGACTCACAATTTTTAAAGGTTATATTCCATTTATAGTTATTATAAAATATTGGCTATATTCCCTGTCCTGTACAATAAATCCTTGTAGCTTATTTGTTTTATATGTAGTAGTTTGTATCTCTTAATCTTCAATATACGTTTTTAAAAGATCTTAATATATGGAACATTTCAAACCTATACGACAAATAGTATAATGGGCTTCCATGTACCTACCATGCAGTTTCATCCACTGTCACCATCTGCCACTGTTATTTCATCTATACTTCTTCCCCCTTCCTGCCCACCACTCAATAATTTTGACAAATGGATAAAGTGGACATCAATTTTTAAAAAAAACTTTGATCAGGGAATTCCCTGGTGGTCCAGTGGTTAGGACTTGGCGCTTTCACTACCGTGGCCCGGGTTCAATCCCTGGTCAGGGAAGTGAGATCCCACAAACAAAAACAAAAAAACCTTTGATCAGTGAAACATTGACAATTGCCATTATGGTTCGAGAGGTTTGATCTACATTTTATCTTGGCACTGTTATCTAAAACCATGTGAAAGCAAACTGTTTTGTATGTTATCAGTTGGTATTTAAAGTAAATTGTTTAACCTCGAAGTAGCATCCAGTCCTCTAATCATTCATTCGTTCAATAAACATTTAGTGAGAGCCTACTATGTTCCGAGTAGTTTTCTAGGTGCTGGGTAGACAGTAGTGAACAAAACCACCAGAAATACTTGGCTTAATGAGGCTTATATCCAAATGAGTGTGTGTGTATGTGTGTGTGTTTGAAGCTGCGGTACTGCATAGGGGTATTAGGGTGCGTCTACAGGGAGGAAGCTATCTGAGCAGGGGGTGAGGAGCAAGCCACATGGAAATAGGAACACTGTTAACTGTTCTCGTCAGAGGGAATAGCAAGCACGGGGGCCCAGAGGTGGGTGGGGGCCTGGTTGGGTCGAAGAGCAGCAAGGAGGCCAGGAAGGTAGAGAGGGTTAATGTGGGGGTGGACGAGGGAGAGGGGATTGGAAGATGAGGTCTGAGAGGGAAGAGGAGGGCTGGCAAATATTTAGGGGCACGGACAAGACTTAACGCCTTCCCTGGGAAGCTGAGCGTGAGCAGGGGCATGGTTGGCCAACAGAATAAGACTGAGGCACAAAGCACTGGTCTGATGAAAACAAATGGGACCAAAGACAGACAGTTTATAGTTTTCGTGTAAGCTGAATTTCCTGCAGTAATTTGGACAGTACCCAAATTTTGTTCCCCAAATCTAAAAGGAATGCCAATATCCTGGGCACATTTATTTTTCCACCAAGTTGTTTTATTCAAGTCTTCCTGTCCAACTGGATTGTTTTATATATCCTCCCTTCTTTGCAAGTTCTGCCTGATAGAATTTGCAAAGAACCAAGTTTCCTTAGACAAACCTAATTCCCAATCCCGTTTCCTATTAATGGGTAATGTTTGCCCAGGATCTTCAGTACAGCCTTGATGACTGAGTTATTTAGCTTGTCAATTTTCTCACAGAGCCCTGAGAGATTATCTGCTGCTCTGAATGACTGTGTAAGTTACTCGAATGCCTTATGCTATACTATATTTATATGGGGGGCCATATTTATTGCATGACTACTCTCTTATAGGAAAAGTTGCTTTGGGAGGTGTCAGACATACTTTAAATGGCTGTATAATCTGCTTTGTTTTACCACTATATTTTCCAAAAAAATCAGATTTTGAAAAGCAGTTGCCTTGCTTCTAGTCAAATACCAGTGCAAAGTGATTATTGATTTTTCAGCTGTGTCCGTGGTGTTTCGATATTGTCTTGGGGCTAAAGCATTTCCTTTCAGGGGTGGTAGGGTGCGTTTATCACACTAAGTGAGGTGCACAAAGAGGGGTGCAGGAGGGGCTCATTATGAGTCGTAATTTTCAATCATTCACATCCCTGTTCAAATTCAATTTAAGCTGGTATAAGTGGGGAGTAACAGTATATGATTAAATTTTAAAAGGGGGAGAAAGATTGGATATCTGTCTATGAGAGGCAGTTGGACATCAGAGGAATGTGGAGACGAAAAGACAAATTTATTCTTAGGTACCCTGCATAAAACTTGCTTAGCAGGTTTTATGTGTTTGCTCATAATAGCAATTTTGGGGGGCTTTATTTACCTAAAATTTTAATTGACTGCCTATTATGAACCCATGACGGTAGTGTGTGCTGGAAGAGACAAAAGATTTATAAGTCGTGGTTCTTGCCTATGAAATGATTTTAGAACAATAAAAGATAGCTTTCGTCAACTCACCAAATATTTTTTTGAGCACTCGTGTTGTCGGGCACTATATGAAGAGGTAATGAAGCATTCCTTGATAGGGAATATCTATTAGTTCTTCCTTTGTGTCAATTGTCTCCATGCTCAGAGGTTCTAACCGAATGAAAAGCCCTGTAACTTCTGAATTACAGAATAATGCTTTTTAATGACATAGATAAGGGCTTTCTGGGTCAGCAACACAGAAGCAAACAAAAAACAGAGTCAACCTGGTATCTATACCCTGGTTTTACAGTTAACATTTTTGAGCAGATGAAATGACCCCAAACCAAAGGAAACTAATTATAGTCTGATATGCTCTGAGAGAGGCTATATTTTGATGGTATAACTTGGCCTCACAGGACTTTTCAAAAGGTATGAGGAAAGGAGGATGAGTAGAATAAATAGAGTTATGATTTCCATTTGCCACAGTTAGGCTTCTCTGTTAAAAAAAAAAATTTAACCAAACTAATCCCCTACCACTTAGTATTTTCAGCCTTTTAAAATAGTCACTGGCTTTGATGTTCAGATTGTGGCTAAGCTGGCCTTCTTTCACTAGAAAAAGATAAAGTTGAGTTTTTCTTTCATCTATTCATCCACATACCCTTTCTTAATCATTATTCAAAGAAACTGCTCATGTCACTCTTGGCTGACCCACTAGCCTTGCTAGTGTACCCTGAAGCTGCATAGCCCGCCCACCTGAAGTTTTAGTATCCATGAGTGGAGGAAAAAAGAAAACGCGTGTCACTGTGGATTTGCTGCTAAACTGAGGAGCATGCACAGCCTCCGTGTTTAATCCACGCTGCCAACTAAGCTTTGACTGCTAGCCTGCCCTGAGTGATGACGAGCCTCATACAGAGAGCTGTGATGTGGCAGGCCCCTCATTAGAAGCAGGAAAACCCAGTGGCTGGATCAACATTGCAGTACTATATTTAGCTGGTAGGGGAAAGAAAATAATCGCTTTCTCTCTTTACTGCCTTCTTTGGGCTTTATCCTCATTTAACATTTTGTGGAGTATATTCTGGTTTATATAAAGATAAAACTTACCAGATTTTTTCTTGCAAAAAGTAACATATCTTCTTCCTAGATGATTAAATACAGAAAAGTAGAAGGTGTTGTCCCACCACTGAAAGAAAAACCAACGTGCACACATTTTGCTTTTCACCTAGGTAGAGTTTTAGCCTGTTTGACATAGTTTGATCATACTGCATTTTCACCCAACATAAACATTTTTTCCCTTTTTTTGTTTTGCAGGAGTTTTTCACTTTAAATGGCTATATTCCTTTGGGAAGAGTAACTTATTTAATGGCTCTGCTAATAGTGTGTTATTCTTTTATTTGTTTATTGTAAACAGTCAATCCCTAAACGACATCTTTGTGCATGTTGTTGTTTCCCTTATTTAGAAATATTCCCTTAAGATATATTTTTTTAGAATTGATCCAGTAAGGATCACAGTTTGGTTTTTTTAAAAAACAGTTCTAAGGTTCTTAATAACAGTCATTTTCTAAAAATATTGTACCCATTTGCACTCCCACCATCAGTGTGAGAGAGCATTCATTGGAAGTTTGACAGAGAGGTAGGCTTCAATCTGTCTGTGATTTTGGACAAAAAGTCCTCAGAGAAGCTAGAAGAATGGCTCTGTATCTGCTTGCTGTGTTTTAAATTTTGCTTTCCTTACTCCTACCCTCATCTTTATCTGTTCTGCATTTTATACTTAGTGGCTTTGGACTTGTTTCTCCATGGCGGACCTATTCTTTGGTTCTGCTGCAGGTTCTCCACATCACTTAGACTTTTTTTTTCTTCAAATTTAAAAGACTGTTTATTTGTAGACTTTTGGCAAGGAACCCATCCTCTATTGCTTTAGTGTCAGCAGGGGTTGAAAGGTGTTAGCAAAGAGAGTAAGCTTTTTTTTTTTCCTTTCAGTTTTATTGAGTTATAAAAAGAAAAGTAAGCTTTTTTTCTTTCAGTTTTATTGAGTTATATGGCACTGTACAAGTTTAAGGTGTGCAGCATAATGATTTGGCTTACATACATCATGAAATGATGACCACAGTAAGTTTAGTGAACCTCCATCATCTCATAATAGATACAAAATTAAAGAAGAGAAAAAATTTTTTTTCCTGTGATGAGAGCTCTTAGGATTCACTCTCTTAACTTTTATATATAACACACAGTAGTGTTAATTATATTTATCATTTTGTACATTACACCCGGTATTATTTATCTTATAACTAGAAGTTTGTACATTTTGACTACTTTCATCCAATTCCCCTCCCACCACCCTCTGTCACTGGTAACCAAAATTCTATGAGTGTCTTTGCTTGTTTATTTTTGAAGTATAACTGACCTACAACACTATGTTAGTTCCTGGTATACAACATAGTGATTTGAAATTTCTAAATTTTTCAGAATGATCACAATGATAAGTCTAGTTACCATCTGTCATTATACAAGGATAACTATTGACTATATTCTGCACACTGTATATTTCATACCTGTGATTCATTTATTTTGCGTCTGGAAGTTTGTACCTCTTAACCTCCCGCACCTAATTCTTTGCTCTGCCCAACCTCCTCCCCTCTGGCAACCACCTGTTTGTTCTCTGTATCTATGACTCTGTTTCTGTTTCGTTATGTTTGTTCATTTGTTTTGTTTTTTAGATTTCATGTATAAGTGAAATCATACAGTATTAGTCTTTCTCTGTCTGACTTATTTCACTTAGCATGTTACCCTCAAGGTCCATCCATGTTGTTGCAGATGGCACGACTTCATTCTTTTCATAGCTGAGTAGTATTCCATTGTATATATGTACCACATGTTCTTTATCCATTCATGTATTGATGGGCACTTAGGTTGCTTCCATATCTTGGCTGTTGTAAATGATGCTGCAGTGAACATAGGGGTGCATTTACTCTCACTATTCCATTTCCCCAACTATAGGACTTGGCATTAGATAGTTTTGTGTTGTAACCTTTGTCAACTGTGGGCCATTTCCAGTAATTTCTTCTAGTTTTAAAAATTGTTGTAGATACTAAGTTCATATTCAGATAAAATATAAATGTTCTCTGCAGTCTGGTGTATCTGTAGAAGTCCTTCATGAACATACATGGCTTTAAAGTAGAAAAATGAGGAAATTTTCTAATTTCAATCAGCTCTTTGATTCACTGAAGCCTCTCAGTGCCAGACAATTGCAGGTTTACTTCTTATAGGTAGAAACTCTGTAATTATTGTTCTCTAAAGAAGCATATAATTTATATTGTATCTGGGATATTACACAGAATTACATTTGCTCATTCAGATGAAAGCATGAACACTACAAATTCAGCAGTCATTTCTACCACTGATGAGAAAACAAAAGTTAGGAACCACAGCAAAGCATTCTATTAGATAGATCTAGCTTGTTTTCCCAAATGTTTTAATATTTATGTTGTGTTGCTAAATGAACGTACATTGGAGTACTAGGCTGTTTGCAAAGCATATTAATCCATAGTTAAATAAGATAATTGAGATGTTCAAATGAGTATGATATAAAATATATATTTGAAATGTAAGCATATTACCCTCCTAAATCTAAAGGCATGCTTCATTTAGGATACATTGCACTTAATTTTCTACATTGATGGAGAGGAATAGTAGGAATAGTAGCATAAATAATTTTTAAATGCACATAATCTAAAAATATTTTTACTTGACTTTGGAAAGTATTATGAGATTTTTATTTTGGTTGCAAATATATCCTTATAATTGTGTTCTTTTAGAGTCAATATTAAATTTAGATTTGATTCAGAGAGCATTAATCAATCCATGGGAGAAGGTTTTAGTGTTTCCCTAAAATAAATTTGGGGAGGCTGAGTCAAGATGGCGGACTAGGAGGACGCGGAATCCGCGTCTCCTCACAACTAGGGCACCTACCAGGCACTGGTGGGGGACCACGGACACCTAAGGGGATGGGACGAACCCCATGCAATCGGGTAGGATGTGTGGTGTGGGGGGAGTAAAGGGGGAGGAGAAGTGGAGGTGGGACAGGACTGGTGCCCCTGAGGGGTGGCTGGGGGAGGGGAAGGGATCCCACGCCCGAAGGGAGAAATTGGGGAACCATTGGGAGGGCAGAGGATCAAAAGGGAGTGTGGCCAGGTTTCCCCTGGCCACTTGGACCCCCGGGAACCTGTTGAGATCCTGGGCCTGATCCTCTGCCCACCTAGGCCCTCTCCAGCTGTGCGCGGGTCTTGAGGGAATGGGAGGGAGGGAAGGGGGAGCAAAAAAGTAAAGGCTAGACCTACAGGACTGGCACCCCTGAGGGGTGGCTGGGGGAGGGAAGGAGTTCCTACACCCAGCAGGACCCACCCATGTTTAGGGGTCCAGCGGCGACAGGGGAGACCCTGGGGGAGATGGTAGGGGAGGGGCACGAAGGAACAGAAGGGAACGGGGCCAGTGCTTTCCCTGTCCACTCAGGCACCGGGAAGCCTGTTTGGCTCCTGCACCTAATCCTCTGCGCTTGGAGCCTCCCTCCTGCCGTGCAGAGCCCAATCCCCGCCCCTACACGCCTACCCACGGCCCTACCGCTACACTTGGAGACCCCCCTCCGATGTGCTGGGCCTAAACCCCACCCACACACCCTCACTCAGGGCCCTACCTCCAAACTCCCGAACTCCACCCTTAGGATTTGCTGCCTCTCCCCTTCTGTGCAGGACCTAAACAGAGGCCTTGCCTCACACTTGAACGTCGCCTGGCCTAGGCCCTGCCTCAGGCTCAAACGTCACCCCCCCAACCCCCCTAGGTCCTGCCTCACCCTAAACCCTGCCCCTGCCTAAGTTCCACCCCCGCCTAAACTCCGCCCCCATAGCCAAGGCTTTTTTTTTTTTTTTTTTTTCTTTTTCTTTTCTTTTTTCCTCTTTTAGATTGGGGTTCTGTTTTACCTTGTTGATTCTTTTATATTTTTATTTTTCCGAATAAATCTTTTATTTTTCTAATTTTATTTTATTCTTTATACTTTGTTAGTGATGTCTCCTTTTGGCTTGTTCCCCCCCCCGTTTTTTTTTGTTTTTTTGTTTTCTTTTTTCTGTTGTGGTTTTATTTTACCTTGTGGCAGTTGTTTCAATTATAGTTTTATTTTTCCTAATATATTTTTTATCTTTCTAATTTTATTTTATTTTTTATTCTTTGATATTGTACTGCTCCTTTTTTTCTTTTGTTCTTCCTTTTTTCTTGTTTTACTGCGCCACGAAGCTTGCGGTATCTTGGTTCCCAGTCTGGAGGTCAGGCTCAAGTTCCTGTGGTGGGAGTTCTGAGTCCAAACCGCTGGACTAACAGAGAACCTCAGACCCCAGGGAATATTAATCAGAGTGAGGCCTCCTGGAGGGCCTCATCTCAGCACCAAGACCCAGCTCTATCCAACTGTCTGCCAACTGCAGTGCTGGACGTCTCAGGCCAAAGAACCAGTAAGACAGGAATACAGCACCACCCATCAAAAAAAAAAAAAAAAAAAACGACAAAAAAAATATGTTGCAGACGAAGGAGCAAGGTAAAAACCTACACGACCAAATAAATGAGGACAAAATAGGCAACGTACCTGAAAAAGAATTCAGAGTAATGATAGTAAAGATGATCTAAAATCTAGGAAAAAGAATGGAGAAAATACAAGAAACATTTAACAAGGATCTAGAAGAACTAAAGAGCAAACAAACAGTGATGAAAAACACAATTACTGAAATTAAAAATACTCTAGAAGGAATCAATAACAGAATAACTGAGGCAGAAGAACAGATAAGTAAGCTGGAAGATAAAATGGTGGAAATGACTGCCAGGGAGCAGAATAAAGAAACAAGAATGAAAAGAAGTGAGGACAGTCTCAGAGACCTCTGGGACAACACTGAATGCACCAACATTCGAATTATAGGGGTCCCAGGAGAAAAAGAAAGGGTCTGAGAAAATATTTGAAGAGATTATAGTTGAAAACTTCCCTAACGTGGGAAAGGAAATAGTCAATCAAGTCCAGGAAGCACAGAGAGTCCCATACAGGATAAATCCAAAGAGAAACATGCCAAGACACATATTAATCAAACTATCAAAAATTAAATACAAAGAAAAAAATATTAAAAGCAGCAAGGGAAAAGCAACAAATAACATACAAGGGAATACCCATAAGGTTAACAGCTGATCTTTCAGCAGAAACTGCAAGCCAGAAGGGACTGTCAGGAAATACTTAAAGGGATGAAAGGGAAAAACCTACAACCAAGATTACTTTACCCAGCAAGGATCTCATTCAGATTTGATGGAGAAATTAAAACCTTTACAGATAAGCAAAAGTTAAGAGAATTCAGCACCACCAGACCAGCTTTACAACAAATGCTAAAGGAACTTCTCTAGGCAGCAAACACAAGACAAGAAAAAGACCTACAAAAACAAATGCAAAACAATTAAGAAAATGGTAATAGGAACATACATACCAATACCTACCTCAAACGTAAATGGATTAAATGCTCCAACCAAAAGACATAGACTGGTTGAATGGATACAAAAACAAGACACATACATATGCTGTCTATAAGAGACCCACTTCAGACCTAGGGAAACACACAGACTGAAAGTGAGGGGATGGAAAAAGATATTCCATGCAAATGGAAATCAAAAGAAAGCTGGAGTAGCAATTCTTATATCAGACAAAGTAGACTTTAAAATAAAGACTATTACAAGAGACAAAGAAGGACACTACATAATGATCAAGGGATCAATCCAAGAAGAAGATATAACAGTTGTAAATATTTATTCACCCAACATAGGAGCACCTCAATACATAACGCAAATGCTAACAGCCATAAAAGGGGAAATTGACAGTAACACAATAATAGTAGGGGACTTTAACACCCCACTTTCACCAATGGACCGATCATCTAAAATGAAAATGAATAAGGAAACACAAGCTTTAAATGACACAGTAAACAAAATGGACTTGATATTTATAGGACATTCCATCCAAAAACAACAAAATACACTTTCTCCTCAAGTGCTCATGGAACATTCTCCAGGATACACCATATCTTGGGTCACAAATCAAGCCTCAGTAAATTTAAGAAAATTGAAATCGTATCAAGCATCTTTTCCGACCACAACGCTATGAGACTAGATATCAATTACAGGAAAAAAAACCTGTAAAAAATACAAACATATGGAGGGTAAACAATATGCTACTAAATGACCAAGAGATCACTGAAGAAATCAAAGAGGAAATCAAAAAATATCTAGAAACAAATGACAATGAAAACACGACGACCCAAAACCTATGGGATGCAGCAAAAGCAGTTCTAAGAGGGACGTTTAAAGTCATACAACCCTACCTCAAGAAACAAGAAACATCTCAAATAAACAACCTAACCTTACACCTAAAGCAATTAGAGAAAGACGAACAAAAAACCCCCGAAGATAGCAGAAGGAAAGAAATCATAAAGATCAGATCAGAAATAAATGAAAAAGAAATGAAGGAAACAGTAGCAAAGACCAATAAAACTAATAGCTGGTTCTTTGAGAAGATAAAATTGATAAACCATTAGGCAGACTCATCAGGAAAAAAAGGGAGAAGACTCAGATCAACATAATTAGAAATGAAAAAGGAGAAGTAACAACTGACACTGCAGAAATACAAAAGATCATGAGAGATTACTACAAGTAAGTATATGCCAATGAAGTGGACAACGAATGAAGTGGAAGAAATGGAAAAATTCTTAGGAAAGCACAACCTTCCAAGGCTGAACTAGGAAGAAATAGAAAATATAAACAGACCAATCACAAGCACTGAAATTGAAACTGTGATTAAAAATCTTCCAACAAACAAAAGCCTAGGACCAGATGTCTTCCCAGGCGAATTCTATCAAACATTTAAAGAGCGAACACGTATCCTTCTAAAACTCTTCCAAAATATAGCAGAGGGAGGAACACTCCCAAACTCATTCTACGAGGCCACCATCACCCTGATACCAAAACCAGACAAAGATGTCACAAAGAAAGAAAACTACAGGCCAATATCTCTGATGAACATAGAGGCAAAAATCCTCAACAAAATACTAGCAAACAGAATCCAACAGCACATTAAAAGTATCATACACCGTGATCAAGTGGGGTCTATCCCAGGAATGCAAGGATTCTTCAATATACGCAAATCAGTCAATGTGATATACCAGTATTAACAAATTGAAGGAGGAAAACCATATGATCATCTCAATAGATGCAGAAAAAGCTTCTGACAAAATTCAACACCCATTTATGATAAAAACTCTCCAGAAAGTAGATATAGAGGGAACATATCTCAACATAATAAAGGCCATATATGACAGACCCACAGCCAACATTGTTCTCAATGGTGAAAAACTGAAACCGTTGCCTCTGAGATCAGGAACAAGACAAGGTTGCCTACTCTTGCGACTGTTATTCAACATAGTTTTGGAAGTTTTAGCCACAGTAATCAGAGAAGAAAAAGAAATAAAAGGAATCCAAATCGGAAAAGAAGAAGTAAAGCTATCACTGCCGATGACATGATACTATACATAGAGATTCCTAAAGATGATACCAGAAAACTATTAGAGCTAATCAGTGAATTTGGTAGAGTATCAGGTTACAAAATAAATGCACAGAAATCCCTTGCATTCCTATACACCAATGGTAAAAATGTGAAAGAGAAATTAAGGAAACACTCCCATACACCATTGCAACAAAAAGAATAAAATACCTAGGAATAAACCTACCTAAGGAGACAAAAGACCTGTATGCAGAAAACTATAAGACACTGATGATAGAAATTAAAGATGATACAAACAGATGGAGAGATATACCATGTTCTTGGATTGGAAGAATCAACATTGTGAAAATGACTATACTACCTAAAGCAATCTACAGATTCAGTGCAATCCCTATCAAACTACCAATGGCATTTTTCACAGAACTAGAACAAAAAATTGCACAATTTGTATGGAAACACAAAAGACCCTGAATAGCCACAACAATCTTGAGAAAGAAAAACAGAGCTGGAGGAATCAGGCTCCTGGACTTCAAACTGTACTGCAAAGTTACATAATCAAGACAGTATGGTACTGGCAGAAAAACAGAAATATAGATCAATGGAACAGGATAGAAAGCCCAGAGATAAACCCACGCACCTGTGGTCACCTTATTTTTGATAAAGGAGGCAAGAATATACAATGGAGAAAAGACAGCCTCTTCAATAAGTGGTGCTGGGAAAACTGGACAACTACATTGAAAAGAATGAAATTAGAACACTTCCTAACACCATCCACAAAAATAAACTCAAAATGGATTAAAGACCTAAATGTAAGGCCAGACACTATAAAATCCGTAGAGGAAAACATAGGGAGAACACTCTATGATTAAATCACAGCAAGATCCATTTTGACCCACCACCTAGAGAAATGGAAATAAAAACAAAAATAAAAAAATGGGACCTAATGAAACTTAAAAGCTTTTGCACAGCAAAGGACAACATAAACAAGACGGAAAGACAGTCCTCAGAATGGGAGAAAATATTTGCAAATGAAGCAACTGACAAAGGATTAATCTCCAAAATTTACAAGTAGCTCATGCAGTTTAATATCAGAAAAACAAACAACCCAATCCAAAACTGGGCAGAAGACCTAAATAGACATTTCTCCAAAGAAGACGTACAGGTTGCCAACAAACACATGAAAAGATGCTCAACATCACTAATCATTAGAGAAATGCAAATCAAAATTACAATGAGGTATCACCTCACACCAGTCAGAATGGCCACCATCAAAAAATCTACAAACAATAAATGCTGGAGAGGATGTGGAAAAAAGGGAACCCTCTTGCACTGTTGGTGGGAATGTAAATTGATACAGCCACTACGGAGAACAGTATGGAGGTTCCTTAAAAAACTAAAAGTAAACTACCAAATGACCCAGCAATCCCACTACTGGGGATATACCCTGAGAAAGCCATAATTCAAAAAGAGTCAAGTACCACAATGTTCATTGCAGCTTTATTTACAATAGCCAGGACATGGAAGCAACCTAAGTGTCCATATAGAGATGAATGGATAAAGAAGATGTGGCACAAATATACAATGGAATATTACTCAGTCATAAAAAGAAACGAAATTGAGTTATTTGTAGTGAGGTGGATGGACCTAGAGTCTGTCATACAGAGTGAAGTAAGTCAAAGAGAGAAACAAATACCATATGGTAACACATATATGTGGAATCTAAAAAAAAAATGGTCCTGATGAACCTAGGGGCAGGACTGGAATAAAGACACAGACGTAGAGAATGGACTTGACACGGAGAGGGTGAAGGGTAAGCTGGCACGAAGTGAGACAGTAACATTGACATATATACACTACCTAATGTAAAATAGATAGCTAGTGGGAAGCAGCTGCATGGCACAGGGAGATCAGCTTGGTGCTTTGCCACCACCTAAAGGAGTGGAGTAAGGAGGGTGGGAGGGAGATGCAAGAGGGAGGGTATATGGTGATATATGTATGCATATAGCTGATTCACTGTTATACAGCAGAAACTAACACAACATTGTAAAGTAGTTAATACTCCAGTAAAGATGGTAAAAAATAAAATATTGAAAGGCAAATCATGATGACATGGAGTGAAGAAAGCATTTCTTTTTTTTGTTTGTTTTTAATTTATCTATATTTATTTTATTTTTGGCTGCATTGGTCTTTGTTGCTGCGCACAGGCTTTCTCTAGTTGCAGTGAGCGGGGGCTACTCTTTATTGTGGTGCGTGGGTTTCTCATTGCAGTGGCTTCTCTTGTTGCGGGACATGGGGTCTAGGCACGTGGGCTACAGTAGTTGTGGCACATGGGCTCAGTAGTTGTGGCTCGTGGGCTCTAGAGCTCAGGCTCAGTGGTTGTGGTGCACGGGCTCCGTGGCATGTGGGATCTTCCTGGAGCAGGCCTTGAACCCGTGTCCCCTGCCTTGGCAGGCAGATTCTTAACCACTGCGCCACCAGGGAAGCCCAAGAAAGCATTTCTTAAATAAACACCATAAAGAAAATGACTGATGGATTTCTGTTCAATGAATGACATCACAGACAAAGTTAACAAATGATTAACAGATTGGGAAAAAGTATTTGCAGCGTATTTGCAACAAATCAATAAAAAATTATAATCTAAGTTGTACAAGAAACTCAGTAGTAAGTCAGCAAGAAAAACAACCCAGGGACTTCCCTGGTGGCACAGTGGTTAAGAATCCACCTGCTAATGCAGGGGACACGGGTTTGATCCCTGGTCTGGGAAAATCCCACATGCTGCAGGGCAACTAAGCCCGTGAGCCACAACTACTGAGCCTGGGCTGTAGAGCCCACGAGCCACAACTGCTGAGCCCACACGCCTGGAGCCCGTGATCCGCAACAAGTGTAGCCCCCGCTCACCACAACTAGATGAAGCCCGCTCACAGCAACGAAGACCAACGCAGCCAAAAAAAAAAATCTAGCAACCCAATAGAAAAACAGGCAAACTCACTTTCTGAGGAAGTCAAGTAGTAATTATACATATGAAGAGAAACTGAATTTATTAGTAACCAGAGAAAGAAAAATTAAAACAACAGTGACACACTGCTTTACATTCATCAGACTGGCCAAAAAAAAAAAAAAAAAAAAATTCAAGTGCTGAATAAGATGTAGAGAAAAAAGAACCTGATGCCTTGTAAATTAGCATAGTCATTCTGAAGAGTAATTTCAAAGTATGTAGTGAAACCAAATACATTTTAATGTATTATTTTTCAAATTGTGAGTCATGGCCCATCAATATGTTAAATACTCTGTTTAGTAGGTTGTGATCAACATTAAAAAAAGAAAGTCGCTTAAATAGAATAAAACACATCAGAATGCTTTTGTCATGAAAAAAAAATGAATTTGGTTCCAGCAGATCGCCTTTTCAAAAACCATAGGCACATTTCTTCCAGAGTGCCTATGTTTATTTTTACCTTATGTAAAGAGAAGAGCTTCTATAGCAGAGAAACCTGGGTTCACCAGTTACTAGCTGTATAACTCTGAGCAAATCTCTAAACACTTAAAAAAAAATCAGATTCTTTATCTAAAAATGGCAATAATAATACTGGCATTTCTGGGTTTTTGTAAGAAATAAATAAAATAACGTGCTTAGCGCAAGTCCTGGTATAAAGTGCTCAGAAATTGCAAGTGATTGTTAGGAGATGCTTGACAAATTCAGTTTCCTTTCCTTCCCCCCTTTCTTCTCTTTGACTCTGCTTATCTGAACTCTCTGGATTCTTTAAGACTTTATTTATTTATTTATTTAACATCTTTATTGGAGTATAATTGCTTTACAATGGCGTGTTAGTTTCTGCTTTATGACAGAGTCAGCCAGCTATACATATACATATATCCCCATATCTCTTCCCTCTTACGTCTCCCTCCCTCCCACCATCCCTATCCCACCCCTCTAGGTGGTCACAGAGCACCTAGCTGATCTCCCTGTGCTATGCGGCTGCTTCCCACTAGCTATCGGTTTTACATTTGGTAGTGTATATATGTACATGCCACTCTCTCACTTCCTCCCAGCTTACCCTTCCCGCTCCCCATGTCCTGAAGTCCATTCTCTAGTAGGTCTGCGTCTTTATTCCCATCCTGCCCCCTTTTTTTTTTAGATTCCATATATATGTGTTAGCATACGGTATTTGTTTTTCTCTTTCTGACTTACTTCACTCTGTATGACAGACACTAGGTCCATCCACCTCACTACAAATAACTCAATTTTGTTTCTTTTTATGGCTGAGTAATATTCCCTTGTATATATGTGCCACATCTTCTTTATCCATTCATCTGTTGATGACACTTAGGTTGTTTCCATGTCCTGGCTATTGTAAATAGAGCTGCAGTGAACATTGTGGTATATGACTCTTTTTGAATTATGGTTTTCTCCGGGTATATCCCCAGTAGTGGGATTGCTGGGTCGTATGGTAGTTCTCTTTTTAGGTTTTTAAGGAACCTCCATACTGTTCTCCATAGTGGCTGTATCAATTTACATTCCCACCAACAGTGCAAGAGAGTTCCATTTTTTCCACACCCTCTCCAGCATTTATTGTTTGTAGATTTTTTGATGATGGCCATTCTGACCACAGTGAGGTGATACCTCTTGTAGTTTTCATTTGCATTTCTCTAATGATTAGTGATGTTGAGCATCATTTCATGGGTTTGTTGGCAATCTGTGTATCTTCTTTGGAGAAATGTCTATTTAGGTCTTCTGCCCATTTTTGAATTGGGTTGTTTGTCTTTTTGATATTGAGCTGCATGAGCTACTTGTAAATTTTGGAGATTAATCCTTTGTCAGTTGCTTCATTTGCAAATATTTTCTCCCATTCTGAGGGTTGTCTTTTCGTCTTGTTTATGGTTTCCTTCGCTGTGCAAAAGCTTTTAAGTTTCATTAGGTCCCACTTGTTTTTTTTTGTTTTTATTTCCATTTCTCTAGGTGGTGGGTCAAAATGGATCTTGCTGTGATTTAATCATAGAGTGTTCTGCCTATGTTTTCCTCTAAGAGTTTTATAGTGTCTGGCCTTACATTTAGGTCTTTAATCCATTTTGAGTTTATTTTTGTGTATGGTGTTAAGGAGTGTTCTAATTTCATTCTTTTCCATGTAGCTGTCCAGTTTTCCCAGCACCACTTATTGAAGAGGCTGTCTTTTCTCCATTGTGTATTCTTGCCTCCTTTATCAAAAATAAGGTGACCATATGTGCGTGTCTATCCTGTTCCATGGATCTATATTTCTGTTTTTGTGCCAGTACCATACTGTTAAGACCCACTTTAATCCAACCTCCTTTAAGGATGCTTCCTTGGCCAATTTTTAAAATCTTCTTTTCTTAATTTAAATATTTAAAAATCACATTGAAGTATACAGTAACAGACAGTACGGAGGGTTTGTAACGAATAGGAAGAGTGTTGTGCCTCACTAGGCTTCTTCCACCTCTGAGTCTCACCACTCCAGGGTGGCAACTCATGTCCAGAATCCAAGTGGCAACATTGCTGAAAGGCAGCAGTACAAAGGATGGGGTAGAGAACAGGGCAAAGGACACGGTCTACTTTCTCTTGAAGGAGTATCCTGCAACTACCACATTTTACCTCTATTTACTGACCTTCGGCCAGAATCATATGGCCACACCAGCTGGAAGGAGGATGGGAATTATCTTCATTGTGGGAGATCATATGCCCAGCTAAAGTTTCAGTTATGAGGGAAGAAGGAAGCATGTATATTATAGCCAAAATTGGCAGTCTGAAAGAGTTGGGCATCTTGGCATCCTTTCTTCACAGATATCTATCTCTTTTCCCTCCCCAGTGACCTTTGATACTTTTTCACGTGCCTTTCTCTTTTCTAGGACTCAATTTCCAAAGGAGATTTCCAAATCCTTCTATATCGTTCATTGCCATAGGTCCTTTAGGTTCATCATAATGAACCCCCTAAAAGACATGGAAACTTAATTTTGCTTAAGTAAGCTACTGTGGTGTGCTCCAAGAACAGAGAACAAGATAAACTCAAAGGGCCAATATTGCCAGAACAAAGAGTTACAGAACTCCTGTCACTCTCTCACAGTGTGACTATTACAGTGTCCCAGAGCCCTCCCAAGCAGCATGCCCTGTCCCTTTCCCATCCCATGTAAGGAAAGACATTTGCCCTGTTTTTCTCCTGCTCAGCACACTGAAACTATACATACTCTGCCCAGTCAGCAGATGACTTGCAGGTTCCCTGGCTATAAAAACAGACAAGCAACCCATGCTCATTGTCGACTTTCCCTGGCTACCAGGAGGTCGGCCTGCTGTTCTTGCAGCGACCCTTCTCTTTAATAAACTCTGTCTTCCTTATATTCTGCCTTGTGTGTGGAAATTCTTTTCCAACCCGCGCTCGGACCACGACAGCTACCTTTTATAGAAAGCTTTGGTGCATTATTGTGCAGGATTGTAATTTAAAACAAAAAAAATTTTTTTTAACCAGTATCTGCTTTCCTCTCCCCTAGGGAAGAATTATACTCCCCTGCCTCCATTAATTGGCCATGTAACTTGCTTCATCCAATACAATTTGAAATTAAGGTACTTAACTTTAGCAGAAACTTTAGGAGCTTCAACCACTCTTTTTTTCTCTGCAACTCATTCCAGAAGGCACTGCTTTTTTAGCCTGCGTGCCAGAAGATGACATGGAGCAGAGCCTCCTCCAAACGCCCATGGTCACGTAGCATGAGCAGGGAATAAACCTTTGTAGCTCTGAGACTCTCAGATCTTGGGCACGTTTATCACCACAGCATGATCTTGTTTATCTCAACGGATACAATTATTATGCTAAAAATTTTTTAATCGAGTTTTCTTTTTACCTCAGTTATCTCCACTCCCATCTAGGAGGAGTGAGGAGGTAAGGCAAGAAGGGAATGAGAGGAAAAGGCCATTCTGCCACATTAAGACTAATGTCACCAGCTGCCTATTTTACATTCTAATTTCCAAAATATACTTGACATTTTATTTTAGCATTTCTAATCATACATAAGCAAAATGTTAAGCGTGGTGATTATGGCAGCAAAAAATGTCCCCTAAATGAATCTATTTATGTCTAATTTATTATTGAAAGTACCTATCTGTCTAGGAGCAATGACAGAATAATGTCTTTAGTAAGAAAAAAAATTAGCACATTTCTTAATTGTGTTTTTATGTACTTAACTCTTCAACTAATGGTTTATTTGATTGAGAGACTTTGTGTTTAATACAGCCATTAGTATATCAGGCCATGTGATCATTAGTAAGTAAAAGTGTTGTTTTGTTTCACAAATGAATGAGAACTTCCCAAGTTGTGCATCTCGTACCAGGAAGCTAAGTTTACCAGAACTTGTGTATCCAACTTCGGGGTTCTGGCTGTTTGGATCCTGACCATCATTACCACTACTCTGTCCCTTCCTAAAAGTTCATTAGCATTTTAAGCAATGAACTCTGGGCATGGAATTATGGTGGGACTTCTCGTTGTATAGTCCTCTTCATAACTTACTATACAAATATTTCTCACACATTCATACCACTTATAAGTTGTCAACCTCTTTTTCTCAACCCTCATCTCTGCCTACCTTCAATAACAAAATTATAGATGAGGCACAGAATCATTTTTCACCAAAGAAGATTTAGAAGCCTCATTTAAAGAAGCTAAAAATTGGTTTTGAGAGTAGATGTGTTGATAGTTTGCCACAGAACTAGCAGGGTAATAGTTTGATGGAATATATCTTGTCCGTTTATTCACCATTCCATCTCTAACATCACAACAGTACTTGGCACATAGTAGGTACTCAGCGAGTCTTTGCTGACGGAAAGAATGGTAGATCTTTTGGAGCTCAGAACCAAGACTTACAGGTGGATTCTCTCCTTAGTAAAGAGATAGATGAATTTCTTATTTATATTTCCATCAATATAGACTTTTAACATTATAAGGTATATCTGGGAAATAATGAAGTGTGCTTTTAAAACAATGACATCAGTACATCCAAAAGAAGTTTGACCTTCAGTTTCCTACCCCAGGAAGTTCAATGACATTACCATTGCTCAAAGCACTTTATGAACCCCACTTCTCCCCCAGCAGGTAATCCCTCTGTGGGGCTGGTGTGTGTATATTACAAGTGTTACCAGGTAATGACTGCTGTGCCTGGATGACATAGAGTCTGGAACCTTCAGTGCCCCTTCTGTTCATCTGACTCCTACCCTAAGGCAGTGATAGCTGGTAGATACAGTAACTGGTTTTTTTTGTTTTGTTTTTTTTCATGGAAAGGCATTTTATTTTAAATACAGCAGTGTGTACATGTCAATCCCAAACTCTCAAGCTATCCCCCTTTTCCACCCTTCCCCCCGGTCACAATAATTTTTGATAGTCTGATTTCTCGCAGTGTCTAGTTGATTGTCTAGTGGTAACTTAGGCAAACGTACTGAGTTTTTCAATTTCCACAGTTATCAACTCTCTCTAAGAGGTGATTTTTTTTTCTGTGTTGGGGTGGCATAGGCACTAAGGAAGCAACTTGAGCACAAGGGAGGAATTGGTTCATTTTAACAGAAACTTCTGTAGTCGTTTTTAAAAAAATAGATTTAAGATTTTTGTATCAGCTTTCAATGGATACATCAGCTAGAAAATCATGGTGTAGCGGTAAAAAAGATGGGCTCTGAGGTCAGACTGCCTGGATTCAAATCCCAATTTGCTGGTAATATGGCATTGAGTAAGTAACATGTTCTCTGTATCTCAGTTTCATTATCTGGACATGGGAAGGGTGATAGTGTCTACCTCATAGCATTTTTAAAAATTTAAATTAATAGACATGATGGCAGTATGCATGAGAGGGACTTTTGGGGTCTGAACATTTTCTCTTGAGCTAGTAAAAGACATGTTTGGCTTGTGAAAATTCATCAAAATGTATACTATGTGTATTTTTCTCACTATATATTTTTCAACAAAAATTGAAAAAAGATTCTTAACCTTAGGGCCAGGAGATTTCTGCTATAAGATCTCCCTCATTGTCTCTCTCAGTAAAATTTCTTGCTCTTTGGTAGGTAAATAAATGGCAAGCCTCAAGTTATTTTATTTCATAAATTTTATAGACATATTTCTATTTACATAAAGTATACGTACGTTTTGTAGATATATTTTGGGCTAGTTGTCCCCAAAATATTGACTGCTCTTTGAACTAACCAAAACTTCTTTGGGTCAACCTTTGGTTCTACAAAGTTGATTTATATAGGCATGTTCTAGGCTAGAATTTAAACATTAGGCTTGACTGCAGCTATTCCGGTTGTGGATGAATATTAAAGATCTTGAGGTACTTTGTGAGAGAATATTTTGCTCCAGTGGTTTGGACCAAAATTTTCGCTGTTGGGCAGTGGTGAAATTGGCTTGGGCTCCTGGGGAGATTGTGTTCATATGATTGCATTGGGGCCAGGTAGAGACCAGGTAAAGGCCTCTGGGCCTCTTTGCTCTCCTTGTAGTATCTTTAGAACCTGATTTAAGGTGGATTGGACCTATAGAAAGACAGTCAGAGGTTTTGTTTTTCGCAGGGAAAAAAAATGGAGGCAGAATTAATACGACAGAGAGGATCTTCTAAGACTGAAAACATTTAAGGTACTTTTTACATGGAGTTGGTCGACTTTGCTAATTTTAGTAAATGAAATTGAGATGGATTTCAGAGCACCTGTAGCTTTAGAAATTTTTATTTCTTAGGATAAGTATGTATTAAATAAAATTAATACCATTAGCCCGTTCAGACGAAAAACAATTTAGTGAGAACAAAAATTAGAGTCCTTAGACAAAACAAGAAGCTGATCAATTTACTCTTCACTCAGCTTTTGGTCATATTACAAGATTGAGCCTTAAAATCACATTGCTTAATAGGCACTCTTCAAAATGATCTTAATTAAACACAGATGCACATTTTGCACTTCAGGTTATACTTCTCCCTTCAAGTCCATTGCTTATACCAAACAAAACAAAACACCCCTAAAAATCCAAACCTTACACTAAGTAGTTTATGTTCTTTAAATGTCTCCTATTCCATGATCCCACAAATTAATTATGGAAGAACAATATATTTGGAGAAAGTCTCTTATGCTCGGTAGTATTATAATTGCTTAGAATTACTAATTATTAATGACCTGTATTATAAAGTACTTTTCAAAGTACTATCTACCTTTTTAACTCTTTGCTATAACATTTCTGCAAAGCTGTGGCTCTTCTGGGAGGTGGGGTAGGTCTGGGATATGTAATAGATTAGAACCTTATGGGCTAATACCCTTCTGACTGATGGGTGCAAATTCACCCAGGAACGTAGTGGTAATATCTCTGGGTTCCTGTAAAAGGGGGTAGTTATACCAACCTACTTTATGAGACTGTTGGGAGAGATAAATTGTTAAGATAAAGTAGAATGACAACAAATATGTATGAATCAACCCCCTGAGGCATTGGAGTTTAAATGTATCTACAAATCAGGTACATAACTGGTTATCCAGCAATATAACCAAAGAAAGCAAACGTCCACTTGAATTAAAGATAATGAGAATAACATATGCATTAGACAAACATACCAATCAGGTAGGTAGGATTTGCTTTCCTGTATTTGGAAAGGTTAGCAGGAAATGTTAAATATGTAATTGAATGTATAATGGCAGAAATGAGGTATATAATGCTGTTATAATTGATTACAAAATATCCATAGGTGGAAGTATGTAAGGCCGTTCACATGTGGCTTTTCAGTCTGCCTCAGAAAGCTTTACGATAATTTATTAAGAGAAAAACCTCTGGTCATTACTTGTTAATAATGCATTTGAAATGTTTTCCTTAAATATTTTTCCACTTTATGTCTGTGAATTTCATCAGTGAATGCAGCTGATGAAAATACATCTGAGAAAAATGTGCATGAGGCCAATCTTGAGGGAGCAGTTAACAATGACTCCAGGCCTGCAGCCTAAAGGATTGGAACTGTGGCACAGTTATGAGAAAAGCCCAAAATTATATAAATGTTCTCTTCCCAATAGATCTTCTTTTAAATAAACAAAAGAGAATTTGGAAAGAGCCATGTAGTTCAAATATTCGTTTCTTAACCCCATGTTTGGAAAACGAATACAATATTCCTGTCCTTGTCTTGGGACAGGTAATATGTGCCAGTCTACTTAATGGTTGGCAAATTAGTTTTCCTTCAAAATAGGAAATCTGCAAAACCCAGAGAAGGGCCTTCCTCAAAAATCGAGGATATGATGTTGCTGCCTCTGATGCCCAACAGTATTATTATTATTATTATTTTTATGAAAGGCTTAAACAACAGAAATTTATTTCCTCACAATTCTGGAGTCTGGAAATCCAAAATCAAGGCACCATCAGGGTTGGTGTCTGGTGAGACCTCTCTTCCTGTCTTGCGGGCAGCTGCCTTCTCACTGCGTCCTCATATGGCCTTCTGTGCATGTGCAGCGGGGATGGGGGTTAGTGGGGGTCGGGGTGGGAGAGGAAGAGAGGGAGAGAGAGGGCTCTGGTGTCTCTTGTCTCTTCCTCTTTTTTTTTAAAATTAATTTTTATTGGAGAAGAGTTGCTTTACAATGTTGTGTAAGCTTCTACTGCACAGCAGAATGAATCAGCCATACATATACATATATCTCCTCCCTTTTGGATTTCCCTCCATTTAGGTCACCACAGAGCATTAAGTAGAGTTCCCTGTGCTATACGTATGATCCCCTCAGTTGTCTATTTTATACATAGTATCAGTAGTGTATATGTGTCAATCCCTAACTCCCAATTCCTCCCAGACCACCCCTTTCCCCCTTGGTATTCATACATTTGTTCTCTATGTCTACCTCTCTATTTCTGATTTGCAAATAAGGTCATCTATACCATTTTTCTAGATTCCACATATATGCATTAATATACAATATTTGTTTTTCTCTTTCTGACTTCACTCTGTATGACAGTCTCTAGATCCATCCACATCTGTACAATTGACCCAATTTCATTCCTTTTTATGGCAGAGTAATATTCCATTGTATATATGTACCACATCTTCTTTATCCATTCATCTGTCGATGGACACTTAGGTTGCTTCCATGTTCTGGCTATTGTAAATAGTCCTGCTGTGAACATTGGGGTGCATGTGTCTTTTTGAATTATGGTTCTCTCTGGGTATATGCCCAGTGTTATTGCTGGGTCATATGGTACTTCTATTTTTAATTTTTTAAGGAACCTCCATACAGTTTTCCATAGTGGCTGTATCAGTTTACATTCCCGCCAACAGTGTAAGAGGGTTCCCTTTTCTCCACACCCTCTCCACCATTTATTGTTTGTAGATTTTTTGATGGTGGCCATTCTGACCGGTGTGAGATGATACCTCATCGTGGTTTTGATTTGCATTTCTCTAACGAATAGTGATGCTGAGCATCTTTTCATGTGTTTCTTGGCAATCTGTGTATCTTCTTTGGAGAAATGGTCTTTAGAAATGGTATTTAGGTCTTCCACCCATTTTTGGATTGAGTTTTTTGTCTTTTTGATACTGAGCTGCATGAGCTGCTCGTGTATTTTGGAGATTAATCCTTTGTCCGTTGCTTTGTTTGCAAATACTTTCTCCCATTCTGAGGGTTGTCTTTTCGTCTTGTTTATGGTTTCCTTTGCTTTGCAAAAGCGTTTAAGTTTCGTTAGGTCCCATTTTTTTTTTGTTTTTGTTTTTACTTCCATTTTCTCCAGGAGGTGGGTCAAAAAGTATCTTGCTGTGATTTATGTCATAGAGTGTTCTTATGTTTTCCTCTAAGAGTTTTATAGTGTCTGGCCTTACATTTAGGTCTTTAATCCATTTTGAGTTTATTTTTGTGGATGGTGTTAGGGAGTGTTCTAATTGCATTCTTTTCCATGTAGCTGTCCAGTTTTCCCAGCACCACTTATTGAAGAGGCTGTCTTTTCTCCATTGTATGTTATTGCCTCCTTTATCAAAGATAAGGTGACCATATGTGCATGGGTTTATCTCTGGGCTTTCTATCCTGTTCCATTGATCTATATTTCTGTTTTTGTGCCAGTACCATACTGTCTTGATTACTGTAGCTTTGTAGTATAGTCTGAGGTCAGGGAACCTGATTCCTCCAGCTCTGTTTTTCTTTCTCAAGATTGCTTTGGCTATTCAGGGTCTTTTGTGTTTCCATACAAATTGTGAAATTTTTTGTTCTAATTCTGTGAAGAATGCCATTGGTAGTTTGTGTAGGGATTGCATTGAATCTGTAGATTGCTTTGGGTAGTATAGTCATTTCCACAATATTGATTCTTCCAATCCAAGAACATGGTGTATCTCTCCATCCGTTTGTGTCATCTTTGATTTCTTTCATCAGTATCTTGTAGTTTTTTGCGTACAGGTCTTTTGCTTCCCTAGGTAGGTTTATTTCTAGGTATTTTATTCTTTTTGTTGCAGTGGTGTATGGGAGTGTTTCCTTAATTTCTCTTTTTGATCTTTCATTGTTAGTGTATGAGATGCAAGAGATTTCTGCGTGTTAATTTTGTATCCTGCAGCTTTACCAAATTCATTGATTAGCTCTAGTAGTTTTCTGATGGCATCTTTAGGATTTTCTATGTATCGTATATCATCTGCAGACAGTGACAGTTTTACTTCTTCTTTTCCAATTTGTATTCCTTTTATTTCTTTTTCTTCTCTGATTGCCATGGCTAGGACTTCCAAAACTATGTTGAATAATAGTGGTGAGAGTGGACACCCTTGTCTTGTTCCTGATCTTAGAGAAAATGCTTTCAGTTTTTCACCATTGAGAATAATGTTTACTGTGGGTTTATCATATATGGCCTTTATTATGTTGAGGTAGGTTCCCTCTATGCTCACTTTCTGGAGAGTTTTTATCATGAATGGGTGTTGAATTTTGTCAAAAGCTTTTTCTGCATCTGTTGAGATGATCATATGGTTTTTATTCTTCAGTTTGTTAATATGGTGTATCACATTGATTGATTTGCATATACTGAAGAATCCTTGCATCCCTGGGATAAATCCCACTTGATCATGGTGTATGATCCTTTTAATGTGTTGTTGGATTCAGTTTGCTAGTGTTTTGTTGAGGATTTTTGCATCTGTGTTCATCAGTGATATTAGCCTGTAATTTTCTTTTTTTGTGATATCTTTGGTTTTGGTATCAGGATGATTGGTGACCTTGTAGAATGAGTTTAGATGTGTTCCACCCTCTGCAATTTTTTGGAAGAGTTTGAGAAGGATAGGTGTTAGCTCGTCTCTAAATGTTTGATAGAATTCACCTGTGAAGCCATCTGGTACCAGTATTATTTCTTAGTGCTAAGTGAAACCATTTATGGAGTAGGTTAGTTCAGTCCATCACAGAAGGTGCCAGCTGGTTATGTCAGAATGGTCTGTTGGAGACCCGATGTCAATATTTCCTGTTTTCCATGTGACTATAGATACTATAAGCAAGAAACTGTGTGTGAATGAGTGAAATCTAGCAAAAACAGAACAGTATCATTTTGTAGTTTTTAGTGTACCAATCTTATAAATCTCTTCAAAATTATCCTTAAATAGTTTTGTGCTATTGTATATTTTTATAATTTTAACTTATTTATTTATTTATTTGGCTGTGTTGGGTCTTAGTTGCGGCACATGGGATCTTCGTTGTGGCATGCAGGATTTTTAGCTGAGGCATGTGGGATCTTTTTTTTAGTTGAGGCATGTGGACTTCTTAGTTGCGGCATGCAGACACTTAGTTGCAGCATGTGGACTTCTTAGTTGTGGCGTGCATGCGGGATTAGGTCCCTGACCAGGGATCAAACCCAGGCCCCCTTCATTGGGAGCGTGGTGTCTTCACCACTGGACCACCAGGGAAGTCCCTAAAATTTTAACTTCTGATTATTTCCTATAGTACACAGAAATGCAATTTATTTTTATCCACTGATCTTATATCTTTCAATCTTTCTAAACTCATTGTTAGTTCTAGTAGCTTTTTAGTAAGTTTTGTAGAATTTTTGTAGTAGATAATTAATCATGTTATCTGTAAACAAATACTACTTCCTTTCCAATCGGGATGCCATTTCTTTATGTATGCCATTTATTGTATGTGTGTGTGTGTGTGTGTGTGTGTGTGTGTGTGTGTGTGTGTGTATGTATGTATGTGCTTTTGCCTTACAGTGCTCTCTGGAACCTTCACTACAATGCTGAATGGAAATGGATATTCTTTGTGCTAATCTTTACTAGGATTTTAGCTGTAGATTTTTTCATAGATACCCTTTACTAGGTTGAGGAAGTTTCCTTCTATTCCCAGTTTGCTGAGAGATTTTGTTTATTGTTTTTTAATCAGGAATGGATGTTGGCTTTTGTCAAATGCTTTTTATGCATCTATTGAGATGATCATATGGTTTTCCTTTTTTAGTTGGTTGGTATGGTTAATCATATTAATTAACTTTTGAATGTTAAACCAACTTTGCATCTTGGGGATAAGCCCCACTTGGTAATGATATATTATCCTTTTAATATATTTCTTGGGAACTTACACATCCATGTTTATGAGGGATATTGGACTGTAGTTATCTTTCATTGTAAAGTCTTTGTCTGGTTTTGTTATCAGGGTATAATTTTCCTCATAGAATTAACTAGAAAGTATTCCCTCTTTAATTTTTTAGAAGAGTTTGTATAGAATTGGTACTGTTTCTTCCTTAAATGTTTGATAGCATTGTTCAGTGAAGTGTGGGCTACAGTTTTTTTATGAAACGGTGTTTTACTATGAATTCAGTTTCTTCAGTGGATAAAGGATCACTTAAGTTATCTTCTTCTTCTTGAGTAAGTTTTGGTAGTTTAAAACTTTCAGGGAATATGCCCATTTAATCTAAGTTTGTCACAATTTTTGGCCTAAAGTTACTGATAATATTCCCTTGTTTTCTTTTTAATATATGTAGAATTTATAGTGATATCCCCTCTCTCACTCTTGATATTAATAATTTTTCTTCTTTTTTTTCTGATCAGTGTGGGTAGAGGTTTATCAATTTTATTGATGTTCTCAAATAATCAACTTTTGACTTCATAGGTTTTCTCTTTGTTTTCCTGTTTTGATTTCATTGATTTCTGTCTTTACTATTTCTTTTTCTGATCAATTTGTGTTTAATTTTTTTTCTAGCTTCTAAGGTAAAAGTTGAGGTCATTGATTTGAGAATATTTTTTTCCTAATGTAGGCATTTGAACTATAGATATCCCTTCAAATATTGCTTTAGCTGTATCCCATGAATGTTAATATGTTGTATTTTCATTTTCATTTAGCTTCAAATGCTTTCTAAATTGCATCTTGATTTTTTTTCTTTGACCTATGGTTTATATAGAAGTTTCCAAATATGTGGAGATTTTCCATACATATCCTCTTATTTATTTTGAATTGAATTCTACTATGGTCAGAGAAAATACTTTGTAAGATTTAAAACCTTTTAAATTTTTGAGACTTGCTTTATGGCCTAGAAAGTAGTCTATCTTGATACATGTTCTGTATGCCCTAGGAAAGAATGTGAGGGGCTGGTAAAATCTCTAACCAAAATTGTGGATTTACCTATTTCTTCTTGCAGTTTTATCAGTTTTTGTCTCATGCATTTTGAAGATCCATTATTCGGTGCTTAAACCTTTGGGGTTCTTCATAATGAATTGACATTTTTATCATTATGAAATGACCCTTTTATCCCTGGTTATAGTATTTGCTCTGAAATTTACTTTGATATTAATATAGAAACTTCAGCTTTCTTTTGATTAGTGTTAGTGAGGTCTATCTTTATTCATCACTTTACTTGTAACCTATTGGTGTCTATATTTAAAGTACATTTCTTGTAGATAGCATACAGTTGGGTCTTGTTTATTTTTTAACACAATCTGACAATCTCTGCCTTTTAATTGCAGTGCTTAGACTATTTACATCTAATATTAGTGAATTGGTTGGTTTTAAAACCCATTATCTTGTTATTTGTTTTGTATTTGTCCATTTTTTCTTCTCTTTTTCTGCCTTCTTTGTGATTTTTTATTTTTATGATTCCATTTAAAAAATCTCTTGTCTCCTTATTAGGCATAGTGTGTGTGTGTGTGTGTGTGTGTGTGTGTGTGTGTGGTTGCACTGAGGTTAAGGGTTTAATATATCAAAGCCTAATTTCAAGTAATATAACACTTCATGTACAGTAAAAGATCCTTTAATAGTATACTTCCATTGTCTTCCTCCCAGGCTTTGTGCTATTTTTATTTTACATCTTCATATATATAAACCCCATAGTACATGGTTATTATATTTTTTCTTAAGCTGTCAACTGTTTTTTTTTTTTTGGCTGTGTTGGGTCTTTGTTGCTGCGCGTGGGCTTTTCTCTAGTTGTTGCGGCAAGCAGGAGCTACTCTTTGTTGCAGTGCACAGGCTTCTCGTTGCCGTGGCTTCTCTTGTTGCAGAGCAGGGGCTCTAGGCATGTGGGCTTCAGTATTTGTGGCAACTATCTTTTAAAGAAATAAAAAAAAACCAGTGTCTTATATTTACCAATATTGTTGTCATTTCTACTATTTTTCATTTCTTTGCTTAGCTCAAGATTTCTATCTGGTGTTATCTATGTAGGTCTGCTGGAAATGATTTTTTTTCATCTTTTTATGTTTGAAAAAAATTTTTTTGCATTATTTTTGAAATATATTTTCACTGGGTATAGAATTTTAGGTTGACAGTCAATTTCTTTCATTACTTTGAAGATGTTTCTTCACTGTCTTTGGTTTTGCACTGTTTTTGATGAGAAATCTGATGTCATTCTTATATTTGTTCTTCTATGCAATGCGTCTTTTTCTCTGGCTGATTTTAAGATTTTGTCTTCATAACCACTTTTAAGCAATTTAATTTTAATGTGCCATGCTAAATTTTTCATTTAAAAAAAATGCTTGGTATTCATTCATCTTACTGAATCTATGGGTTTCCAGTTTTCTCAAATTAAAGAAAAATGAAGCTGAAAGCCTTCTCACTAAAATCTGGAGCAAGACGAGGATGCCCACTCTCGCCACTTCTGTTCAGCATAGTATTGGAAGTTCTAGCCACAGCAATCAGACAAGAAAAATAAATAAAAGGTATCCAAATTGGAAGGGAAGAGGTAAAATTGTCATTACATGCAGGTGACATGATATTATATATAGAAAATCGTAAAGACTCCACACAAAAACTGTTAGAACTGATAAACAAATTAATCAAGGTGTGCAGGTTACAAGATTAACGTACAGAAATCTGTTGCATTTCTTTACACTAACAATGAAATATCAGAAACGGGAAGTAAAAAAAATCCCTTTTAAAATCGCATCCAAAAAAAAAAAATACTTAGGAATAAACCTGACCAAGGAGGTGAAAGACCTATATACTGAGAACTACAAAACATTGATAAAGGAAATTGAAGATGATTCAAAAAAATGGAAAGACATTCCATGCTCTTGGATTGGAAGAATTAATATTGTTAAAATGGCCATACTACCCAAAGCAATCTACAGATTTCATGGAAACCCTATCAAATTACCCATGACATTTTTCATAGAACTAGAGCAAATAATTTTAACATTTATATGGAATTTATAAAGCAGTCCTGAGGGAAAAGAACAAAGCAAGAGGCATAACCTTTCCAGACTTCAGACTGTACTACAAAGCTCTAGTTATCAAAACAGCATGGTATTGGCACCAAAACAGACATATGGATCAGTGGAACAGAATAGAGAGCCCAGATCTAAACCCACACACCTACAGTCAATTAATCTTCAACAAAGCAGGCAAGACTATACAATGGAGAAAAGACAGTCTCTTCAGCAAGTGGTGCTGGGAAAGCTGGACAGCCACATGCCAATCAATGAAGTTAGAACACTCCCTCACAACCTACACAAAATAAACTCAAAATGTCTTAAAGACTTAAATATAAGGAAGAAGAGCAAGTATGGGGAGAAGGGAGAAACCCTTCTTTAAATGAAGCCTGTAAGCTGATCCTGGGGAGAAAGGAGAAGGTCCTGGAATTGCTGGGTGAGTGAACCTGGAAGACCAGGTATTCATGAAAGTTGTGTCCTCACTTGTCTGTCACTCAGATTTCATTGAGATGGGATTTTCCCATTGACTCTTGAGCTTCTGCCAATAGATTCTACCACCAGAATCGGAGAGCATTTTGTTTCATTTTCCCCTAGTATTTGCTTGATAGGGATGACACCCATCCATACCACAAAACTTTGGGTGAGCTCCTCACCTCCCTTTAATTATCCTCTGTGTCTACGTCTCCTAAGCCTCCAGGATGTGCATAAGCCCAAATCTAGGGATAGGGAGAGGGCCTGAATACTTGGCAGAGTGCTGGTGGGGAAGTCATTATACGTATGGAGTGGGTGTGAGAGGGCAGAACTAAACAACTACAAGATGCTTGAGCTGAGATGATTGTTAGGATACCCTATGATGTATTGTTGTATGTATCTTCTTTTGTAGAAATTAAATTTGGTGATAATTCTAATTTACTTCCAGAGTAGTGTTCTCTAAACTATTTGTTCAAACACCTGTCAATAAAAATTGAACAGGTGTCCTTAGTATACATATTTATTACCTTACATGTTATTTTGAAGAACTTATTATTAAAATAATATGTAAATTATTAAACACAAAATAAATTTTATAGGAATAAGATATAAATAATTGGAAGTAGAAATCCTAATATTTCTGTACCACCTAGGGTAAGCACAACCTATTGTGGGGACAACAGCCCTGGAGTAAGGGCTCAAGAGAGTCAAGCCTTCCATTTCACCAGTAATCCAGGAAGGAGCCTTTCAAACCCTCCACCAGGCCTTACAGCTGAGGTCTTCACTACCATGTAGGATAAAGATTACAGTATCATCTAAATGCAAACAGACAATCAGAGAGCTTTTCTAGGAAGCTGTAAATTGTAAAGCAAACCATATTCAAGTTTGCTTACTTTGTGCCCAGCATTGCCCTTTGTATCAGCCATTAAAAAAGACAATGTCTATTCAATCCAAACCCAGCACTGTGGAGTAGGTATTATTATCCTCATTTTATAAATAAAAAAGCAGGTGCCCGATTCTGATCTATCTGCTTTCGAAGCCTGCCTTTCTATTCTCCTGGGCTGCTTAAGGACTGTGGCATGTCCATCTCTGCATGGACCAGGCTTCTCAATTACCTTTCAAGGAAAGACCCTGTTCATGGAAAGTTAACCAAAATCTTCATCAAAATTTTACATTGACTTGCAGAATCATTTTGGAGGAAGAACTTGTTGGGTTATAGTAAACTATTATGATTTTTATTTATTGTACAAAAGGCATTGCAACAAGGGAAATAACAAAAAATTTGAAAACACCCATAGACACTACTGTAATATATTCTATTTTTATTCTGTTCATGTTTCCTTTAAATTTTTATCCATGTACATATTTGTTGCATAATTTAAATCACAGTTTAAATGTAACATTGTTTTCTGATAATTTTTTTTTGCAAAAAATTTCATGAGTTGATAGAGATATAGTCCAGTAGCAACATGGAAATGTTTAATGGCTGCATTATATCCTAGCAAACGTTAGTATTTTTTTTAACGTTTCACCAATTTTCAGACACATTGTTTCCAAATTGTTTTATAATATGTGATGCTGTAAAGAACATTTTGTGCATTCAACAAATACAAATTTAATTTCCTTAGAATAGTAACTAATGATAATATCATGTATTGAGTATTTACTATGAAGTGGGCACAGTTCTATGGAGTGGGATTTCAGGACAAAGGTATGAACATTATTATTATTCTTAACAAGTGTTACTAAATTTTTGGAGGCAGTGTAAATTGATACTAAAACTTGGAAAAAAATGCATGCATTTACCACTTTCTCCACTACCTTGCCAGCTTTAGGAATTATTATTGTATTAGAGTAAAACATTTTATAAGTTTAATGGTTGATACTAGAATTTCTCTTAAGGAGGGAATAGACGTTGTTTAGGAAAATACCTTGATAAGCCACTTTGGGGTAAAGAAAGAAATTCTAAATTCATGGATCGGCAGAAGCCAAGATAACAGACTACCCTGAATTTGAAGTAAATGGGAAATGGGGGTGGGGGAGTGAGGAACAAGAGGGAAGAGAAGAGGGAGTGAGAGGAGAGTTGAATATAATGTAGCAAGAGATTGAAATCCTAGTTATGCAAATGGCCAAGTGACTTTTGCAGCAGGAATATCTAAACTTGAATTTTGGTTTGTTTGTCTTGTGGCCAAATTCCCCCACATCCAAAATTTGCAGTCAAGTCTTTTCCATATGTGTATATATATGCACACACACACATATATATATATATATATATATATATATATATATATATGCACCCATGGAAATTATTGGTTTTTGGGAAATTAAGGAAAACATTTCCACATTTAGATCAATGTAGCATGAAATTGAACAGGATGCATGAACAGGATGGTGAGGTGTTCTCTAACAGAACTAATTCAAAAATTTTAGGAGCTTAAACTAGAGATGACAACCAAGAGAATGTAAAATTCCTAAGAAATTCTCTGAAGATTTTGAGAGGGCTTTGTATCTCCACAGGGCATAAAATAAGGGTTTGAATGTTCATATTTAGATCTCAAAAGGTATCTAGACTTCAGTAGACATCTGGTTTATGTTTACTTTTCTTACAATGGCTTCAAGTGGCTTTCTTCTATCTCAGACTTCTGCTGCAGTATATACACCTTTATGTCAGTTATTGGCTATCAGTGGATTGTCAGCTACAATGTCTAAAAAAAGGCTTGTTCACTTCTATCATATCAAAGAAACGTTTACCAGAACAATTTCTGAGCTGTCATCACTGCATTTAATCATCATTAAACAAATGGTCAGGCTAGCACAACATAGAGAATACTAGGAGGCTTGGTCAAATGTTGGAGAAGATGGTCAGCAAGAATAGTAGATTATACAGATTCAGTGCAATCCCTATCAAATTACCAATGGCATTTTTTACGGAACTAGAACAAAAAATCTTAAAATTTGTATGGAGACACAAAAAACCCCGAGTAGCCAAAGCAGTCTTGAGGGAAAAAAACGGAGCTGGGGGAATCAGACTCCCTGACTTCAGACTATACTACAAAGCTACAGTAATCAAGACAATATGATACTGGCACAAAAACAGAAACATAGATCAATGGAACAAGATAGAAAGCCCAGAGATAAACCCACGCACCTATGGTCAACTAATCTATGACAGAGGAGGCAAGGATATACAATGGAGAAAAGACAGCCTCTTCAATAAGTGGTGCTGGGAAAACTGGACAGCTACATGTAAAAGAATGAAACTAGAACACTCCCTAACACCATACACAAAAAGAAACTCAAAATGGATTCGAGACCTAAATGTAAGACCAGACACTGTAAAACTCTTAGAGGAAAACATAGGAAGAACACTCTTTGACATAAATCACAGCAAGATCTTTTTTGATCCACCTCCTAGAGCAATGGAAAGAAAAACAAAAATAAACAAACGGGACCTAATGAAACTTAAAAGCTTTTGCACAGCAAAGGAAACCGTAAACAAGGTGAAAAGACAACCCTCAGAATGGGAGAAAATATTTGCAAATGAAGCAACGGACAAAGGATTAATCTCCAAAATATATAAACAGCTCATGCAGCTTGATATTAAAAGAACAAACAACCCAATCCAAAAATGGGCAGAAGACCTAAATAGACATTTCTCCAAAGAAGATATACAGATGGCCAAGAAGGACATGAAAAGCTGCTCAACATCACTAATTATTAGAGAAATGCAAATCAAAACTACAATGAGGTATCACCTCACACCAATTAGAATGGGCATCATCAGAAAATCTACAAGCAACAAATGCTGGAGAGGGTGTGGAGAAAAGGGAACCCTCTTGCACTGTTGGTGGGAATGTAAATTGATACAGCCACTATGAGAACAGTATGGAGGTTCCTTAAAAAACTAAAAATAAAATTACCATATGATCCAGCAATCCCACTACTGGGCATATACCCAGGGAAAACCATAATTCAAAAAGACACACACACCCCAATGTTCATTGCAGCACTATTTACAATAGCCAGGTCATGGAAGCAAACTGAATGACCATCGACAGATGAATGTATAAAGAAGATTGGGTACATATATGCAATGGAATATTACTCAGCCATAAAAAGGAATGAAATTGAGTCATTTGTTGAGACGTGGATGGATCTAGAGACTGTCATACAGAGTAAAGTCAGAAAGAGAAAAACAAAAATCATATATTAACGCATTTATGTGGAACCTAGAAAAATGGTACAGATGAACCGGTTTCTGGGGAGAAATTGAGACACAGATGTAGAGAACAAACGTATGGACACCAAGTGGGGAAAGCCACGGGGTGGTGGTGGTGGTGGTGGTGTGATGAATTGGGCGATTGGGCTTGATGTGTATACACTGATGTGTATAAAATTGATGACTAATAAGAATCTGCTGTATAAAAAAATAAAATAAAATAAAATTCAAAAAAAAAAAGAATAGTAGATTATTTTTTACTGGAAATAACATATCACATTCAGCCAAAGGAACCAGTCTTGCTGTTGCAACATTGTTTCATACCTTTCCTTAAACTTTTTAAGGTAACGTTTGACATCAACTTTAAGTAGGCAGTTTTTAATGGTGGTTTTATTAGATATTTGTGATTGTGCCTTTTTTATTGTTATAATTAATATACAATATTATATTGGTTTCAGGTGTACAACGTAGTGATTCGATATTTTTATACATTATGAAGTGAATACCTCAATAAGACCAGTTACCATCAATCACCATACAAAGTTGTCACAATATTACTGACTGTATTCCCTCTGTGTAAATTATATAACTGAGACTTTTTATTTTATAGCTAGAAGTTTGTATCTGTTAATCCCCTTCACCTATTTCTTCTGTCTCCCCACCCCGCTCTCCTCTGGCAACTACCAGTTTGTTCTGTGTATCTATGAGTTTGTTTCTATTTTGTTTTGATTGTTTTAGAGTCCATATATAAGTGAAATCATACGGTATTTGATTTCTCTGTCTGACTTATTTCACTTAGCATAATACCCTCCAGGTCCATCCATGTTGCACAGAAGGCAAGATTTCATTATTTTTATGGCTGAGTAATATTCCATTGTGTATATATCAATATCTATATATCTATATATTTATAGATATCTGTATCTATATATCTATAATATCTCTCTATATATCTATACACACACATCTTTTTTATCCATTTTTCCACTGATGGACACTTAGGTTGCTTTCATATCTTGGCTATTGTTAATAGTGCTGTACTGAACATAGGGGTACCTATATCTTTTTGAATTAATGTTTTTGTTTTCTTCAGATAAATACCCACAAGTGGAATTGCTGGATTGTATGGTAGTTTTATTTTTAGTTTTTTGAGGAAACTGCATACTGTTTTCCATAGTGGCTGTACCAATTTACATTACCACAAACAGTGTACTAGTGTTCCCTTTTCTTCACATACTTGCCAATATTTGTTATTGTAGACTTTTGGACAATAGCCATTCTGACAGCTGTGAGATGGAATCTCATTGTGGTTTTGATTTGCATTTCCCTGATGATTAGTGATGTTGAACATCTTTTCATGTGCCTGTTGGCCATCTGTATGTCTTCTTTGGAAAATCTATTCATGTCTTCTGCCCATTTTTTAATCAGGTTTTTTTTCATATTGAGTTGTATGGTTCTTTATATATTTTGGACATCAGTCCCTTATCAGAGTTACCATTTGCAAATATCTTCTCCCATTCAGTATGTTGCCTTTTTGTTTTGTTTAGTTTCCTTTGCTTGCTAATTTGATGTAGTCCCATTTGTTCATTTTTGCTTTTGTTTCCCTTGCCTGAAGAGACATATCCAAAAAAATATTGCTGAGACTGATGTTGAAGAGCATATGCCTATGTTTTCTTCTAGGCATTTTATGGCTTCAGATCTTACATGTAAGTCTTTAATCCATTTTGAGTTTATTTTTGTGTATGATGTAAGAAAGTGGTCCAATTTTATTTATTTATTTTTTGCATATAGCTGTCCAGTTTTCTCAACACAACTTATTGAAGAGCTTGTCTTTTCCCTATGTATATTCTTGCCTCCTTTGTTGTAGATTAATTGACCATATGAGCATGGATTTATTTCTGAACTTTCTCCTCTGTTTCATTTATCTGTGTGTCTATTTTTGTGCCAATATCATACTGTTTTGATTACAGCTTTGTGGTATAGTTTGAAATCAAGGTGCATGATACCTTCAGCTTTGTTTTTCTTTTCAAAGATTGCTTTGACTATTTAGGGTCTTTTTTTAATAATAATTTTAGAATTATTTGTTCTAGTTCTGTGAAAAATGCCACTGGTATTTTGGTAGGGATTACATTGAATCTGAGATTGCTTTGGGTAGTATGGTTATTTTAATGATACTGAGTCTTCCAACCATGAGCACAATATATATTTCCATTTATTTGTGTCTTTTCAATTTCTTTCTTCAATATCATATGGTTTTCAGAGTATAGGTCTTTCACCCCTTTGGTTAGATATATTCCTAGGTATTTTATTCATTTTGATGAAGTTGTAAATGGGATTATTTACGTCATTTCTCTTTCTGATAGATCCTTATTAGTGTGTAGAAATGCAACAGATTTATGTATATTAATTTTATATCCTGAAATGTTATTGAATTCATTTATTCTAAGAATATTTTATTTTTTTTGGTGGACTCTCTGGGTTTTTCTATATATAAAATGTCATCTGCATGGGGAGCAGAAAGGGAAAGCTGGGTCGAAGTGAGAGAGTAGCATTGACATATATACACTACCAAATGTAAAATAGATAGGTAGTGGGAAGCAGCTGCATAGCACAGGGAGATCAGCTTGGTGCTTTGTGACCACCTAGAAGGGTGGGATAGGGAGGGTGGGAGGGAGATACAAGCAGGAGGGGATATGGGGATATATGTATAAATATAGTTGATTCACTTTGTTATACAGCAGGAACTAACACAACATGGTAAAGCAATTAAACTCCAACAAAGATGTTAAAAAAATAAATAAATAAATAAATAAAAATAAAAATAAGAGTAAGAGAATAGTGAAAAATAAAAAAAGTCATCTGCAAATAGTGACAGTTTTACTTTTTCCTTTCCAATTTGGATACCTTTTATTTCTTTTTCTTGTCTAATTGCTGTGGCTAGAACTTCCAATACCATGTTGAATAAAAGTGGTGAGAGTGGGCATCCTTGTCTTGATCTTGATCAGCTTTTTATCATTGAGTATGATGTTAGATGTGGGTTTGTCAAATATGGTCTTTAAGATGTTGAGGTATGTTTCCTCTATACCTGCTTTGGTTGAGAGGAAAGAAGTTTCTCTTTGTTGAGAGTTTTTAATCATAAATGGATGTTGAATGTTGTCAAATACTTTTTTGCATCTGTTGAACTGGTCATAAGATTTTATCTTTTGTTCTGTTAATGTGGTGTATCACATTGATTAATTTAGGAATTTTAAACCATCCTTGCATCCCTGGAATGAATCCCACTTGATCATGTTGTATGATCCTTATAATGCATTGTTGAATTTGGTTTGCTGATATTTTGTGGAGGTTTTTTGCATCTATGTTCATCAGGGATATTGGCCTGTAATTTTTTTTGTGTGTGTGGCATCTTTGTCTGGTTTTGTTGTTCTGATTGTATGATTTCCACTAATTGCTTATCCATTCTTCTGTATCATCTAATTTGCTATTGATTCCCTCTAGAGAATTTTAAATTTCAGTTATTGTATCCTTCAGTTCTGATGGTTCTTTCTTATATTTTCTAAGTGTTTGTTCAAGTTCTCACTAAGTGCCTCCATTCTTTTTTTTTTTTTTTTTTTTTTAGCTTAAAAAACCAGAAATTGATTCTCTCACAGTTCTGGAAGACAGATTTTGAAATCAAGGTATTGGCAGGGTTGGTTTCTTTGGGAGGCTCTGTGGAAGAAGGTGTTCCATGTCTTTCTCCTAGTTTCTGGTGGCTGGCTACCTGGTAATCTTTGGCATTCCTTAGTTTATGGCATATCACTCCAATCCCCACCTCCATCTTCATATCTTCTCCTCTGTGTGTCTCTGTGTCTCAGATCCCCCTCTTCTTTCTCTTATAAGGAACACTAGTCATTGGATTTAGGGCCCACTCTAAATCCAGGATAATCTCATCTCACGATCTTTAATTACATCTCCAAAGACCCTATTTCTAAATAAGGTTATGTTCACAGGTACTGGGGGTTAGTACTTGAACATATCATTTTGAGGCTACGATGCATGAGTTCCTCCATTCTTCTCTTGAGTTTGGTGAGCATCCTTATGACTGCTTCTTTGACTTTTCTTCCATGTGAATTACTTATCTCCATTTCATTAGGGTTTTTTTCTGGAGTTTTATTTTGTTCTTTCATTTGGAACATATCCCTCTGTCTCCTCATTTTGTTTGAGTTTTGTTTTTGGTTTGTAGGAAAATTAGGTGAAACAGCTACCTCCACTGGTTTTCAAGGAGTGGCCTCCTGTGGGAGCATCCCCTGTGTAGGCTGCTTGTGCCTGGAGGCTTTGGCAGGCTGGCTAGAGGGAGTGGGTGGGTTGGATGCAGTGCCTGAGGAGCACTGCCCTGAGACCACCTTGGGGGGAAAGCTGGTGCTTGAGTGGGCATGGGCTGGGGGCTGTCCCTGGGGAGTGCTGTGCCCAAGGCTGCGTTGGTGGCATGGCTAGAGGTGGAATGGGCACAGGCTGAGGGGAAGTCCTGGGGGAATGCAGACAGTGGTGCTCACCAGAGCCTTTGACCTTGGAGAAGGCTCTAGCCGTTCCCTCACTGTCTGGCAGAAACTCTAGGGTTAGTAAATGGATTTCCCACCCAGGTGCTATTTAAACTTTTTTTTTTTTGGACTGTGTCCTAGGGCAGGAGAGTCTACACTTGGGCTCCTCCGCAACATCCCTCCCTACTGCAGGTCGCTGTGTTGGGGATGGGGTTCCCATAGATACTGTGTCTGTCTTTGCTACCTGTTTCTAAGTGGTCCTTCTATATGTGCAGCAACTGTTCAGTCAGCCTTCAGGTCTTCTTTGGGAGGAATTGCTCTATATATTGTTATAGATTTGGTGTGTCTGTGGGAGGTGGTGAGCTCAGGGTCTTCCTTCACCACCTTGTGATTGTGTCTTATAACAGCTACTAGCATGAAAACTCTTGGAAGGAGGGATCTACATTCTATTCTTCTTTTCTCCACTATTGCCTTTAGCATAGCTTGAAACATGTAGTCCACATTTAATAGTATTTGTTGATTAAATAAATGTGGATTCCCCACCCGCACTCCCAAACAAACAAGTGAACATTATGTTCACTTCTTATTTGATGTCTTTGTTTTCCTACTTTTAAAAATTTTATTTTCTTTGTATGTTTTCTTCTTTAATTGTCAGTATCATCTAATTTACATTATTATATTACCCATGATGCATAATGCTGATTGAACCATGAACTATTCTCTGGGTATGTTCTCCTCCTAAATGGTATAGTTATTTTCTCCAATATCTTAAAGTAACTAGTACAATAAAAATATATAGTGGGTATTTAATAAATGCTTCTTGGCTGATGCACTCATTATTGACAGATATTTGTTAGCACAAATTATGAGTCAGTCAAGACACATAATTGACAAAGTATCCTTTTATTATTTATTAATAAACAAAAACATTAACATTTGAGGGGCAGTCTCCAGGCAATTTGGAAGAGCAGATGGAGTAATTTAACTCCTTTAGTTTGTTGGATTGCTGACAGGTACCACATAGAGTTAGAGCAGTCACCTCCATCTGGCACACACACGGGTGGTTACTGAGATATTTAGCACAGCAACATAATGTTAAAACAGATGCTACTGTGAAGGTACAGGATTAAAATGGCAAAAATAGACTTTGCCCACTCATGAACCTTACTTAAAGGGCAAACTTTGAGCTGCAATTAATAAAAATAATGAGACTGTTTTTAGGTAATGACTAGCTTTAAAACATTAGTCAGAGATACAAAATTCTGAATTTAGTAGCAGGAAAATGAATATGCTTTTCCCTATTCATTTGGTGCCCTGAGGGCTAGGCAGCATTTCATGAGAAAATCAGAGGGCACTGCTAAGTCAGTGACACAAAATGCTCTCACATTCCCCGAGTTAAATCCTTAGGCTTTCCAGTCTCTGATTCTTTCCTGTAAACCTGACAGAAGACTCCTGTAGTAGGCTTTATCACCTTTATATTTCTAAATGTGAGCAGCCTCCATTTTATTTGCTAGAGGCGCTTTAACTATTTCAATTATGGAAAAAAGGGAAATAACGTTTTAGAAAAATGAGAAGTATTACCAATCTCCGTCATCATGCAGAGCAATTTGTATCCCTGAAAGTATTCAGGGAAAGTCGTTTAAGGAGACCACCCATTGTTCTGAATTGCACAAATGTGCATGTTGAAAGGCCACATTTTCTGCTGTGGCATTAAGGAGAATGACATTTATAAATATCTACTGCTGGGGCTGTGGAATAGGTGACTTAGGAAAGTGGAGGTTCCTATGCACCAGAAGATCTTTGTTGTATATGCAAAACTTAATAAAATGGGTCTGTTGAGGTTGTCTGAAAATGCAGGTGTGTCCTGTTTGAGATATTGGAATGAAAAGTATTCATACGAATAAAGGGTCACACACAGAATAATGATGCTTCCCCTACCCAATTTCCAGATGAGTTGGGAATGTAGCAATTAAAATAAATCAATAAAGCTTATAGGTTAGAGTACTTTTTTTTAAATTGGGGTATAGTTGCTTTACAATGTTGTGTTAGTTTCTGCTGTACAGCAAAGTGAATCAGCTGTATGTATACATATATCCCCTCTTTTTTGGATTTCCTTTCCATTTAGGTCACCCCAGAGCAATGAGTAGAGTACCCTGTGCTATACAGCAGGTTCTCATTAGTTATCTGTTTTATACATAGTAGTGTATATATGTCAATCCCAATCTCCCAATTCATCCCAACCCCCTTTTCGCACCTTGGTGTCCATATGTTTATTCTCTACGTCTGTGTCTCTATTTCTGCCTTGCAAATAGGTTCATCTGTACCATTTTTCTAGATTCCGTATATATGTGTTAATATACGATATTTGTTTTTCTCTTTCTGACTTACTTCGCTCTGTATGACAGACTGTAGGTCCATCCACGTCTCTACAAATGACCCAATTTTGTTCCTTTTTATGGCTGAGTAATATTCCATTGTATATATGTACCACATCTTCTTTATCCATTCATCTGTTGATGGACATGAAAAGATGCTCAGCGTCACTAATTATTAGAGAAATGCAAATCAAAAGTGCAATGAGGTATCACCTCCCACCAGTCAGAATGGCCATCATCAAAAAATCTACAAACAATAAATGCTGGAGAGGGTGTGGAGAAAAGGGAACCCTCTTGCACTGTTGGTGGGAATGTGAATTAATACAGCCACTAGGGAGAACAGTATGGAGGTTCCTTAAAAAACTAAAAATAGAACTACCATATGACCCAGCAATCCCACTACTGGGCATATACCCTGAGAAATCCATAATTCAAAATGACACATGCACCCCAATATTCACTGCAACACTATTTACAATAGCCAGGACTAGGGTATTTTTTTTTAGTGGGCACTTTCCCAGCAAGAAATATTTGCAAAGAGTGAAAATGGAATCTGTATGTTTTTAGCTGAGTTAATATGCTTGATTGTAATTTAGCAGTTGGGTTATGTAAAGGGATTTTCTTCAGAAGGATGCCCAAATACATATTTGGAAAGGAATGTATACAGAAAATAGGAGTTCCTTTGTTGGAGTAGAATGTTTTTTATTTTCTTTTAGTGGTTGTATGACTGGGATAATGGGGAAGAATGCATGTAAACTAGGAGAGTGGTGAGCAACCTGAAGTTCTGGTTTGGCTGTGCTTGGGCTAGATAATTAGCCCCTCTGGATATGATTTTCTCATTAGGTATGAATGAGGCAGAGTGGGACTAAATAAGTAGTAGGGTTATTTCCACGCATTGAAAATGTCATTCCAACTTGTTTGGATTTCATTGTTTCTTTTGTGGCAACGTCTGTCAGTTTATTTGCTTCTTTGCATGAAGCATTGTCTTTTTTTTCTCTGGCTGCTTAATAATTTTTTTTTGTCTTTGGTTTTCAGCAGTTGTACAATGATGTACCTAGGTGTTCTTTTATCTGTATCTATCCTGTTGGGGTTTGTACAATAGAACATCTCAAATCTGTGGCTTGGCTTCTTTCATCAGTTTTGGAAAATCATTTCATTAAGTGTTGCTTCTCTACTTTTTCTCTGCTTTTCCTTCCTGGGCTCCCATTACACGTGTGTGTACCACATGTCTCTTGTGCTCTTTTCTGTATTTTCTATTTGTTTCTCCATGTATCAGTCTGTATACTTGTCCTGACCTGCCTTACATACAGTTCATGAGTCTTCTCATCAGCTTTATTTAATCTGCTGTTAGACTCACCAATTGCTATTAGACTTTTAAAAAATAATTTTCATTTCTCTGCTGAAATTCTCCAACTTGCCATCTCACGTCTTGAAGGTATTACTCATAGTTTTAAAAAGTCATATCTAATAATCTCACGTCTCACGTCTTGAAGGTATTACTCATAGTTTTAAAAAGTCATATCTAATAATGCCAATAAACTTTCTGTGGATCTGTTTATACTGTTTATTATTCTCTTGATTTTGATCAAGTGCTTTTGTTTCCTGGTAATTTAGGATTTAATGCCAGATATCATATATGAAAAATTTGGTTCTGAATGATTTTTATTTTTATTTTTCAGAAAGGAGTTTCTTGTGTTTTAAACAGGCAGTTAAGGTAGGGGGTGCTACCTTAATCTAGCCAGGAATTGAGCTGATTCAAAGCTGGGTTCCAGTACTTGTGAGGCTGATTGAATACTGTCTGTCTGATTCACCCCTCTTTGCAGGGATTCACAACAGTCTTTCAGGGGTCCTGACTGAAAGTCTTGGTGACTTATCGAGATTCCTTTTCCTTAGTGTGCTCTGAACTGCAGTTTGTGTCTTCCTCGGCTTCTCAAGATGTTTGGAAGTTCTATTTAGCTTCTCATCCTCTCAGACACAGCCTTCTACTTGGCTTTTCAGACTTTAAGCCACCACTGGTAAATTGGCAAACACCTTCTGGGTAAAAGCAACACACTGACTGTTGAGCTCATTTTCTCTGTGTTCCTTTCCTCTATGGAGTCCGCTTTTTCAAAATCTCACTGTTTTTGAAACTCTCTGATGCTTCAAATATTTATATTTTTAAAAATATCTTTTTAGTTTTCCATTTATTCTCAGAAGGAAGATTTATCTGGCAAAAAACAAAGAAAACCAAAAACAAAACTCTAACCTGCCTTTACAGGAAGCAGAAAATCTCTCTCAAGTGTTAAACTGTAACATTCTATATTTTTATGATTTTATTTTAAAAGGGTGAATTATTCTTTCTTAGTAATCAACCTGTAGAGGGTATAAGACAGTAAATATTCAATAGTTGGGTGTTTAGATGCCCCATTTGTTGTTAAATATATTTCTTTCATTTGTTCTGATTGATGGAATTAAAAGGCCAAAGTTGTGGAACGACTGACAGTATTACTTTTCCTACGGCACTACATACACATGCCCTCTGTCATGCCTCTGCATAAACCAGTATGACATTTCTGTATTTCTTTAATGAAAACATTTTTCATTCTGATGAGAAAAATCTTGAACCAGAATAATGATTTAGAAGCTATTGATCTGAAATCACGATGAAACTCTGCTTTTTCAAAGTCTTCTGGGATATACCAAGACCAGAGTATAGGTACCTCCATAAATAATTAGATACACAATATTTCCACAGCTGTGCAATACCAGATGGTTTTGCTTTCTTAGGCTTAAAGGAACTTCCTTCCTTAGCAGTTAAAAAGTCAACTATGTCAGATTCTATACACTCATCCTTCTTAAAATGGGGCAGAGGAGGTCTGAGAGACTCAGGTTTGAACTCCGTGATATTCTGACTTTCAGTGAAAGAGGACTCAATTTAGTGTGTCACATGTTGGAGTCAAGAGGTTCTACAGCCAGAGCAGCAAATGTTTTAGCTTTCAACTGAATTATTTAATTTGCAATAATGACACACTAAAAGACAGGTGGAAGTAGTGAAGCTGCATGCCCCACTGACCACAGATTTTATTTCTCAGCCAAGGATGTCCCTGCAGATTAGCTGAACAGTGCATACTTGGGTCTCTGATCAGCCCCCAGGCTCATGTTTGGCTTGGCTCCTTCTTTGCACTGCTTTTCTGATTTCACTTCTGTAGGTTCATTTAAGTCTGAATACCTGATGTCATCTTTGTTTTTACCACAACCTAGTTAGTGATAACATAATAGGGACAGTCTTTTATATAATATTAAGAGACACAAAGTGACCTATTTGAATAAAGTTACTTTGGACTTCACTGAAGGGATTTCTTCCTTTATGAGGAAGAAGGTAAGACTCTTCATCTTTGATTACTGATTAACAAAAAATTTTAGAAGGATAAGAACTAAGCACAGACACTAAAACATCTTTATTTGTTATAAATATTTAAAAAAACATGTCTTTTAAAATGATGTTCTTATTCTTACTTTTGCTGTTATTGTTTTGAAAAGTATAAAGCATTGTAAACAATGTAAAGTTTTTATTGTTAGTGTTATTATTATTATTAGTTACGGCCAGCTTATAAATTTAAAGCTTTATTTTCCTTATAAAAATGATATTTGCTTTAGCCAAATGTCTTTTGGTCCATGTATATACATGTAGACATTTTCTATAACATCCTATAAATAAGATCCTACTATACTATAGTCTGGTATTTTTATTCAAAATAAACTATGGATACCAGTCTAGGTAAATAACTATAGATATTTATTATCAAGATATGCAAAATAGAAGATGAACATTTATCACAATTTAATAATTTTATTATTTTTGGCAAATGTAGAAGTTGCTATAAGTTGTGAGTTGAATTGTGACCTTCAGAAAGATAATGTTGAAGTCCTGACCCCCAGAACATGTGAATGTGACCTTATTTGGAAATAGGGTCTTTGAAGAAGTAATCAATTTAAGATGAGGTCCTACTGGGTTAGGATGGGCTCTAAATCCAATGACTGGTTTTCTTAGAAAGAGAGAGATTTAGAGACCCAGTCACACAGGGAAGAAGGCAGTGTGACTATGGAGGCAGAGATTGGAGTGATACACCTACAAGCCAATGAATGTCAAGGATTGCCAACAACTACCAGAGCAAGGAATAGGCAAGGAAGGACTCTTCCCAGAGCCCTTAGAAAGAACATGACCCCACCAAAACCACCTTGATTTCTGACTTCTAACCTCCAGGACAGTAGGAGAATAAATTTCTGTTGTTTTAGCCAGTTTGTGGTAATTTGTTATAGTAGCCCTGGAAAACTAATGCAATATACTGTGCTGAGTTACTTTATTTTGCATATTTTCCTATAGTTGGAAATTAGTTATTATTAGTATCCTCTGTCCCATGTTTCATGGGTTGGCACTTCAACTCCGTAATTAAAGAAGCAAATACGGTGTGTAAGAAAGAATGTAGAATTTAGGAATTATGACATATTAGATCTGATAAGTTTTTCAAGAGATCTTTATCCAATTTAGTCTCTTCCATTAAAAGGGGACATGGAAAACTCAGAGACACTTTAGGGTAACAAAAAAGGCAAATGGTCTGAAAAATAAGGTAGGTTAGTCACAGTATCTGAAAACTAAAAGGGACTGTAGTGATTATCCATTCCAGGGCTGGCATCTTAACAGCATGGTGCTGCCCCTTCCACAGCAGACATTGCTATTCAAACAGGATGCTGTTTAGCCCTGAGCCCAGACCTAGATGCATAATCCTCCTCATACAGTGCACCACCGTTAGAGCTAGCCAATCAGAGCTAGTCCTAAATAAAGCCTATCCAGCCTATTTGATTGGACTAGGGTCCAATCAAATCTTTTTATTTACAGATGAAAAAACTGAAGCCCAGGCGGAGAAAGGGAGTTGGATTCAAAGTAAGTTAAGGACTGGATATTAATGCCCAAATTCCAGTCTAATGCCTTTCTATTTCGCCACAATGTCTCCTCAAGCAGCAAGCAAAAAATTAAAATCTTTTTTTTTCTTTTTTGATTTTTGTTGTTGGGGAAAATGTACTAGGGGCATCAAAAGTTCTTTCAAAATCTAAAACAAATTCCATATGACTCCTTAATAGTAAGTATGTCCAGGGGTCCCATAGGCATGTTAAATTCTTTAGGACACTGAAGTCAATGTGAGAGATTGGGTATAATTTTAGTGGGTAATAATTGTGGTGGTGATCAATGAAGGAAAGAAAAATAATAAACTTTGTTGCTAGAGGGGCACAGGTTATGCTACTTTGGTTTCCCTAGGCCACCATTGCACAATGTTTATTAAGTAAACCTTGTGCTCCAAGACAGCAATATCAGAATGAGTAAAAGGAAGACCTTAACCTCAAGGAGGTCAAGATGTAAATAATTAATGGCACCATGATGAGATGAGTTTGGCAATGCATTTTTGGTGCTGGGACACAGCTAATAGACAGTACTTTATTCTTTATAGAATTAGAATAATGTAAGGGAAGTTGGAAGCTAATTAGAGGTTGTTGATCTTTCCTCATAGTCAACGCAAAAATCCTCTTTACATTATATCTTGCAAAAGATCAATTAGTCCATTTTCTCTTGACCTGATTGACTTAAAGTTTAAAATATATATACCTCTTAGTTTCATCCTTTGCATGGCAGTCAATGTGATCTATTTTAAAAAGGTATGACCCTAAAATTTTCCATCTAAAATCCTTTAGTGATGTCCTGTTTACTAAAATGAGACTTTGTAATAGCTACACTGGAGGCTAGAAGACAGTGGAGCTAAGCTTTCAAAATTCTGAGGTAATATATTTCAAACCTAGAATTCTATACTTATATTAAAACTAAAGTGTGAAGACAAAAATAAATATTTTCAGGAAGCTACTGAATGATGTGCTTCGCCAGTACAAGCAAGTAAATGGAAAGGAAATATATATGGAATCCTGGGAAATATATGGAATCCTAGGTCCTGGGGGACCTACCACAAGAAGCAGCAGTGTGGATTTCCAGGATGATAGTGAAGGGAAACTTCCAGATAACAGCTGTGCAGAAGCCTATAAAGAGGAGAAGGAAGGCAGAGGGCTCTAAGAGCAATGTCTCTCAAGGAGCAATTAAGAAAATGTATCAAACTGATATATTGCCAGGTTTTAAAAACTATAATGAGGGGAATTTTTTATATCTTGGGGACAGTTGGTGTGAATTAATGATAAGTACATAGATAATGAAGCAAATGAAAGAATGAGGCCATTAATAACTCAAAAGAAAACAAAATATTGTACAAGAAATTACATAATGCAAGCCAAGAAATAAACTTCATATATATAGCCAAATTATTTTTGGCAAGAGTGTCAAGAATGTTCAATGGGGAGAGGATAATCTTTCTAATAATTGGTGCTGGGAAAACTGGATATTCACAAGCAGAAGAATGAAAGCAGATCCTTGTCTTAAACCATATAAAAATATTAATGCAGAATGGATCTATGGCCTAAATGAAGAGGTAAAACTATAAAACTCTTAGATGAAAACATAGGGAAAAATCTTCATGACATTGGATTTGGCAGCAGTTTCTTAGATGTAACACCAAAAGCACAGGCCAAAATAGATAAGTGGGATTACATCAAAATGAAAAAAAGTTTTGTGGATCAGAAGACACTACCAACAGAGTGAAAATGCAGCCCAGGGAATGGGAGAAAGTATTTGAAAATCATAGATATGAAAAGGGATTAATATTCAGAATATATAAAGAACTCCTACAACTCAGCATGAAAAAAAAAGAACAGTCTGATTGAAAAATAGGCAAAGACTTGAATAGACATTTCTCCAGAAGAAGATATACGAATGACCAATAAACGCATGAAAATATGCTCAGAATCACAAATGATTAGGGAAATGCAAATCAAAACCACAATGAGATATCACTTCCCACCCATTATGAAAAAAAAATGTGGGAAAATTGAAACCATTGTGTATTGTTGGTGGAAATGTAAAATGGTGCAGCCACTGTGGAAAACAGTATGGCAGTTCCTCAAAAAATTAAATATTGAATTACCATATGATCCATCAATTCCACTTCTGCATAAATACCCCAAAGAATTGAAAGCAGGGACTCAAAGATATTTTTGTACACATTTTGTTTATCCATTGATCTGTGATAGATACTTGGTTGCTTCTACCTTTTGGCTATTGTGAATAATGCTACTATGAACAGGAGTGTACAAATATATGAAAACATTTACAATACCAAAGTGGCCTCTTAGCCAAAAGAACAGTGTGATGATCTCTTTTTTTTTTTTTTTTAACATCTTTATTGGAGTATAATTGCTTTACAATGGTGTGTTAGTTTCTGCTTTATAACAAACTGAATCAGCTATACATATACATATATCCCCATATCTCCTCTCTCTTGCGTCTTCTTCCCACCCTCCCTATCCCACCCTTCTAGGTGGTCACAAAGCACTGAGCTGATCTCCCTGTGCTATGCGGCTGCTTCCCACTAGCTATCTATTTTACATTTGTTAGTATATATAAGTCCATGCCACTCTCTCACTTCGTCCCAGCTTACCCTTCCCCCTCCCCGTGTCCTCAGGTCCATTCTCTACATCTGCATCTTTATTCCTGTCCTGCCCCTAGGTTCTTCAGAACCTTTTTTTTTTTTAGATTCCATATATATGTGTTAGCATATGGTACTTGTTTTTCTCTTTCTGACTTACTTCACTCTGTATGACAGACTCTAGGTCCATCCACCTCACTACAAATAACTCAATTTCATTTCTTTTTATGGCTGAGTAATATTGCATTGTATGTATGTGCCACATCTTCTTTATCCATTCATCTGTATATGGACACTTAGGTTACTTCCGTGTCCTGGCTATTGTAAATAGAGCTGCAATGAACATTGTGGTACATAACTCTGAATTATGGTCTTCTCTGGGTATATGCCCAGTAGTGGGATTGCTGGGTCATATGGTAGTTCTATTTTTAGTTTTTTAAGGAACCTCCATACTGTTCTCCATAGTGGCTGTATCAATTTACATTCCCACCAACAGTGCAAGAGGGTTCCACAGTGTGATGATCTCTTAATGTTCACATTTCAGTCGGTCAATTTTGATATAGGTAAGTTCATTCTGATAGGTTTTAAGTGCAAACCCATGGACTTTTTAGGAATTGTGACATCCAAATCAAATTTCCTTTGTCAAACTGTGTGTAGCAAAAAGCTCTCCCTTCATTTATGGGCTGGTATCTAAGACTACTATCCCTGAGTAAGGCATCATTGTAATAATCAAATCTGGAAGAAGTTAAGTATCTTACATATATACCAAGTTCTGACCTGGCCCACACACTGAGTCATTTCTTTTCTATATAGTACCTTTCTTATTTATCTCTTGGATTCTGCCTTTGAATGAAAAGTAACCTTAAAAATAGCATTCACATTGTAATATTGTAAAGAACTTGTAAACAACTCATTTTTTCCATCAATGCACTAAATATAGAAATAACTGTTAACTTCTTGCTGCCTTCATACCACATACAAATAAGTGTTTTAATTTTCCCTTCTTTTCATTTCACAGATTTTTAATTTTCTGTTTCATTTAAGGTCATTAAGGAATATTACTTAAAATGGGCAAAAAACGCTATTTTTAATTTACTGTGACATACACTTTTGCTGATTTACTGAATGAACTAAGGTTATCATAATGCATGGTCTGTGCTCTTGATGCTTTTGGATTGTATTTCCATATGGATGCATTTTCCATTAGAAGTCCTCCTGGGCACATAGTGCCCCTATTAACTGAGTCATAGATTATATAACCCTCAGGAGAACTTACTAACCTGATATGGAAGTGCAGTGAGAGTTAGGAAGAAAGATGAAGCCATTGCCAATAATTTAGGACTTCCCAGGGCAAAGATCACTGTTCTTGTCTTTCTGCCAGTCTCCCAGACTACCACCCCAGAAGTCTAACTCTTGGTTAGTCAGTTTCCTCAGCAGCCCAGAGTCCACACCAGGTCATGTTGGGAAACCTGTATTCATGTAGTTCTATAGGTATATCCTGTGGAGCTGTGAAGCCCAGAACATGGGTGTTTGGAATTGGGTATGAGCTTGAGACAGGAGGATGAACCCCTAGAATGCCTGGAAGGGACATTGAAAGGAGGGGGAAGGGGTTCTTTTCACCTTACTTCACAAAGCTGCTTATGGAACCCAGGCCATGGGTCTCTAAACCATCTCGTGTGTCATCTTCCCCTTCGCTTGCTAGTGGACAAGTTAATGATAGCTGGTTTATAGCCCAGACCCAGGGAAAGGCAGACACCACAGAACTGCTCTCTACATGCCAATTACCAACCCTTTTCCTCCTAGGTTTTCTACTATGGAGACTGGGAAAGCTAAATATTCACTCCTAATTTCTTTGACACTCAGGATACTAAGTGGAGAAGTTTTGGCCAATGAGACCTTAAAGGGAGCATATCCTGAGGGTGTTTGAAAAAACTTTGCTTTCCTAATAAAATGGATTAGAGGTAGTTGGCTCAGGCCTTTGCCCTTCTCCTTTGTCTTGGTTGTGTGTGTGTGTGCATCTGTGTGTGGTTGTGTATGTATGGTTGTGTGTGTGGCTGTGTGTGTGTGGCTGTGTGTATATGGCTGTGTGTGTCTTGACTGTGTAGGACTAAAGGGAGGACTAAATAAATGTGAGACTCCTCTTACCTCCTGCCATTATTTCTCATTGCACCACCAGAACACCCAGCTGATGGGTGAGCTAGGTATCACTGAAGGGTTGGGGCCCAATTAAAGGGAATTTACACAGAAAAGCATTGATACTGTCCAAAGAAAACATTCAAAGGGGAAGTTAAAGGCTTCACAAGTGGTCCTCTCAGGGGCACACCCAAATTCCTGCCCTTGTCCACCTGACTTCAGATCTCCCTCTCTCTGTGGGAGCCACTTTTTAAACCTCCTTGGGCAAATCTCCCCTCACCCTGTAGGAAACCTCCCTCACCACAGGGGCTGTGCATGCTGGACCCACTTCTGCTTTGCAGTAAAACCGTTCCCCGTATTTGGGGATTTGGGATGGAATTAGGCTCTGCTGCTATAGCAGGAGAGTTTCTAACAACTTTTGATTTCCTAAGTCCTGCAGAAAATCTGCAAGTGAAGGATGATGGGGAGGAATTTTGGTGTTCCAAGTCTGTCCTTTTTAAGGTCTACCCCCAGTGTAAGTTACAGAGATGAATTTTTGTTTCCGATTTTCCAGCAACTAACTGTTTATTTGTATGTACACATGAACATATACTGGTGCACATGAATGCACCCTTACACACACACACACACACACACACACACACACACACACACACACACACACACCTGCCATGGACAAATACTGATTCTCAGGGAAAGGACAGTATAAAGTCATAGGAGAATGAGGAAATTTAGTCACCCTCAACCCCGTGTAGTTATTAGCAAGGTTCCTCTCTTACAGTGGACTTAGTATGTTAAGTTATTATGCAAAGTAGGGTTAATTCCTTTTATTCATCTCTCTGCTTTCAAATAGTGCCCTTTGAAATGATAAGAAGGGGAAAAACCAGGCGCATTTCCGACCCATATCCGTCTTAATGGCTGTTTTTTTAGCCAGGCAGAACTGAAGATTTGCGTCTGTAAATGTCTCAGACAAAGTTATTTTCCTTCCTAGTCTTTGGCCCAAAGGGAGGGGAACATCTTAATCATTTATTATTATTATTATTATTAAATATTATTATTAATTATCTGCTACACTGGTATGTTATCTGGCCCTAACTTATTGTTTGTATGTTCTTTCCTTCTTAGCTTAAATTTTAAAATAACCACTCAATAAAGCTCTCAGAGATGGTGCAGATGTCAAATAATATTGCCTGACTTTGCATGACAATATCTCATTTTATTCTCTAATTTAGTTTAATTCAAAACAGGGCTAATGTCTGTGAAATAGCCAATACAGAGACCAGCTGGGAACCTAACTGGCATCACAAGCTCCACTCAGATTAACATTTCAAAAATGACACCATATGGCAGAGAGCTTTGGATTTTATGACAAAGAAGCACAATAAATGCTGGACATGACAAACCAGCACAGGCTATGTTGAATTGAGCACCGGAGTGAAAGGTGCATAAGCGAGAATAATTTAACCGTCACCTGCTTCCTTAGCAAGCTCCAGGCACAAGCTGTTCTTATGCAGTATTTAAGCAGACATCTTTGTCATTTTACAGGAGAGCTAGATGGCCTCTGATTTCAATGTGTTATTTTCGAATTATTATGATTGTTGAAACCATCCTCCAGGAAGCTATAGTTACATACCATAAAGGTTTGGTTGCAAAATCCAGACACATGTTCACTAAAATACACTAATGATGAAAAATCTGAAAGAGAAATTAAGGAAACACTCCCATTTACCATTGCAACAAAAAGAATAAAATACCTAGGAATAAACCTACCTAAGGAGACAAAAGACCTGTATGCAGAAAACTATAAGACACTGATGAAAGAAATTAAAGATGATACAAATAGATGGAGAGATATACCATGTTCTTGGATTGGAAGAATCAACATTGTGAAAATGACTATACTACCCAAAGCAATCTACAGATTCAATGCAATCCCTATCAAACTACCAATGGCATTTTTCACAGAAGTAGAACAAGAAATTGCACAATTTGTATGGCAACACAAAAGACCCCGAATAGCCAAAGCAATCTTGAGAAAGAAAAAACGGAGCTGGAGGAATCAGGCTCCCTGACTTCAGACTATACTACAAAGATACAGTAAGACAGTATGGTACTGGCACACAAACAGGAATATAGATCAATGGAACAGGATAGAAAGCCCAGAGGTAAACCCACACACATATGGTCACCTTATTTTTGATAAAGGAGGCAAGAATATACAATGGAGAAGAGACAGCCTCTTCAATAAGTGGTGCTGGGAAAACTGGGCAGCTACGTGTAAAAGAATGAAATTAGAACACTCCCTAACACCATCCACAAAAATAAACTCAAAATGTATTAAAGACCTAAATGTAAGGCCAAACACTATAAAACTCTTAGAGGAAGACATAGGCAGAACACTCTATGACATAAATCACAGCAAGAACCTTTTGACCCACCACCTAGAGAAATGGAAATAAAAACAAAAATAAACAAATGGGACCTAATGAAACTTAAAAGCTTTTGCACAGCAAAGAACAACATAAACAAGATGGAAAGACAGTCCTCAGAATGGGAGAAAATATTTGCAAATGAAGCAACTGACAAAGGATTAATCTCCAAAATTTACAAGTAGCTCATGCAGCTTAATATCAGAAAAACAAACAACCCAATCCAAAAATGGGCAGAAGACCTAAATAGACATTTCTCCAAAGAAGATGTACAGGTTGCCAACAAACACATGAAAAGATGCTCAACATCACTAATCATTAGAGAAATACAAATCAACATTACAATGAGGTATCACCTCACACCAGTCAGAATGGCCACCATCAAAAAATCTACAAACAATAAATGCTGGAGAGGATGTGGAAAAAAGGGAACCCTCTTGCACTGTTGGTGGGAATGTAAATTGATACAGCCACTATGGAGAACAGTATGGAGGTTCCTTAAAAAACTAAAAGTAAACTACCAAATGACCCAGCAATCCCACTACTGGGCATATACCCTCAGAAAGCCATAATTCAAAAAGAGTCAAGTACCACAATGTTCATTGCAGCTTTATTTACAATAGCCAAGACATGGAAGCAACCTAAGTGTCCATATAGAGATGAATGGATAAAGAAGATGTGGCACATATATACAATGGAATATTAGTTAGCCATAAAAAGAAACGAAATTGAGTTATTTGTAGTGAGGTGGATGGACCTAGAGTCTGTCATACAGAGTGAAGTAAGTCAGAAAGAGAAAAACAAATACCGTATGCTAACACATATATATGGAATCTAAAAAAAAAAAAAAAAATTGGTTCTGAAGAACCTAGGGTCAAGACAGGAATAAAGATGCAGATGTAGAGAATGGACTTGAGGACATGGGAAGGAGGAAGGGTAAGCTGGGACAAAGTGAGAGAGTGGCATGGACATATATACACTACCAAATGTAAGATAGATAGCTAGTGGGAAGCAGCCACATAGCAGAGGGAGATCAGCTTGGTGCTTTGTGCCCACCTAGAGGGGTGGGATAGGGAGGATGGGAGGGAGACACAAGAGGGAGGAGATATGGGGGTATATGTTTACATATAGCTGATTCACTTTGTCATAAAGCAGAAACTAACACACCATTGTAAAGCAATTATACTCCAATAAAGATGTTAAAAAAAAAGGACCCAACACAGCCAAAAATAAATTTAAAAAATAAAATAAATAAATTTAAAAAAATCAGTTGTATTAAAAAAAAAAGAACCAAACTATGTTGTATTACACCAGGTAGGTACACGTCCAGATCCAGATCTAGATCTATGTATATTCTCTATGTGTATCTCCCTATCTGTCTCTGTATCTATACCTATATAGATATAGCAGTATAGTGCCATGTAGCTTATAGGTGAAGTTTTGCAGACGGTGAATCTTTAATTTGTTACACAGTGATATTTTGAATTAATTAAGTTAATAAGATCTGTTTTTGATTCTTAATGAAAACCAAAATGCATGTTTAAATTTCTCCATCTGAGTGTTGTTTTTCAGTGACTTGTTTTCTCCTCAAGGTTATCCTTGATGTTGATAGAACTTGGTTTTCCTGGTATCAGAATGTTGGGAGTTGATATGGGTGCTTCAGGGAGGGGAACCCAGCACATAATGTGTTTTACATCTTATCCCAAATCCCTCTAGGGAACATTCTGCTCAAAGAAAAAGGACAGCTTTTTATCTGAACAGTCTTCCCCTGTTTTGCAAGTATAATTTACCCCTGAAAGAAAAACCTTAAAGGGGTAAATCATTGTAATTCAAAAATGTGATTGCCAAAAATTTAAATGGGGAAAATTCCATGTTTTGTTTTAAATTATTGTTTTGAAATAATTACAGATTGACAGGAAGTTGCCCAAAAATGTACAGGGAGGTCCTGCTTACCCTTCACCCAGTTTTTCCTGATGGTAACTTTTTGCACAGCTTAAATATAATACCAAAATGAGGAACTTGACATTGGTACAATCAAGACACTTGCATTCATATGTATGTGTAGTTGTATTTAATTTTATCACGTGTAGATCTGTGTAACAACCACCACAATCCAGATTCAAGAGTGTTCCATGACCATTAGTCTCCCTCATATTATCTCCTAGTCACCACGTATCACCCTGTCTCTACCATCCCTAACTCCTGACAACCGTGAATCTGTTTCCCATTTCTATAATTTGGTTATTTCAAAAGGTTTTATAAATGGAATAACTCATTGTGTATTTGAGAATTGGCTCTTCTCCCCACTCAGCCTAATTTCCCTGAGATCCATTCCAAATTGTCCCATGCATCAGTTGTGTGTTCCTTTTTACTGCTAGGTACTATTCCATGGTAGGATGTGTTACAGTTGGTTTAACCATTCACCCTTTGAAGGACATTTGGATTATTTCCTGTTTTTGTCTATTATGAATAAAGCTGTTAAGAACATTCATGTATAGGTGGTTGTGTGAACATAGGTTTTCATTTCTATGGGATGAATGTCCAATAGTGCAATTGTTGGGTCATATGGTAAGTGTATGTGCAGTTTTTAATTTTGTGGGAAACTGCCAGACATTTTCCCAGAGTGGCTGTATCATTTTACATTCCCACCAGCAATGCAAGAGTGATCCAGTTTCTCTGCACCCTTGGTAACATTTGATGTTATCAGTATTTTTTATTTTAGCTATTCTGATGGGTGTATACTAATATCTCATTTTGGTTTTAATTTGCATATTCCTGGTTGCTAATGAAGTTAACATATTTATCATTTGTATATCTTCAATGAAATGTATGTTGATGTCTTTTGCTCATTTTCTAATTGGATCTTTTTTTTTATAAATTTATTTATTTATTTTTGGTCATGTTGGGTCTTCGTTTCTGTGCGAGGGCTTTCTCTAGTTGTGGCGAGTGGGGGCCACTCTTCATCGTGATGCGCGGGCCTCTCTCTGTTGCGGCCTCTCTTGTTGCGGAGCACAGGCTCCAGACGCGCAGGCTCAGTAGTTGTGGCTCACGGGCCCAGTTGCTCCGCGGCATGTGGGATCTTCCCAGACCAGGGCTCGAACCCGTGTCCCCTGCATTGACAGGCAGATTCTCAACCATTGTGCCACCAGAGAAGCCCCCTGGATCTTTTTTTTTTTTAATTGTTGAGTTTGAGAGTTCTTTCTGTATTTTAGATACTAATCCTTTGTCTGATAGGTATTTGTAGTTTGCAGATATTTTCTCTTGGTCGGTAGCTTGTATTCTTATCCTCTTCACAGGGTCTTTTGCAGAAGAAACATTTTTAATTTTAGAGTCCAATTTTCAATTTTTCCTTTTATGGATTGCATTTTTGATGTCAAGTCTGAGAACTCTGTCTAACTCTAAATCCTGAAGATTTTCTCATGTTTTTTTTTTCCTTAAAGTTTTATAGTTTTACATTTTACATTTAAGTTCATGATCCATTTTGTGTTAATTTTTCACATAAGTTAATTTTTCTTCATAAGTTATGAAGTTTAGGTGTAGCTTCTTCCCTCCCTTCCTTCCTTCCTTCCTTCCTTTCTTCCTTTTCCTCCTCCTCCTCCTCCTTCTTTTTCTCTTCTCTCCTCCTCTCTCTCTCTTTCTCCCTCTCTCTCTCCCAGGATGTCCAATTGCTCCAGTACCATTTGTTGAAAAGGCTATCCTTTCTCCACTGAACTTCTTTTGCACCTTTGTCAAAAATCAATTGGGCATATTTATATGGGTCATTCTGGTTCTGTCTTCTGTTCCACTGATCTATATGTCTTTCCCTCCACCAGTACCAACTGTCTGAATTACTGCAGCTAGTAGTGAGCCTTAGTATTGGGTAGAGTGACTTCACTCATTTTATTCACTTTTTTCAAAATCGTTTTAGCTATTTTAATTTCTTTTGGTCTTTCCATATAAATTTTAGAGTAAGCTGTTTTACGTCTATAAAAAACCTGGCTGGGGTTTTGATAGAAATTCTCCTAAATGTATAGGTCAATTTGGGGAGAACTGCTATCTTTACTATGTTGAGTTTTCCAATGTATGGTACATTTCTCTAGATTTTCTTTGATTTTGTTTTTAATCAGCATTTTATAATGTTCAGCATTCAGATCCTTGTACATGTTTTGTTAGGTCATGTGTTTTTGAGCCCTCACATGAACATTTACTTAGACTAAAACAACACAATATTCCATTAAATTGGGCACAATTATTTTAATAGTTGTTAAAATAAGTTGTCATAATGGACCCTGACAAGGTGTTTTCCCTTCATTAGTTAGAAAACAGCTGTTCTTTTGCTCTTGTTAGGCAATTTTTACCCCTCATCATAGTATACTTAAGACCACACTCAAATACAAAGCATCCCAGTTCTGCCACTTACTAACTCTATAATCTTGAATAAGATAATTAATTTGCGCTTCAGATTCCTCATCAGATAAAGGAATAATAATAATACCTACCTCTTAGGATGTGCGAGGATTAACAAATTACCATGTGCACAGTGCTTGGTATAAGTGCCTCACACATTGTCAGTGCTCAGAAGGTTATATATTAGTATTACTATTACAAGATAATACTATGACTCAAACTTTACCGCAAAACAAGCAGACATTTAACAATAATAAACACAATTCAAAGACAAAGGAAAGCAATGAAAACAAGGCAAATTATGTCACATTCACTAAACATGTTGACATCATAAATGGTCTGAGATTATTTCTGCTGCTATAAATTAGCAAAACCAAAGTTTCCTGAGGGGAGAATTTGATGCAGTACAAGCTAACTACATATGCAAGGGTGACTACATGTGGCTCAGGAGGTGAAGGAAATCCCAACTGGCCCCTGTTAATGGGAAGAAATGCCTCAGAAGCCAAAGGAAGGAGTATTATATAAAACGCTTCATAAATGTGAATTCTCATAACCTGAACAGGCACATTTTGGATTATAACTATGTTTATAGATCACTTCACTTGGTACTTACAAAACGGATTTCAAGCTTTAAATATCCCCTCCTCTATCATTTTTACTTTTGAATTATGGTTCTCCAATATGATTTTTAGCTCCCTTGGAAGTAGGTACTAAGAAACATGTAGAATTCTAAGAACTTTGGGAGCTTTGTTGCTTCACTGATGTTGAAGTGTCTACAAATGAATGCCCTCTCTTTTCTGTTAAGTCCCAGCTTGAAGTCCTAGGTGATCTTTCTCCTCTCAATAGCACAGTCAGGACTTCCCCAGCCCTTAAACCCTGATTTATTTTTATTAAGTCTTCATTGTCACACTGACATAGCACCTACCCAGCTTGAACAATAGCTTTTCTGAGAGTCTCCTACATACTTCTATCCATCATTTTATCATCTCTTTAATACTCAGGAAAGATAAACACCCAATTCTCCATGGTCTGGTATCCCTCCTTAACATTCATTATAGCAAACCACCCCATGTCCTGCCAAAAGGGTTTAAATTGATTCCTGCCTGTATGTCCCAGCTGGGGCTCCTGGCTTCGTGTCCATCCCCAGGCCTAGAGATGAGCTGGATGTATTTTGAATACAGCTGTAGACCTTTTTAAAGAGCATAAACCAAAATGAGTTCATAATCTCTGGAATGCATGCTCTATGTAGGCTTTTCATTTGTTTTTGGAGAAATCCCAGAGCTGGCAAATTCAGATAGAGTTTCACTGGCCTCGACCCTGATGCATCCAGGAGGGGATTTTTGTTTCTTTGTCTGTCTGCTGGGCTCTCTATTGCCTTTGTGACATTTTGGTTATATTTCTGCCTATTACAGAACAAGAGAAAGGTACATATTCTTGGTGGAAAGGCTTTAGATTCAGAATAGATACACCTCACATGTGCTAATAGAAGTTTGTTAAAGTAGAGAACATGATATAAGATGCATCTATTTGGACACACGCTGTGCTTAGGATGAGCAGTAGGTTTAAGACACAAGGATGGATGACTGAGTTTTAGTGGAAGGAGCATGTGACATGAAATTATTAAGACGTGACCTATTTTGTTTTGTTAATACACAGAATATTGTTGAGTCTGTCCTTACATTTGTTCTCACAACATTTATTATAGGTTTAATATATCAATTAACATGAACACTTTAAATCTTATTAGCTTGGTAAGGATTTAAAAACATACTTCCAAAATAGTGCAAAGAGCTCAAAAATGGAATTGATTTATAATTAAGCAGTAGTAGTCTATATGTGACAGATATTAATGATTCTTTCATAAAACGCGCTTCATCTTACTTTGGCAGGCATAAAAATTCTATATGGAATTCTAAACTTACAGAGTTCATTTTATATAATCTGGATTGTGGCTACCCAGAGGCTACAATATGTTTCATCTCCCCCTCTTTCCTTTCTCCATCAAAAATAACCAGAAAATGAGGAAAATGGTACTGCTTTTGAAAGCTTAACATTTAAGTTTAGTACCTTATGGATCTGAGCAGACTTGGGGCAATGTGAAAAGAGAGTTAGAACCATATTTGAGCTGGTGAGACAGCTGTGATCCGAGGGGGAAAAAGTCTGAGTGCATCAGAATGCATCTGGACAGCCATGGAGTTACAGAAGGAGAGCTAGGGTCAGTGTGGGCAGGGCCCATCCAACCTCATCAAGGAGAAGAGGTATCTCTAGTGCACTCAAGCATTATGTTTTCCTTCACAGGACTCACCCAGTATTACACGAACAGGTCTTAATCTTCCTTTCTTGAGAGTCATTTCTTGAGATACCTTGTCCCTCATTTCTAATTCTACAGTTTCCCAGCCACCTTCAGATAAATTGGCATCCTGCATAAGCCATTCATTTACAGGGAATGAATGTGCCGACTGTATGACCATTCAGTTTCCTTGAGAGATGTGTCCCTGGCTGTAAGTTGATGACTCCACATTCTACTTATAATTGGATAGTTAAATTAATTAAATTGAATAGATACGTATTGAGCACCTGCTATGTGCCTATCTTGCTTATTGGGAAGGAAAATGATACTTTGTAGATGTGAACAATTTAGTCTGCTTAAGAGCAGAATTTCTTATTGTGAGTTAATAAATGGGCATTGTGCTGTGTGTGTGTGTATTCAAGTATCTGTGTGTTTGCTTAATCTTGTGAGGCTGTTCCTGTGAGACAGAGTCCCTCTTGATAGGACTGGGATAGCATCTCAGGTTTCTGAGCCTGTAAGTTGATTAACCACAGTACACCTTCCATTTTGAGTTAATCCAAGCAGCCTGCAAGAGAACTGTGCCTTTATGTGCTCCTTGCAGCACAGTATCTGTACTTACTAGGAACTCTCTGCCAGCAAACTGGTCCTTCTTCGATGCCTAAGAGAACAAGCTGACATAGGATGAGGATTGCTAAAGAAGTCTTTCTTCTCTGTTCAGCAGTCCTGGCCCACAGTATCAGACATAGCACTAGTGGAGGGTTCTCTTATTTGAGTATGATACTCAAGTAGATCACAGGACAAACTCCTAATCAATGGACAGGTAGCAGGTAACAGACTAGGATTCCCTTACAATTTTTTTTCCAGGTCACATTTACCTTAATATTCAAGGATTGTTCATTTGTCATAACATGGCAAATCCTTCATCCTTCCTGCTCCCTCTAAAAAAATAGGTGTCAATCCTAAGTCAAAGGAAACAAAGGCAAAAATAAATAAATGGACCTAATTAAACTTAAAAACTTTTGCAAAGCAAAAAAAAAAACCATTAACAAGATGAAAAGACAACCTTCTGAATGGGAGAAAATATTTGCAAATGGTATGACCAATAAGGGGTTACTATCCAAAATATATAAACAGCTCATATAACTCAATATCAAAAAGACAACATGACTAAAAATGGGCAGAATAGACATTTTTCCAAAAAAATAGACATTTTTCCAAAAAAAGACATATAGATAGCCAAAAGGCACATAAAAAGATACTCAACATCACTAATCATCAGAGAAATGCAAATCAAAACTACAATGAGTTACCATCTCATACCTGTCAGAATTCTATCATCAAAAAGACCACAAATAACAAATGCTGGCGAGGATGTGGAAAAAAGGGAATCCTTATACACTGTTGGTGGGCATATAAATTGGGGTAGCCACTATGGAAAACAATATGGAGGATCCTCAAAAAACTAAAAATAGAACTATCATATGATCCAGCAATTCCATTTCTGGGTATATATCCAAAGAAAACAAAAACACTAATTTGAAAAGAAACATGCACCACAATGTTCATAGCAGCATATTTACAATAGCCAAGATATGGAAGCATCCTAAGTATCCATTGACAGATGAATAAAGAAGATGTGGTACATATATACAATGGAATACTACTCAGCTGTGAAAAAGAATGAAATTTTGCTATTTGCAACAACATGGATGGACCTAGATGGAATTATGCTTAGTGAAATAAGTCAAAGACAAATACTGTATGATATCACTTATATGTGGAATCTAAAAAAACAAAGGAATGAATATAACAAAACAGAAACTGACCCACAGATATAGAGAACAAACTAGTGGTTACCAGTGGGGAGACGTAAGCGGGTAGGGGCAAGGTAGGGGTGGGGTATTAAGAGGTAAAAACTGCTATATATAAAATAAATGAGCTATAAGGATAGCACTGCACAGGAAATATAGCTAATATTTTATAATAACTATAAATGGAGTATAATCTATAAAAATTTTGAATCCCTATGTTGTATACCTGAAACTAATATAATATCATATATCAACTATACCTTAATAAAAAAAAATTAAAAATGGAAAAAAATTGGCGGCAGTTTCCTCAACAACAGCCTCTGATGGGAATGTTGAAAGTCACCTTTAGGCGTTCCATGTTTTCCACCAGTGAGTTAGAAGAGTGAGTGCTTGGTTCAATTTTGCCATAGCCTTTCGTGTGATCCAGATGAAGCTGGGCCTCAGTTTTCTCATTTTTGAGAGAGCATTGGGATAGATAACAATGATCCTCAGATTATTTGTAACAGCATAATTCTTTCTATAAGAATATCTTGCATAGAATCCCAGTTCACAAAACAGACAAATGGGGAGCTGTGCAGGTGGTAGCAGGGACAGAGGGGCTCTGAGGCCTGCTGGCTTGCCTATTCCCTGCCTCCCTAACCTACATGATATTTCTCAAGTCTGCTCCATGGAAAGGCTTTAGTCCAGTTTGAAAACTGCTGTACTAGGTGGCCTCTGAAGTGCTTCTCACATATTAAGGTCTAAAAGTCTAGCTACAGTATTGCTTCCTTTTAATTTTCCAGGTATCATGTCAGGCCATGTCTGTCTGCCCAGGCATCCATCCACTATCTGTATGTGTGTATGCATGTATGTAAGTGTGTATGTGTGTTTGTATCTATGATTAAGAAAATAGTTCTGAAATCAGAATGCCTGGGTTTGTGGTCTCATTCTACCACTTTACTGACTGTGTGACCTAAAATAAGCTAATTAACCTCTCTGTGCTTCAGTCCTCAGCTATGGAAAGGTGGGAGGGGAGAATATTATCTATCCAAATGTTGCTGTATTACATATGTAAATGTGCTGAGCACAATGTAAGAACTCAGTGTCAGCAAATGTTAGCCATTATTATGATCTGGGTAAACCTCTGACATTTAAAATGAATTTATATATATATATATATATATATATAGACTTCCCTGGTGTCACAGTGGTTAAGAATCCACCTGCCAATTCAGGGGACACGGGTTCGAGCCCTGGTCCAGGAAGATCCCACATGCCGCAGAGCAACTAAGCCTGTGTGCCACAACTACTGAGCCTGCACTCTAGAGCCCATGTCCTGCAACTACTGAGCCCGCGTGCTGCAGCTACTGAAGCCCACGTGCCTAGAGCCTGTGCTCTGCAACAAGAGAAGCCACTGCAATGAGAAGCCTGTGCACCTCAACGAAGAGTAGCCCCCGCTCGCCACAACTAGAGAAAGCCCGCGCACAGCAGCGAAGACCCAACCCAGCCAAATAATAATAATAATAATAATTTTATATATATATATATATATATAGAGAGAGAGAGAGAGAGAGAGAGAGAGTGTGTGTGTGTGTGTAAGGTAGCTAGGCCCTTCTCCTTCAAAAATGTGTCCCAAGTCCTAGACCTTAGGAGCTGGAATGCAAGACAGCTGAGCTAAGGAGAAGCCCTAAGAAGATGGGGCTGGGTCAGTGGTGCTAGTGAAGCAGAGGCTGGGAGCAGGCTCTTCTCTTAAAGCTGCTGACCATGGCAACAGAGTGAGACACTGCCTAAAGACAGGATAATGCAGTCTGAATATGTACGTAACTTGTATACTGGCTTTTACCTTTGTCGGACATTGCAGAGCTTCAAGTTCTTTGAAAACCCAACCCAATATTTTTTTCAGATGAGCTCATGAACATCAGCACTTATTTGATCTTCTGTTTTCCTGGCCCTGGATTCTAGGCAGTTATCCAGGCACTGTGGCGCCTCCTGCTGGGCACCGCTGAACCAGGAGGCACTGCCACTGGTGTAGCAGAGAGGCTGCCATTACTCTGCCCTGTCTGCTGGGCATCACTCACCTTGGTGCACTGGAGCTTGTAAGGCAGGAAAGCAGTGTAATGTTTTTGTTGAAGGAGCCAACACCTGTCTTCTCATTTCTCGTATGCACCATCAGAAGGGCTGGACCCTCCAATGGCCACATTGCCATGGAGTCCTGAGGCCAGCACAAGAAGCCAAGTACATAGATCTAGAGCCCCCTCCTGCCACCTCAACCTCTTTTAACCTCTAAATTTGGCCCGGTGCCACCTTGGGGAGTAGCGGAGGAAGGGGAGAAATCTGAAAGACAACATTTACTTACAAGAGATTGCTTAAATTGAAAGAATCAGATCTACCATAAATTGGTAAATTTCAGACACATGCTCCCATCTTTTCCTTCACACCATGATCACCCCATTGGGTGTCTAAGTCATTCTCTTCTGTTCTGGGGACTCGGAGTATTTAGGACTATTGAGTAGTAGGTTGTTCACACAAGAAATTTTAGAATGTAGGTGTAACTGGGAAGTGTGTTCAGGGCACTAAGTTTTTCTGTTTAACCAAATACACAGTCAGAAGAGCTGACTCTGCCGCAGTAGGTGGTTTTCCCCAGATTGCTGCCAAAGGCAAGGCTTGGCTCTGAGTCAGCTTCCCATATTCAGATTGGAGTTTCAGTTTTATAAGAAGTATTTTCAAGGTAATGAGTTATGGATACCATAAAAAGTATTGGAGCTATGACCATTCTTCTGAAGCTCACCTGAAAGGAATTCAGTAAAGTTATTGTTCTGACAATTCATTTCTGGAGTACCGTTGCAGAGAACTGGAAGTATTGGTGCAGAGCCTGTATTCCTTGCCACTTTCTAATTGTGGCCAAGGGCATCATTATTCCTAACATCCTCTGGGGCAGCCCTTGGGTGATCTTTAATTCCCCTCCCCTACTTCATTCCCTGTGACTGGTGTGTTATTGACCTCACTTATCACTCTGAAAGTCTTTCCTGTCTCCATGTTAATGTACTTCCCACTTTACACCTCGACCATGGCTTAGTTTCCTCATTGACTCTATGTGATTCTCTTCTGAACCATCTGACAAATTGTCGAGAGTCTAACATTCCAGTTTATTGTTCCACTCTAAGTTAAAGTGACTGACCTGCCCCAACCTCCTTTCCTGTCCCCACTTGTGGGATTGCACATGACAACCAACCATGAGCTGAACAGGTTTTAAATGCATCATATACTATCAAACTAATGTTCCCATTTGAAAGCTTGAGAGGCTGGCAGTTTCCATAAAAAGCCCACACTAAGCCCCTCTACATCCTTCATTCATTCTCTTATATTATTTGTGCCATTAAATTTGAGGCCAAGTCCAGCTTTTATCATTGCCTTCCAAGGGGGAGAACCCCAACCATAAGAAACACATTTGGTAGGCTCAGAACTGTGTGAACTGTTTTTCGAGCCTCTCCAAAGGATATTTTTTCTTTTTGATACAAGCAGGACAGTGCTTTGGATAACAGCTCATTGGAGAGATATAATGAATAAACAGATATATTTTAAGGTGTAAAAATAGTTCTATTTTTCATCTTCTGTAGTTAGTATTGGCAAAATAAATTAGAAATTACTAAAAAAAATTTGAGGCCAAGTCCACATCTCACATACGGCATCTGACCACTGCACCCCATAACCACAGTCAGTGTGGTCTATCCACTGCCCAGCAGACTGCATTTGTGATTCTTTGTTTTGCAGGATCTCTCCTGCTCTCTCTACCTACTAGCATCAACTCATATTTCTCCTCGTCTGTGAAGCCTTTCTTATGTGACCACTGCAGGCTTCATTGAGCTCTCTCCTCCCCTCTGAATTTTTACAAATGGTAAATTGAGTAGCACAGACTGATTACAATGGGACTTTCATGACTCATTCCATATTAAAGATGTTCTTACTTCTCCATCCCCTTTTGCCTGGGAGAATGTCAGAGGATAATCACTGTCTCATTTATGTTTGCTTGTGTCATGGGTAGATAGATCCATTCCCCCAGGTATCAGTGCTAGTAGTTCTATCAGGGACCTGACTATATCTCATGGTTACTTTGTATCCTCACAATTTTCATGCTCTGCATGGGGTGGAAACTCTATAAATACTTGCTGATTGACTAACGGGTTAATTCTAGGACATACCCATGCTTAACCTGAAACCATCATGTGGAACACACAATCAATTCCAGAATTATAGGGAAAAGTTAAGTTACTGTTATCCTGGAGTACACAACCCATGTTTCAGGATAGAGTAAAGCTCACCTTCAAATAGCAGTAATTACAGCTAACGTTTATGGAGTGCTAATTAAGCACATATGGCCCAGCACTATTCTAGACATCTTTACCTGTGAGGTAGGTACTATTCTTATCCCTCTTTTATAGACAAGGAAACTGAGGCACAGTTTCTATTAATTGTAGAATCAAAATTTGAACTAATGAAATCTGGCTCTAATGAATCCGGCTCTATTAATATGGTACTTAAGTTCGGCATTAATGCCTTCAGGTCGTTGGAACATCATGTCTTATAGCAATTAGAAGCGGCACTGAAAAGGTCTTTAAGAAGTCTGCACAAGGTTTTGCCGATAGGTTTGGCAATGACAAAGTCAAATGCCAATTTTCACATTTCCCACTTGTGAAAAAAGGACTGAACATCATTTTTTTTTTATTCACTTGTTTCATTAAACTGAGAGTTGAGTATTTTAATTTATCATGCAACTTATGCCTCCCCTAAAAAGAAAACATGGACTTAAAAAACTCATATAACTCAGGCATCAACTTTATCCTCTGAATCTGCTCTTTCTCCCTAGAACCTTCCTTTGTGAATGGAACCACCTTCTAATCCATCCTGATATTCTCAAATCTACTCTCTTCCTCACTTTCCACACCCAGTCACATCCAACACCGCGTTGCACCCTACACCTCCTAAACAGCCCTCAGGTTTGTCCTCCCCTCACTACCCCTACTGCCCCTGCACAGCTCCAATCCACCCTCTACGACCAATACCATGACCTTCTAAACTGCATGTTGACTGAGGTGTTTGAGTATCTCAGAGTAGTAAGGTGCAAAGAAAGTGGGCTTCTTCCTGAACCACGTTTCACCACTTAGCTTTGTGGCCTTGAGAAGGACCCATAGCCTCTCTAAGACCAAGTTTTCTTTTCTGTATGATGCAAGCCATATCTACCTTGTAACAGGATTGCTATAAGAATTACAGATAAGGCATGCAAAGTGCCTAGTCCTAAATGGGGCTGTATACATAGTTCACTGCTTTATTACTTTAATTATTTTCTTATCTGTAAAAAAAGGCAATAAGACTCTGAGTTACTTTGAAGATTAAATGAGATAAAATGTAAGGCACCAAACACAGTTACTGTTTCCTTTCATTTCCTTTTAATGGTTCCCCATCCCCAAGACAAAATACGGCCACTGCCACTTTCCCAATTTCATCTCCTGCTGCTTCTCCTTTAGCATAATGAATTTTGTTTTGTATTTTTTTTTTTTTGGCCATGCCACGCGGCCTGCGGGATCTTCCCCAACCAGGGATCAAACCTGTGTCCCCTGCATTTGGGAGGGCAGAGTCTTTTTTTTTTTTTAATTTAATTTAATTTATTTATTTATTTTGATCACTTTTTTTTAATACAACAGGTTCTTATTAGTCATCCATTTTATACACATCAGTGTATACATGTCAGTCCCAATTGCCCAATTCATCACACCATCCCCCACCCACCCCCTGCAGCTTTCCCCCCTCGGTGTCCATACGTTTGTTCTCTACATCTGTGTCTCAATTTCTGTGCTGCAAACCGGTTCATCTGTACCATTTTTCTAGGTTCCACATATATGCGTTAATATACGATATTTTTTTTTCTCTTTCTGACTTACTTCACTCTGTATGGCAGTCTCTAGATCCATCCACGTCTCAACAAATGACCCAACTTTGTTCCTTTTTATGGCTGAGTAATATTCCATTGTATATATGTACCACAACTTCTTTATCCATTCGTCTGTCGATGGGCATTTAGGTTGCTTCCATGACCTGGCTATTGTAAATAGTGCTGCAATGAACATAGGGCTGCATGTGTCTTTTTGAATTATGGTTTTCTCTGGGTATATGCCCAGTAGTGGGATTGCTGGGTCATATGGTAATTCTATTTTTAGTTTTTTAAGGAACCTCCATACTATTCTCCATAGTGGCTGTGTCAATTTACATTCCCACCAACAGTGCAAGAGGGTTCCCTTTTCTCCACACCCTCTCCAGCATTTGTTGTTTGTAGATTTTCTGATGAAGCCCATTCTAACTGGTGTGAGGTGATACCTCATTGTAGTTTTGATTTGCATTTCTCTAATAATTAGTGATGTTGAGCAGCTTTTCATGTGCTTCTTGGCCATCTGTATGTCTTCTTTGGAGAAATGTCTATTTAGGTCTTCGGCCCATTTTTTGATTGGGTTGTTTTTTTTAATATTGAGCTGTATGAGCTGTTTATATGTTTTGGAGATTAATCCTTTGTCCGTTGATTCATTTGTAAATATTTTCTCCCATTCTGAGGGTTGTCTTTTCGTCTTGTTTATGGTTTCCTTTGCTGTGCAAAAGCTTTTAAGTTTCATTAGGTCCCGTTTGTTTATTTTTGTTTTTATTTCCATTGCTCTAGGAGGTGGATCAAAAAAGATCTTGCTGTGATTTATGTCAAAGAGTGTTCTTCCTATGTTTTCCTCTAAGAGTTTTATAGTGTCTGGTCTTACATTTAGGTCTGTAATCCATTTTGAGTTTATTTTTGTGTATGGTGTTAGGGAGTGTTCTAATTTCATTCTTTTACATGTAGCTATCCAGTTTTCCCAGCACCACTTATTGAAGAGGCTGTCTTTTCTCCATTGTATATCCTTGCCTCCTTTGTCATAGATTAGTTGACCATAGGTGCGTGGGTTTATCTCTGGGCTTTCTATCTTGTTCCATTGATCTATGTTTCTGTTTTTGTGCCAGTACCATATTGCCTTGATTACTGTAGCTTTGTAGCATAGTCTGAAGTCAGGGAGTCTTGATTCCTCCAGCTCCTTTTTTTTCCCTCAAGACTGCTTTGGCTATTCAGGGTCTTTTATGTCTCCATACAAATTTTAAAAATATTTGTTCTAGTTCCATAAAAAATGCCGTTGGTAATTTGATAGGGATTGCATTGAATCCGTAGATTGCTTTGGGTAGTATAGTCATTTTCACAATATTGATTCTTCCAATCAAAGAATATGGTATATCTCTCCATCTGTTTGTATCATCTTTAATTTCTTTCATCAGTGTCTTATAGTTTCCTGCATACAGGTCTTTTGTCTCCCTAGGTAGGTTTATTCCTAGGTATTTTATTCTTTATGTTGCAGTGGTAAATGGGAGTGTTTCCTTAATTTCTCTTTCAGATATTTCATCATTAGTGTATAGGAATGCAAGAGATTTCTGTGCATTAATTTTGTATCCTGCAACTTTACCAAATTCATTGATTAGCTCTAGTAGTTTTCTGGTGGCATCTTTCGGATTCTCTATGTATAGTATCATGTCATCTGCAAACAGTGACAGTTTTACTTCTTCTTTTCCAATTTGTATTCCTTTTATTTATTTTTCTTCTCTGATTGCCGAGGCTAGGACTTCCAAAACTATGTTGAATAATAGCAGTGAGAGTGGACATCCTTGTCTTGTTCCTGATCTTAGAGGAAATGCTTTCAGTTTTTCACCATTGAGAATGCTGTTTGCTGTGGGTTTGTCGTATATGGCCTTTATTATGTTGAGGTAGGTTCCCTCTATGCCCACTTTCTGGAGAGTTTTTATCATAAATGGGTGTTGAATTTTGTCAAAAGCTTTTTCTGCTTCTATTGAGATGATCTTATGGTTTTTCTTCTTCAATTTGTTAATATGGAGTATCACATTGACTGATTTGCGTATATTGAAGAATCCTTGCATCCCTGGGGTAAATCCCACTTGATCATGGTGTATGATCCTTTTAATGTGTTTTTGGATTCTGTTTGCTAGTATTTTCTTGAGGATTTTTGCATCTATATTCATCAGTGATATTGGTCTGTAATTTTCTTTTTTTGTGGTATCTTTGTCTGGTTTTGGTATCAGGGTGATGGTGGCCTCATAGAATGAGTTTGGGAGTATTCCTTCCTCCGCAATTTTTTGAAAGAGTTTGAGAAGGATGGGTGTTAGCTTTTCTCTAAATGTTTGATAGAATTCGCCTATGAAGCCATCTGGTCCTGGACTTCTGTTTGTTGGAAGATTTTTCATCACAGTTTCAATTTCATTACTTGTGATTGGTCTGTTCATATTTTCTATTTCTTCCTGGTTCAGTCTTGGAAGGTTCTACCTTTCTAAGAATTTGTCCATTTCTTCCAGGTTGTCCATTTTATTGGCATAGAGTTGCTTGTAGTAGTCTCTTAGGATGCTTTGTATTTCTGCAGTGTCTGTTGTAACTTCTCCTTTTTCATTTCTAATTTTATTGATTTGAGTCCTCTCCCTCTTTTTCTTGATGAGTCTGGCTAATGGTTTATCAATTTTGTTTATCTTCTCAAAGAATCAGCTCTTAGTTTTATTGATCTTTGCTATTGTTTTCTTTGTTTCTATGTCATTTATTTCTGCTCTGATCTTTATGATTTCTTTCCTTCTGCTAACTTTGGGTTTTGTTTGTTCTTCTTTCTCTAGTTCCTTTAGGTGTAAGGTTAGATTATTTATTTGAGATTTTTCTTGTTTCGTGAGGTAGGCTTGTATAGCTATAAACTTCCCTCTTAGAACTGCTTTTGCTTCATATCATAGGTTTTGGATCGTCGTGTTTTCATTGTCATTTGTCTCTAGGTATTTTTTGATTTCCTCTCTGATTTCTTCAGTGATCTCTTCGTTATTTAGTAACGTGGTGTTTAGCCTCCATGTGTTTGTGTTTTTTACGTTTTTTTCCCTGTAATTCATTTCTAATCTCATAGCGTTGTGGTCAGAAAAGACGCTTGATATGATTTCAGTTTTCTTAAATTTACTGAGGCTTGATTTGTGACCCAAGATGTGATCTATCCTGGAGAATGTTCCATGTGCACTTGAGAAGAAAGTGTAATCTACTGTTTTTGGATGGAATGTCCTATAAATATCAATTAAATCTATCTGGTCTATTGTGTCATTTAGAGCTTCTGTTTCCTTACTAATTTTCTGTCTGGATGATCTGTCCATTGGTGTAAGTGAGGTGTTAAAGTCCCCCACTATTATTGTGTTACTGTCGATTTCCTCTTTTAGAGCTGTTAGCAGTTGCCTTATGTATTGAGGTGCTCCTATGTTGGGTGCATATATATTTATAATTGTTATATCTTCTTCTTGGATTGATCCCTTGATCATTATGTAGTGTCCTTCCTTGTGTCTTGTAACATTCTTTATTTTAAAGTCTATTTTATCTGATATGAGTATTGCTACGCCAGCTTTCTTTTGATTTCCATTTGCATGGAATATCTTTTTCCATCCCCTCACTTTCAGTCTGTATGTGTCCCTAGGTCTGAAGTGGGTCTCTTGTAGACAGCATATATATGGGTCTTGTTTTTGTATCCATTCAACAAGCCTGTGTCTTTTGGTTGGAGCATTTAATCCATTCATGTTTAAGGTAATTATCGATATGTATGTTCCTATGACCATTTTCTTAAATGTTTTGGGTTTGTTTTTGTAGGTCCTTTTCTTTTCTTGTGTTTCCCACTTAGAGAAGTTCCTTTAGCATTTGTTGTAGAGCTGGTTTGGTGGTGCTGAATTCTCTTAGCTTTTGCTTGTCTGTAAAGCTTTTGATTTCTCCATCGAATCTGAATGAGATCCTTGCTGGGTAGAGTTATCTTGGTTGTAGGTTCTTCCCTTTCATCACTTTAAGTATATCATGCCACTCCCTTCTGGCTTGTAGAGTTTCTGCTGAGAAATCAGCTGTTAACCTTATGGGAGTTCCCTTGTATGTTATTTGTCCTTTTTCCCTTGCTGCTTTCAATAATTTTTCTTTGTCTTTAATTTTTGCCAGTTTGATTACTATGTGTCTCTGCGTGTTTCTCCTTGGGTTTATTCTGAATGGGACTCGCTGCGCTTCCTGGATTTGGGTGGCTATTTCCTCTCCCATGTTAGGGAAGTTTTCGACTATAATCTCTTCAAATATTTTCTTGGGTCCTTTCTCTCTCTCTTCTCCTTCTGGGACCCCTATAATACAAATGTTTTTGTGTTTAATGTTGTCCAAGAGGTCTCTTAGGCTGTCTCCATTTCTTTTCATTCTTTTTTCTTTATTCTGTTCCACAGTAGTGAATTCCACCATTCTGTTTTCCAGGTCACTTATCCGTTCTTCTGCCTCAGTTATTCTGCTATTGATTCCTTCTAGTGTATTTTTCATTTCGTCATTGTATTGTTCATCTCTGTTTGTTTGTTCTTTAATCCTTCTAGGTCTTTGTTAAACATTTCTTGCATCTTCTCCATCTTTGCCTCCATTCTTATTCCGAGGTCCTGGATCATCTTCACTACCATTATTCTGAATTCTTTTTCTGGAAGGTTACCTATCTCCACTTCATTTAGTTGTTTTTCTGGGGTTTTATCTTGTTCCTTCATCTGGTATATAGCCCTCTGCCTTTTCATCTTGTCTGTCTTTCTGTGAATGTGGTTTTTGTTCCACAGGCTGCAGGATTGTAGTTCTTCTTGCTTCTGCTCTCTGTCCTCTGGTGGATGAGGCTATCTAAGAGGCTTGTGCAGGTTTCCTGATTGGAGGGACTGGTGGTGGGTAGAGCTGGCTGTTGCTCTGGTGGGCAGAGCTCAGTAAAACTTTAATCTGCTTGACTGCTGATGGGTGGGGCTGGGTTCCCTCCCTGTTGGTTGTTTGGCCTGAGGCGACCCAACATTGGAGCCTACCCGGGCTCTTTGGTGGGGCTAATGGCAGACTCTGGGAGGGCTCACGCCAAGGAGCACTTCCCAGAACTTCTGCTGCCAGTGTCCTTGTCCTCATGGTGAGCCACAGCCACCCCCCGCCTCTGCAGGAGACCCTCTAGCACTAGCAGGTAGGTCTGGTTCAGTCTCCCCTGGGTTCACTGCTCCTTCCCCTGGTCCCGATGCACACATTACTTTGTGTGTGCCCTCCAAGAGTGGAGTCTCTGTTTCCCCCCGTCCTGTCAAAGTCCTGCAGTCAAATCCCACTAGCCTTCAAAGTCTGATTCTCTAGGAATTCCTCCTCCCCTTGCCGGATCCCCAGATTGGGAAGCCTGACGTGGGGCTCAGAACCTTCACTCCAGTGGGTGGACTTCTGTGGTATAAGTGTTCTCCAGTCTGTGAGTCACCCACCCAGCAGTTATGGGATTTGATTTTGCTGTGATTGCACCCCTCCTACCAACTCATTGTGGCTTCTCCTTTGTCTTTGGATGTGGGGTATCTTTTTTGGTGAGTTCCAGTGTCTTCCTGTCGATGATTGTCCAGCAGCTAGTTGTGATTCTAGTGTTCTCACAAGAGGGAGTGAAAGCACAGCCTTCTACTCTGCCATCTTGGTTCAGACTCCCGTCACTCTTTTTAATTACTGAGAAGCACTTTAGGACGTAGACCCAACATGTTATAACAATCACAACAGTAGTGGCAATTTCCAAATACAGGACAATATAAGATACAATCTATTTCTGTTTGTATTAATTAATGTATGAGACACAAGTTTTCTAAATATTACATTAGTTTTTCTGTAAAGAGCCAGATAGTAAATATTTTAGGCTTTATGGACCACAGGGTCTCTTTCATAACTACTCAACTTGGCTGCTGCAGAGCAAAAGAAGCCACGAACATTATATAATTGAATGGGTGTGACTCTGTTCCAATAAAACTTTAGTAACAAAAATAGGCAGTGGCTTGAGCCTGGTCCATGGCCCTTAGTTTCCTGACTCTTGGTTTGCATAAATAATTTCTGTCCTGTCAGGTTATCACTGAGATTGTGCCCATCTTTCAAATTATTCCCTCTGCGCTTCTGTTAAGAACCACCTAATAATGGAACTACTTTTTTTTTTTGGCTGCTTTCAGTCTTCATTGCTGAACACGGGCTTTCTCTAGTTGCGGTGAGTTGGGGCTACTCTTCATTGCAATATTGGCTTCTCATTGTGGAGGCTTCATCTTGTTGCAGAGCACAGGCTCTAGGCATGCAGGCTTTAGTAGTTGCAGCACGTGGACTCAGTAGTTGCAGCACGTGAGCTCAGTAGTTACAAGCACGTGGGCTCAGGCGCGTGGGCTCAGTAGTTGTGGCTCGTGGACTCTAGAGCGCAGGCTCCGTAGTTGTGGCACATGGGCTTAGTTGCTCCACAGCATGTGGGATCTTCCCAGACCAGGGATTGAACCCATGTCCCCTGTGTTGGCAGGTGGATTCTTAACCACTGCACCACCAGGGAAGTCCTGGAACTCCTTTTTAGTTTCTCTGGCAGGCTTTCATTATTCTTCCCATCCAGGGATTTTTGAAAATGTTTCTCAGATATTAAATCAATTTAGGGCTCTATAAGCAACAGCCAACTCAATGGTTTGTTCATTGCTTTACATTCATTGACTGTCAAAGACCTGCAGAAGGCACGGGTACCCAATTTTAGTTTATTGTAATTGAGATGCTTCAGATTTGTTTCCAACTCTTAGTTTTCAAATATCGTGTGTGTGTCGTGGGGAATATAGTCACAGAAAGAGGGGAGAAATGGGGAAAGGGAATAAGGGAAGTCAGAAAAAGAGACGAGAGGAAACAGATCAGGGAGCAGGGGACTCTGGACTATAAAGAAAATGAGTATTTATGACATTCTTAAGACTCAAGTTTCTCTAGTATAGAGAAACTCATGAAAGGCCTACTATGGATAGCACAGTCCTGTCTAATAAACACACACACAAACTTATTGAACTAAATAGGTGTTATCTAGAACAATGGAACCAACCACCATTACCTATTGTACAAAACTTATAGAACCAATGCATGGGCTTTCTCTTCAAATGCTACGATTTTAGAATGAAAGTATGTAAAGAAATTTTATTTGATTTCTATTTGCATTAAATAACTTTTTTTTCTTTTCGAGTGTAAATGGTAGAACATTGCTCTTGACTGCAGAACAGTTTCTGTAAACAAGACAGAGGTGAATCCTAATGTGATCCTTCTGTTTATGGAGATCAGTATGAGAGATGCCATGTCAAGGCATTTGGTCAAGCTTGAGGGAAAGAAAAGGGATCTTTCTGAACTGTTGATCAGACCTTGGTGTCATCAGAAGACGGTAATTAGGGGCAACTGGCTTAGTGGTGTGAAAAGACTGCTTTTCTTGCACTTGGCCTCTGGGCATGAGAATGAGTCCATGGGGAATCATACAGTCTGAGAATAAAGTCAGTGTGTGTTGTGTTGTATTTAAGGAAATATTTATTTTCCTTAATATGGATTGAGATTGTAATTTTCTGAAAATTCTCTGATAACATTTGCTGAGAATTGCTGTGTGTGTGTTGATACGGTGCTTCTCTGCTGGAGAACCAGGAAGCATGAGAGGGTAACCTGGGTTTGGGTGGCATCAGACCTGGAGGATTGAAACTCCTTCACTTCACTTCACCATCCACCATGGTGTTAGTTGTGGCTGAATGTAGGTTTGGGACTTTACTGCTGCCGGGTCCCTTATGGCTTGATCATAAAGTAAAAGAAACGCTTGTGGTCTGGCAGTGGGTTTCTCCTAAAAGGGTGGGTGTAGATCTGTGATTTAAAGGTTTGAAGAAGCTATCTCAGAAGAGGGAAGAAAAAGACAGACAGGGACTAATATGGATGTGTCTCCATGGGATTCATCTGAGAAGGGTTTAACTTTTGTGTTTTGTTGCTTTGTTTTTTTACTTTTCCCATGAACTGTGGAAATAACCATATTTAAATAAAGGTTCTAAAGTTGTTTCCTCATGTTGGTCTTCATTTCAATTACCCACAGCTTGTTTGTAAAGTGAATTTCCCGTGATTCTTGTAATGTGGGTGGTGCTTGGAATTAAGAGATGCAGTATTAAAAGGGTAACTCGTGGGAGCCTGCACAGTAGTGCGGGTCTGAGGACCCAGGGAGAGGCCCAAGGGCGTGGGAGTCCTTGGTGGAGCTGAGACCCACTGATGTTTGGGAGAAGCACTGGGGAGAGGCAGCTGCCAGCTGAATGGCACAGAAGCCCATGTAAGATTCCAAAACAATCTTCTCAAGATGAAAACAAGTATTGCTTTCAAAAATCAAAGAATCAACAGCAAGTTTCTATGCTGATTCACTTGGCTCCTGTGTCTTACTCCTACAGATTGCCTGAAATAAAACATTTTAAGAACTCTGGTACCATGAGAAATTATCAGATGCATCTGGCTATAAACACACAAAATTTATTTCTGTGCATTAGATCTCTCAAATTGTCTTCAGTATTTGCTAAAGACAACCATTTAGTCAGTCTGGCTTCTATCTCACGTGGCAATGTAGTTCCTAGTTAAGCTTAGACTGTTGCTACCGTTGGCATAATGGCATGTAATGACAGTATGAGTATTGGGTTTTCTCCTTTGTACTCAGGTGGACAATTCAATGGCTTTTTCACTTGTTCCATTCTTATTCCTTCCATATGTCTTCCTTGCATCACTTTCTGCTTGACTTAAAGGAAAAGGAGCCTCTCTTTGGATACTTTGTTTCTAGGAATGGAAGTGGGAAGGAGGGGATGGAGGTGGGAGCCCATGGCGCTAGATTAAACCCCTTATTAATATTAAGCAGGCGTTACTGGCTTTAAAATCAGATAGACACCCTGTAGGATACTAGGCAATTTGCTCATTCTCTTTAAGCCTCAGTTCTTTATCAGTAAAAGAGGGGATAATAATGGAACCTTCTTGTTAGGATTATTATAAAAATTTATATGAACAAATGTATAAAAAACATTTAGGACAATTTTTGGGTCAGGTTAACAGTCAATAAGTGCTATTTATTCAATGAATATTTCTTGTATTAATATCCAAATATTAAAGCTGATCAACATAACAATTTGAAAGATCCTATCATCATTTCCAATGGGAATAATTTGAATTCTAATTTCCTGTTTCTGATTCTAGATAAGAGAAGTGATAGCCTCTCCTTTGCTCCCGATTAGCATCAATATGAGTGGATTTTATGTAAATGAGACATTTGCATTCATAGTGACTGGAGGAATGGGTTCTAAATCATGTGGACTGTTTGGCACCTCATTTTCTTGTTTTCTAATGTTGTACTAATGCCTGCATCCAGTGCACCTGGGTCTTCATGTTTGACTGAGCTGAAGTCATTAAACAAATATGTGAACTGTCTCATTTTAGATTAATGACATATGCTTCCACTCTTTATGTTTTGGGCAAATAATGAAAATTTCCAATGCAGCTATGGGTAATTTGTAATTTAAGTGAAATCTCACCATTTGAATACTTACCTTTCCAAACTGCCAGTTCACTAGTGTCAGGGACAAATGGAAAAAGTTCCTGATGCTGGTGTGCCATGAGCTTTTCTTATCAGCATAATCATGTGATTAAATGTGATTTAATAATTTATTAGTTTGATGTGTTGGGATATTTTCCTTGCCAGGAATGTCTTCTCCACTCTTCTCTCATTTATAATAATCAGTCATCATAACAGCAACTATATTTATGGACTTGCTCTGTGCTACACATTGTTCTAAGACCTTTACATGTTTTAACTAAATTTAATCTCACCACCCTCTTAATATGACAGATACTATTTAATCCCACTTTTACAAGTGCAGAAATTAGAGCTCAGCAATGATAAGCAACCTGTTCAAGGCTACTAAGTGGCAGAGCTGGGATTTGAAGCCAGGCGGTTTGTTCCAGAGTTCATACTCTTAAAAATTATAGAACTATGCTGCCTCTCCATTTTGTTCAGTCTCAAACTTTCTTAAAATCTCAACTTATTGTCTCTTCCTCCCCATCTATAACCCCTGCCTAGTGTACCTCCCCTCCCCCAATTCCTATAGCGTTATTTTATTTGCTTCATTTATTTATTTGTCATATAGGGAACTCTCCTTATCATTGTTAATTAACTGTTTCATATGTAGATCCTGTCTGTCCCCAAAGATTTGAACTCCATGGATCATGCCCAGTAAATATCTTACTTGCATCACGTGTTGATGGGTGAAAAATGCCAACCTTGACAATATCTCTCTACACAGGAAAAGTGCAACACAGTTTTCCCAACTAGAAACTGATGAATAGAAGGGTCAAGGGATACATTCTTTTCACCTATTTTCAGATATATGAGGCAGAAAACCAGTCTGAGCTAGGAAGAAAACTAAACATTTAGGTTCTTGGATTCAGTTCTTTGTTGCCTGTGTGTGAGTGATCATCTTGAGTCCATATGTTTTGGGAGTTATTTTACCCTGGCCAACATTTTACTATAGCGCTTTATTTATTAACATTAAAAAGAATCATGGGACTAGGCCCTCATGCCTCAGATGGAAGGTTTACACCTACTAAGAGAGTCCAGAACAAGGCAATTAGCACTTACATTTTTGAGTTGTATGAATGGGAACCATCTGAGAATTAGAAAGCATACCACAGTGGCCAGCACAATGGAAATCAGGTTTTCAGGAATGGTTAACTGGATGCTGTGACTGCATAATTATTTTCAGAAACATTCCACAGCGAGAACTTCTCAAAACCCAGATCACATTGATTTCTTTTCACAACACATGATGTGTAACTGCTTGTTCTATAGCCATTCTTATTCCCTCTGTGCGAGAAGTGTTTCAAAATGGGAGGCATATTCTGTCGTTGGCAGCTAGGAGTTGGTAAAATCAGATGTGGCTGAACTCACTAACTGGAGATAGAGAATCCAGTGTTTGGTGGGCTCACTCAACCAGGGGGACAAAGAAATCCCCATTGTAAATTTCACCATTTATTGTCATCGGGCAAGAATCAGTATTTACACAAGTAGGTAATGAGGGAATTTAGAGGATGCCCAGTACAATTCCATGATTATACTTTAGTTTCCCCCAAACCAGAGGTGAGAATTATGGCTGCAGTGCCATGCTAACCGGATGTCATTCTAAGCTCAATATTAGCTTAAAAATGCTTATAGGCAGAAGGAAGCAACAGTGGAGAGGCTTCTTTGTTAATATCTATCTGGAAAACTGGTGTGATAAAGAAAGCAGCATACCAGTGCCGGCTGGATCTGAAGGGGGAGGAGGAGCTGTTCTTTGGATAAATCTAAAAGAGCCATTGATCTTCCAGTGCTTTTTGGAAATGCCTGTGTTTCTTTATGTTGCATTTTCATTCATTCGTAGTTGCTTCTGCTAATAAAGGTCCTCTGGTGGCAGTAATTCTTTTCAACAGAGTGAAGTCGTTTAGCAATGAAATCCTTGGTGTATTCACTAACACGAAGTGTGATCTGTCCTTGCACCTGGTACACACGCAGCTTTCCAGAGTCACATTGCTATTCATTCCTTTTGTTTAGTCACACAAGGAAACTGGAACAAGAAGTGTAGATTTTCACCTTGGCTTTTATAAGGTACATTATAAGCTATACACCTCCTTAGAATGAGCTTGGCAGTCCTCGTTGTTAGGCAACAATGATTTGCAACTGGACGTAAGGAAAAGGGACTTTAATTGCTAGTAATTAGTAGTTCACAGAGGTTTTTTTTTTTTTCCCCCACACTATAAATTAATCAATCCCCTAAGAAGAATGGGGAAAAGAAAATCAAGGTTTTAGCTTTAGAATCCAAGCATTTCAAGTTTAGTGTCAGACCAATGACTCACTCTAGTTTTATTTTGGGGCTCACAAAGCTTCATGCCACCCTCTCTTTTAAAATTTAATATTATTTTATCAAAGCTCTACATGTACGTTGTTTAAAGAGTCAAATATTTTACAAATCTCATAATGAAGAACAGCTGTCTCCTGCTCCACCCCTTCCTTCTTTGATTTCTAGTCTCCAAAGGCAACCTCTTTCAACTTTAAGCTGTTTCTTCTGCTGTTTACTGCTATATTTCTAAATAACTTGTGTGCAATCTTATTTCTTGATTTTTTTTTTCAGTTTTAGGTTATATTTACTGGCTTCTTACTATGGAAGGTAAGAATTTAGTGCTTTAAAACCACCTCCCACAACCCCTCTTCATCCTCTCATATTGTTGCATGATCATTTTGATTACATCAGTAGTCACCAATTACACTATTGGTACGATAGAAGTATTATTCGCCGCTGTGAAGTATGGCAAGGTATGGTAACATTTTCTATATTTTACAAGCTTGGGTTTTCCTGGAGTTAATAATTGGCTTTCTCTGTCTCACTCTTTCTCTCTTCCCTTCTTTTATCTTTCCTTAGGTTTCTATGTAATTTAGCAAAAATGATTAGTAACTCATTCTGAAACTGTCTGCCAGAAGTGTAAATCTCATCTCAAAAACATATGAAAATATTTGGTAATCTATCTATGTCCTTTTTTGTGGGGAGGTGGAGAGCTGAAAGCACATCATTCTGGGGCCCCTTTCTTCTGTTCTGATCTGGACTGTGTACTTACAAGGCTCAGTGCACAACTGCCGTCCTGTGACTCCCCTTTCCTGCCCTTGGGAAGGTTTTCTTTACCTTGCTTCTGTGATGGCTCCCCTGCTTCCTGGATCTCATGTCTTCTTTCATGGTTTTCTCCCATATTTTAGTTGAGGACATCCTTTGGAAACTTACATGTCTGCTCATAATTTTGTTTTGTTATCACAAATGTTTTTTTGTTTGGTCAGGTTTAGATGTCTAAGATGGAAATCAGGTTTCTGCAGAATATTTGAAAGAACTGCCCCTAATTTTGGAGCTTCTAGTGTTGCTATTGAAAAATCTGATGTCATATTGATTCTTGATTCTTTGAATCTGAACTTTTAAAAAAATCTTTATGGAAATTATTTAATCTTTTCTTTGCTCCTGCTGATCTGAATTTTATTGATGTGCCTTATAATGAGTTTTCTTCCAATCCTTTTGTTAACTACTTTTAATCTGGAAACTCCTGCCTTTGAATTTGAGGAAATTTTCTTGAAAAATTAAAAAAAAAAATAATTTCCTTCCTTCTGTTTTATCTCTTCTATTTTTTTCTAAAAATCTTATTATTCTGATGTTGGATCTTTTGGACTAATCCTAATCTTTTCTCATCTTTTCTCTCCTGTATTTCATATGTTTTTACTTTTATTCTACCTTTAGAAAGATTTACTTAATTTTATCTTCAAATCCTTTTGTTGAAATTTTAATTTCTGCTGTCATTTTAATTTTCAAAAGCACTTTATATTTTGTTCTCTAAATGTTCCTTTTTCACTTCTTTTCTCGTTTCATGGATACACTGTCTTTTCTTATCTTTCTAAGTATAGATCTATGTAGTCTCTGTTTCTTTTAAGACAGTTTCTCTTTATTTGTTTGTTACCATCATCTGCCTTTCATATTAGGAGTCTTCCTCTAGTAGCTGGTGACACTGGGCTGTCCATTTACTTTTACCACTTACCTGATAGTGTTTGAAAATTTGAAAACTTTAATGCAATTTCTCTTCTTCTTGCCTTTTGAATGATTGTTTTCATGTTGTGCAAGTATTTTACATGTATGTGAAATCATGCAAAAACACTACAATCATTGTTTTGCATAGTCAAATTCTTTGTTTTTATATTTACTTCAATCTTACCTTTCCTGGCAGTCTTCATTCCTTTCTGTATTTCTTTGCTTCTAGACTCATCTTCCTTCTGCCTGAAGAATTTCCTTTAGTATTTCTTCTAATTCAGGTATGCTGGTGATACGTTCTCAGGGCTTTTGTTTGTTGGAAAAGTATTTATTTTATCTTGGTTTCTGAAGTGTGTATTCACTAACTATATAATATTGTAGGTTGGCAATGATTGTCTTTCAAGATTTTAAGATGTCATTTCATTGTCTTCTGTCTTCTAATATTTCTGTGGAGAAGGCAGGTCTCAGTTTTATTGTTGCTCCTTAGAAAGTAATACGAATTTTTTCCTTTGGTTACTTTTAAGATTTTTTTTAGCAGTTTTACTATGATGTGCCTAGGGGAGGCTTTCTTTTCACATGTTCTGCTTGGGGGTTATTGTACTTCTTGAATTTGTGGGTTAATGTTTTTCATCAGTTTTAGAAAATCTCAGCCATTTTCCCTGCAAATAGTGCTTCTATTTAATTCTCAAAACAAAAACAAAAACAAAACATGTGTTCTTCCCCAGATCCCCCCCTCCCCAGGTTTACTGAGTACAATTGACATATAACATTGCTTAAGTTTAAGGTGTACAAAGTGATGATTTGATATACAGTATATTGATATACATCTGTCATATTGCAACACGATTACCACATGATTAACACATTCATCACCTCACATAGTTACCTTTTGTTGTTGTTGTTGTTGTTGTGAGAACTATTAGGATTTATTCTGTTAGCAGTGTTCGAACATACAACACAGTATCGTTAACCATAATCATCATGCTATAATTATATTCTCAAACTTATTCATCTTATAACTGGAAGTTTGTACTCTTTAACCACCTTCACGCATTTCTGCCACTCCCCACCACTGGCGACCACCAGTCTATTCTCTGTTTCTATGAATTCAGCTTCTTGGATTCCACATGTAAGTGAGATCATACCCTGTTTGTCTTTCTCTATCTGTATACACCACATTTTCTTTTTTTATTTATCTATTGGCAGACAGGTTGTTTCCATGTCTTGGCTATTGTAAATAATACTGCAATGAACATGGGAGTATAGATATCTCTTCAAGATAGTGATTTCATTTCCTCTGGATATATATCTATCAATAGAAGTAGAATAGCTGGATCACATGGCAGTTCTATTTTTACTTTTTTGAGGCACCTCCATACTGTTTTCCATAGTGGCTGCACCAATTCACATTCCTACCAACAGTGTACAAGGGTACCTTTTCTCTACATCCTACCAGCACTTTTCCACTGTCTTTTTGAGAATAGCCATTCTAGCAGGTGTGAGGTGATATCTCATTGTGGTTTTGATTTGCATTTCCCTGATGATTAGTGATGTTGAGCACCTTTTTGTGTACCTGAGGGCCATTTGTATATCTTCTTTAGAAAAATGGATTTTTATCTCTCACTTGGCCTTCTGAGACTCTGATTACACATATATCACTTGACTGTAACCTACATGTTACAGAGATAGCTGCATGCTGAACAAGGGGGGGTTGTGTGTATGTGTGTGTGTGTATGATTTGGGGCATACTTTGTATAAAGACACGTACAAGTTTATACAGACATTCAATCTACCCTTCTGTATTCTGCCTCACTTGAATCCCCATCTCAAGAGCTACCTACCTAGTGTCTTTAATTCCTGAACTTTTTTGGGGTTCTGAAGTATCAATTAGCTGCTCCTGTACCTTCTCCTCTGCTGACTTAACTCTGGGCTTCCCTCTCTCTGCCAAGTCAGTTACTATTTATCCATCTGTTTCGCAGTCACAGAGTTTTTGGTCCTTGGGTATTTTTAAAAAATCCATCCTTTTATTGTTATTTTGTTGGATTTTAGGAGGGAATAGAAGTAATACATTATTTAACCACAAGTCCCACTGTTAATTTCCTTTCTGAAAAAAAAAATTGGAATTGTATTGTTATACTACTTCTTACACAAATGGTGCTTGACTATCAGCGATGATATTGACCAAACTGTAGCCAAAGTTAGAAATGGAATGGGGTGGGACACTATTTTCCTTTAATCCTCTCTCTCATTTCTTGTATTTTACCAGCTCACACAAACTGCATTTTTGAAGCACTTGATGTTCAATGAGACTCAAGGTATATCCTGACTTTACTTGGGAGTCTGCCTCAAGAAATACAGAGCAATTATATAATGAGGATAAAATGATCTTCATAATAGAATTATTTCTTATTAATGTATTTTATCCTATTGCATAGTCCTTACACAATCATTTTTTAAAATAGACTTCTAGAGAACACTGTAACATGGCTTTCCAAGTATGTGCATGTGTCCTGGAAGTATACAAAAGTTACTGATGTAATGTAAGGGTCAGCATTCAGAAATTAGTACTTCATTTCAATGAAACTATTTGCCCTAAAAGTCTCTATTCACTTGTTCTATCCACAAATAATTATTGAGCTCTTACTTTGCGCAAAGCCCTGACTTAGGTGCTGAGGATATAGCAGTGATTTTTTTTCCTCTTCTTTAAAATTTTTTCTTTAAAAATCAAAGTATAGTTGACGTAAAGTATGTTACAGGTGTACAATATTTTGATTCACAATTTTTAAAGGTTATACTCCATTTATATACTCCATTTGTACTGTGTTGTACAATATATCCTTGTAACTTATTTTATACGTAATAGTTTGTACCTTTTAATCCCCTACCCCTGTATTGCCCCTCCCTGCTTCCCTCTCCCCACTGGTAACCACTAGTTTGTTCTCTATATCTGTGAGTCTAGCAGTGATTTTTTAAAATAGTTTTTTAATTAAGATATAATTGACATATTAGTTTCAGGTGTACAACATAATGATTCGATATTTGTATATATTGTAAACTGATCACTACAGTGAATCTGGTTAACATCCATCACTACACATAGTTACAAAATTTATTTTGATAAGAACTTTTAAGATCTACTCTCTTAACACCTTTAAGTATACAATCCAATATTATTAACTATAGTCACCACGCTGTACATTACATCCCCAGGACTTATTTATTTTATACCTAGAAGCTTGTACCTTTTGACCACCTTCACTCATTTGGCCCATTCCCTCATCTCCTGCCTCTGGAAGCCACAGGTCTGTTCTCTGTATCTATGAGCTGTTTCCCCCCTTCACATATAAGTGAGATCATGTGGTATTTTTCTTTCTCTGTCTCACTTATTTCCTTTAGCATAATGCCCTCAAATTCCATTCATGTTGTTGCAAATGGCAAGATTTCCTTCTTTCTTTTTATCACTGAATAATGTATATCTCACATTTTCTTTATCCATTCATCCATCGATGACAATATGGCAATGAATTTAATTAAAATACCCTCCTCTTTGAAGAGCCTTGCATTCTACTGAAGGATATGACAATAAGCAAACAAATATGTATTATGTTAGTATGATGTATGTGTCATTAAGAAAAATAAAGCGAGGTAGAAAATTAGAGAGCAGGGGGATACTATTTTATATAGGATGGTCAGAGTAAACCTTTTGAGGAGTGACTCTGGGATCTGAACAAGCTGAAGGTGGACCCTGTGTATATCCAGCAAGGAAAATAAAAACAAAAATAAAGTCAGTCATCTAGGTGGTTGACACTGTGCATGATATGGATATTTAGAGTTAGAAAATCTGTCCTCACCGTGTTTTATTTGGTAATCCAGATCCCTGTCCATCTAGAATGATGTTCTTCAAAATGTACATATATATTAGAACAGTTATACTGAGATAATAGATATCATTTCAATTTCGCACATATTTATTGTATCTAAATCCAGTGATGTCTAAAATAGAATTTCTATTTGTAGTAAGCCAAATTCAGGTTCTCCTTACCGTTTCATCTGTATGAAGATATTTGTTAGACTTACTAGGAACTATCTTCAGAGTCACTTTTAGAAACACACCTGCCCTAGGGGTAAAGAATGGGTCAGTTTTCTGCATTTCTGTAAACCTCCAGCAGAAGACACGGAAGTGAAGTCACAAAGAGCCTGTTACACCGTCTTTCCTAGCAGGCTCATGGAAATACCTATTCTCCTGGCCCAGCTGCTGCAGGGGTCATTGTACTAGGGAGAAGTAGCTCCTCCTCCAGTATTTTGGAGAATGATCCTGCTTAGGGAGCTGTGTCTGCAAGATAATTGTCTTCTTTTCTGAAGTAATGATGGAGGCAGGTAAGAGAGACCACCTTCCCAGCGTGTCTCCTGTTGGCTGTGGGCTTTGGCAATATCTGATGTCCCTGGCGAGTGTGTTCAGCTTTCTCATTCTCTTTGAAGCCGAGCTGTTTGCACTCCAAAGAAGTTAGGATCCTCAAGACTGTCTAGGCTGAATGTGGTATGAAACCCAATGTTGTCCTCACTATTCAAAAGCTCTGTCTTTGCGAGCGTATTTGCTAGTAGGTAAACTGTCTAGGAGAACTTGTAATGATAACCTGAAATACTACCAACTCTGTATTTAAAATTGTCCTGCTATAAAAGTGTGTTTGTTTTGGCTGCTGTTAAAATAATTTAATATAGCAAGTTGATACTTTGAAGTGAAACATATTTTGAGCCATCGTTTTATTTTTTGAAGCCAGGCAAATGTTTTGGTAGCTCTATAATTAATTATACTGCAATGCACTCAGTTGATACTCAGTAAATGGGCATGAACAAAATATAAACATATTCAATACATTAACTAAAGTAGTTATTCAAACATCAAAACTTTGAAAAATTTCTTTTAAAAATAATTGAATGATTTATCCATATTTTTACCTCTGTAAGGTTAGAATTTAATTAATAAAGTATGTATTCATAAATTGTGTTATACACATGGCTCAAGTTCTATGTAAAGGAAAGAAATATACTATATGTAATATACTAACCAAAAAGTCAGTCCTGCAACTGCTGATACTCTTTTTCCTGTGGGCTCTACTCTATACTATAGGTCCCCAAGAAATATTAATAAAAAGTGTGCTGTGTATTCTGGGCCATTTTCAGTAATATAATATATTTTATATGTAAAATCCACATGTAAAATAGTAGTAGGCAGAGCATGAGTATAGATTTTTATATCAGTCAGTTATGTGGCTCAAATTTGTCCTGAGGTTTTGTATGTGTTTTTGTAGAGTTAATTGGTCACATAGAGCCTAGACTCTATTTTTACCTAATTACTTGGTGTAGAACCTTATAGAAGTGCTTGGAAATTTACTTGCATGATTATACTCTGGTATGACAAAGTCCCTCCTCTGTCCTAAAGAATATTCTTTGCTCACTTGTGTGTGTATAGGGGATAACCTAGAATTCAGCCTCACAATCTTATGTAGAGAGGTTGTGGGTTTTTTTCCCCTCTATTAGGGATCATTGTGTTGTTGCTGATAACCCATGGAAGCTCTGCCAAGTCTATGTGTGTGCATGCATTTGTATGTGTGTGTGTGTGTGTGTGTGTGCACACGCATGCACGTGTGTTGTCTCCATTGGAAAGTCCAGCAGTATGTTTCAGGGCCATTTGCCATCTTTTTCCTGAGGCGCTCCTATGTGCTTAGTTTTTCCCAGGTCAAACACACACCTGATTATAATGGATATAAGGCACGAATCTCAAAGTTGTAACTTTGTTGTTCCCTTATAAGACCCAAGGGAAGGGTCTGTGGACTCCCTGCTTCAAGGTATAGGTGCTCTCTCTTGATCCCTCCTCTTTCCTTTTTCTCCTTTAGCTTCAAAGCAGGCACTCATGTTCCTTGGTCAGGTGCCCGCAGAACTCTATTGGGAAGCTTCAGTCGTTTCACAAGAGGAAGAAACAACCACCTCAACACATACCTTGATCCTCTCTTGGGTCTTATAACCCCCAGGGCCTCATATTTGTCTGGGTGCTAGTGGAAGCTCTCCGCTACTCATCAGTAGGGGCTGGGCTCAGATACCATGACTGAGAATGAATGTGGTACCCAGTTCCTGTTTTGTCTACCCAATAGTGTGACCTATGGCTGATTCCCTCACTGGTTTCCCTAAGAAGCAAGCACACTACATTAAGGAGAGAATTTATTTTTTCTAATCACACATGGAACCCCCCCAAACTATTTTTCCTGTCACATAACTTTGTGCCCCCTATAAAAGAATCAGCCACTACATTTCTCTGCAGATGAGCAATTTATTTGTCATTTCCCTGGATTATTTCTCATATCCATGGATTATTTCTCCTCCATTAGAATGGACATTTTATAAGGGCAGAGGTGTTAGTTTTGGTCAGTGTTCTATCCCAGTCTGTGAAAGAGTGCCTATCACAAATAAGTGCTCAATACATATTTGTTGAATAAATGAATATTGTAAGGATTACACACTACCTACAAATGACTACTTTTTTGCCATAAAGAAGTGGTATGTGTCTGAAGAGAATGTCAACTTGGATTAATTTCTATTTTATTATAAATTTCACCCCAAATCTGAAAGAAGGGAAGTTTCTAATTTACCCCCTTCCCTCCTTCCTCCCCAACACTGATACTAATCGGGGATGACTAAGGTAAAGAAAACTGAAGGATGGAGGATACACAGAATTTATTTTAGTGATGGGCAGCTGGTGAGTTTGTAGTGCTGGACCAAGGACTCTAGACTTGGACCTACTTCAAACTGATGTGGCTTAAAGGGACTATAACTGCCATTTGGTGAGTGGACATGAGGTTTACCTCTTTTTAACAAATAAATTTAAAAGTATATATATCAGTAATAAACATACATATAACTTTTTTTCAAGTTAAAATTTGCAATACACTCAAGGGTGTTAAGCATCTGATTTTTTAAAACAAGAATGTTCAATAGAGTAGATTAGGAATAAAGCAGATAACAACTCTGGTTTACAGAAACTTGAGCTAGGGCCAGTCATGCTTTGCAGTAAGTGGCTTTCATGCTGGGTATTGAAATTGTGCTGGAGGCAGGCCAAAGGAAATGTGACTATGACACAGATAAAGAATGGAATGAATGCAAGAAACATTCTTTTTTTTTTAAATAAAATTATTTTATTTTTGGCTGCATTGGGTCTTTTTCTACATCTATTGAGATTATCACATGGTTTTATCCTGTAATTTGTTAATAAGGTGAATCACATTGATTGATTTGCATTTATTGGAGAATCCTTGCATCCCTGGGATAAACCCCACTTGATCATGGTGTATGATCCTTCTAATGTGCTGTTGGATTCTATTTACTCGTATTTTGTTGAGGAGTTTTTCATCTATGTTCATCAGAGATTTTGGCCTGTAGTTTTCCTTTTTTGTGCCATCTTTGTATGGTTTTGGTATCAGGATGATGATGGCCTCATAGAATGAATTTGGGAGTGTTCCTCCCTCTGCTATATTTTGTAAGACTTTTAGAAGGATAGGTGTTAGCTCTTCTCTAAATGTTTGATAGAATTCGTCTGTGAAGTCATCTGGTCCTGGGCTTTTGTTTGTTGGAAGATTTTTAATCACAGTTTCAATTTCAGTGCTTGTGATTGCTCTGTTTATATTTTCTATTTCTTCCTGGTTCAGTCTCAGAAGGTTGTGCTTTCCTAAGAATTTGTCCATTTCTTCCAGGTTGTCTATTTTATTGGCATATAGTTGCTTGTAGTAATCTCTCATGATCCTTTGTATTTCTGCAATGTCAATTGTTACTTCTCCTTTTTCATTTCTAATTCTGTTGATTTGAGTCTTCTCCATTTTTTTCTTGATGAGTCTGGCCAATGGTTTATCAATTTTGGTTTTCTTCTCAAAGAACCAGCTTTTAGTTTTATTGATCTTTGCTATTGTTTCCTTTATTTCTTTTTCATGTATTTCTGATCTGATCTTGATGAGTTGTTTCCTTCTGCTAACTTTGGGTTATTTTTCTTCTTCTTTCTCTAATTGCTTTAGGTGTAAGGTTAGGTTGCTTATTTGAGATTTTTCTTATTTCTTGAGGTAGGTTTGTATTGCTATAAGCTTCCCTCTTAGAACTGCTTTGCTGCATCCCATAGGTTTTGGGTCATTGTGTTTTCATTGTCATTTGTTTCTAGGTATTTTTTGATTTCCTCTTTGATTTCTTCAGTGATCTCTTGGTTCTTTAGTAGTGTATTGTTTAGCCTCCATGTGTTTGTATTTTTTACAGTTTTTTTGCTGTAATTGATATCTAGTCTCTTAGCATTGTGGATGGAAAAGATACTTGATATGATTTCAGTTTTCTTAAATTTACCAAGGCTTGGTTTGTGACCGAAGATTTGATCTATCCTGGAGAATGTTCCATGAGCACTTGAGAAGAAAGTGTATTCTGTTGTTTTTGGATGGAATGTCCTATAAATACAAATTAAGTCCATCTTGTCTAATGTGTCATTTAAAGCTTGTGTTTCCTTATTTATTTTCATTCTGGATGATCTGTCCATTGGTGAAAGCAGGGTGTTAAAGTCCCCTACTATTATTGTGTTACTGTTGAATTCCCCTTTTATGGCTGTTAGCATTTGCCTTATGTATTGAGGTGCTCGTATGTATTTATGTTGGGTGCATAAATATTTACCATTGTTATATCTTCTTCTTGGATTGATCCCTTGATCATTATGTAGTGTTGTTCTTTGTCTCTTGTAATAGTCTTTATTTTAAAGTCTATTTTGTCTCATATGAGAATTGCTACTCTACTCTAGCTTTCTTTTATTTCCAATTGCATGGAATATCTTTTTCCATCCCCTCACTTTCAGTCTGTATGGTTCCCTAGGTCTGAAGTGGGTATTTTGTAGACAGCATATAAACAGGTCTTGTTTGTGTATCCATTCAGCGAGCCTTTGTCTTTTGGGTGGAGCATTTAATCCATTTACATTTAAGGTAATTATTGGTATGATGTTCCTATTACCATTTTATGAATTGTTTTGGGTTTGTTATTTTAGGTCTTTTTCTTCTCTTGTGTTTCCTGCCTAGAGAAGTTCCTTTATCATTTGTTGTAAAGCTGGTTTGGTGGTGCTGAATTCTCTTAGCTTTTGCTTGTCTGTAAAGGTTTTAATTTCTCCATCGAATCTGAATGAGATTCTTGCTGGGTAGAGTAATCTTGGTTGTAGGTTTTTCCCTTTCATCACTTTAAATATGTCCTGACACTCCCTTCTGGCTTGCAGAGTTTCTGCTGAAAGATCAGCGTTAACCTTATGGGGATTCCCTTGTATGTTATTTGTTGCTTTTCCCTTGCTGCTTTTAATATTTTTTCTTTGTATTTAATTTTTGATAGTTTGATTAATATGTGTCTTGGCGTGTTTCTCCTTGGATTTATCCTGTATGGGACTCTCTGTGCTTCCTGGACTTGATTGACAATTTCCTTTCCCATATTAGGGAAGTTTTCAACCATAATCTCTTCAAATATTTTCTCAGTCCGTTTCTTTTTCTCTTCTTCTTCTGGGACCCCTATAATTTGAATGTTGGTATGTTTAATGTTGTCCCAGAGGTCTCTGAGACTGTCCTCAATTCTTTTCATTCTTGTTTCTTTATTTTGCTCTGTGATAGTTATTTCCACTATTTTATCTTCCAGGTCACTCATCCGTTCTTTTGCCTCAGTTATTCTGCTATTGATTGCTTCTAGAGAATTTTTAATTTCATTTACTGTGTTGTTCATCATTGTTTGTTTGCTCTTTAGTTCTTCTAGGTCCTTGTTAAATGTTTCTTGTATTTTCTCCATTCTATTTCCAAGATTTTGGATCATGTTTACTATCATTACTCTGAGTTCTTTTTCAGGTAGACTGCCTATTTCCTCTTAATTTGTTTTGTCTGGTGGGTTTTTACTTTGCTCCTTCATCTGCTGTGTGTTTTTCTGTTGTCTCATTTTGTTTAACTTACTGTGTTTGGGGTCTCCTTTTCACAGGCTGCAGGTTCGTAGTTCCCGTGTTTTTGGTGTCTGTCCCCAGTGGGTAAGATTGATTCAGTGGGCTGTGTATGGTTCCTGGTGGAGGGGACTGGTGCCTGTGTTCTGGGGATATAAGGCTGAATCTTGTGTTTCTGGTGGGCAGGACTGTGTCCATTGGTGTGTTTTGGGGTGTCTGTGACCTTATTATAATTTTATGCAACCTCTCTGCTAATGGGTGGGGTTGTGTTCCTGTCTTGCTAGTTGTTTGGCATGGGATGTCCAGCACTGGAGCTTGCTGGTCATTTAGTGGAGCTGGGTCTTAGCATTGAGACAGAGATCTCTGGGAGAACTCTTAATGATTGATATTATGTGGGGCTGGGAGGTCTCTGGTGGACCAATGTCCTGAACTTGGCTCTCCCACCTCAGACGCTCAGGTCTGACACCAGGCAGGAGCACCAAGACCCTGTCAGCCACACAGCTCAGAAGAAAAGAGAGAAAAAAAAGAAAGAAAAAACATAAAATAAAGTTATTAAAATATAAAAAGAAAATTATTAAAATAAAAAAGTAATTAAAAAAAAAAGAGAGCAACCAATCCAACAAACAAATCCACCAATGATAACAAGCGATAAAAACTATACTAAGATAAACATAAACATCAGAAACTAGTCAATCACATACAGCAAACCCCAAGTCTACTGTTGCTCCCAAAGTCCACCGCCTCAATTTTAGGATGATTCGTTGTCTATTCAGGTATTCCACAGATGCAGGGTACGTCTAGTTGATTGTGGAGATTTAATCCGCTGCTCCTGAGGCTGCTGGGAGAGATTTCCCTTTCTCTTCTTTGTTCGCACAGCTCCTGGGGTTCAGCTTTGGATTTGGCCCCGCCTCAGTATGTAGGTCACTGTCTGGCATCTGTTCTTCGCCCAGATAGGATGGAGTTAAAGGCGTGGCTGATTAGGGGGCTCTGGCTCACTCAGGCCATGGGGAGGGAGGGGTACAGAATGCGGAGCGAGCTTGCAGCAGCAGAGGCCTGCGTGATGTTGCAACAGCCTGAGGCGTGCCATGTGTTCTCCCGGGGAAGTTGTCCCTGGATCACAGAACCCTGGTAGTGGCACGCTGCACAGGCTCCCAGGAGGGGAGGTGTAGAGAGCGACTTGTGCTTGCACACAGGATTCTTTGTGGCTGCAGCAGCAGCCTTAGCGTTTCATGCCCATCTCTGATGTCCGCGCTGATAGCCGCGGCCCACACCCATCTCTGAAGCTCGTTTAGGCGGTGCTCTGAATCTCCTCTCCTCACGCACCCCTGAACAATGGTCTCTTGCCTCTTAGGCACATCCAGACTTTTTCCCAGACTCCCTCCCAGTTAGCTGTGGCACACTAGCCCCTTTCAGGCTGTGTTCATGCAGCCAACCCCAGTCCTCTCCCTGGGATCTGACCTCTGAAGCCTGAGCCTCAGCTCCCAGCCCCCACCCGCCCCGGCGGGTGAGCAGGCAAGCCTCTCAGGCTGGTGAGTGCTGGTCGGCACCAATCCTCTGTGCGGGAATCTCTCGGCTTTGCCCCCTGCACCCATGTTGCTGCGCTCTCCTCCGTGGCTCCGAAATTTACCCCCAGCCGACCCCTGTCTCCACCAGTGAAGGGGCTTCCTAGTGTGTGGAAACTTTTCCTCCTTCACAGCTCCCTCCCAGAAGGGCAGGTCCCATCCCTATTCTTTTGTCTCTGTTTTTTCTTTTCCCTACCCAGGTACATGGGGAGTTTCTTGCCTTTTGGGAAGTCTGAGGTCTTCTGCCAGGGTTCAGTAGGTGTTCTGTAGGAGTTGTTCCACATGTAGATGTATTTCTGATGTATTTGGGGGAGGAAGGTGATCTCCACGTCTTACTCCTCTGCCATCTTGAAGGTCCTTCCCATTTCTGTTGACCCACTTTAGATTGCATATTTTTTTTTTGGCCACACCGTGCGGCATGTGGGATCTTAGTTCCTTGACCAGGGATTGAACCCACACCCCCTGCAGTGGAAGGACGGAGTCCTAACCACTGGACCACCAGGGAAGTCCCTATATTTGACCCACTTTATTTTTTTTATTCTTATTTTTTTATTTTTATTTTTAAAATTAATTAATTAATTTTTATTTTTGGCTGCATTGGGTCTTTGTTGCTGCGTGCGGGCTTTTCTGTTGTTGCGGCGAGCAGGGGCTCCTCTTCGTTGCGGTGCGTGGGCTTCTCATTGGGTGGCTTCTCTTGTTGCAGAGCATGGGCTCTAGGCACGTGGGCTTCAGTAGTTGTGGCTCATGGGCTCTAGAGTGCAGGCTCAGTAGTTGTGGCACACGGGCTTAGTTGCTTCACGGCATGTGGGATCTTTCCAGCAGGGATTAAACCCGTGTCCCCTGCATTGGCAGGTGGATTCTTAATCACTGCGCCACCAGGGAAGCCCCTTGACCCACTGTAGATGCCACACATAAAGTAGTGACTACTGTCACTACTAACACCTCCATAGTCTACAGTGGAGTTCCTCACAGGTCTTTAATTATCCTTTGCCAACCCCATGTCCTGCCATTGCATCCAGCCTGCGATGCTCTGAGCTGCAAGGCGCAGGCAACTTCTTTATCCTCCATTCTCACTGCCAGAAATAGGAGTTGAGTTTTTGACATGCTAAATTTGAAATTTCTATTGGACATTAAAGTGGTGATATTAAGTAAGCTATTTTGTCTGGAGTTTAGAGAACATGTCTGAGCTGTTAAATTTGGTTGTTGTCAGCACACACGTGGTGTTTAAAACCACGAGACTAGTTGGGATGATCAAGGGAGTTAATGTCCTGGGGTGAGTTTGGGGAGGGGAGAAAGAGGATGAAGCAGCCAAGGAAATGAAAAAAGAATGATCTAATGAAGAAGGAGGAAAACTTGGAGACTCTGGTATCCCTGAGACAAATGGAGTCAGAGTCCTTTGGACCATGGGAGGTCATTTATGACTGTGGTAAGAGTGGATTTGGTTGAAGGAGGTGGACAAAATTCTCTTTGGATTGGTTTGAATAGAGAATGGGGAAAGAATTGAAGGCCTTGGGGGTAGATCAGAGAGCAAAGAAACAGGGTGGAAGCTGGTGGAAGAAGTGGAATCAACATAATGTGTAGATGTGACTTGGTGCTTCATTTAAAGGGGAATAAAGTGAGAGGAGACATTTTCAGCCAGTTTGTGTCTCCTAGTGTCCTGCAATTTCTGTCTCATCATGATAAAAAAGAAAGAGATCTGGTCCCAATTTGGGTAGGCCTGAAGACAGCACCCAGGCCACAGGGACCTTCTCAGTTCGGCTGTGCAGTTTCTCTCCCCTTTTCCCAGAGCTAGAAGCGCACCTGAAAGATTCAGAGGTCAAGTTTAACAGGAAATCTTTCACATCAGGCTCTGATGAGCATAATCCCCTTCTTTCCTGCCAACTCTACTGTCTCTCTGACTTGCTTGCTACTTTCCACATTTCTCCTTCCAGCTCAAAGAGTAGCACAGAGAGGGTGACTCTCAAAAATCATCACTAACTCCCTGTATGCTCCATCTTCTCTGTTCCCATTCTGTCTTCAGGGGTACCGAAGTGGAATCCAACAGTTTTGAAAGAACCTGAATGCCCTGTCCAGTCATCATTGCAGTATCCCACAAAAATAGTATTCCCTCATTGCAGTATCCTGCTAAAGTAATAATCCGTTGTTGTTCCAGTGCTTAAGGAAAGGAAGAATTATGATTAAGATTAAAAAGATGTAAACTTTGTGGCATAATTACAAATAAACAGTATTCTGTAGTTTATTTTTCACAAGAGGTAAAGTATTGGTTGGAAACTTAAAAAATAAATGAGATTTTTGGTTGTTGTTAGATACCGATAGACTTTTTTTTATCTGTAAAAAAGGCTTTTTTTTTTAGTCTATAGCAGATCACATTTCTTCTGAAAAAAGAAGATGCAAAACAGTAACATATTCACTGTCCTTATCTTGGACAGCGGTTTAAACCATGTAAAAACAGCTTTCTCTCTCTGCAGTCCCCATACATGGCATCATTTTAACCTCACATGAAAATCAGGGAGTCTCGCCTCTGTTTGTTCCTCTTTCAAGGAGCAAACTGTGATGTCAGCATGTCACTAACATACTAGATATGTATCTTTAGAGGTTACCATGGCAAAACTGGAACCAGAGCCTCCCTAATGAGCCCTAGCTATTGCCACCTGACAGACTAAGCATTCTCAGGCATTTCCTGTTAGACTCGGTGTTGGCTTCGGCTGTGAAAGCAGTTGCTTTCATTTATGGGGGTAGATTAGCATTGCGGGGGGTGGAGTGAAGTCTTATCCAGTCATGAAATGTCACTTAATCTGACAGAGAAATTTCTAGGGCTGGAAATGTATCAGGTACAACAACACACTAAGGAAATATGTTAAGTTAAAATATAGATCCTGGCAGCTTTATGATAAATCCCTTCATACCTTTTAGAAGCAGACAAAGCAACTCCTAAGTTAAAAGAACGTTCATTTGTACATCAGTAATTGGTCTAAAAAGAATGAAGATTAAAAAATTAATGGAAGAAGAGAAACAAACAATACTAGGATAAGAGAATGGTTCTCTGAAACTGCCTCTTGTTTTGGTTGGTAAGATGAGTTTTGATAGTGAAGACCATACATGTAATCCTCCTCTGGTAAGAAGTCAAACATTTTCATGTGTCAAACATGGAAGACTCACTACAGTGATAGTTCCCAGTCACAGCAAAGTGCGAAGATGGCAAGCACTCTCCTTCTTTATCATCTCCTTTAACATAGTTTTCAATTATTCACAAAGCTTAGAACCTGAGATGATGCCCTTTTTAGTTCTACCACAGTTGACACGAACATCTTAAGGCAGAATGGAGTAAATGCTATTTAGAGTCAAGACAACAATATGTGAGGTAACAATTTTGATTAATTTACTCTTTCCTCTTAGTTATAGTAACACAGTTAAACCCTTTGGATGTTCAAAAATAAAACAAGCAGCACAGGGGTTCAGGGAGGAGTATTGGGAAGCCGAGGAGGTTTGTGAATGCTCACTGATGGAGATGATGAAATGGATAATGCTGTGAATTATTAAGTGACAAAACAGAAAAACCCAGGAGGTTCTGGTGTTTACTATCTTTTGGGATCAATTTCAGTGTTCTTGGACTGTGAGAAACCTGGGAACAAGAAGACCTCCTAGAGAAGAATGGACAGATGGGCAGTGTGAAATAATAGCAAAATCTGTGTATCTATCTATGTATCTCTATCTGTCTGTCTATCATCTATCTATCTATCTATCTATCTGTCTGTCTATCTATCTATCTATCTATTCATCTATCTGTTTATCTCTGCTCCTAATTCCTGGTGTAGCTCTCCTCTAACCCTTGTAATTTCCAGGGTGATAGGAACACCTTTTGTTCTATTTGGTCTTTGACCCAGTTCCTGACACAGAGCTCCTAAACCCCTTAGAATTTCCTGGGTGACAGGAGCATCCTTTGTTCTAATGAGGTGACTCTGAGTGGCTTGTGTATAACTCCCGGATGGGGGCTGGTCATCAGAAAGAACAAACCATGACTAGAAGCTTGGAACATTCAGTCCCACCGCCGGGAAGGGGAGAGGGACTGGAGACCGAGTTAATGATTGATCTTGTCTATGTGTTGAAGCCTCCATACAGATCCTGAAAGTATGGGGTTTGGTTAGCTTCTGGGTTGTTGAATACATGGAGGTACTGGGAGGATAGCATGCTTCTGGTGAGGGCATGGAAGTTCTGCACCACTTCCCCCATACCCTGCCCTAGGCATCTCTTCCTTCTGAGTGTTCATGTGTATCCTTCATCATATCCTTGTATAATAAACCAGTAAATGTAATTGTTTCCCTGAGTTCTGTGAGACATTCTAGCAAATTATCAAATCCAAGGAGAGCATCATGGGAGCCCCTACTTACAGGCAGTTGGTCAGAAGTACAGATGAGAACCTATGACTGGAGATTGGCATCTGCAGTGGAGGGTAGCAGCTTGTGGGACTGAACCCTTAACCTGTGGGATCTGATGCTGTCTCCAGGTAGATAGTGTCGGAATTGAGTGAAATTGGAGGACACCCAGCTGGTGTTGCAGAGAATTGATTGGTGTGGAAAAAACCCCCACCCATTTGGTGACCAGAAGTGTCAGAAGTGAAGTGTTCTGTGTGAATAGTAAAGGATAAACACACAGGAGTATGTTTTTCCTATATAGGTAGTACCATCTTGGCACAGCAAGGTTCCTACACAGCCAGCCACTCTCCTCTGATTCTGACACATGGTGGTAGGAAGACCAGTAAGCTGACTTTCCTGGGTATTGTAGAGACAACTCATCATTGTCACTGCAAATCTTTGTTTTGAATCCAAAATGTGACAGATTTGAGGGTGATATGCAAGACAGGCTGGACCCCAGTATGCTCCTCTCAACATGAACATAACACCTACCTCTGGCAGTCCTGTTGGATAACATTACTTTTTCTCCACATCTCCTGAATAAGGCCTTCATTCAATAAAAAGATATGGAGTCCTTGTTCTTCTCAGCAAGTGCAAGCTGACATACCTCAGGAGGAGTGGGTGTTCTTAGTTTCCTTACAGAAGTGAGACACAGTTGGACTGATGTCCATCCCCACTTGGACCTGGACTGGATAATTGCATGAACGCTGTGGGTTAAGGAGTCACTTTAAACTCTTGGAACAGGGCAAAGCCATTTATTTGGCTTAGGGCTAAATTGAACCCATGTCTTTTTTTTTTTTATTACACATTTTATTTTATATTTGAGTATAGCAAGTTAACAATGTTGTGCTAGTTTCAGGTACACAGCAAAGTGACTCAGCCATACATATACATGTATCCATTCTCCCCCAAGCTCCCCTCCCATCCAAGCTGCCACATGACATTGAGCAGAGTTCCCTGTGCTATACAGTAGGTCCTTGTTGGTTATCCATTTTAAATATAGCAGTGCATACGTTGAACCCATGTCTTTGGATTTATAAGAATGATAGCCCACCAGCTGAGTGAGACTGGGAAAGGAGAAGAACATTCAAACGTCGTTGACATGCTGAGTTGTGGACCTCAGTGTCTAGCAAGGTTCAGTCCTGGGATCCTAAGGGCTGTGAGCTCTGGGGTGGCTTTGAGTTCTGGAGTGTTTCACTGATATCAGTCATTCAGTGGCATTCAGTGTCTACTGGTGAGTGTTGATGAAGAAATCAGCTTCCCTAATAGGCATGTCATCAGGTAATATAACCTATTAGAGGAAGAAAACTAACAGACCGCTGACACTTTACTGGAGAATTACAGACGCTTTTGGAAGAGCCTTTCAAGTAAAAGTTTGATAACATCAACTGTAACCCTCTTTTAATGCTCTATATCTTCCCCTCTCTGATTATCACAGAATTCTCCCTTCCACATTCCTTGAGTGTTGTAATGTACCTATGTAAGAGGGTCATAGATTGTGGCTATGTATAAGAGAAAACCTATAGTTTTGCTGTGTTAAAGGAACTAGAACCTCAATACATAAGGCAAATGCTAACAGCCGTAAAAGGGGGAAATCAGGGCTTCCCTGGTGGTGCAGTGGTTGAGAATCTGCCTGCCAATGCAGGGGACATGGGTTTGAGCCCTGGTCTGGGAAGATCCCGCATGCCGCGGAGCGGCTGGGCCCGTCAGCCACAATTGCTGAGCCTGCACGTCTGGAGCCTGTGCTGCGCAGTGGGAGGGGCTGCGATGGTGAAAGGCCCACGCACCGCGATGAAGGGTGGCCCCCACTTGCCGCAGCTGGAGAAAGCCCTCGCACAGAAACTAAGACCCAACACAGCCATAAATAAAATAAATTTTTAAAAAAAAGGGGAAATTAACAGTAACACAATAATAGTAGGGGACTTTAACACCTCACTTTCACCAATGTACAGATCATCCAAAATGAAAATAAATAAGAAAACACAAGCTTAAAATGACACATAAGACAAGATGAACTTAATTGATATTTATAGGACATTCCATCCAAAAACAACAGAATACGCTTCCTTCTCAAGTGCGCATGGAACATTCTCCAGTATAGATCATATCTTGGGTCACAAATCAAGCCTCATCAAATTTAAGAAAATTGAAATCGTAACAAGTATCTTTTCCGACCACAATGCTATGAGACTAGATATCAATTACAGAAAAAAAACCTGTAAAAAATACAAACACATGGAGGCTAAAGAATACACTACTAAATAACCAAGATATCACTGAAGAAATCAAAGAGGAAATCAAAAAATACCTAGAAACAAATGACAGTGAAAACACAATGACCCAAAACCTATGGGATACAGCAAAAGCAGTTCCAAGAGGGAAATTTATAGCAATACAATCCTACCTCAAGAAATAAGAAAAATCTCAAATAAACAACCTAACCTTACACCTAAAGCAATTAGAGAAAGAAAAAAAAAATAACTCAAAGTTAGTAGAAGGAAAGAAATCATAAAGATCAGATCAGAAATACATGAAAAAGAATGAAGGAAACAATAGCAAAGATCAATAAAACTAAAAGCTGGTCTTTTGAGTAGCTAAACAAAATTGATAAACCATTGGCCAGACTCATCAAAAAAAAAGTGGAGAAGACTCAAATCAACAGAATTAGAAATGAAAAAGGAGAAGTAACAACTGACACTGCAGAAATACAAAGGATCATGAGAGATTACTACAAGCAACTCTATACCAATAAAGTGGACAACCTGGAAGAAATGGACAAATTCTTAGAAAAGCACAACCTTCTGAGACTGAACCAGGAAGAAATAGAAAATATAAACAGACCAGTCACAAGCATAGAAATTGAAACTGTGATTAAAAATCTTCCAACAAACAAAAGCCCAGGACCAGATGGCTTCACAAGCAAATTCTATCAAACATTTAGAGAAGAGCTAACACCTATCCTTCTAAAAGTCTTACAAAATATAGCAGAGGGAGGAACACTCCCAAACTCATTCTATGAGGCCACCATCACCCTGATACCAAAACGAGACAAAGATGGCACAAAAAAAGAAAACTACAGACCAATATCACTGATAAACATAGATGCAAAACTCCTCAACAAAATACTAGCACACAGAATCCAAAAACACATTAAAAGGATCATACACCATGATCAAGTGGGGTTTATCCCAGGGATGCAAGAATTCTTCAATCTATGCAAATCAATCAATGTGATACACTGTATTAACAAATTACAGGATAAAAACCATATGATCATCTCAATAGATGCAGAAAAAGCTTTCGACAAAATTCAACACCCATTTATGATAAAAACCCTCCAGAAAGTAGGCATAGATGGAACATACCTCAACATAATAAAGGCCATATATGACAGACCCACAGCAAGCATCATGCTCAATGGTGAAAAACTGAAACCGTTTCCAGTAAGATCAGGAACAAAACAAGGTTGCCCACTCTCACCACTATTATTCAACATAGTTTTGGAAGTTTTAGCCACAGCAATCAGAGAAGAAAAAGAAATAAAAGGAGTCCAAATCGGAAAAGAAGAAGTAAAGCTGTCACTGTTTGCAGATGACATGATACTATACATAGAGAATCCTAAAGATGCTACCAGAACACTACTAGAGCTAATCAATGAATTTGGTAAAGTAGCAGGATACAAATCAATGCACAGAAATCTCTTGCATTCCTATACACTAACAACGAAAAATCTGAAGGAGAAATTAACAAAACACTCCCATTTACCATTGCAACAAAAAGAATAAAATACCTAGGAGTAAACCTACCTAAGGAGACAAAAGACCTATATGCAGAAAACTATAAGACACTGATGAAAGAAATTAAAGATGATACAAACAGATGGAGGATATACCATGTCCTTGGATTGGAAGAATCAACACTGTGAAAATGACTATACTACCCAAAGCAATCTACAGATTCAGTGCAATCCCTATCAAACTACCAATGGCATTTTTCACAGAACTGGAACAAAAAAGTTCACAATTTGTATGGAAACACAAAAGACCCCGAATAGCCAAAGCAATCTTGAGAAAGAAAAACAGAGCTGGAGCAATCAGGCTCCCTGACTTTAGACTATACTACAAAGCTACAGTAATCAAGACAGTATGGTACTGGCACGAAAATAGAAATATAGATCAATGGAACAGGATAGAAAGCCCAGAGATAAACCCATGCACATATGGTCACCTTATCTTTGATAAAGGAGGCAAGAATATACAATGGAGAAAAGACAGCCTCTTCAATACGTGGTGCTGGGAAAACTGGACAGCTACATGCAAAAGAATGAAATTAGAACACTTCCTAACACCATACAAAAAAATAAACTCAAAATGGATTAAAGACCTAAATGTAAGGCCAGAAACTGTAAAACTCTTGGAGAAACACATAGGCAGAACACTCTTTGATATAAATCACAGCAAGATCCTTTTTGACCCACCTCCTAGAGAAATGGAAATAAAAACAAAAACAAACAAATGGGACTTAAACTCAAAAGCTTTTGCACAGCAAAGGAAACCATGAACAAGACAAAAAGACAACCCTCACAATGGGAGAAAATATTTACAAATGAAGTAAATGACAAAGGATTAATCTCCAAAATATACAAGCAGCTCATGCAGCTCAGTACCAAAAAAACAAACGACCCAATCCTAAAATGGGCAGAAGACCTAAATAGAGAGTTCTCCAGAGAAGATATACAGATTGCCAACAAACACATGAAAGGATGCTCAACATCACTAATCATTAGAGGAATGGAAATCAAAACCACAATGAGGTATCACCTCACACCGGTCAGAATGACCATCATCCAAAAATCTACAAACAATAAATGCTGGAGAGGGTGTGGAGAAAAGGGAACCCTCTTGCACTGTTGGTGGGAATGTAAATTGATACAGCCACTATGGGGAACAGTATGGAGGTTCCTTAAAAAACTAAAAATAGAACTACCATACGACCCAGCAATCCCACTACTGGGCATATACCCTGAGAAAACCATAATTCAAAAAGAGTCATGTACCACAGTGTTCATTACAGCACTATTTACAATAGCCAGGACATGGAAGCAACCTAAGTGTCCATCAACAGATGAATGGATAAAGAAGATGTGGCACATACATACAATGGAATATTACTCAGCCATAAAAAGAAACGAAATTGAGTTATTTGTAGTGAGGTGGATGGACCTAGAGTCTGTCATACAGAGTGAAGTAAGTCAGATAGAGTATGGAATCTAAAAACAAATGGGTTCTGGTGAACCTAGGGACAGGAAAGGAATAAAGACGCAGACATAGAGAATGGACTTGAGGACATGGAGAGGGGAAAGGGTAAGCTGGGGCAAAAAGAGAGTAGCAGTGACATATATACACTACCAAATGTAAAATAGCTAGTGGGAAGCAGCTGCATAGCACAGGGAGATCAGCTCGTTGCTTTTTGACCACCTATAGGGGTGGGATAGGTAGGGTGGGAGGGCGAAGCAAGAGGGAGGGGATATGGGAATATATGTATACATATAGCTGATTCACTTTGTTATACAGCAGAAAGTAACACACCATTGTAAAGCAATTATACTCCAATAAAGATGTTAAAAAAAAGGAACTAGAACAGTAGGTTTTGGTAAATCAACCAGGTCTTAGTTTAGATTCTGTGTTGTGGTCTTATTTTCTACAACAGCCCGAGGGGTCATGTAAAATGCATTCCATTTTAGGGAGTAGAAATTAATTTGAGTAAGAAGAGAGATAAACGGGAACCCACATGGTCTGCCTTTGTCAAGGAGACAGACATTTTTGATACAATCTTAGGGGAGTAAGAAGGTTGTAATAGAATATATCAGCCCTCTAGAGGAAAGAACACATTTCGTATATGATGAGAGTGGTTATACATTATATCTGTGGCAGTTTTTCCTTGAGTCCAGATATCCGATCTGCTAAGGGGACTCTGGGAAAAGACGACTGTATGCTAGAGGTGAGAAGGAAAGGTTGGCTCAGATTTTCCCCAGAAGTAAATCAGACAACAGAATTTTAGCATCCACCAGGTATCTGTCTGATGGTGGCAATTTCTAGCAACAGCATAACAGGGACATATCATTGACAGATTGAGTTGGTTATCTAGAAATGAAAGGCTCCCCAAACCCTCGTTTCCTCTTGGATTCAGCTTTTGATTGCTTGCTTTGTCCTCTATATCTCTTTGCTTCACAATCTCATTGGTTCCTTTCTCTTCTGTTTCAGAACCTCAAGCTTATCTTTTAAACTGATTTATTTCTGGTTTTATGACTTAGGGAGCAGCTGAAACTAACAGGAAAAATACAAAGAGCAAATCTGGGTATTTTGTTATTGTCAAACACATGCTGTGGCAGGTGCTCTTGGTAAGATATTATAATCAAATAGGCACAAAAATGTAGAATTTTATTTCTCCATCTTAAGACAGGGCTTTCAACTTGCTGATTCATTCATGCAACTAAGGGTAAATTAATATTTCAGGAATTTGCCCATAGACTACAAGAGAGTGACAAGTGACAAAACCCTTTATGTACTCCCATAACGCAGATTCATCTGGGAGGGATGACATTCTCACTTAATTAAGTCCTTGTTACATTACATTTCATGCCATAGTGAAACAGAAGCTACTCTCTGCTCCTAAAGAAGAGGGAATATTTAATCATTCAAACTAATCTCAGTAGTCAAAAGTGTGTCTGGTTTTGATAAATCCCCATGCTTAGATTATAAGTAGAATATTCAGGTTTTTTCGCTTGTACCTTTGTCATAGGTCTGGCATAACAAGTCTCTCTCTAAGCTGCTCATATTTCAAGTATTCTTTTTGGCTTACTTTATGTTTTTATTCTTGGGGCCAATAATATACCTGTCAGTTCTTTTTAATGGTCCTTTTGGCTAATTTTCAGACACTCGGTTGTTCATTTTTTAGTAAACTGTTGATAGTGGAACTTAATCCAGTTCTTCTGCCCAGAGAAGAGGATGTGGCAGGCTAAGGTTGTTTGGGCTGTTTAGATATTGGTCTACGAAGTGGACTGGGCCGGTTTCTCGTCCATGATTTGGGGCTGCCACTGAATCCGCTTGATATTGGAAAAAAGACATTGCATATCTTGCTTTGTTAAGCAAGACTATTTCCTGGAAAAGTCGTTGGAAAATTTCTTGATAAAGGAACTGATGTAATTTCTAGTATGGCTGAAACAGTTCATTCAGTGAGACTGCTAATTAGAGCATTTTGATGTTGATATGCACTTACTTTCCATTTTATCCAGGTTTATGTGTTAAAAAACATTCCTTTAAGACTTGCAGTAGTGATATTGTTAAAAATTAATTATTCTTATGAAGTCCTGGCTCCAAAATGATATTCATGATTTCTCTGGGCCACCAGAGCTTGAATGCAGTTGAGGCCTATTAATAATTTTCTTTCTCCCAACCCACTTTTGGGCTGATGGAAATGCTCTGGTAAACATATCCTCACAAGTCAAATTGGAGCTTTTTTGGGGGGGAACATTGAAATATCTTTGGTGGTTAGGCAATCCACTCACTTTCATTGGTCCATTTATCTAACTGGAAGAGAGCTGAGAGAAAAATTGATTCGAGAAGATGTTATTATGCCAGTACCATATTGTTTTAGTTAGTGGAACTTTGTGATATATTTTGAAATCAGTGTGATGACTCCAGTTTTGTTCTTCTTTCTTAATATTGCTTTGGCTACTTAGGGTCTTCCATGCCTCCATATGAATTTCAGGATTGCCTTCTCTAGTTCTGTGAAAAATACCATTGGGTTTTTTAGGGGTTGCATTGAATCTGTGGATGGCTTTGGATAGTATAGACACTTTAACAATATTAAGTCTTCCAATACATGAACACTGGGTGTCTTTCCATTTATTTGTCTTTTTCAATGTCTTGTAGTTCTCATTGTACAAGTCTTTCACCTCCTTTGTTAAGTGTTTATTCCAAAGTATTTTATTCTTTTGTTTCTATTAGAAATGGAATTGTCTTTTAGTTCCTCTTTGGATAGTTCATTTTTAGTATATAAAAATGCAACTGAGTTTTGAATGTTGATTTTGTATCCTGCAACTTTATTGAATTTATTTATTAGTTCTAACAGTTTTATTTGGCATCTTTAGAGTTTTCTACATATAAGATCATGTTATCTGCAAACAGAGATGAATTTACTTCTTCCTTTCCTATCTGAATATCTTCTATTTCTTTTTCTTGCCTAATTGCTCTGGCTAGGATTTCAGTACTGTGTTGAATAGGAGTAGCAAGAGTGGGCATCCTTGCCTTTGTTCCTCATCTTATAGGAAAAGCTTTCAGTTTTTTCCAATGAGTATGATGTTTGCTGTGGACTTTTCATATTTGAATTTTATACCTCTAAAGATAACTTCTATACCTAAGCTATTGAGAGTTTTTATCATGAAAAAATGTGGAATAGAGAGCCCAGAAATAAACCCATGTATATATGGTCAACTGATCTTTGACAAGGGTGCCAAGAATACACAATGGGGAAAAGATAGTCTCTTCAACAGATGGTACTGGAAAAACTGGATATACACATGCAAAAGAATGAAATTGGTCCCTTACCTTTCACCATACACAAAAATCAACTCAAAATGGATTAAAGATTTAAATGTAAGACCCAAAACTGTAAAATTCCTAGAAAAAACATAGTGAAAAAGCTTCATGACATTGGTCTTGGTAATGGTTTTTTGGGTATAATTCCAAAAGCACTGGCAACAAAAACAAAAGTAGACAGTGGGATGACAGCAAATGAAGAAGCTTCTTACACAGCAAAGGAAATAATCCATAGAGTGAAAAGACACCCATATAATGGGAGAAAATATTTGCAAACCATATATTTGATAAGGGATTAATATCCAAGATATATAAGGAATTCCTACAACTTAATGGTTAAAAACCAAATAACCCAATTAAAAAGTGAGCAAAGGACTTTAATACACATTTCTCTAAAGAAGACATATAAATGACCAACAGATATTTGAAAGATGCTCAACCTCACTAATTATCAGGGGAAATGAAAATCAAAACCACAATGAGATATCACCTCATACTTGTCAGGATGGCTACTATCAAAAAAACCCAAAAAGCAAGTATGGCTGTCAATGTGAAGAATACTTGTATACTGTCAATGGGAATGTAAAATCGTGCAGCCACTGTGGAAAACAGTATAGAGGTTCCTCAGAAAATTAAAAATAGAACTGCCATAAAATCCAGCAATCCTACTTCTTGGTATATATCCAAAGTGATTGAAACCAGAATCTTGAAGAGCTGTCTGCACTCGCATGTTCACTGCAGCATTTTCACAATAGTTAAGATATGGAAACAACCTAAATAGCTATCAACAGATGAATGGACAAAGAAAATGTGGTATATACATACAATGGAGTATTATTCAGCCTTAAAGAAGAAGGAAATCCTGCCATTTGTGGTAACATGGATGAACATTATGGACTTTATGCTAAGTGAAATAAGCCAGTCACAGAAGGACAAATACTGCCTGTTTCCATTTGTGTGAGGTATCCAAAATAGTCAAACTCATGGAAGCAGAGAGTAGAATAGTAGGTATCAAGGGCTGGGAGGAGGGAAATGGGTAACAACTGCTCAGTGGGTAGAGGTTTCAGTCATGCAAGATGATAGGTTTTAGAGATCCTCTGTATAACAATATGCCTACAGTTCATAATACTGTGTTGTGCACTTAAAAGTTTGTTAAGAAGGCAGATCTCATTTTAAGTGTTCTTACCACAATAAAGAAAAAAAAGTGGAAGCAGCCCCGTAGTGAGAAAGACCCCAAGGCTTGTAGTCAAGGCAACGTTGATTCAAAGCCCAATTTGCCACTTCATAGCAATGTGACTTTGCCTTGCTGAGACCAAGTTCCCTATTCAGTAGGGTTAAGATCTGACTGAGTTGTTTGTAAAGGAGTAACTGCAATAACAAGCAAAGTCTCTATCAGTCTTAATAAATGGAAGTTTTCTACTGGTTTTCTTCCCTTTCTCTGAGACTCAGTTTCCTCATTTTCAAAATGGAGAAAATAATAACTACTTCCCAAGGTTATTGTGAGAATTAAAGAGAATATGGATTTATTCACGGTGATGGAGGGTTACTAAAAATAAATAAGTCCTTAAAAAATAAAATAACATAAAATAACCACCCTTGTTTAACCAACCCTGCCCACTTCCTACTTTACAGACAAATTGAGGCTTAGTAAGAGGTTGTGCAGTGGTAGCCTGGGCATAGACACACTGGCCAGGGCTGGTTTCACTATATTATTATTGACATTCAAATATTCTAGATAACCTGGTTTGAGGAGTTGGAGACTAAATTTTAAACCATTCGATGAACAGACTGGATATACTACTAGACTTACACAATGTCAAGAAATATTTTGAAATAGCTCATTGGACATCCAGATTTACCAGAAGAAAAAATTCAATGTGCTGTGACTATAAAACTTGATTTTAATTTAAGTAATGGCTTAAAGTGTGATTTTAAAAAGCTGCTTCACGTTGAACAAAACCATTTTCTTTAGTTATCTTGTTTTTCTTTGAGTACCGTCAGTGTTAGCTAATATAACAATTTTGTCTTAGTGAATTCTTTACTAGGTGTCTCTTTACCCTGAAAAGCCAAATAATACCCTCATTCTATATGGCACCGATACCAAAGTCAGATAAAAAGGGTTTCATTGCAAGGCTAAGAAAGAGCTAATTTTCTAAAATTGGAACATTATCTGTCATGTGTTACTACTCTGTAATTATGACTATTATTCTCATTGGGAAAAAAGAGATATTTCAGAAGGGGAAAGATTTTTATAAGAGGCTTTTAATATAAATGGGCAATTATATTAAAATACTGACTTTCATACTTAGATACTATGTTGGAGATACATTATATTATATTTGATGTAAATTTAGTAAATGATATGCATGTGAAAACTTAAAATATATGACTACTACTTCCTTAAATTAAAGGCATGAATAGTCTGGCAAAATAGATTTTTGAGAAATGGATTCATGACTTTCATGCTTACAGAGGTTTTATTGTTCATAATGCATTGTTTTTTTCTTTTTTGGTGAAGAATGAATCATTTTCATTTGGCAGTGATTCTGAATTTTTTGGAAGAATGATTGTGCTTTTTAAATCGTTTGTGAGGCTGAACAAAGAGTGGTGATAAAAATAAAAATTAGAACCATGATTCATCTTTTTCTAGAAGAAGAAGACAATAGTATAAATCATGAAGACTCTTTCAGTTTTGCTCTAAGTGCTGTGTAGAAGGAGAGTTCTCAAGCAGATAGAAAGTTTAGACACGGAAGAAAATAATAATATTTAATCTTTACTGTGTTTATGAAGTTTATATTGAATAACTTTGAGGTACAAAATCTTCCCAGCATAATTTACCTCAAATGTCACTCCCATGAGAAAATCTAGGATTTGTAGGCCAGAAGCTTATACAATTTTGGAACCCTTTAAGAAATAATAGAAGATTAAAAGAATACATTATGAGAATCAAAGATGGTATTTACTTGGAATGAGAAGAGTAATTAAGCAAATTATAATTAAAAACTGACAAATAACTACAAGTATAATTATATCCAGAAAAACATCATCATATTTTAAATTATAACTGCCTGACACGTCTTTACAGTACAATTTGTTTACATTTGGCTGATTAGTTTTTGATTGCTTTTTCATGTGAACTGATTTTGTAATATTTTCTATGGAGGGGATATGAAGATAATTCAGTGTTTCCTTTAACATGGTTGATTAAAATTTGTTTGATAGTTTGATAGTTGGGATGCTTAAGTATGACCATACATAAATGTACTACTGTGTAGTACTAATCCAAGACTGTGCCCTTCAAACATACATAGGACTGCTGACAAATTCAATTTCACATAATTCCCAGAAAAAGATATGGTTCACCTACAGTTATACACTCAGCATTATTGAGTCTTTCCCAATAGGTGAGAGCTTCTGTTTTGATGAGGATGGTAAATGAATCCTCTACTTAAAATTTTGCCCATATGATGATTGGAAAAATTTTCTACAGACTAGCTTTTGGTTCTATACAATTCAAGACTTGTTTTTTTCTCTATTTCCCACATACTTCTAAGTGTTTGGTGCTGTATGAACAAGCATATCTTAATATGACCTCTAGACTGGGCTCTTATAGTTTGCCTCAGAGGGCGATACAAGTACTTCTGGAAGCCATTCCTAGAATGGGATAGCCAGGAATAAACTTACTATATAAAGAAACAATTGTGAGCCACATAAACATATCCCATTAAACCAAATTAAATGTTTCTCAACTCAACTTCCTCTTAGCTGGATGTGACAAAAGCCCATAGCCACTCCAGTGCCACCTGACATGAGGGAAGTATGATGAAGTCCAAATGGAAAGATCCAATCGCCAAAACAATTGTGGCTAAAAAAAAACAACCCCAAAACAAAAAACATCACTTTTGGCAAATTTTACGACAACACATTGCTAGCATCTCTCCCATTGCTAGCCTTGGAGGGGGTCCATGCATGTAAGTGGCTCTACAGCTTAAGCTCCATTGCTTCACCAGAGATCTTCCTGGCTCTCAGGTGTGGCGGTCATGTGCTAAGGGATGCGTGTGTACCTGTGTGGACAGACATGAACCATCAAGGGGAGCTCTCCCATTCTAAACTGTCTCCTTCACTGAAGACTCACCCTGAACCATGAACAATCACTTCCTTCTCTTCAGCCTTGCCTTTTCCCTTGGCAGAGTCCTCTCTTTAAAATGCTCTGTCCCTTGTGAGGAGTGACACAACTGACAGTGGCAGAGTGAGCGAGGTGGATGGGGTTTTGCTGTGGCTGCTGCAGCGTCATGCCAGCACTAGAGCTTTCTGAACCATTATTGTCTTGTATATGTTAGCATAATCGTGTCATATGTGTCTGTGCATTTTTGTATGTAGCTGTCCCATTTTCTCAGAGGATGTCACATTCATTAAGGGTAGGAACAGTGTCTGCTGCACCTTTATTATTCTGTGAGGAGGGATCACCTATTGATGAGCAGGGCTGCTGCCAGACAGAAACTTGAGCGGGCGCTAGTTGAACGTTCGGTGATCCCTAATCACTCATGTCTTAGCTTATTTTTTCTTCTTTGGATCCATTCATCCTTCATGGCCCCTACTACCTTCATGCTGGCTTTTTTTTTTTTTAATTTATTTTTGACACAGGTGTAAAGGCAATCCTGTGGTGGATTTTCTTTCTTCTTTTTAAAAATTATTTATTTTATTTATTTATTTTTGGCTGCACTGGGTCTTCGTTGCTGCACTCAGGCTTTCTCTAGTTGCGGCGAGTGGGGGCTACTCTTCATTGTGATGCGTGGGCTTCTCATTGTGGTGGCCTCTCTTGTTGCAGACCATGGGGCTCTAGGCACGTGAGCTTCAGTAGTTGTGGCACGTGGGATCAGTAGTTGCGGCTCACGGGCTCTAGAGTGCAGGCTCAGTAGTTGTGGCACACGGGCTTAGTTGCTCTGCAGCTTGTGGGATCTTCCCAGACCAGGGCTCGAACCCGTGTCCCCTGCATTGGCAGATGGATTCTTAACCACTGCGCCACCAGGGAAGCCCCTACCTTCATGTTCTTTTTAAAATAATGCATATACTTCTAAGCAGAAATCTTTTAAACTAAAGATTGAACAGAAACCCAACTGATAAAATAGATGCATGTAGAACAGCCTTGATCAAAGCAGGGGCTGGGGCATAAAGCACCGGCCACTTGGCCTCCTCTTTCCCTTGTGGTAGGTCTCTGAGCGAGCTCCCCGAAACCCTTAGAGCTCCCACTGAACAAAATTTGAAAACCCTGGTATAGAATGATGATTCCTAAAGAATTGTAAATTCTGAGTTCTTATTGTGACTTGCGTTTCTACTAGTAGACAGTAAGCAAATCACTAATTGCTCTGAGCCTCAATTTTTGCATTTGTAAAAAGTTGATGATAATATATTGCCTTGCTCAACCTACATCAAAGTGAGGCTATGAGAACGAAAGAGGTCATAAATGTGAAAGCCCTTAGCCTTTCTAATAAAATCACCCTTTAGATTATTGAAATCACAGAATCACAGACAGTAACATCTTGCAAGAGTTACCTGTGATACTCTATGTCCTTGATAATATACCAAGTCTCAGGTCAGTGGCCACCCACTCCCTGTTCATATTGACAAGGACACTGTGAGAATGAGTGTGGCATTTTCCAACATGTAATGGGACAGAAAGCCCATATACAATGACCTGAAGGATGATGACTAAGCATAGCAAGAAAGAAATGAAAAGTCACAATGGACTATGGGTTTTCCTGGCCTTGGCAAATTTCTCCTGGGGTTAACAAAGTAAGAATGATACTGTTTATATAGTATGATGTGCATGCGATATGCAGAAATAATAAATATTTGGAAGTGACAGATTAATCTCAGTTTCACTTAGTGCCAAAGTGTATCTGACTTGTAGAATCCACACTGTAAAATAACAGGATATAAGAAGACTTAAAAGAAAGCAGAAGAAAATAGGACAGGGAAAAGTGAATACAAAGTATTTGGGCTATTTAACTTGAAGAAAAAACCCTGAAGAGTGATCTGATAATTGGTTTTTAGGACACAAAGACATTTATTATATAGAGTACAGTCTGTGGCTAGATCTTCCCAAAGAATTCACAAGTCTGTTGGAGCTCACAGACCTTGGCCTTCAGGGAGAGTCATAGAAAATGGAAGAAGGAAGGCAGCCTATCAGGAACATTGACTCCTCTGCCATCAAGTCCATTTGGTACCTAAATCATTTCAGAGAAATGAAATCTCACTCATTCTTAAAGAAATAGAATTGATCCTAGATGGGATTAAGGATGGAATGACATGGAGGAACTGGATCTGAAGCATGATCTTGAAGAAAAGCTGGTGATTGACACCAGGAAAATTCAGAGCCAGGAGGTGGGGAGAGGCAACTTCTTAGCAGCTCTTAAGTCTTCAGAGATGACAGAACCTGCTTCAGTTACCTGAAGAGATTGGCCTCCACACAAGATAGATAAGGACAAAAAAACCTCATAATAAGCAGCTTTCCTTAATTGACATGTGGGATGGTCCTGGCAGACAGAGAAGCTCAGCCTACATCAAGATAAGCTTGGCTTGTGGTCAGGCTGAAGGGCTTGTCTTGAGTTGTTTCAAGTTATTAGAAACAATTTCCACACCGAGAAGCACAGAAAGGGAGAAAAGATACACAAAGCACAAAATGTCCTCTGTGGGTTTATAGACTTTCCACATCATTAATGCACAGGATTCATCACATTTTGTAGAGTTAGTCCACATGAGACGAATGTATGTTTATACTTCTGAAGGTCAGTGTCCCATATACTGTTCACTCAAATCCCACATACTGAAGGGCAGGTTGGAAATACATCCCCCAGGCAGGCCAGATCAATTGCACGTCTCTTAGGCCATAGACAGATTTCCTGGGTAGGATATTGCTGTCTGCCTTCATAAACCACTGGACATAGGCCTGACCACCTTCTAGGTTTCCAGACTTATTTGAGAACAGAACATGAGCTAAAGATTTAGCAGGGTAAGAAACAAGATTTAGTAGGTATCATATTTTGTTGTATTTTCCATTCATTTTTCTTTTGGGAAAGATTTTAATTGTCATGTGGTCTAGTTAAAAAGAAATTTTACAGACCCCTCTAGTACATAAGACTGGAGAACATTTTTTATATCTGCTTGCAACTATCAGACGAAAGTTTAAGCAGCTCTCATGCTTTTTATAGTGAATTGTTAGGGGTCTTTTAAAAACCACCAAGAGTTATGGTCACCCTGTCTTTACTTCTTTTATTCCTTACTGTACGTGATGATAAACCATTGTCTAGAGTGATCTAATGTGTACTTGTGTTTCAAGTCCACGTCTGTTAATTAATTAATAGAGAAAACATTCTTCTTTACAGAGTGGAGTCAGTATACATCACAGGTTAGCCTCAGAAAGTGTTTGGTTTCCTGGAATTTTGTTCTGCTCTAAATCAAGATTTCAATGTGAAAAGTTTAAATTTCCATGGGTGGCTTTGCATTAGTCAGAACTGAAATAGAGTCTGTTACTTATAAGAGGTTGTAGAGAGCAACTAATTCAAGACACCTGGGAGTTTTGCCCAACATAATCCAGCTGGTTAATGGAACAACTAGGACCATAACATGTTAAATTTTCTTTGCATGTAATACATCACGGTACCTTTGTCATGCCTATATCTGGATAATCCCAACATGGAACTAGACTCAGAGGAGTATAACTGGGATGCATTTGAGCCTATGAAACACTAGGTGGAATCTGTCTCTGTGCACTTGATGGGTAGACAGAGAGTGCTTCAGTTAGACTTGTGCATTGAGAGAGGAATGGACAATAATTTGCAATCTATGATCTTTGTTCTTTTGTAGAGTTGTGTGAGCTAAAATGGCACCTGTGGCTCAAACCGGTGTCAGTATAGCAAGTGCCATGTAGCAGGTTCTTGGTAGAAATAAATACTCTTTGTAAGGACAGCAATGTCAAGGAAGTATTATTTACCTAGCCTTCTCACCTTGGACATGAGATATCTAGAGGGTTTTAAAAAGTTATGACTTTATGAAGATAATCAGAAGGATTGGCTGAGAAGTAATGAACCCATTTAATGGAATGAGAATTATGTTGTTATACTGCATAAACTTTGAATGATAACAAGTGGAGGTGTGATATTAATTTCCAATGTCCCATTAATAGAAATTGGTAAAACTATGTAATCAGTGTAGGTAAGGGAATGATTTCTCTTCTGAACTAGTCTGGTTTTCTTAAATTTTTAGGTTCTAGGGATCACACTGTAGAAGGATTAAGGCTCTTCTCTTCCATGTTTAAGCTGGTGGTGTCTTGTTCTTGAGTCAGGAATCTCTGCTCCCCTGCAAAACCTCCTATAAAATCCCTGATGCTTGTTAAGTCTCCCTGGAAGTTCTTATTCTTCTGTCCTCAGCTCTGCAGCTATCTGTATCTTTACTCAGAGTACAAGGTTTAGCAGGATGGTTGCCTCTCTTATTCAGCAATTTTAATTTTGCCTCTTTTTGTGGAACATCTGTAACTTTCACATAAAAGCTGAAAACTGGCCCCCTATGTTACGGAAATGTAGATGTCAAGTTCTGCTATCAAAGGGAGCGAGCCTGTAGACAGATCCTGGATCGTTGGTTATTACCAAAAAATGAGCTCACTACTGACTCTAATGGATTCTTAGCCTTGCTTTGTTCCTGTGTTTTCTCCATCATCTTAATAACCATCATGTGATGATATTACTTTAGAGGAGGAAAAGAGGACTTTTCAAAATTTTGACCAAAGTCAATGTCAGAATCTCTTGCTAATGAGCCCATCATCTTTCTACAATCAGAAACAGCTCCGGTATTTTACTCTTTAATAGTTTCATCCTACTTGAGCACAACCACAGGAATCTCTCTTTGCCCCCAAGCTGGGAGCTAGGGAGGATTGTTTAGGTTGCCAGTGCTGCTCATGGTAGGTGTGGTGGGAAGGCTGGTATCATGCTGATATTGGCGGAAGGTGCAATTTGACTCATTTAATATATAGGATGGTTTGCACCCTGTATTAAGGATGGTATGTTTTAAAACTGAGACATGGAGCTAAAAAAACTCACAAATACTGTTACCAAATTTTTTTTAAAAATATATATATATATATTTTTTTTAATCTTTTAATTTTATTTATTTATTTATTCATTTTTGGCTATGTTGGGTCTTCGTTTCTGTGCGAGGGATTCCTCCAGTTGTGGCAAGCGGGGGCCACTCTTCATCGCGGTGCGCGGGCCTCTCACTGTCGCGGCCTCTCTTGTTGCGGAGCACAGGCTCCAGACGCGCAGGCTCAGTAGTTGTGGCTCACGGGCCTAGTTGCTCCGCGGCATGTGGGATCTTCCCAGACCAGGGCTCGAACCCATGTCCCTTGCATTAGCAGGCAGATTCTCAACCACTGCGCCACCAGGGAAGCCCCTGTTACCAAATATTGAGGTAGGAAATTGTAACCTGCTAACAATGTGAATTTCCATTAGTGGGTATCCTGTACACCTTAAAAAGTAAATATTAAGTACCAGAATGCTGCAAATTTTACAGAGAATTGTGAGAATAGATGAATAGCATCAATATAAGGAAAAATCTGAAAAAAGCCTTGACAAAACCCCAAGTGCCAAATGTGTTTACAATGCTCTGTAAGGGAAAGGAGAAGCATGAAGAAAACTTATAAAACAGAGAAGGGCAAACAAAGGCTTGCTAACATTCTTGCTGCCATTATCCTAGGGCTAATGGCTGTATATAAGACATGTACATTCATCTACCCACGACATCTGTGCAGAACATGGGACAGCGCATCCCTAAGTCTGTGACTGCTTGCCACGCTGTACTGGGGAAAATGAACTCCTGATATTTGGGAAGAAACAGATTTTGCTTTTCTTTGGCAAAGCAATGGTATGCTTGCCATCTAAGGTTCTTAGCTACTTTGTAGACAAACAAAAGGAGTCTATTGCTATGGGCTGCGTACAGAAACAGAGAAATTGTTTTTGAAAAAAACATATTTGGTGCATGTATATGCTAAAGGAAAGGTTCCAATTGCAACTTTGCAAACATTTAGGATGGCTTTTAACACTTATGCTAGAAGATGTAAAACCACTGGAGTTCTTAGGGTTTTTATTGTATGTAAAGGAAGAAATGAACAGACTTCAATATCAGCCTTTCAATGGAGAAAATCATACTATGCTGGGATAATCAAATACTCAATCAGTGAAGGACTGTGAGGACCTTGAAAATATAATAAAACCTGAACCTAAGCTCTTGCTGGTTGTTTCTGATATAGTCCCTTATCCTTGAAAGCCATACTCTCTCTCTCTCCAGTTAATACATGAAGTTCGCTTCCTTTGTATGGCTGCACATCAGCCATTGCAGTGATCAGAGAGGAAATACTGGGTTTTTAAAATTTTTTATTTGTATTTTTAATTTTTTAAAAATTTTGTGACACGGGTGGGAGCTTAGGAACTATACTGAAAATTAAATGCTGGGGGCCCCGAAGGAAATGCTTCTCTTGGTTCTGCTTTTGAAAATTGCAATTGATCAGTGTGATGATGCTGCATTGCCAGTATGTTTTCTGGACTTTGCATGACATGTATTTCCTCAAAAAGATGAATGCCTTTAATAAAAATGAAAGAAGAACCGGCACAAGCAGAATATTAGCCAGAGTACATTATTAAGCGAGTCTTCAGAGTCTCCAGGGAGAAAAGGCATTTAATAATAATATAACAAATATTTATTGAACACCTACTTTATTCCAGGCACTGTGCACACAGTGATGAATAAGAGAAAAGGCCATGGCTTGATTGGAGCTTATATTCTAGTGGATGAAGATTGACAATAAATAAGTAATTTAAAGGTTAAGTGTTTTATTCCAGTTATCTATTACTGTTTTAAGAGAGGAAAAGTATTTTTCCCTCTAACCATACTGAGTTCTTGGCTGAGACCTCCATAATAAAAGACAGATTAACAAGAGAAAAGCAAATAATTTATTAACATGTATCTCGCATATACTCGGGAAAGACCCAGGGAAATTGAGCCCCGACCACCAGCTTAAATACCATATTCAGCTAAAGATAAAAGAGACCAGTTGGGGGAGAGGGGAGGCCAGTTATGGGAGGTTACCAGGAGAAGTACTGTAAATAAGGGTAAGGTTTGTTATACAGGTTTAAGTGGACACCTTTCCACTGGCAGGATTCTCTTGTGATTTAGAGCCATCCGTCTCTTCCTGCTACAGAGAAGGAGACTCTTACAAATGGAAATTTCCTTTATAAATGTAACTTTCCCTTAAAAACTTCTTAACTTAACTTCTATCTTATTTTCAGAGCTTCTACACTGCTGTTTCTCAAAAATAATCAGCTCCAAATAATCTTTATGCCAAAGAGGCATATTCTGGGATGGCATATTCTGCTCTCCTTCACTCTATAATATATCACCCAAAACTTAGTGCCTTAAAACAACTGTTTGTTTTGTTCTTGATTTCCAGGGTTAGGAATGGGGTGGGTTTTGGCTGGGCAGGCATCTCTGATCCACATGGCATCAACTGAGATAGCTGGGCACGGAGGGTTTACTTCCGACACGACTTCTGTACTCACACGACTAGTGTCTTGGTGGTCTTGGCATCTTTCTCTCGCCATGTGGGGTCTCATCCTCCAGGATGGGGCTTAGCATGAGTGACTCCATCCTGGGCCCAATCTGGTTACTTTAACAGATTTCTCACAAAATGGTTGTCTCATGGTAGTCATACTTTTACATTGTGTCTGGCTTCCAAAAAATCACAAAGTTAGAATAGTTAAGGGTGATCCTGGCAGTGGTACAAGGACATTTTTGATGTATTCGATTGGTCAAATCAATCTCAGTGCCCACCTAAACTCAAGAGGGGGTTGAGAAATAGATTCTGTCTCTTAGTAGGTGAGTGGCAAAGTCACATTGCAGAAGAGCAGGTCTGTCCATCTTTGGAAAATACAGTGAGCTATATGCTTGAAGGAGATGAAACATAGGAGGGAGTGGGTGGGAAGAAAGATGGAAACTTTTTTAGTTAAAGCAGTAGCCATGAGAAGGAGGAGGAGAAGAGAATTCCAGTCAGAGTGCAGTCAGTTCTAGTTTGAGTAAGCCTGAATAGAAATGGCCAGTTTACACTCACATAATGCTCCATCAACAATATTGATGCTGGAGGTTGGCAAGCTAAAAGGCAGAAATTCAGCTAGTCTTATTTACCCACCTTCTCTGGACATTTGCTTCATTCGGTTCATCCTTAGTCATTTACATTCTTCTTTTCTGCCTAGTTATTTGCGGGAGGGGATAAATTTCAATGCTGACTGTTTAGATATGGTTGTGGTGCAAGGTTCCTAAATCTAACACAAACAAATGCAGATGTATCAAAATGGATATTGCCTGTAAATTCCCATGTTCCAAGTAAACAGAGCAGGGCTGTAGGTGGCAGCACTGTGAGATGGAGCAGAGAACTCTTCAAAGCATTTTATGATTATGTCCATCACAATCAAGGAGTTTTGTGTCTCTTAATGTTTTTGCAAAATCATCATGGATTATTGACCACAGCTTCTTAAAGGCTTCCCAGGAAGTCATGTACACCATTGGCAGGTTATGAGGTTATGTTAAGTAATTCTCAGCAGTTAGAGAATTCTTTTGATTTTCTGACACCGAATCCCTTCTAAATCACCAGTCCTCGTTCTACATAATGCCTTCAAGTAAACAGTCCCCAATGTGTTGTTCAACATCTGTTGTATCAATGGCTCTCATTTTTGTCTTCCTTTGGTGCATAAGAATTTCTGGTGGGCTTTTGAAGTGTACCTTCTGATTCAAGTCTGGAGGGAGGCCTAGGCACCTGTATCTTTAGAATACTCCAGATAATTGATGCAAGTGCTTAAAGGATATACTACTTTGAATTAATGGCTCTATGATTATTGGTGGCCACAGCATTAAAAAAAAATTTTTTTAGGCCATATCATAATATGAAATCTATGGTATGCTCAATATATTCAAAGAATATCGTTGCATTTGACTTTGATATAATCCTGAATAGACTGAGTATTATCTCACCTTCATTTCTGAAGGACAACTTTGATGTGTGAAGTATTCTTGGTTCACAGGGTTTTGTGAAGTTTTTTCCTTTTAGCACTTTAAATATATCATCCCCCTCTTTTTGGCCTGAAAGGTTTCTGCTGAGAAATCCACTGATAGCCTTATGAAGGTTTCCCTGTATGAGAGATTTTTTTTTTTTCTTTTGCTGCTTTTAGAATTCTTCCTTTGTCTTTGGTTTTAGACAGTTTTATTATAATGTGTCTTGGAGAAGATTGTTTTGGATTGAAATTTTGGGGTGATCTATTAACTCCATGAACTTTGATGTCCAGATTTCTCCCCTGATTTGGGAAGTTCTTAGCTATTATTTCTTTAAATAAGCTTTCTTCCCCCTTCTCCCTCTTTTCTCTTTCCAGAACACCAATAATTTGCAGATTTTTCTTTTACTAATATACCATGGTTCATGTAGGCTTTCTTTACTCTTTTTCATTCTTTTCTTTGTTCTCCTCTGACTGGATAATTTCAAAGTGTTCCTGTCTTCTACTTCACAGATTCCTTCTTCTGCTTGATCTATTCTGTTGTTGACACTCTCTATTGCATTTTAAAAATTTCATTCATTGTATTCTTCAACTCCAGAATTTGTTTGCTTCTTTTTTATGGTTTTTATCTCTTTGCTAAACTTCTCATTTTGTTCATGTATTGTTTTCCAGATTTCATTGAATTGTCTTTCTATGTTTTCTTGTAGCTCATTGAGCTTTGTTCAAACAGCTATTTTGAACTCTTTGTCAGGTAAATCACAGATTTTCATGTTGTTGGAATCGGTTACTATGAAACAGTGTGTTCTTTTGGTGGTGGCATGTTTCCTTGATTTTTCATGTTCCTTGAAGTCTTGTGTTGCTGTCTTCACATTTGAAGTAGGAGTCATCTCCTTCAGTTTCACTGCCTGACTTTGGGAGAGAAATACCTTCTATCAGCCCTTCTAGGGATTCTGAGACTTTCTCAGACCCTCTCTATGGATATCCCTGCACTACGCTTCATGCTCTATCTTATGGCAGAATTCCTAAACTTGTTTGCTTTCTTCTGATCCTGCAAAGCCAGGCTGAATGTTGACATCTTCTCATGTCCTTTTCCTAGGGTGGTGCTGAATGCTCAAGTCTGTGGTCTCTCCCGGACCCACAGATTTGGACCAGCTTTCTGTGTGTGCTCACTAGCTATCTGTAAAAGCTCACACTAACTGCCATTGGGAGAACACACAGGGAGCCAGCTGTGAGGTGGGGGTGTGTGTGGGTGAGGGCATGGAGTGCTGGGGTTGCTTGTGGGCCAGCTGGGGGGGATCTACAGGTGAGGAGTCCCCAGTGGCTTGGGGGCAGGCCTCTTGATGGAGTCGAAAATACCATTAGGAGGATCTATTCTGAGCCCTGGCTGCTGTTCTCCCAGCTGCTCAACCCCCCCACCCCAGTCAAGCAGCTCGCAACTCACTACTCTGGATGAGGTGAGAGAGAAATGGGGATCTTCGGCAGCCTCCTGCACAGCTGGGGAAGCTGGAGGCTCACTCACACATCTGACTTTCTCTGGCGGGAAAAATCATGGGCTGAGAAGGGCTCTCTTGTACTGGGCTGTGCTGCCTTGGGGGAGGGGTGATGTGGGTAAAGGTAAGCTCTTCCTCTTGCCCTCTTCCAGGGGTCCAGTCTTGGAATTTTTTGCTCCTACAGTGTGCAGAAACTTTCCCCCTAGGTTTCTGGACTTCCACAAAGGCTCGCTTGTCTGGTGGTGATTGTCTAAGTTATTATTCTCCAGGGGCCCCCAGGCCATGGCGGAGAGGGGCCGGAGGTAGCTTACAGGCACTTAGGGTCCACAGGGTCTGTTTGCTTATTACCTGATGCACAGATTGGCAAGATTCCTGGGGCCTTGATGTATGGTGCTGATGATAGAAGCAAAGCCAAATGGGTTGTAGCCAAGTCCTTGGGGGTATGGAGCCATTTCTGGGTCTATAGCCAGGACCCTGGTCAGCAAATCAGCCTCCTGGGTGCAGCCTGTCTTCTCAAAATGGCTTTCCTCTTTCTTGGACTGCACGGGGGTTTCATAATATCCTACCGGGATCCCACAGCTCCCACAAGTCACTTTTGTATGTGGATGGATGCCAAACTATTGTTGTTGAGGGGGATACAATCAAGGGATGTCTTACAGGCCAGCCTCTCAGACTTGGATTGTTTTTGTGAGTTGTTCACAGTCTGGTTGAGGGGAGGGGTGAAACTGAAACAAAAGCTCAGTACAGATGGTGTGAGAAATGTTAGATAAATGCAGACTTGGGTACCAAGGGAGCCAAGGAGAAGGGGATACTCTGACAATAAATCATGCAGCCAGCCTTGTCCATGGCTGCTCTTTGCTTGACTTCTAGGCCAGCTTAAAACTCAGCTTAAATGGTTTCAAATGCCTCATGAAATTTTCTTAGCAATGTCAGTCTCATATCTGTGCAAAGAAGTACTAGAAATTCTTATTGCTTGCAAAATTACATTTCTCATAAATGGTTGATGGTTTGCAATTACATTACTTGGTATAGATAACTTTAATCTATTCATATTAAGAGATAAATAATTGTGGGAGAGGTAATATTTTAAGCTGTATGAACTCCTTAACCTTAAATGTACATATACTTTTTGGAAAGTAGGTTCAGATGGTAGAAAGGAAAGAAAGAGTCTGAAGCCATTGGATACCTTATTAAGCAGGTGAGTGGAAGGTTGTAGAATAAAATAGGGATAAAGATAACCAAAGTAAAGGGGAAATATATAGAAAACTGTCCTAACTTACTTCACAACTTTTGCTTAAAGATCTCCCTCATACTACATGTAAGCACTGGTAAGCACTGCAGCTTTAAGTTAGTGATGACGTGGCCACAGAGAGGCTGGGGGCTTCAGCCAAAGTAAACCACATGGACAACTCATTGTCGCTCTGTGCTGTCAAGAACTATGACACTCCTTCATTGTGACCTGAGACCTGTCTTCTGACCTTGTCTCCTCCTAAAGCAGTTGCTTTCCCATTGATTCTCTGGCTTCATTCCCTCTCAGTCTGGTATCTAAGCACATGGACAGCTTTCTGACTGAACCCAGGCTTCTTTCTTGTGTTTTCTCTCAGAAAATCCTCTGGTTGATACACCTGAGGATTTTCACCTAGCAGTGATTCCAGGACCCCAGAGGTGAAGCACATTCAGAATTCTGGTTCTTGGGAATCATGATAATAATTAATCATACAACTAAGGTCCTATCTTATAATTCCTTTGAGAGAGAGTCAGTGTTTCTCAAAGGGTGGTTCATGGACCACCTGCATCAGACATCATCTGTTGGGGTTTATTGAAACTGTAGATTCCTGATCCTATTCCAGAACAAACATCTAAGGTGGACCCTGGGAATTGTTAGGTTTGCTGAAGTTTGAGAATCCTGGGAAAGCTACTATAGTACAATTCTATAGGACTGAAGCATTTGCAAAAGATTGACTAACATTTAAAAGAACCCCCCTCACAAAAACAGGACCCTCAAAAGTCACAAGGGGTGGGCAACAAACAGAGAAGCCTGAAGAGAACTGCAAGGGTCTGTTGAAGCAGAGCATGAGGACTGCATCCAGTGGGCACCCACTGGGGCTAGGGGAGACTTCAGGAGACAGCAGACCAAAGTGGGGATCACACATCACAGCTGCCGTCCCAACAAGGGACAGTGTGCACACACACACTGGGTGGAAGTGGCTGCTGATTCCACATCAGGGTTGATTTTCCACTCCATTCCATGCGTATTTTACTGAGCACTTACAGTGTATTTATCATTGAACTAACTACTATTGAGGTGCACAGAAAAGGACCAGGGCTTTGCCCTTGAAGAACTTGTGATTTAATTGGGGAGCTACTTGGAGAAGAGTCCAAGGAGGGCAAGTAGTCAAATGCTAGGATAGCATCAAATTCTGTGGCGTAAGCAGTGAAGGGAGAAAGTACGTATGATCGTCGTGTTTTCACGAGTTGTGATTACTGCTCTGATTGTCACTGTGGGCTCTGAGAGTTAGAGAAGGTCACACCTGTCTTTCATGTCAGGATCAGTGTCAGAAGCATCATCTTGTACACAGTTCCACTGCGTTTTCTCCTGCAGGCCTGTGGATATGGAGACTGCCAGGGACACTGGCAGTGATGGGGTGGCCTCGTGAAGCTTCCTTTGTCTAATGCTTTCTTTGCATTGTTGAAGGGCAAGACAAGTCTGTGCAACCTGCCATAATGAATTACAATTCCCCCTGGACTCCACTCAAATTAAATTCCTACTCCGTTAATTAATTTGTTGCGTCCTTGTTCTACCTCTTGCCATTGTTTTTGTCCGTATGGTGCTGGGTTATAGCATCAAATGATCAGCGATAGGAGCACCTGGCACATGGTGAGAGCTCCATGAATACCTGTTATTACCACTCTTGTTGTTCTTATCATTTCCTCCTCCCAATGTGCGAAGTTATATAAGAACACAAAGGCATGTTTCTTCTGGAATCCTAGGGTTGACGAGACATTTCAAAGGTTATGTAGTTTAATTTAATTAATTTGATATTAGAATCCTAATTTGATATTAGAATCCTCTCTACGATATTCCTGACAAATATCCAACCAGGTGGCTCCATCAGTCCTTCTGTTCTTTCCAGCATATCTCTGTCTACTGGGTTGGCTCAGAACACAGCTACAGAACATGAGCAAGGTCCCAGGGAGAGATTTTTCCTCCGGAATCTTCCATACCACGGAGGGCCCAGCGGCTTATTTTATTCTCAGATGCAAAGCTGCCCACGGCTGTCTCGTGGCTCCATCTCTTCCTTAGCAGAAGCTAGGATCTAGCACTGGAACTTGAACTTGATTTACCAGATTTGAAGCAAACTCCTATGTCCCTGTACATTTTTTTTTCCTTCGGTAGAACTAGGAACAGGCCTTCACTGCATTCCCCAAACATACTTCTTCTGCCTCATGCTTTCAGTTATACCCCATCTGCACTCTGTGTTTGTGTTTGTGTTTGTGTGTGTGTGTGTGTGTGTGTCTGTGTGTGTGTGTCTGTGTGTTGAGGGGAATTTGTAGAAGCAGAAACTGAGGTTCACAGGATCAGAGCAGTTGGCTTGGGGTCAGAATATCTAGATTCAACTCTCAAATCAAACTTGCTGCTGGCCTCGGGCTGCTCACTTAATATGCCTGAGCCTCAATATTCTCATCTCTAAAGTGGAGACAATGATAATTATTATGCAGTTTCTGCAGCAATGGAGCGAGAAGCACTTAGTGCGGCACTTGCGTCTCATAAGGAGCTCATTTTAATCCCTCATGAACTAAGGCTTTCCTGGGCTTGGCTGAGGTTGTGAAGCAGGAGAGAGTCAACAGTCAGAATCACTGGCAAGAGAAATGCCTCCAGATGCTTCCACAAGGGTGTGGGGAGATGGATATTAACTCATAATTAGCCCCTAGTATCTCATTGTCTCGAGCAATACAAGAGGGGAGGACTCAGACCAGTCTTTAGAGTTGATGGTGTTCATTTCCTTTATCTCAGTCACGTGCACAGTCTCACTTGGATGACAAAGACCTGCCTGTCAGCCTTATCGTCCTTCTACTGCGTGGCGCTGCCTCTCCTTCAACCTGGTTGCTCTGAGGTATTTTTCTCAAGCTTATCTGCTGCCTTAAGTGTACAGTCTTGTTGGATGTGACAGATAAGCACAATGACAAAACAAAGCCACTTTGTTTCGTATGTAGGCCTAGATCCTTTCCTAGCACAGACGGGGGATTTCGGGGTGGGGAGAATGAGCCCACAGGCTGTATTTGCTGCCCCCTTCCCCCTCCTCGCATCCCCAGTGCAAAGCTGCCAGTATCCATCACGTCACATCGCTCCCTTTCTCAACTCCTCAGCCCCCAGGGCCAGGGTGAGGATTTGCATTAATGTCAGAGGAGGCCAGGTTCAATGTGAATTCTTGCATGTCATGCTACTAATGACCTTGCAGCTTCACTCAGAGAGTTTCCGCAGTATATTTCTCTTGTTCCTCTGTAAAGAGAATTCCACCTGTTTATCAGCTCCATCTTGAATGTACTGCAGACAGAGAATCCTTGTTTTTCTAAAGGGGGCAAAGTTTGAAATATTGACATTAGTCAAGAGGAAAGCAGATGATAGGTCAAGAAACCCTTTTAGCACTTGGGTGCTCTGCATTGGACAGTGGGGAAAAGCAGTGATAAGAGTTCAGATGCATTATGACAGGTAATACTTGGGAAGGTTTTGTGTCCAAGAGTGAGACCTCAGCAAAATTTCCTTTATGACAAAAGAAAGAAATGAGCCCTTCCTCTTATCTGACAGAATGATGGGTCAGAATATGCTGTGCCTGGGGCAGACTGGGCCAAGGGAAATGAATGAACTTGGGACCAAGACAGATGGTTTTAAATCTTGACTCTGCCACTTTGTGACCTTGGCTAAGTTACTTCATGCCTCTAAACCTCAGAAACATCACCCATAAAATTGAGGGTGAGGGGCATCATGTAGGAATTTGAGATTAAATAAATATATAATGTCACTTTTCACAGTGCCTGGCTTATATCTGCCATTGCTCTCTCCCCTTCCCGTCCCTTGACTTATCTTGTTTTGCCTTATCTTCCCTTGTCTTGCCTTTTCAAGTCATAGAAGTTTTCTTGGTGGTGAAGACAGTCTTACACACTTGCAGGAAAAGCAGCCACTTTCATCAAGCCATTTGAAAATTGCTGAGAGGCTTGTCTACTCAAAACTATACCTTCAGCATTCCCCCTCCCCCATCACTTTCCCAGCTTTATCACAATATCTAAATTCTTCTATCAGTCACTTTTGAGGAGGTGGTCAAGACACAGGAGGTTTCTGTTACATGAATGTTACCTGATTTTAAACACTAAAGGAAGTCTGACAACTAAGCATGGGTTAACCAATTTCAAGAGGAGGGAGAGAAATGGGTCACATGAAAAATTTGTTTAATGGAGGAGAGAAGGTGAGGGAAGAAGCAGAGAGTTAGAGCTGCCTGGGAGGAGAGGCCTTGGAAGTACCAATAGAGTCTCATGAACCCCCATGGGCTGGGCAGTGGTGGTAGGTGGCGTGAAGTAATGAGTAAGGTGGACCAAGGGCAGAGAACAACGAGTCAGTAGCACATTGACTTGGTGCCTACCGTATATGAGTTTGTGTCTTATCTTTTATGTGCTTTTATTCCTACATTTGCATCTTGGCTAACAAAAATGTAAATAGAGATAAAGAGGCTGAAGCTTTTTTTTTTTTAGCATCAAAGGTTAACCGTTTGGTAAATGATTACTTGGTATGCACTTAATGGTGCCATAGTGTCCAAGGCAGCCCATTTGAATGAACAGTATTTCCCCAGGAGAACTTTATTCACTCTGGCTTGATGGCGCTAGGAAATAATTTTAGCTTCTAGGCAATATATACTCCTTTCCCTCCCCACTCCACCTCGTTTATTGCCGTAAATCCCAATACAAGGATTTAAGCACAGAACCCAGGGCTATTTTATCTTGCTCATCATTAGTATTTATACACACAAATACGCACCTCTTATCAAACTGTACCAAAAGTAAAAGATGACAGTGAATAGCAACATATTAATGTATTTATATATAATGTTGGCATACTCTAAAAACACAGAGTTTGGGTTGTTAATAAAGTGTGATTGGTCTAAGAAATATTAATATGGTTCCATACAGCTTCTTGTTAATGTCTGAAAGTATTTCGGCATCTCATTTTCATTGGGAAAAGAGAGATGTAACAATTCAGGGTCTAATGGTCAAATGATTCTGCCGCTACCCAGATACTGTCATTAATGCACCATGATTATGCTGATGGATCTTACCAATTTTGTCAGTTCCTTCTGTGTCATTATTCCTTCAGCTGGTTAGTTTCTGGCTTTCATATCAGCCTCCCCCCGCCCCAACCAACTCCCCTCCAAAACCAGTTAACGGTGCTCACATTTCTATTGCTAATCTTTGGTTTATTAGATCTTTTCCTATAATTGCATTTCAGGGTTTCTACTGAGCTGCAGGAATAGTTGGTGTGTGTCAGGTATTATTATAAGACTTGAGGATGGTAATCCTGGGCTTTACAAGGTAAGACAAATGTGGTATCAGAGAAAAATAGAATGTTGATGGTGAGGCTTAGTAAGAAACATTTGTTTTCCTTCCAGCCTTGGTTGTTAAATTAAATTACGACTTTGAGGACCAGGGGCTCTAAATTCTTCCTTCCTGCCTTGAAAGTGTATTCAGCTAGGATTTTATGCTGGGTCCTTTCCCTTACTCTGTCAATGGCTGGCACCCTGATGAAGATTGCTGTCAGCCTAAGATAAATCATATTTCAAACATATTTTTTTTTCAGACTGGACAGCCAAAATTAGTGCAAGGAATGTCAGTCTGTTGCCAGATCTGTCAATATAGAGTTTAGATCACAGTTAACTGGTGCCAGTTTAGTTAACTACCCGACAAAAAGGGCTCATAATATGCCAGGAAGAATGATTTCATTCTTAAAATGATAAATGCTCAAAGCCAGCAGGGATGCTGAAGCCGACACTGGCCCTTTTAAAAAGGACTTGATAACATTATGGAAAAATGGAAGGAAGGAAATCTTGACCTGGAAATAGGTGGAGGTTGAAAAATTCTACCTTTATTTTACACAACTCATCTACTAGTATAAAAAACCCCGGAGCACCCTACGTTTGAAGCCATGCAGAGATTTGTCATGTGATAAAATAGCCTCTTGGTTAGTTCAAGCTGCTTCTAAAGGTTTTGTTGATATTCCAAGTTTCAAAAGGACAGAACGCAGGCTCAAGATGGTTTAGGAGTAGCTGTGTTTTGTTGTATTTGTCAGAGTAAGCTCATCTGTGTTAAAAAATAGAAGCAAAAAAAAAAAAAAAAACAGTGGTTCATACATAGTTTATCTCCCAGTCTTTCGTGAATGCAAGGCAGATATTTCTAGTCAGTCTGTGACTTTCCTCCATGTGACAATTCAGGGGTTCATGCTCTTTTCATCTTGCAGATGTACCATTTTCCAGTCTAGACTCTTGTGTTTCAAACTTGAATGCGTACATGTATCACTCGGGGAGCTTGTTAAATGCAGATTCTGTTTTGGGAGGCCTGGGGTGGCACCTAAGAGTTTGCATTCTAACAAGTGCCAGGTGATGCCAATGCTGCTGATTCATGGACCAGACTCTGAGAAGCAAGGATCTCTAGGGCTTCATCATCAACTGCATCTAGCCGGGAAAAGAGAAAAGAGCACGAAGCACATGGGGGTTTCTGTGGGGCAGGCTTGCAAGTGTCATATATCACATCTGCTCACATTTTTTGACCAGAACTCAGAAAATGGTTGCACCCAACTCTTGGGAGGCCGGGAAATGTAGGTTAGCTGTATGCTCAGAAGGAAGAGGAAACACATCTTTGTGAGCTTCCAGATGTCTTTGCCACATTAGGTGATTTCAGATGCTAGAGCTCATTTATTTTTATAATCTCATGATAATCATCCTATACAACAATTCCTCCTAGATTTTCCCTTTCCCTATGCTTTTTTAACATTAAAAAAATGTCGACAGTTTGCTGTCCTTCTCTGGGAATGATAATAGCTGGGCACTTGTAAATAACTCATCTTTGAAGAAGCCCAAAGTTTCTTTTGAGCCTGGTTTCATTAATCTTGTGCGTTTCACCAATCCCACCTCTGGAATGCTTAGGTGTGCAGAACACATGTGGCCTCTGTGTGGCAGTCAGGGTAGCGGCTCTGCAAGGTGTTGTGTCGCCACCTTCAACCTCCCCCTGGAGTCCTCTGTGGTTTCTTCTGACGGCAATGCCCATGGCTCTTCTGCTTCTCTCTTCTTATTGCAGGATTTGCATTATCCCTTAACCCAATAGAATTTTCTCCTAGCTCTATGCTGTGTTTGTATTCATACAGTGCATTTGTCCTTAAAGGATTCAAGATCCATTTAGACCACATAATTCATTTTGGATAGCTTGGTGAAAAGTAGCTGAAGTCAGGCTCCAAGGACAATTTCAAACAAATGCATATGTTATTGGAGCTGGTCTTCAGGCAGATACAGAGGGGAATGTCTGGGGGTCTGTGAGTGAGGCACTTGTTTGATTTCATCCTGTGGTCATCAAGGCATAATTCATAATTATGGTGCCTATAAGTAGGAAGACTTATTCCTACTATTTTTTGCCAAACTGGAGGGGAGAATAACCCAAAGCTTTTTATAGGGTTTGCAATCATATCTTTCCAACTTAGATGTGGTCTGCATGCTAAATAAGGTTATAGCAGTTGGTCGTTTTCCAAACCTAATATATGTGTTTAGGTTATAAAGGCTGCCTTGATAAAATGAATTTTTCTGCTGTTATTCATGTTTTCTCGCCTATACACCTAGATGAAATCACTTGGTCAGCCTCTAAGAAACCTATAACAAAGAAAGTTTAATTTTTCATTAATAAACTAGCAATTCCTTCTCTATTCCCAAAGGACACATTCTGTTTTGTGGTATTTTTGTACAGCTGTGACCTTAGAATATGTGTTAAAAAGCTGGGGTAGAAATTTCATTTGATTGCTCATGGGAGGTACAAAGCCTTCTACCTCAAGGTTCCCGACCCCAACGTGCCCAATGTCTAAGCTTCTGCAATTCCATATGTCAGTTTCTCTCTTTAATGGTGCCTTTTCTCACATATTTGGGAAAAAGAGAGTTCATTTCAGTTTACCTCTTGAGTCATCTGCTGTATCTGCTTCTTCAAGGCCAGTTCTACCTAGCTGGTCCCAGTTCCACTGTTGTCCTCCATTTGCTTTGCTCTTGATCCCTGTCTTGGACTCTTGGACTACAGTCCTCTCAGCAAGTCCCTCCCTCTGCATAAGCATCAGTAGAAGGGTGAGCCAAGCCAGACCATAGTTCCTTTTCCCGTCCTGTTCCTTAGTTTTTCACCCTCCCAAATGCATGCTGTATAGGTATATACAACCTGATTAACATGTTGGGAAAACTAAAAGGAACTACATCATAGGAAGAGAAAATTTTTAATTATGTGCCTCAAATGAGAGTTTCTATCATCCAAGGGAAAACCATACAGGCATTTAAATGCTTTCTGTGTGTTGTCTCAAGCAGACACCCCAGTTCCTATCTTGCTCCTTGATTGTATGTCCACCTTCTTATAAGGAAGAATGCCTCCTTCTTAAAAACTCTACAGGATGTATCTTTGCTTACTGTTAGGCTCAATGTTGCCCTGGATCCTTCTCTTTTCCTCATCTGGTAGCAGGACCCAGTAGTTCCCAGCAGTCCACATCCCTAACCTTTGAGATTTCAAGTCTTCAGTAACATCCAGTTACTGGGATCTGAGCAGGCTTGGCAGGAAAGTCTAAGATGAGCCTTGGCAATCTTGGTTCAGTAGAAACATCAAGTGGATTTAGAAGCTCCCAGTCTGGTTCCCTTCTAATATCTATGCCGGAGGGAAATGACAATAAGAATTCTTCTTGGTCATCCAGTCAGCAACTATTGAATAGAATGAGTCTGCATAAAATTACTGACTCCTCAAACAAATATTAATTCTCAAAAACAGTAGTGTTTGGGTCCGTGGTAAGCAGAATAGTATTCCATGAAGCAAAAAATCTAATCTGCACAGATTCCTGAATTATGCCTGTCAGATTCAGGAGTGATTTCTCCCTGACCTTGGATTTTTTCATCCTCCAGGTCCAGGTTAGGCCCTTGAATCTCCTCCTTAAGAAATGTATGAGAAACCGAGTCCATTACATTGAAGGCTACACAAATACCCAGACAAAGGTTTGAAATGACCACTTTTTGGTATATTAAGATTGATCACGTTCCTCATGAGTACATCCCCACCTGACTCACCTTGCTTTAGGTTTAAGGGAAGCATCATTCAGGTTGGAGTGGGGAAGTAGGGAGGCAGTGCTACCTCTTTCAGTGGCTTTGATTTACTCTTCTGGCATAGGGAAACAGCCATTGTTTGCTTGTGGAGTATTTGTAGACAGGTATTTGAAACATAAATATCAGCATAATTTTCACTCTGATGGCATGAATACATTTTTTAAAAAGTTCAAGGTGTTATTTAAAATCAGTATACTTAGGGAGACACTTTCTTCCTACCTTTCTGTTTGGGCTTCTCAATCAAGGCTAGAGGATATTAGCATCATCCAAGTTCCTAAACCAGGATATATATATATATACATATACATATATGTATATATATATTCAATATATGTATATTCAGTATATTGGAGTGGGCCATTATCTGGTCTAATAGCAACTTAGTTGTAAGAGTCATCAGTTTTGTGGGCCTACACTAAAAATAGTACAATTCTATTAATGTTGAGTTTCTTAAAACATTATATATGTCTTTGAAGTAAGAGACAGGAAGGAAAACTTGAACTTCAAGAACAAAATCTGACTTTTAGAAGTAAACTCTGAAATTATCTAGAAACCACAAATGAAACTGAGGGCCAGAAAGATTAGATTAATCTCCAAAATATATAAACAGCTCATGCAGCTCAATATTAAAAAAACAAACAACCCAATCCAAAAATGGGCAGAAGACCTAAATAGACATTTCTCCGAAGAAGACATACAGATGGCCAAGAAGCACATGAAAAGCTGCTCAACATCACTAATTATTAGAGAAATGCAAATCAAAGCTACAATGAGGTATCACCTCACACCAGATAGAATGGGCATCATCAGAACATCTGCAAACAACAAACGCTGGAGAGGGTATGGAGAAAAGGGAACCCTCTTGCACTGTTGGTGGGAATGTAAATTGACACAGCCACTATGGAGAACAGTATGGAGGTTCCTTTAAAAACTAAAAATAGAATTACCATATGACCCAGCAATCCCACTACTTGGCATATACCCAGAGAAAACCATAATTCAAAAAGACACACGCACCCCCATGTTCATTGCAGCACTATTTACAATAGCCAGGTCGTGGAAGCAACCTAAATGCCCATCGACAGAAGAATGGATAAAGAAGTTGTGGTACATGTATACAATGGAATATTACTCAGCCATAAAAAGGAGCTAAATTGGGTCATTTGTAGAGACGTGGATGGATCTAGAGACTGTCATACAGAGTAAGTCAGAAAGAGAAAAATATCGTATATTAATGCATATATGTGGAACCTAGAAAATGGTACAGATGAACCGGTTTGCAGGGCAGAAATTGAGACACAGATGTAGAGAACAAACATATGGACACCGAGGGGGGAAAGAGATGGGGGGGTGGGGGTGGGGGTGTGATGAATTGGGCGATTGGGATTGACATGTATACACTGATGTGTATAAAATGGATGACTAATAAGAACCTGCTGTATAAAAAATAAATAAAATTCAAAAAAAAATAGAAGTAAACTCTGAAATTATCTAGAAACCACAAATGAAACTGAGGGCCAGAAAGATTAGATTAAGTGACTCTACTGCACATGATTTAAAAACAGTTATGGTGGGAAAAGAACAGCAAGGCAGCAACAATCTTTTTGCATTGCCAGATCCTGAATTAGTCAGTTTAGGAGAGATTAAGGGAAACAAACAAACAAACAAAACAGTGGTAGCAGAAATTCACTAACTGAAATCTTATCCAGATTTGAATGCTGCTAAGTGATGTGGACATAACAGAACCATGTCCCAAACCATCTGAATAACAGAGGTGCTTCAGGAGCGATCTTAGGGGATGAGGAGATAGAGCGTTTCGCCCTGGGGCCCACTTTAATTAACACATCTGGACCTTTAATTGCTTTAATTATTGGGGTTATAAGACTTCACTTACACAGGCTTTTACTGTTTTCAAACATGCTCAAAATTTTAAAAAATTTAATATATTTCCATTTATGGACTGCAGACAATTTATTTGACTTGCAAACTATGAATATCTTTTTTATGCTCATTAATATGATTCCTGTTCTTGTAGTTATTCTTGTTTTTTCAACAATACCCTAAATAATTAGGCTTGTTGACTTCAGAAGATGATACAGTATATTTTTCTATAAATATAAGTTATATTGCCAGGCATTTAGGCAAAACTCAAAACTCCTAATTAATTACCTCTTGATTCTAACAAAAATCTATTGAAATATTTAAGACTGAATGGTTTACTTCTCAATAAATACATGTATAATTTTCTTTTAGTCTTTTCAGATTTTCTTTAGGTTCTAGACAACAGGTGTTTTTTTTTCGATCTTTTAAAATAAGCTCTTATTAATAAAGGATGGGGGATACTTTGTAGACATGAGACAAAATCTAGACATTGTGTATTGATTATGAATGCAAAATCTATAAAGTTTGAAAAATGGTCATTGAACCCAATATTCTTGGGATTCCCTATAGTTGACAAAGGATCTGTTTGGATCCTTCAATATGGTTCCCTGTGGCTTAGCAATTATGAGTGATTTTTCTGTCATCATCCGTAGAAGATAGAGCCCTTTAAGAGGACTGGAAACCAGAGGCAGGAGGGAGTGTGGGAATTCAAGTTCATGAAACCTGAGATTTCAGTTTAATTTTTAGGTCTCAAGTTCTCATAATCATGCTCCTGGACTAGAAAAGACTACAAAGAAGAGGAAGGGAAGAAAAGGAGAAGAAGACATTACTCAGTTGTTTTCATTGTGTCTATGAAGGCAGAACATCTGCTTTTTATCTGTAAATCATTTACTAATAAAGGAAGAGTCTCTAGATTTTAAAATGCCATGAGATCTAAAATTAGAACTTTCTAAACAGCGGTTATCAGGGCCTTTTCAGCCTCAAAGGGAAAAATATATTTATCAAATTCCAAAATATCTGATTGAGACTTGTATCTATTCCTAAGGATATTTGCATAGCCTTCTTGAATGATCAATTTTACCCAATAACTCAACACTGGGCCTGAAAGAGGAAAATCCTAACGATTGATTATCAACACCTAGTCACTAGACTTTAGATTGATTTTTTGAATTAAGCAAAATAATGTTTAATTAATACTACTTATGGGATTACTTATGGAAATACTTTTGGAATACCCATGGAATTTTGGGTTTAAATCTATTAACTAACAAAATGTTTCACAGTTTTACTTGGTGTATGTTCATGAGTCACACATTTTATTAAAATATTTCAACTTGTTCTCCTTTCTAAGGCAACTTTTTTGGGGGGTGGTGGTGAAGGGTCAGGAGATTTCTTAATGCAAAATTTACCATGGAAATCTTGAGGGACTTCACATGATTGAAGACAGGATCTTCATTCTGACAGTTTAATGCATTTTACATTATGATGGCATTGCATGCTTCACAGTTCCTGAAAAAGAGCTTACATTAGGTCTCTAAGTAGCTTCTTTTTCTCCCTGATTTCCTGATTTTTTTTTTTTTTTTTTCTCACATCAGGTCCCAGGAGGGGACCCATTTGTGGAGGGGAGTTAATTTTGCCGCTTGGGAAGGATGCTTGTGGTTCTTTGCCTTGAGATGATTCTCTGAACCATCTTAGTTACTTAAGAAAGAGTCCTGTACTGAAAGTGTTTTGTCTAGCTATGGAATGGCCTCGAAGATCAGCCCCTTGACTACATCCTGGTTCATGGCTCCTTGTAGAAATTCTATGTGTAAGTGATTCTGCAATTTTCCTGATGCTGGGAGTAAGGAAATGGATATTGACACCAGATTTCAATCTGCCCATCTCTCCCTCCTATTTACTTCCCTGGCATGTGAGAGAACACATGTATGTATGGTATGCACCTCATTTAACCAGGGGTACCCAAAACAATCTAAATTCTGCCCTAGAATCCTCCATTTATTTGTTGTAAAATTTTGGATAAATAATTCGATACTTGAGTTTCAGTGTCCTTATCTTATAATAGGGAAATCACAGTATCACTTATTAAATTCTTGCTCTATATATTAATTTATTTCAGTTCTTCAGTTCAGTAATATTAACCTGAGAAATAAATATTTCTAGTCCCATATTACTAATGAGAAAGTAAGGCTCAGAGAACGTAGCCCACTGTCTCATAGCTGGTAAAGGACTTAGGTTACTTTTGAGCCCAGTTAATGTCTGACTTCAAAACTAATGCTCTTTCCACTATGCCAGGCAGCCGCTAGAAAATACAACTGCTGTGCTGCATATTATTATGTAAAGTGCATGGAGTATTCTAAACTGCAGAGGGCTATAAAAAGAGAAAATATTTTATTATTTATTAATGTAATCAGAGTGTTGTTATTAATAATAATACTCTGACAGGATTAAACATCCAACATGTTTTTGGTTTCAGCTTCCAGCCTCCTTGAGCGGCACAGATAGCCTTGTCTAAGAGGCACTCTGTGTAATGTTACTAAATTTATTCAGAATTTTGGCAAATGTAACAGGGTTGAGAACAGCATGCATTGATGTATGTGACTTCGGCTGATACCCTCTTCTGGGATGGGTCATGATAAACAGTGTTTTTAATCCAAGTCAAATTATCTGTTTGATAACTAGTGAGGAGAGATGGACATTGTCTGAGGCAGTCTTTTAACATTCTGGGGAAATTATTTTAAACTGATGGATAAATATTCCCAGGAGGTGAGGGAATTCTAATTATGTTGTGAAAAGAAAAGCAGGGCAGTAACAACTTTTATGCACTGCCAAAGTCCTACGTCAGTTTAGGAGAGCTGAAGGCCAAAGTGATGGTATTTTAAAGGTTATAATAGAGTATGATAGAATTATAATATTTGGCTGTGGACCATTTTAGCTGCTGCTCCTAATCCTGCATATTTCCATTTTATCCCCAAGTGCTAAATAACACGTGGAACAGGAATTAAGTTTATTATGATAACTTCTGATTTTTTTGACCTGGGATAGCAAAGTCCATTGTAATTTGCATGGATTGCCTCTGCAGCTGTCTGTGTCAGAGCCCTGAAGAATTTGCACTAGTGTGATAAGAGGAGGTTGGAACACAGTGACCCAGCAGCTGCTCCCTCCCTTGGGATTTAAGTTGCTAGGCTCAAACCAGACTTCCTATTTGGGAAGGAGGAGTAGATGGATAGGGTTCAAAAAGACAGAACATTACTGCCAAGCTCAAGTTCCCCCTCCCTTAGGACACAGCCCCCCTTGTCAGTGACAGTCTCTTTTTCTGACCTCCAAAGGTACAAATTGTACATAACACGGGAGAGTATGCTGTTATTATCTTGTGTTTCTTATCTTTGTCTTCCCAATGAGATTTCACGTGCCATGGGGACCATTTCTCTCTTCTGTGCTTCTCACAGTGCTTAGTGCTGAGAGTACATAAGGCATGTTTTAAAATCTTGATTGTTTAATTAGTTACATAACACTTTTTTCTTTCATAAATCATGTTTGATCACACTTGGAGATATATTTTCAATTCTGTAAGTGATTCCAGTGATATACCTTTGGGAAAAGAAATTTCTTTGGAAAAACCTTCACAGATGTAATTTTTAACTTTAAAGTTCCCATCTTAAATCAAACTAGGCCAAACAATGACAGCTATCAGATAAGAATGCAATTTGTATTATTTGTGAATGAGGGAGTCTGAAAAAATTGAGTGCTCTTGAAAATAGATGATTGTTAAATATTTTTAAAAGAAAGCTTATAAGATGACAAAACTAACCTTTGCTTGAGGTAAGGAGAAAAGTCCGAGCAATAGAGAAGTATTTATTACAAAGGGAACATTCCCCCTCCACATTCTTCCCCCATGGGATAGATGAAGTTTTAGCCCCGTGACCTTTACTCTCTGATGTCACACCAGTGAATATGTTACCTTATTTGCAAAGAGCCTGTGCAAATGTAATTGAGGTCGCTATTCAGCTGACTTTAAGATAGGGAGAGTACCCTGGATTATCCAGGTGGGCCCAATGTAATCACATGAACCCTTAAAAGCAGAGCTTTCTTCCATCTGTGGGCAGAAGGGAAGTCAACTGATTGGATGATGGGGAAGGTTATTGTTTAAGGAGGACCAGAGAGAGAACTCTAGGAGCTAATACCAGTTCCTGGCTATCAGCCAGCAAAGAAATGGGTGCCTCAGTCCTACAACTGTAAGCGATTGAGTCGAGCCAACAACTTGAATGAGCTTGGAAGTGTATTCATCCCAGAGTCTCCAGAAAATAATTCAGGCCTGCCAACACCTTGATATCGGTCTTGTGTTAATTCTAACCAGGGGAACCAGCTGAGTCAGACTGTAACTGGACTTTGACCTACAGAACTGTGAGGTAATAAAATGGGTGTTGTGTTAAGCTGCTAAATTTGTGGTGATTTGTTATGACAGCGATGGAAAAGGAATACATCCCACATCTGTTCCCAGGGAGTTAATAGTTTGATGTGATCCTTAGACCATGGAATGGATTGAAACATTTCTGACTGAAAGTCTTAGTAGCACAATTTACTTTTATTATTGCTATGAAAAAGCCTTGCCAAGCAAAGCTAGACTTCTGCCATGATAATGCTGAATATTCACACTTTCCAATTCTGAATGCATGAATTCACATTCTCAACTAGTCCCATCAATGAGAATTTCTACTATGTAAATTTTTAAAAATCAGATGGGAACCTGCCTCGTTTATAATTGTCTGCCTTGGATGTCTACTGTATAATTTATTCCTTCTTTTATAAATGAACATGTGGAGCCATTTTACTTCTACTCTGGATGTTTTCTGGCTTCTATGGTGACAGAAACTCTGACTTAAGGCAATGAGCTTTTGATCAGGGACAGAAGGACCAATGTGGGACTCTTTCTGTTAAGGGCTCTGGTGTCAGGGTAATGTTCCGTGCAGTTCACTCCATCTTTCTGCTCAAGTTCAGGCTTTATTGAGGAATACCTAAGTAGATGACTAAAAATATAGTTTTTTTCATAGTGGGTGGGTGGAGAGAATAAAAATAAAGATGAGTTTAATGCAGTAGCCCTTAAACTTTACTTTTGGCCTTCCCTTGAATTAGAGTGTTCAGAGCCAGCTTCTGGGTTAAATCTAGGCTGCATTTCCGTAGTCATTAAACTAAAGTGGCTGTTGACCTGTTTGTTCATCCACCCGTGTGTTGCTACGGGGTTTATCACTACAGGTTAGCAACCAGTGATTGATGGGCTGGACTTTGGACTTCATTTGACCTAATCACAAGAGTAGTGGTGATGGAAATTTACCTAGTAAAAAGATAACGTCTTGGACTGTGACTCAGGAAATGTGTCAAAATGTTCTTCCATCTTATGGCATTTTAAACTTTCTGTTTTATTCCTATAAATACATCAGGTCATAATGGGTAGCCTAGGGTAGAAATGCTGACTCCAAGTGGAATACAGGCATATATGGGCCTGCCTGGTGAATGGTGAGACAGGTCTATTTGCATGAGGGTTGAGGAGTCTTCTGGAAGAGAAGGAGTCAAGAGTGATGGCTTTGACCCAGCAAGAAAGATTCTGAGTAGAGAGGATACCCCTTGATTTTGAAGCAAATGCTTCCTGGTTGGCACCGAGGGCTCCGTTTCCTCATTGGCAATGCCTGGTGGAGCAATGCAGCCGCAACCCTAGGCAGGAGTATGGCGCCACGTGGCAGTGTGGCAGTCTCTCTAGGAACTCCCAGAAATGCTGAGGAAGAAAGGAGACTTTAAGAGTTTGAAATGTTTAGTCAGTGAGTGGGGCAAGAGCTGGTGAAGTCTGAAATATCCGTGTGACCTTGACCTGCAGGTTCGTGAGACTAGGGAGACTCCAGACTCCCAGCCTCCAGGATGGCCTCCAGTGGTCCCTGCCTCCTGGCGTTTATGCCTGTATGTAGTCTCCTCCCACAGCTGACCTGTGAAACCAACAGGACATTTTGGAAATGATGGTGTGTGACTGCTCAAGGGAGGCCATAAAGGACATTGCAGCCTCCACCTTTCCTTTTCTCAGATCACTTGCTCTGGGGAGAGGAGCCCCTGTATTGTAAGGATGCTCAGGCAGCTCTACGAGAGTCCCCTCTGTCAAGGAAATGAGGCTTCCTGCTGTCAGCCATGTGAGTGAGCCGTCATGGAAGCAAATCTTGCCCCCTAGTCAAGCTTTCAGATGACTATAGCCCCAGCTGACATCCTGACTTCAGCCTCATGAGAGACCCTGGGTCAGAACTACCCAGCTAAGCCACTCCCAAATTCTTTTTTTTTTTTTTTTCTTTAACTACTAAGTTTCCGGTGCTCAGCTTGAGCAAGACAAAACTCCCCACCCATCCTCCAACCCCTTTTAGGAGGAATTTATTTGCTGCAAGCCACTCCCCAAATTCTTGATCCACAGAAACTGTGAGATAATAAAGGTTTGTTATTTTAAGCTACTAAGTTTGGGAGTAATTTGTTATGTAGCGATAGTTCCCCCCCTATATATGCATTCTTACAGATGTGTAAATCCTATTCTCCAGTACCTTCTCAAGTATTAATTTTTTGAGGGAAGAATCTATATCTGATCCATCTGGTTTTTTTTTCCTCCACAGTTATAAACGTAGTGCCTAGCATATTCTTCTTAGTATACAAAGTTTTAAAAGAAAAAGAACCGGTTGCCTTGGACAAATATCAAATTTCCCAATTCCTTTAAAATAGTATCTAAACTAAATTAAAATGTTTCATCCTGGTAATTATTGCTGTCAGGAGAATCTTGTCTGTGATATATAAGCATCTATAGGAGTAGAGCAGAGCTGGGACCGATAGGAGAGGTGAAGAGGAAAAACAGGACAGTGACTTTCCTTTATTGATGTCTCTCACTTATTTCTACTGCTCTTGTAGCTTTAGTTACCGCCGCCTAGTCATGCATTCAAGGTGACTGTGGTTGTGTGGTTCTGAGGAATACACAGCGAACTAAGATAGATAACTGGCTGGCTGGCTGGCTAGATAGGTAGGTAGATACATAGATATCCAGATAGAGAGGGGAAAATCTTTTGCTCATTGCCGTATCTAAGTTTTCTTTATCAGCACCACACTGGTGAGGAGACGTTTTGAGCTTTCCCTTTAAAAATCTTGTTAATATTTATCTCTCTCTCTCTCAGTTGATATATTCATCTGCCAGTCACGTACTCGTAACCTTGACAGCAACTTTCTGAAACTGACATTTAATATAATGTTCTTAACAATTCTTGGGGAATAATGAAAGATAGAATGAAAATTATTATTTGTTAAGTAGTCACTTTTGTTTCTCAAAACAATCTGCATTATTATTGTTTTATTAGTAAGGAACCTGAGACCTGGAGTCGTTCTGAGCTTTTTCCAAATGCACGCAGTGAGTTAAAGGATGAGGTGTATTTAGAACCCAGGCCTCCTAAGCCAGATATCCTACAGAGAGGACGTTCTGAAGCTTCTTTTCCTCTTACTCTTCTAATATGCAACGTCAGTTATGTGTGAGCAAGAAGAAAAAGTCAGTGGTAGGCTTCCTACACATATCTTTTTCCTAGTACATCAATTATGTACTAGAGTACATAGTATAGTAACATCGATTAGGTTTATTTTAAAGAAGAAAAGTGCTGTACTCGGCTTATTAAATAGTGGAGATCTTTTAGAAATGTTTTTATATTGGATGAATGAGATAGAAGAAGTGAGTGCTTCTAATTTTCCCTCAAAATATGGTCTGATATATGGTAAGTGTCACTAATGGACCCCAGTTCATCATCATCATCATCATCATCATCATTAACATAATGATGATAATGATAGGATAATAACAATAATGATAATAGATATAATAGAAAGAATCCCAGTCTGGGCCTAATCAGTGTTTACCCATGTATTCAGATGTGTCGGGAACGTCTGGTAGAGGGGGTGTCTCTTTACATGAGAGATCATGAGTCTCCAGGGAAGAATACACCCTGGAGGAAGACAAGTGGGGTGAACAAAACTGGTTCAAAGGTGATGGTCCAAGAGTGAAAAGGAAGGTAACCTTGGATGCCACCCGGTACATTATTCTCAGGCTGAGGTAGCTGCAATGTGGGAAGTAACTAATCCAAGAGGCCTGTGTACCTTCACTCTGAGGGCCAGTGGATGTTCCAGGGAGTAGTGGCTCTGGTGCTGGCAGCTCCTGCAGCAACAGGAAACAGCATTCTCTTCAGAGTGCTGGGAGAGCAGGCACTGGTGGCCGCTGCACAGGCTTGGTGGGGATTAGCTGTGGCACAGGGACCTTTAGCTGGTGTCCACAGCAGCAGTGGTGCCATCAGTGGACATTAGCAGGGTAGCTGATACCAAGGTAATGATATCAAGCAAGCTGATGCTGTGGAGAAGTAAGACCACTGTCTGGGGACTCCCAGACTCTTTGTAAGGGATTTGAGGGGAAGTAGCAACTCTAAAATTGGAGAGGGGTTGTAAAATTAGAGAAATTCTGGTTTTCTGATTCCTAGTTTGACAATATTTTTAATCAAGTCAGTGTGGACCTATCATAGGAAGTCATTATTAGAGAAATCATCGTCACAGCCCAGTCTATCCCTGTGTAGTCTCCATCCAGGAATGTCAAGTTTGCTCCTGAAAGCGTCTCAAAAGATCTCAGTAATTAAAATAATCACAGTACAAGGTATGCAAGTAGAAACAACAATCTGATACCTTATTTCCTGTCAACTCAATAAGTATGTTTTAAACCTGGTAATATTACAAGTTGTAATTGTGTAGGATGACCTGTTTTTTGCACCTTAGCTTGGTGATGTCTCTCTGACTCTCTTCCAAGCTCTTGCTTTCCAGGTGAGGACTGAATGGATCTTCTGATATAATAATAATAACAACAACAACCACAACAATAATAAAATACCAACCTTGAGGTCTGAATCACACCCCTCCCTGGATCAGTGACAGTATATATACTGTAAGATTCCAGGTAAAAGCAACCACATTCAGCTTCTGTTTAGCCACAGAGCGAGGATATAGACTTGTGTGGTGGAGCAGGAGGCACCTTCCTGTTCCAGGTGATGTTCCTCAGGTGACCCACAGCTGAATCTGTCAAGAAGCCTCCCCAAATCCAGTTTGCTGATCTCTGGGGTCACAAGTAGGCTTGGATTAACAAGATGTGTCTATGTACTGCCCACTCCAATGGTGGTGACAACATGGCCCTGTGTGTGGTGACATGAGGTTTCCGGGACTTCCCGAGGAGTGGTGGCCACCGCAGTGGAATAAGTAAGAACGTGGGCTTTGCAACCAAACTCTTCCGGCTCAAAATTGCAACCCTGCCACATATGAGCTACCTGACCTTGGGCAAATGGGCAAATCACTTACCTACTCTTTGCTTCAGTTTTCTCATCTTTAAAATCAAATATCTATATTGTCAACCTCACAAGATTGTCATAGAGATTGAGCGAATTAATAAGATAAAGCTCTTAGAATGTCGCTTGTTTCATTGTAAGCATCTAATAAATGTTAGTTTTATTACTATTTTAATCATTATTCATTGGCCAGTTTAACCTGAGCTGATATTGATGAAAACTGTATCTCAGAAAGGTAAAGGTCATTGTAGCTCTTAGAATTTCAACAGCAGGAATTTGTGAATATTCTCACTGGGGCCTTCAATTAATGGGTTAAGCCTAACAACTTCCAGTTTCTTTGTCTCCTCTTTTCTTGTGAAATTTCACAAAGAGAAATAGTAAAATGGCCTAACTTGGATCAAATGTCCACCCTTAGCTTAAATAGCTTTGGGCAGGATCATTAAACAGAGACATGAAAACTGGGCCCATCCCTGGGGGGCCAGTCTCAGGAGTCATGGTAAGCTGGTGGCTACCCCATCCGTATCTGTTAAATTAGGCCCAGCAACAATCACAGAGGATCTGTTTCTGTGAATGTCTGTGTGTGTGCTGTGTGTGCACACGTGTGTGAATTGTTAAACAATATAGACAGACATCTGTAATTGACATCATGCGTCATTTAACAAAACTGCTGGTTGGACCAAAACTAGCACAGGCTTTCCAAAGAGCAATTTCTTTCTTTTTCTTTTTTTTTAAGTGATTCAATTTATTTACCTACTTGTCAAAGAGCAATTTCTTAATTCCTAGCAATAACCTTATAATTTTTCTGGATTTTGACCCAATCATTTTAATTGTAGGAATTTATTCTTAAGAAAATAGAGGTTATTGTAAAAGATTATTGTAAAGACACTGTTATGAAGATATTCATCAGAACATATTTATAATATATACATGGAAAGAGCATAACTATTCAACTAGTATACGGTAATGGTTGAATAGATGTTGGTACATCTACGGATGTTTATTCTCAACAGTCAATGAAAATGTTGTAGAAGAACATTTAATAATAAAAATTTTGTTCACAATATATTATTAAGTAAAAGAGCGTGTTACAAAGTGGTATGTGGTATTATTCCATTTTTGTAAGAAAGAATAAAAGACGTGCACATAGAAATAAAATTTTAAGACATGTAACAAAGTGATAGTGACCATCTTGGAGTAGTGAGAGTACAAGTAATTTTTATGTTTTTTTTCTTATCAGAAGTTTCAGTTTTTTCTCAATAACTATGTTTTTCCTTTTGTAATAAGAAAAAAAAATGCACAGAGTAATTTAATGTGAATCTGTGAGCCACCAGATTTGGCTAAAAGCTGTCTAGCAACCTACACCAAGACAGGAATATTACCAGGTCCCTGTTTCATAAAAGAAAAACAAATCCAGTTGCCTGGGGAGAAACACAGTTCCTTCTAGCACTAAGACCTATGAAAAATTTATCCTATGGGTCCTCTTAAAGAGGTTATGGGTGGTATAAGAGACAATGTATTTATTTCACATCATCCTGAGAGCAAATATAGTGCTGAGCTTTACAGGGTTATTTTTCATATTGTTCCTCAGTATATGCTGATGAGAGATAGTTAATGCACGTCCAGAAAAAACAAATTTAACTAGGAACCGATATGACGCTATCCTATTACATAATTTGTTTATCGGGCTTAATCTGGTAAAGATTTTTGAATAGCTAAAGGAATAGATGGATTGCATATTCTTCAATCTTCTACTGAGGAACAAAGAATTCAAGGTTATTAGCCTCGGCAAGTAGCAGGGGTTTGCAATTTGATCTCGTCTGTTACCTTATAGCTTATCCTCTGGCTGTTAGCTGAGCAAAATCTCTGACACGAGGGAAAACCGTCACCTCTTTATGAAAGTTAGGAGCCAGACAAGGAGACATGCCTAACTGGAGGCTCTGGGCAAAATATGGTCAAGATAATCCACAGACTGTAAATTTTGAACCACTTTAGCTCATAGACAAATAGGAAGACAAATTGGGCTCAAATATTTTCTTGTAGGACAGTGACACAATACATATGGCCCAGATGGTTTTGTAAGCAGAGACAACCAAATACCTCATCTATTAAGACTAAACAGAACCAAATAATAACAGCTACGTTAAGAATCCACAGAACATTGACATGAGCAATATAGTTTCTTGATGTGTAGTTTAAGACAAAATGATTGTAAATCTGGTTTAAAAGAAATGTGTGCTTAGATAACTGAGTTGAATTACTTAATTTTAGGTGAATTAGATAACAGAGGACATTTACCTAAAAGAATTACCTTTTTCAGAATGGTTTATTTATGGTTCTTCTTTTTGATATTAATTAGTTAGTTGCTATGGCAGCCGTTGAAACGATCCCCAGTTCTTTACCGTAACACTGTGTTATCCACAGTGAAGAAGACGCATCCTCTCTGAGACCTGCTGGTAATCGTGCAGGGAGTTATTTGCTATAACCATTAGGGAAATATCGTGTGGTATATTTCCCATATCTCCTTTTCTGCCATTCAAAAACATATTTATTTTATACTGGGAGTTCTGTGCTATTTTCTGACCAAAGAGATAAACTCCCAAAGTAGTAGGCTCTACACTGTTTCTCATCTCGCAGTCAGCTTTATACAAAGACAGAAGTAAAGTGCCTGCTGATTTTGCCCATGGTCAAAGGAATGTAAGGAGGAGAATATGGCACCTTCCTTTGGTCGTGGGTTTTCTTGCGTATATTCTCTATATGTCTGTCCTCACTGCTTATCAATTAAGTGCCATGATTATGCCTGTTGCAAGAATAAAAATGCTTGCACTGTTGATTGATTGAGCGTGTGAACCATGAACTACTGCAATGCTTGGAAACTCAGCGAATTTCTTCATGATAATTATGGTTACAATGCTTAAGTGTTACCAGGTGTATTAAAAATCCAGATGTTGAAATGGATGGCTAGTGGGAAGCTGCTGCATAGTACAGGGAGATCAGCTCAGTGCTTTGTGACCACTTAGAGGGGTGGGATAGGGAGGGTGGGAGGGAGGCTCAAGAGGGAGGGGATATGGGGATATATGTATACCTATAGCTGATTCACTTTGTTGTACAGCAGAAACTAACACACCATTGTAAAGCAATTATACTCCAATAAAGATATTAAAAAAATCCAGATGTTGGACAAGGCAGTCTGGCACAGGGCAGTCAGAGGCCCCTTGATCATATGGCGAGTTGCATATTTTCTGTCAGTTTCACTTAAAATTTTATTCGTGGAAAGGGTGAGAGCTGGTAGGTATGCATTTGAATTGGAATTTGGCAAATTATACTTGTTTAAAATATATGGGTATAAGCCTTCTATTATACACTTCTTGTGACTGGCCTGGATTACTGCAGCAGGCTACTAATTGATCTCTCTGTTCTCTGCCCTGCTCTCTTGTAACCTAGTCTCTGCGCTAAAGCCAGAAGGATCATTTGAAAATGCAAATTATGATTATCTTTCAATGGCTTGCGATTGTCTTCAGGCTAATATCTGGACTCTCTCATGTGTAAAAGGCCTGTTGTGACCTGGCTTCTGCTTATATCTCAGCCTCATCTCTGGGTTTACTACCCCACCCATCTTCATGTCCCCCACAAAGATGCTTTGAAACTATAGTGCTGTCTCTCCCCTGGTGTTCTCATGACCTATTCCTCTACGCATAGCAATCACCACCACCCAGCCAGTTCTCCTGGCTAAATGCTTGCATATTAGTCTTCATCAGGGCTCCCTGTACTTGAAGTCTGAGTTAGGAACCTTTCCTGTGTCTCCTACACAAGCCCAAGAGCCCTCTGCCTTCAGTGGAACTATGGTCATTGCATTTTCAGTGGTTCTTTTTTTTTTTTTTCTTTTTCATCATGCCTAGAAGTTTCTTGAGGACATGTACCAAGTCAATTTAGATTATAGTGATATTTCCAATACCTACTTCAGTGCCTGGCATATATTTGTAGCTAATTCAATGATTTATTGGATGACTATTTGGCAGAAAGCTGTCAAAAGCACAAAGACAAGACTGTTCCTGGCCATAGGAATATGATAGGAGACACATTATTAGAAAGGACTTCCAGGCAAAGGGAGTTTCCAAATTGGGCTTTGGACAGCTTCAATTATTTTGAATGGGGAGGAAATGCATTTGAGGACACAGGAAATGAAAGTAAGGCGGAGAGCTAGGGAAAGCAGCAGTGTTTGGAGAGAAATGGCATATAGTTCAGTCTGACTGGAATTTAGGGTGGGGGAAGGGATTATCGGAGAATGTGCTAGAAAAGCAGATCTAGCCAGATTGTCGAGGCCAAGAATGCTGGCTCACAAAGAACACTGACTGCAAGCTGAGCGGGTGACACTTATTTTAACAGATTAACAGAGGCAGATAAAAGGATGTGGTCTTTTTTCATTGTATTGTGTCCTTCACCATCACTTTTAGGGACGTGTGTGTATAAGTGCCATTCTTATTTTAATAGGAAGATTTTAATAATGTTTATTGTGGAACTGCTGGAAAACACGAAGTTCTGTGTATCTCCTGGAGTCATGCCTTATGTATCGCTGATCCTTGGTGCCTTTTAAATACCATCCAAAATACTCCTCAGAATGAAGTGAGATATAAACAAATAAAATATTTCAGATTATGTAGTTACTGAATAATATAGATGAACATAACTGGAAAGCTTCTGCCGCTAGTTTTCATAGTTAATCCTTGTCAGGGGAGTTGTGGCCATGGAGCTTGGCTATCCTACTCTACCACAGCCAGCTTCTTCCTAGAGATCTGCTATGGGTTTGAAGCTCTTCATCTGAAGACAGATGCAGGGTGGGGAGTCTGGATAACGTCCGGAGAAAAGCAATAAAAATGATTAATAGCTTGGAAAATAAGACCTCAGAGGGAGGTTTAAAGAAGTTGAGAATCTTAATCAATAGCGAAAGAATGGCTTAAATGTCTTGAATCACAGGATAGGTGCTTTTTTCTTCATTTTCACAGTGAATACATGGAGAAGTGGGCTTAACGTGTAGCAAGCAAATTCATATTAGACCAAACAGGAAAAAATACTCACAAGTATTAACATTGGTTTAACACTTACAAATGCAGACTGAATTATTCATTTAGAATAGAGTAGTGATTACCAGGAGTTGAGGGTTGGGGGAAGTGGGAAGATATTGGTCAAAGGGTACAAACTTCCAGTTATAAGCTGAATAAATTCTGGAGATCTAATGTATAGCACTAGATTACAGTTAATAATACTGTATCATGCACTTGAGAGTTGCTAAGAGAATAGATCTTAACTGTTCTCACCACAAAAAAAAAATGGTAATTCTGTGACAGGATGGAGGTCTGGTGGTAATTATTTTGCAATATAATTATTTTTCAAATCAACATCTTAAACTTACACAAAGTTATATGTCAATTATATCTCAATAAAGCTGGGGAGAAAACGAGAATAGAGTAGGTGCCTGTCTGGGACGTTTTAGACAAAGTAGTGAAGAACTGTATTTCCATTGATTCTTCTGTCCGGGTTTGTTGTTGTTACTGTTGTTTAATAACATAAATTTCTGAAAGATTTATGTGTCACGATTGGGTTTTCTGGAAGCAGATACTGAGGCAGTGAGAAGTGTAAAATATTTATTGGGGAGCGAACCTGTGAATGGGAATGAGAAGCAGGATTGGGCAGAGAGTGCCGTGAGTCTGTGTGACAACCTGGCAAAGCCTCTGCCAGCCAAGCAGGAGCTCAGATCACAGCTTGCCCATTAGAGGGATGCTGCATTAGGTGGAAATACCAGACCTTTGTATCCCTGCTTTGTTCAGTCATTGGCTGGAGGCTGCTGCAAGAAGAGCATGCCCTTGGTTACCATTGTGTCATTGGCTGGGGGTTACCCCACAAGTGGTGTGACCTCAGCTGGAAGACTGAGGCAGCCCCTGATGGCCTAACAGCTGGAGGCCGAGAGTGACCCACATTCCTCACAGCTGGGCAGTGAGTCCTTTCTGGAAGGGGAATCTGAGTGTCAATCTCCATGTCTACCACATGGTGAACAACACACTTCTCTGTGATTGCAATTAAATAAGTATATAAAAGCCAGCTTTCCACGTTCAAATGCAATTTACAAATTATTATTGAAATATTCACCTTTTTTGGACACAGAGTTACATGAAGTAGGCAAATGCACCTAAGTATGATTTCTCAGGTTTACCTTCGAAAGACCACAGCCTAAGAATAACAGTAGGCATTCAGGATCAGACATTTTACCCACATTGTTTATAACCTCCCAACAACCTTGCAAGATAGGGACTATGATTCAGTTTTTCAGTTGAAGAAGCTGTAGGTCACATTGTTTAGGAGATTTTTTTTCTGGATCCCGTGACTATTAAGTGGCAGAGCTGATATGTTAGATGTTTGTATTTTTCTAAAGGCACTTTGCATTTTACCAAGGTGACTGATGTGAAAAATTACAAAAAGGAATATGGCTGCCTAGCTTGTATTTTATCAAAATAATTTTTATGTATTTTAGTCCAGATTCTGGGGATGTTTGACATAATCTTTATTGTATTAAAATAAAATATTATGGCTTTTGGCATACACTTAACCGGATAGAATTAACTTTTGACTGGATTCTTTGTAATACTTGGGTAATTGTTTCCTGTATATGTATATTTTAACTTACCACATTTGTTTGAGAGAGTTATGACTCCTTTCCATAGGACCTTGGGGTTTAGAGATTCCCTTTTTATTTATAGCTTTATATATTATTTACCTAATCTTCTTTAAAAATAAGATAATGCCACAGTCAAAATATAAAGTTCAACCAGACTATGACATCAACTGTAAGGAATTTCTGAGTATAAAATCAGTCCTCCTATCGCTATCTTTTTTTTTTTTTTAATCTCTATCTTTTTTGGTATTTTATACACAACAACATGTGGTAAGCATCTCAGTAGTATTTTCCTAATTTTTTAACTGATGAAGTTGACTTCTCTCTTCTATTTAGAAGTCATTAGAATCAGCTGTGTGATCAAACATCTACTTCTAAGGTTAGAAAAGTGATATTACAACTTGTTTTATTGATAGGTAAATTCAGCACCAGGACACTTTATCAACTCACACTTAATTCATTCAGATTTCATAAGAATTAGCCTCAGATCAGGCTAAAATTTGTTTTATTGACTAAAGTAGTCGTGTGAACAAGCTGGGGGAATAGACTAATTATTCAAAACAAGTGTTTTTGAAGAACTTTAACATGTTACGTTGCTTTGCTAATGATGCAGCTAAACAGCTGCCATCTTTGTATTGAGATGGAGAGACCATCTATGAAATAATAGAAAATATATACATTGGTCTCTGACCCTGATTCTTGGCACAGAGCTCATAAATCCTTTGGAATTTCCTGGGGTGATAGGCGTGTCTTTTGTTCTAATGATGTGATTCTTGGTGGGCTTCTGGATGGGGGCTGGTTATCAGAAAGACCAAGTCATGATCAGAAGCTTGGAATTTTCAGCCCCACTCCCCATTCTCCAGAGAGGGGAGAGGGGCTGGAAATGGAGTTAGTAATTGATCATGCCTCTGTGAGGAAACCTCCATAAAATCCCAATAGTATAGGGTTTGGAGAGCTTGGTTATCACATCCACATAGTAGGAGGGTGACATACCCCAACTCCACAGGAACAGAAGCTCCTGTGCTCAGGACCCTACCAGACCTTGCCTTATATATCTCTTCATCTGGCTATTCATATGTATCCTTTGTTATATTCTTTAATAAACTGTTATATTCTTTAGTAACTGTTTCCCTGAGTTTTGTGAGCTATTCTAGCAGATAATGGAATCCAATGGGGAGGAGGTAATGGGAACCTCTGATTTGTAGCCATCAGGCAAAAGCTGTGAGTAACCTGGGGACCTTCTACTTGGGATTGGCATTTGAAGTGGGGAACTGTCTCGTGGGGCTGAGCCCTTAACCTGTGAAATCTGATGCTATCTCCAGGTAGACGGTGTCAGAATTGAGTTAAATTGTGGGACACCCAGCTGGTATCACAGAATTGCTTGGTGTAGGAAGAACTCCCACACTTCTGGCATCAGAAGTGTTGTGAGTGTGGTAGTCATGTGAGAGTAAAGGAAAAACACAAGAGGAAGAGGGAGTTTTTTGCAATTCATTATCACCTATCTATCTAGCTTAATTCCACCTTAGGAAGTTCTGATTTCTGTAACACTGTCTCGGAAACAGTTTCTAAAAGCCACTGTAGTATGTATATGTGTGTGAATGTATGTATAGGCAATTTAATATACTCTTATTATATTGATGTTCATTCCTGGAGCCAGTGAGAATGAAAAGAGGAAGCCTGTACTACACTCTGTTGATGCATTGACTATAGTTAACATACTCTGTCACCTCTTTATTGAGTCAAATAGTGGTACCAATAAGATAAGGTCCCCTGTTACCTGAAAATGTGACCTTATTTGGAAACAGGGTCTGTGTAGATGTGATTAAATAAAGGATCTTGAGATGAGATCATCTTGGTTTTAGGGTGGGCCCTAAATCCCATGACTGGTGCCTTATAAGAAAAAGGAGAGAGAGTCTTGAGACACAGAGGGGAAGCTCCAGTGAAGACAGAGGCAGAGATTGAAGTGGGGTGTCTCCAAGGCAAGGATTGCCGGCAGCCACCAAGAAGGTCAGAGGCTGCGAGAGAATAAATTTCTGTTGTTTTAAGCTACCAAGTTTGTGGTAATTTGTTGCAGTAGCCCCAGAAACCTGGCATATCCTCTCACTGGAACCTTCTATTCTGAGTTGAGAATATTAGGTCAGAGGGACCATCAGATGTGAAGGCCAACACTTGCTTGTGAGGTCATCTCTCCACAGGGTGATCAGGGAAGGTCCTTACCGCTTCCCAGCTATATTTATTTCTATAGCACTTTTCAGCACATGACATAGTTCATACTATATTTTTCTTTTTTGTTGTTTAAAGATTATTTATTTATTTATGTGTTTAATTTATTTTTGGCTGCATTGGGTCTTAGTTGCGGCACACAGGATATTCCTTGAGGCATGCAGGAATTTTCGTTGCGGCGCGTGGGCTTCTCTCTAGTTGTGGCATGCAGGGTTTTTTTTCTCTTCTCTAGTTGTGGCGCTCAGGCTCCAGGTTACACGGGCTCTGTAGGTGTGGTGCGCGGGTTCCAGAGCACGTGGGCTCTGTGGTTTGCCACGCGCAGGCTCTTTAGTTGAGGCGCGTGAGCTCAGTTGCCCCGCGGCATGTGGGATCTTAGTTCCCTGACCTATGTCCCCTGCATTGTAAGGTGGATTATTTACCACTGGACCACCAGGGGAGTCCCCATATTTTTCTAATTTTTAAAAATTGAAGTATAGTTGATTTACACATTTTTCTAATTTTTAATGTTTATTGATGTCTCTCGCCCACTAGATGATAAGCTCCACAAGAGCAGGGATTTTCGCTTGTTTTATTCCTTGTTACACAGACGGGTAATGAAATTATTAATTCAGGATTATCAATTGTCAATTACCAATTTAGTCAGTGGTGTATGATGAAAGGAACACTTGTATAACGCCAGAGTAACACTACACAGATTACTTTCAGGTTGTAAAGGAGAAAATATTACTATTAAATAGAGAAATCAAATTATCACCACCCTCATCCAGTGGTTAATATTAGTATCATTAATGGTGGGTCAACCAGGTTGTATGTGTTTTCTTAGGTGATGCAAAATGAAGTAGGTAACATTACTGATGATACTGTCTAGCCACATGTGCTTAACGTAAATCCACAGAGCCTTTCAATGTAGCTCTCAGTTATGAAGTAAGGAACAAGCTAAATTTTACCACGGAAAAGAAATTAGACAAATTCAGAAGGTGGTATATCCTGTAAGATAATGGTTCAGTGTCATTAAAATAAAGGGTCTGTTCCAGATAAAAAGAGACATAAGGAATAAAACAACTAAGTGCAGTGTATGGGCTTGGATTGGCTATGATTTGTACAAATCAGTCTTAAATGGAGTATTTGGATCCATGAGTAGAATCTAAATTCCTTTTTTTTTTTTTTTTTGGCCTTTATTTATTTATTTATTTTTTATACAGCAGGTTCTTATTAGCTATCTATTTTATATATATTAGTGTATACATGTCAATCCCAATCTCCCAGTTCATCTCACCACCACCGCCCACCACTTTACCCCCTTGGTGTCCATGCATTTGTTCTCTACATCTGTGTCTCTGTTTCTGCCCTGCAAACCAGTTCATCTGTACCGTTTTTCTACATTCCACATATATGCGTTAATATACGATATTTGTTTTTCTCTTTCTGACTTACTTCACTCTGTATGACAGTCTCTAGGTCCATCCACATCTCCACAAATGACCCAATTTCATTCCTTTTTATGGCTGAGTAATATTCCATTGTATATATGTACCACAACTTCTTTATCCATTCGTCTGTTGATGGGCATTTAGGTTGCTTCCATGACCTGGCTATTGTAAATAGTGCTGCAGTGAACATTGGGGTGCATGTGTCTTTTTGAATTGTGGTTTTCTCTGGGTGTATGCCCAGTAGTGGGATTGCTGGGTCATATGGTAATTCTATTTTTACTTTTATAAGGAATCTCCATATTGTTCTCCATAGTGGCTGTATCAATCTACATTCCCACCAACAGTGCAAGAGGGACCCCTTTTCTCCACACCCCTCTAGCATTTGCTGTTTGTAGATTTTCTGATGATGCCCATAGAATCTAAGTTCTAATATTAGGTGAAATAAACATTTTTTGAAATAAAGATAGTGAATGTGAACTGGAAAAAATAAAAGAATATTGAGTATGATCTCATTTTGATAAAAAATACAGTGTTTCACTGTTCAGTAAAACAAATAGTTAAAAACAGTATGTACAGTATAATATTAAAGAGAAATATACACATGCAGATTTTTAAAAAGATTAGGCACTTAGCTCATAGATTTCTTTGAATTATTGTTTCTGGATGAGAGGAAGGAAAATTGCCCTTGGGGTACAAGTGAAAGAGGAGAGTGGGTACACAGAGACCAACCTGCTTCACATTTCAAGGCATAAAGCTGCCACACACATAAAGATGAACTGTTCGTTACAATCAGTTTGAATAGCTGTAGGCACAGAATAAATTTTATAATTGCATGCGTTTAAATTCTCAAAATTTCTGGATTTGTTTAATTTAAATTGACCTTCTCCTAGTTGATTTAAATTAGTGAATTTTATTAAATCATGTCATACCTAGCCCCATTTGTTCACTACGTGTTTCAAAAAAAATCTGGAAATTTCTTTTAATCTTTTTTTTTTTTTTTAATTTAAATGATTCTACCCTTAAAAGACAGAATCTCAATGATTTGATCTAGGGTTTTATACTCTCTACATATTTTTTCTTCCTTTCCTTCCTGCCTCCCCCTCGCCCTCATGTTTCCTTTCTTCCTTCCTTTCATCCATCCCTCTTTCCCTCCTGCCTTCCTCCTCTTTTCTCTGTTTGTTTCTTTCCATCATCTACCAACACCATATTCATTTCAGATTTTTTTAGAAGAAAAAATTCAAGGGCCTTTCCTTATGAAACCCCCTGATTTCATTCTTATCTGTCCTTCTTCAGAGAGAAGCACTATCTTTTTTTTTATATGCATGATTTTATACTGCTATATAAATACAATGTTTCATTGTTCAGTAAAGCATAAATTTCTGTAAGTTGTTTTGATAATGTTATATTTTTGCATGTTTTTGAACTTTCTATATATTATACTATACAAATGCTTTGCAGCTATTTCTTTTGTCAATGTTATATTTTTGAGATTTATCCATGTTGCCATAAATAGGTAGATTTAGTTTGTTCATTTTAGCTGCTGCATAGTGTTATATTTTATGAATCTATCAAAATATGTCCTTTTAAAATTTAAATATATTGGTGTTTCTATTGTTTTGTTTTCATGAACGGTGCTGCAAGTAACATTTTAAAATTTCTTCTTGTGTGCATGTTACAGTTTCTCTAAGATATATACATGTGAGCAGAATTACTAAGTGTTAGGCAGTGTGCATCTTCACCTTTCCTAGACATGCCAAATCGTGCTCCAAAGTGGCTGTTCCAGTTCCATCAGCAGTAAATGAGAATTCCTATTGTATCACATCTGGCCAAAAATAGGTATTTTCAGACTTTAAACATTTGCCAATTTGATAATTGTGAAATGATACCTCATTGTTAATTTATTTCCCTTTATTCCTAGTAAGGTTAAAAATCTTTTCACATATTAAGTGACCAATGGATTTGCTGTTTTGTGAACTGCCCATTTTTCTGTTGGGTTACTGATTTCTGTGCAATCTTTACATGTTCTGGATGCTAATTCTTTGTTAGTTACATGTGTTACAGATATTTTCTCCCAGTCTGTGGTTTGTATTTTCACTATTTGTGTTATATCTTGTCGTTAAAAAAAAGGCCTTATTTTTAATACAGTGAATTTATTAATCTTTCATTATGTCATTTGTGCTTTTCTGTGTTTTATTTAAGGATACACTTCAGCATTATTTAGTCTCTTTTATTTTCTTCTGAAGTGTTTAAAGGTTTGCTGTTCACATTTAAGTTTTTAATCTCCCTGAAATATTTTTAATGTTTATATAGTATAAAGTAGGGAATCATATGAATATCTTATTTTCCAATCACCACTTGTCTATTAGCCCTTCCTTTTTCCATTGTAATTATACCTCTGTCATGTATCAAGTATGCACACATGCAGTTATGCTCCAGTTTCACTGATCTATTTGTCTGTCATGCTCTCATTACTCTGACTTATGAATGGGAGCAATTTTCTATTTTATACTGTCTAATTAGTTATTTACAAGTATATAGACAGTTACCAGTTTTTTTATGATGAGTTGTATTTGCCAATTTTTCTGAACTCTTTCACTAATGGTTTTCTTACTGACTTGAATCAATGAGGCCTAGATCCTACTCTCAACTTCATTACTAACTAGTTCTGTGACCTTGGGAAAGTTACTAGTGTCACTAAACTTTAGTGTTCTCTTTGCAAAGAGGCAGGTCTTAATACCTAATTCACAAGGTTGGGTTGTTGTAAAGGTAAGATAAGAAAGTGAATATAGGTAGTGTAAGAGACCCCCAAAATGCTAGTTCATTTTAAAAATTTTATTGTCTGACAGAGAGTCTGGCAATTAGTAGATGTGAAATAAAGGCTAATTAAGTCAAATTTTATACACACATAAACACACACATACATACTCCGAAGACCCTTCTTGCCATTCAAAGCTTCGGGTTACACTAGGGAATTTCTTTTGTTATGAAGTCACAAGCCTCATTTGTTTTCTCTTCTTGAATAAGAACATACTACCCCTTTTATTAAAGAAATCTAAAACGTTAGGCTGGGGGAAACTCTTCCAGGGGAGATAACTGTCTGGAGAACACCAAGTTATCTCTTGGTTTCAGGTAAGATACACGTGCTTTATATGATTCATTATAGGTATTAAAGCTGTCAGAGAAAAAAATGGCCATTACAATTATGTGACTTTAAAGTATTTTCCAAAAGAGCCATATCTGTCATCAGTTATGAAAGCTGACCAAATGCGCATGATGACAGACAGACAGCTGGTTCTCATTCATATTAAGTTCCTCTCAAGCAAAAGGAATGTTAAGGCAATCTGGCCTCATATTATGTTGATTCCAAAGTAATTACATTTGTTATTTCCAGGCAATGCAGTAAATCAAGCCGAGGCAAGTAGGTGGATATTTCACAGAAGTAATTTCGGAGACCATTAAATATGATCACGTGTTGTGTTGAAGCCTCTTCTGCCTCAAGACAAATAATGTCCAGTCCAGGTGTGGGGGAGGGGAGAGAGTGGGAAGCAAATTTATTTCTTTTGAAAGATAGGAAAACCATGTTTTTCTACGTGTAGAGGGAGAATTTACTAGAAACAAAGGAGTCTAGTTAAGGCACGCAGGGGTCAAAGGAATGGATGAACTGCCCCTGTGCAAGAGATTTGCTATCTCTCTGTTCTCAGTCCAAAGGCTGCCAAGTCCAGCTGCTTCCCAGGCAGTCGTATACCTCCCCCAAACACACCTGCTATCCCAGCACTTTACTCTGCTGTGGGATAAACTGGCCCTTAATTAACGTCTACAGTGCAAGGGTTTATGACCCTTCTGATTTCATTATAGTTAGAAACTCTGTAGAGCTTACTCCCATTCACATAAAGGCCAAATGCTTTTAGAACCCTTTAATAAACCGATTGCCTAAAGGCTAAATTCAGGAAGGAATCTAATATAGACACTAAATGATCATTTTGCTGTCTAAAAGTCTCTGTTCAAAATGGACATAATTCTTCTTTTAGCCTGTGATCTGACCTCCCATTAATACCAGCTTCCTAAAGTATTATCAAAATGCAAGAATAAAGAAAAGCAAAACTGAATTTGACTTTAAAGGGCATCCTTGCCTTAAACAGAGATTTGCCTAAGAATAAAATTAAGACTCGTTGACACTAACCTTTTTTTCCTGTAGACATCAGAGATCTAACTGTCAGTTGTTCAGAGCATTTTAAAGAATTGGGGAATAAAAATATCTGTAATGCTTTAGAGGAAAACTGCCTGGAGGCCTTAGGAAAAGGTGACCTCTGGAAGACCTTCCCAGCTCTGCACCATTCCTGGAGAGAGCACACAAACTGGATCCATGTGTACGGCAGCAGGGGAAGGCATGGCTTTTGATCCATTAGGGGTAGGCTGGTTTCAGTTGCCATGAAATAATCTAATCTAGTGGTGAAGATTTTTCACTTCACGTCTCTTCAGAGAAATCAGGCCCTTCTTGTACCTGTAACATCTTGGTTTAACTTGGCCAGTGTTTGTTAGTCATTTAGCTTATAGCCTACAGGAGTTCACTCAGGGAACCTGAAATCAGAAATGACATAAACACATGAGGATGCATAGAGAGTAGGGAGAGGGAATGAGAATTATCAGTCAAGTGGAAATCATATATATATATATATATATATATATATATGATATATATATGTGTGTATATATATATGATATATATGTGTGTATATATATATATATATTTTTTTTTTTTTTTGCTTAGTTTTGTTTCTTCTCCCCAGATTCATTTTCTACATCTACATGTTATATTTCAAAAAAGGGCCAGAGACAGCTTATTAAGGGAAGTGGGCTTTGTTTTCCTTATTTTCAGGAACGTTTGAAATTCCAGAACATTCACTAAATAAAATTAGTTTTTTAGAACAAGTATGATTAGGTAAATGGAGAGGAAACTAAATATATAAATATCTATATACAATGCATACATTGTATTATATATGTACATAAGACAATGTATGCCTTGCCTTTAGCAGGTCCAGAATACAGATAGTGTGGAAAGTTTCAAGAAAAGCCGAACACAGGCATGAAAATGGTGGGTGATGTCATTACATTTTTCTTACTTTACTCATTTTTTTGCTCTGCTTCATATGAGGATGTCATAAACATCTTAATCTACACTGAGGGTACTAACATCCTGCACTGTGGAGCCCAACAGTCCCAGCCATGCCTGGACTGGATTTCTCATGCTTGTTTCCCCAGCCTGGGGAACATCACACTCACTGTCTGTGGCAGGGGCCTCAGCTGCTTGGGAATGCGGATTCTCTTGCTAGTTTCCCCATTAATCACCTGTGTGACATTGGAGACCTCACTTCACCTCTTAGCCCCTGGTCTTCATTTACTTGGCAAAAAGTAATTTGCAGCACATTTTAGTGAATTAACTACTTAATGAGTGTGAGTTTGATCTTGGAGCCTTAAGACCGCCCCCCCCACCCCGCCCCATTCAACAATTCTTTGTTACCATTTTTCACTCAAAATATAACAGATTTTTAGTGTCTTGGCTAACAAGGTGGTACGTCAACTGGCAAACTTAACTTTTTCTAGATAGGCCAAGAAAGGTGCACTTGAATATTAGTATGAAATCCTGAAATTATTTGTTCCAGCCTTGGGGTTTTGAACTTAGGTAATAATAGCAAGAACTATTGGTTATTACACACGTGACAATTTTGTACACTGTTTCAAAATGATTTAAACAGTGCACCCCTTCCTCTAGCATGATGTAACCTTCCTCCAAAGCACATGGCTTAGGGAGCACAGCACAAATTCGATTTCAGACCCACACACCTGCTTACCAGGCAACACTTTTTAGGGCACCACTGTGCAGTGCACTCGTAAAACAATATGTGGTGGCCCTAGAGGTATCATGTGTATGACAATCCCAAGACATACATAAACCTTACAGCATCTGGGAGGTGATCATATCACCTGTACCCATTAAATGATAACCCCCTTTCCCCCTCCCCTCAGCCCATGGTCACCTCTATTCTACTTTCTGTCTCTATGAATTTTCCTCTTCTAGCTACCTCATGTAAATGGAAGCATATGATATTTATTGTTTTGTGTTTGGCTTATTTCATTTAGCATAGGGTTTTCATAGCTCATCCACGTTGTAGCATGTATCAGAATTTCATTTCTTTTTAGGGCTGAATAATATTCCATTGCATGGGTATACCACATTTGTGTATTTATTTATCCATTTGGGTTGTTTCTACCTTTTGACTATTTTGAATAATGTTGCTATGAACACTGGCATTTAAGTATCTGTTTTAGTCCCTGTTTTCAATCCTTTTGGGTATATACCTAGAAGTAGATTGCTGGATCATATGGTAATTTTATGTTTCACTTTTTGAGGAACCATCAAACTATTCCGCAGTGACTGAACCATTTTACAAAACCACCAACAATGCATGAATGTTCTAATATCTCCACATCCTCACTAATACATTACTATTTTATTTTTAAAAAATAATAGCTAGCATAATGGGTGTGAAATAATATCTCATTGTAAGTTTGATTTGCATTCTCCTAGTGATTAATGATGTTGAACATTTTTTCATGTGCTTATTGGCCATTTTTATGTCTTCTTTGGAGAAACATCCATTCAAGTCCTTTGCCCATTTTCAAATTGTTTTTGTTGTTGAGTTATAGGAGTTTTTATATATTCTAGATATTAATTCCTTATCAGATACATGATTTTCAAATATTTTCTCCTATTTTGTGAGCTGCCTTTTCACTCTGTTGATAGTGACCTTTAATGTGCAAGAGTTTTAAAATATTGATGAATCCCAGTTTATCTATTTTTTTCTTTTGTTGCTTGTATAGCTGATTTTAATGTATGATTTAACGGTGATATTCACCTACCGCATGTCCATTTGACAGTTGGTAGAAGCTATCTTGTAGGAAGAGTAGGAGTTCCACATCATGGAGAATTGGAACTGGTGTCCTCATGTGATTGATTACTACCACTGTACTGCAATGCGTTATAATTCAAGTGTCCTCTTAAGAGGATTTTGGATCATATTTTTATGTTATGTATGTATTTTCACTTATATATTTACTAAATTAACCTTTACAATTATGGAACAAATGGCTGATAAAATATCTTGCACAGAAAACTCAAATGCAAGATTAAACTAATAATGCAAGATAAAACTAATAATGCAAGATGAAGACAATAGTAAGAGCATGGCAGAGTTGACACTTCTCCTTCTACTAGGAGCTTTTTGTCAGTCACATTAAGAAGATCTGACAAGAAGTTAGTAAAAATTCACAAGTATCAATGTAACTATTTTAAAATATGGATTTACCCGTACTATGGTTAACAACATATCATACTCTAAGTATATATTATTAGGATATTAGGATATTAGTCAATGATAGTTTGGAAGTATGAAAATTTGCAAGACATTCATAAATATTTATGTTTGTCACATCATTTTAAATGTGTTTAAACATTATTGCATCCAGAACATATTTTTAGAGTAGGCTGATATCACATATGTACACAAATTTATATTTATATAACCAACACTTACTGGGGATGAATCCTCCAGTTTTTTTTTTAATTGATAGGGGTATTTCAAAAAGTTCGGAGACCACTGAGTTCTATAAAAAGGAGTAAACTTACAGAAACATTTATCTATCAGCCTCGTTGGCTAGGGAACTGCACACTTTTATGCCTAGAGTTTCTTTTCACTTTAATAGGGAGCATTTTCTTTTTTCAAATTTTATTTATTTATTTTATTTATGGCTGTGTTGGGTCTTCGTTTCTGTGCGAGGGCTTTCTCTAGTTGTGGCAAGTGGGGGCCACTCTTCATCGCGGTGCGCGGGCCTCTCACTGTCGCGGCCTCTCTTGTTGCGGAGCACAGGCTCCAGACGTGCAGGCTCAGTAATTGTGGCTCACGGGCCCAGTTGCTCCGTGGCATGTGGGATCTTCCCAGACCAGGGCTCGAACCCGTGTGCCCTGCATTGGCAGGCAGATTCTCAACCACTGCGCCACCAGGGAAGCCCTCTTTTCACTTTAAAACTGTAACACTGACTTGACTCCAGTCTGTTTGGCAAAAGTTCCTTGATGGGTCACTGCAGAGGCAGCAAAGAATTAGCATGTTTGGCTTTATTATTTATGTGACAAGTGTACTTTTTTTGCCTGTGTTTGTACAGACTTTGTGTGTGTATAGTTGAGTAATCCTTGGGACAAAACAATTATAACCCCAGGAGACTGATTTGATACCAGAAGAAAATATCATAGCTGAGTTGAGTGATGAAAGCCATTCTTTCTAAGTTGTGATCTAAGTTGTGTTAAAAAGAAAGATAATTTTCTCAACAGCAAAACTGTGGCTAATCAATCACATTGAATCTGGGTTTCTCACCATGCCATTCTATTCATTCTATTATCCAAGCTTATAGATTTGCTAGCATCCTTGTGTACTCAGGCATTCACCCACTTGTGACTCTTCTGCCCATTTCACTGCTCATTAACACATCCATCACAGATTGAACGTGGACAGAGATGGGAATTTTATCTCGTGGCTTTATTCCCTTGTTGTTTCTATCAGCATGGAATTTTGGGGTTATACATGAATTTTCTTTATCCATGTGGATCTTGACTTCAGAACCATGGATAATCAACTACCAATCAAGCCTACTTTCAAAACAACTATCTTAAAACCAAGACAAGCTTTTCTGGTCATGCTTTAGATGGCCACAGCTGTAAAGCCATTTATGAGAAAACCTGGAATTTTGATATGACTTTATAATAAACTTTTGCATTTCTTTTAACTAGAAGGGCAGCAAAGCCAGGCTAGGCACTGAAAATTTTTTCCACATAAGACAGCCTAAGGTTAATAGAGAAGGTAGTTTTCAGCTTGCAGTTACCCACCCTACCTAAAAGCTGCAAGTTGGGCTGGGTTTATAGAATCATGAAGTTAGAAGGGAACTAAAAGGATACGATAACTTGCCTCTTCCAGGAAATTGTGGTTATCTGAAGTCTAAAATAAAAAGCTTCTTTTTCCAAAGGGAGTTAACCCTCTTAACATGGGATTGCCCTCTACAACATCCTGAGAGACTTCCTTTTAGTCTGTTCCAGATGACCATGTCTTCTTGACTGTTTCAAGTGTTGGGGAGCTTTCCATTGATTCATCTTAAAGTGGATTACCAGCACCTTGAATTGTTCAAGTCCAGAGTTGATCTTCAACTGGCTGATTCCTTCCTTTATCACATCCTTTCCTTATTGCATCTCCGGCTCTCTCATTAGTTAGTCCCATGGAATCTGTTCTTTGGCTTTACTGAACCTCTAGGTTTATGATCATTTCATTTTTCTGTTAGTCTGCGAACCATCTTTGGCTTCATATACTTCTCTGCTTAGTCAGGATCACACAGTCCATCACCCCAGCTTCTCTCTTAACAATAGCTTCAATGTCCCTGGTCCCTTTTCTGAGCTAATCCCGTAATTTTCCCATGTTCAGTCCCTAACCCCATTGAATAACCAGACCCCTGCTATCAAGAAACCTGTTCACTGATAGGCCCAAATAAGATGGGTAGGTAATATGCAACATAGCCCTTTGCATCCATGCCCCTGGAGACCCCTAGCACTTTTCTGATATCTTTGTCAACTTGAGACATTGTCCCAAGATGCAACCTCAAAAAATGAGGCATCCGGACTTTCAGCTTCCACTCAGGAATGTAGAGAGCTAGATGGAATCTCACTCTCACCCTTTAAATAAAAATATAGCCAGGCAAATTACAAGTTCACTACTTTTATTGAACTCAACAGAGAGCTGAGTTTTCAGGGCTACTGACTAGTATGAAATCTAGGAGTAGACATGCTCTTGTGGGTGAGATGAGATGCAAGCACTTGCTTACCTGGGATAGATATATTCAGATGCTGCTAAGGGGAATTTAGCTGGACCCGCCCCCTTTTTTAACTTGATGAATTGTGGAACCATTCATTCTCTAGAAGTTCAAGTAAGAAAAACAAATTATATTGAAATATAATTATATTTATACTTGGCATTTGGTTCATCAAACTAATGTGATCTGGAGTTATTTTAAAGACCTCACATTTTCTCAGCAGAAGGAGTCATCTTTCTGTGGACCTGACCCTGGTCCAATTTCTTATTCATCTCTTGACTTAAATTGAATAAGTCTTTATTGAAATTAGACTGCTTGGCTGTGTGTCTCCTGGAATCGATCTCCTCCAGGACCTAAATGTTCTCAGTTAATGAGATGCCTTCTTGTTATTGCTTATAAAGTCACTAATACTTTTCTGAGAGTTTATGAATACAATTTATGTTAATGTGTATCCACCCATAGAATAACCTGAGTAGCTATTTTCTCATTAAGGCACTCTTAGCCAGTGTATTACAGTAGAAGTTTTATTCCTAAGGGTTATTTCTGGTCATTGGAAATTTTAAGTTTTTTTCACATTTAATTTTATGTAAACTGGGACTTCCCTGGTGGTGCAGTGGTTAAGAATACACCAGCCAATGCAGGGGACACGGGTTCGATCCCTGATCCAGGAAGATCCCACACGCTGAGGAGCAACTAAACCCATGTGCCACAACTACTGAGCCTGCTCTCTAGAGCCCGCGAGCCACAACTGCCGAGCGTGTGTGCCACAGCTACTGAAGCCCGCGCGCCTAGAGCCCATGCTCTGCAACAAGAGAAGCCACCACAATGAGAAGCCTGTGTACCTCAGCAAAGAGTAGCCCCCGCTCACCACAACTAGAGAAAGCTCGTGCACAGCAACGAAGACCCAACACAGCAAAATATAAATTTAAAAAAAAATTAATTTTATGTAAACCAATTGGTTATTTATAAGCTTGTTTATAGATGATTTGTTCCACTGTTTATAGCTCTAATTAGGAAATGTATAAAATCAATTGTTAATGAAGTCTGAGTCAGTAAGATAACTCTTTGAAGGAGTATAAATGTGAGATCTGGAGATTTTATGGAGGGATGACTCTCCTGCTGTTCTTTCAGTAAGCATCTGTTTTGCTTTGTGTGACTATTTCTCCTGGCCTTTCTGCAGCACAAAACCAAAGCAAAGGGGACTAGAAGGGGCTCAGAGTTAGTCCTGTGTCCTGGGAACAAACTTAAGCTAATTGTTCCACCAGGGGTTTGAACCCATGACCTAGACCTCATTATATCAAGTTCTAACCAACTGAGCTAATAAGGAAGAAACCTGTGAGAGGAACATGACATCAAGTCTAAAGCAATACATGACACCACGTCACCCCAGCAATCACTGCTTCTATTCTCACCCTTCTCCAAAAGAATTTTGGAAACCATCTTTTTAGGAGAATTTTCTGATAAACCTTACAAAGTTAGAAAATTCTTCAGGATTCAACAACATGGATTTGGTGCCATGACAGACTCATAGGGAATGACAGAACTCCCCAGACTTAACAAGATAATTACTGGTATTTTCAAAACCGAAAGAAAGATTTCTTTTCTACCATGTGTCACAATGAGAAAATGCCACAAGATATTGGAACTATTATCATCATTGTTTATTTCAAGAAGGAACGTAAGAATTGACTTGACTTCCAAATGACTCATCCTGGGCATGTCGGAAATATGTTATTCATTCATTCATTCATTCATCTTTTAATCAAAAATATTTATTAAGCTTCTTCTCTGTGACGGGAATTGTCATAGGCACTGGAAGATACAGAGATGACCAAGATGGACAAGACCTCGTTCCCATGGAGCCTATATTATTGCAGGGGAACATAGACAGTAAACATGTAAGCAAATAAATGAGCAAGAATTGATCATTAAACGGTGATAGCACATGATTTCTCATGTACTAAGTGTGAGCTTGGCTTTGAAATCGTGCGCTTGAATCCTACCTCCTCTACTTGTTAGTGCTGTGAACTTCAGAAAGTTTTTTGAGCTTTGTGAGTGTCAGGTTCCTGGTCTGTAAAATGATGCTGTTTTGCTATGTTAAATAGTACAACATAAGTAAAACATATGGCACTTAGCAGGTACTCAAGAAATATTAGTTCTCCCTTCCAGTGAAAAAGAACGATATAGTGTTCGTCTCTCTTACAATAACCAGATGTAACTTATTTTGAGCACTAGGTATAAAAAGTTTAGAAATACAGTAAAGAATTTGAGCTATGGTACTTTGCAGAATGATTTTATTAAAATACATATAATTCCGTCAAGAACATTGTTCGCTTTAAACATAAAGGCTGTTCCATTATAACCCTGCTTTCCAAGATAAAATGAACATTTGCTAAATCATGTTTAACTTTTCACTAGTGATTTACGGCACTCTTTATCTGAAGATATTTTTCTTCCAACTTTTCAGAGCTGAGAAACGGAGCAGACAATAGGTTAAGGGGAGAACTGCATATTTAACTTAAAACTTTTCATCTCTGTGCTCTGATCTAAGCATTCCTTTTCCAGGTAGAGGTTTGGTATTTGAAAAGCAAAGGAATCAAGTTTCTTGGCACTCTGTAGCCCGAAACATTTATCAAAATAAAGCCCAGGAGCTGGGCCCGGCACCAGCCTTTGGAGATTAGAAGAATGCTGCACATGTGGCAAGGGGTATGGGAGAGGGGAGAGGATTGCCCCTGAGGGAACTGCTTTCTGGAGGTTTCTGTGCTCCAGCCAGCTGTCTCGCTGTTAGTAACAAAAGGCTGGCCCTAGGCATCTGGCTCCATCCCCAGATGTTCTCAAGGCCAGCGGAAAATACAGAAAAAATATCTGGGTGTTTTAGATTCAATAATACTTGGTACAGTAATAATGATGATAATAGTAATAATAATTATATTAGTGATTATATTGATAAATATTATATATTTGATAATTATAGATACATTAGAAATATAAATAGTATTATCAATAATAATTGGATTACATCATTTCATGTAATAATGTAATTCAATTATTATTACAGAAATAATAGTATTTTGGTGTGCTTACTAAGAACTTGACACACATCACCTCTTTGAAACTCCTACCAAAATATTTTGATTCAGGTGCTCTTATTTCCCCATGTCACAGAAGAGAAAAGTGAGACACTGTGAAGTGAAGTAACTTCCCTCAAGTCACCTAACAGGATCTGGAATATGAACCCAGGCAGTAAAACTCTGAAGTCTTAAGTTCACTCTCACATACATTGACAAATCTATATTCGACTTCGTTTTCTGTTACTGATCCAGTGTTTTCAAAGATCAGCAACATATGAAATGTGAAGTATCAGCCACGTACTGTTGTGATCAGTGAAGCTGAAGTGTGCAACATGTGCCTTCCCCAGAAGAAATACAGAGAACGTGCCTTTCCCTCTGCATCCTAGCTGATGCCGCACTCTTGGACGGAGCTCTAATTTAATTAGCAAATACAGTAAATCAATTGAATAAAAAGGAGGAAGCATTTGTGATTTGTAGAGAGAATTTATATCTTTCATTTACTGAAGTCAAAATAGCTGTGTTTCATTTTCTTTTTGTGATGTCAGTTTATATTTTAGTCCTTGTTGTTTTTCCTTTCTCAAGTAAATGACCCCATGGCTGTTTTCCTTTTGTGCTCACGGACCCAAAGCCCAGATGATTTCAAACATAACCTTCCCAACCTTAGGCTGTTTTCTTGGCCAATCACTAAGCTCAACCCTGAAGAAGTCTTTCAGGTTCATTTGCTACCAGACTCCAAGGTGAGAGTTGGCACCTTCTGGTTTTTGTTTACAAAAGTTGTTTTCATCCAAAATAATGCTCTGTGTTCCAGAAAAACTAAGCTGGGGTCACTGTTCACTTCAAAGGAGTCACACTAGGCTGGAGTGTTCTCCTGAGGTCACAAGCAATGGAAGAATTGTCAGAAGCTAATGTTGTAGGTCACTGACTTGGCAGACGCTTTCAAAGATGTCACCTGAAGCAGCAAAGGTTTGGTCCTATTTCTGAAAAAGCAGTACCATGAAGTCTCTTGACCACGAGGATAAGCTCCCCTCAGCCATCCTTTCTGGTTTAATGTCATCTCTGGTGGCTTTAATGTCTTTCTGCATTTGTTATGAATCAAAAACTCTGGGAATTCAGAGCCCAAATTGACTTATTGGCTTAATATTTTGGAGTTCTCCGTTAATCCAGTGCTTTTCAACCAGCCTCATTCACCAGTACATCTGCAAATGTGTTTTAATGTGGTATTAGTCTGGGAAATGAGACTAAAGGATGGTGGAAAGAAAGACAAAGAGAAATTTTCTTGAGTCCTACTTTCTTGCCTCAATTTTTAGCTCAAAAGCTAAAACAATTCATTTATTCATCTAACAAATATTGTGAGCATTTACTGTGTCCTGAGTGTGATAAATGGCACTATGGGGATATGAGGCTTTCTTTTGACACTCAAAAGATTTAATTTGGTCACAGGATTCAATTTCTTATCTATGTTTTCAAAGGGAAGAATTAAGAGCAATAGTTAGAGATATAAAATAAAGACTTCAACTGGATTAGAGTAGTTTAATGGTGAACACTCTGCAAAGTACTGAGCTTCTTGTCACTGTAGTAATCAAACAGAGGCCTGTCATTCAGAAGATTTCTGCTTGGAAAAGCCACTGGAGCTGACGCTTGTTAATCTTCCAACCTGGAAATGCTGCAGTTTTGTGAGTTAAGTGTTTACTTTGAGTAGTTCCCAGTCTCCATGAGAAGATCAAGACCTGAAGTCTGCACATCTTTACTGGCAGCCCTCAACAAGGAATTAAGGGCAGTAAAACAGGTGTGAAGACCTCTGACTTTTACATCTAGTATGCCGTATATTACCTCAGTTTTGAGCACTAGCGGCTAGTGGTAGCTTACTATAACTGAAATTCCAACCAAGGCCTTTCCCATTACAATAAAGAGACGGTATTAATAATATGTTTTATTTTGAAGTATTAATATTTTCAAATGTGCTGTGTTTTTCAAAGCTTTCTCTAGCATCACTGCCTTAAACAATTCTTTTCCTTTCTTATTTAACAAATAGAACCTGAAAGGTTATGATCTTTCCCAGTCACAAAACCTCAGTTCCTCTGAATGAAAGTTTAAAAAGAAAAAAACATGTGCTTATTAACATAGATCTAACATATATATCATAATATATGCTTGTATTAAATACATATACATATCTAAATATGTTTGCAACAGATATAAGAATAGTCTTTGACGTTACTTCAAGTAATTACTACAAGTTCCTTATATTATAATGTCTTTCCTACTGACAGAGGACCTTGGTTTTTAATCAGTTTCAGTCCCACAGAGCAACAAAGATATATTTGATACGTATACTGAAAACCAAGGTTATGAGAATCATGAATATTTCCTGTATTCATTATTTTTGTATATTTTGCTTCTCTTAATAACAGATTTATTTTTTTCAAGTAATTCTCTGCCTTTCTACTTTTTTATTAATAGATTTTAATTACTGATAATTGTAGGGGTAGTTAATTCCAGTCGATATTTTTTGAGCTGCTGTTATAACCAGGCATTGTCTTAGTCACAGTTATCTAAAGTTGAGAGAAACACATTCTTCAGTAGCAGAACTGAATGCTTCTGAAAGCCAACCACCATGAACAGCCCATAGGAAGAGGGCTCTGTACCTGGGCCCTAATGGCTTTGTCATGATAACGCAAGAAAGAATTTCCTCAGGAAAGAATTACATCAAAAGATGGAAAACCAAATAAAACTCATAACCTCTTAAGCCTCAGGTGATTTTAAATGACAGGAGAAGGAAGCATAGCAAAGTTGATTTGAAAACACCTTAGACATGTATATAAAGGGGACTCTTCCTCAGGCACTAAGAACTTCTCAATCAGGCAACCATTGCCTCTTTGACATATTTGAATTTTATTTATTTTTTACATATGCTTCTGCTTTGGGGAATTAACCTTGTGCTGCAGTTGCAGGAACACCATCCTCATTATACAAGTCAGGTTGGGAAGGTTGAGTGGGGTTGACTGTCAACCCCCAAGTAAAAATCCAACTGCTCAAACAGAATGTTTGGCAGCACTAACTAAAACCCACATTAAGAACATTTTTGTGAGTCATTCACAGATAATTTCTGAATCATATGCAGAAAAATCTTTTTGGAAGAAGTATGTAGTGTGAATGGCAGTTTTCTCCCTCCTGAGGTTAATAGTACTCCCTCAGAAACAGTTTTACATTCCGCTGTACCCTGAGGCATCGGAGCATATCCCCTTTTCTCACGTGTGTGCATGCACTTGGAAACAGTAAATTTGCTCTGAAAGGGAGTTTCCCGGAGTTGCCCTGGCTACATCAAAAACCTTTTTTATTTTACAAATATTGCTTTAGGCTTTATGAAGAATGCGGAGGTTCTGTCCTCAAGAAGGTTACAATGTATTTGTGTAGAGCGAACTTCAAATTAAAAAGAGTTATGTAGACCAATGAGTGCAGTCAGACTTGGGAGAAAGCTCCCAGCCCCTGTGAATGCATGTGAGTGTTATCAGTGTTATTCAACAGATGCTTTTTTAATTGTTTCCTAATTAGTCCATGAATTCCTAAAGGACAAGAATAGTGTTTTATAAGTCTTTGCATCCCCTACAGCTTTTAGTGCACAGTTGTTGGTTTGATGTTTAAGATCTTAGAGAAATTACTTTCCCTTCTTTTTGAATTTTTTTCTTCTACTGTCAAAGTGTCTCAAAATTCTTTAAGAGAACATCTGGTTTTTCCCATACTGTGGCAATTCCTTACCATCAGTTGATAGTATGGCATTATCTAATTAGAGACTCTTAGGAAGGAAATTAGCATTGGATAGTTATTAATTCATACCTTGTCCCAAAGCAGAAATGTGACATGTTTCCACCTGTTACCTAGTCTAAAGGCTGGTGATATTTTGGTCATGTCTTCAATAAAGAGCTGCATAGCATACGAAGGTGGTCCCAGACTTTGTTATTCACTGTTGGTAGAGCTACAGCAAGATCTCTGTCAGGGCTAAATCACAAATAATCTCAGCAATTTAAGACTGGATCAGCATGAGTGAACCACCCTGGCAAAGCAGTTCCAAATCAGTAGTTTTTAGCGATCCATAGTCTCAATGACAGTGAGCCCTTCCAGGATAACCAAAAGTTGTAAAGTGAGGTGAGAGGCACTGAGGAGATAGGTTTAGAAACAAGATGGAAACAACCTAGAACCAGGGACCAAGTATCTTCTTTTTTTTTTTTTTTTTTTTTTTAAACATCTTTATTGAAGTATAATTGCCTTACAATAGTGTGTTAGCTTCTGCTTTATAACAAAGTGAATCAGTTATACATATACAATATGTTCCCATTTCTCTTCCCTCTTGCATCTCCCTCCCTCCCACCCTCCCCATCCCACCCCTCTAGGTGGTCACAAAGCACCGAGCTGATCTCCCTGGGCTATGCGGCTGCTTCCCACTAGCTATCTATTTTACATTTGGTAGTGTATATATGTCCATGACACTCTCTTACCCTGTCACATCTCACCCCACCCCCTCCCCATATCCTCAAGTCCATTCTCTAGTAGGTCTGTGTCTTTATTCCCGTCTTGCCACTAGGTTCTTCATGGCCTTTTTTTTTTTTTTTTCCTTAGATTCCGTATATATGTGTTAGCATACTGTATTTGTTTTTCTCTTTCTGACTTACTTCACTCTGTATGACAGACTCTAACTCCATCCACCTCATTACAAATACCTCCATTTCATTTCTTTTTATGGCTGAGTAATATTCCATTGTATATATGTGCCACATCTTCTTTATCCATTCGTCTGTCGATGGACATTTAGGTTGCTTCCATGTCCTGGCTATTGTAAATAGAGCTGCAATGAACATTGTGGTACATGACACTTTTTGACCTATGGTTTTCTCAGGGTATATGCCCAGTAGTGGAATTGCTGGGTCGTATGGTAGTTCTATTTGTAGTTTTTTAAGGAACCTCCATACTGTTCTCCATAGTGGCTGTATCAATTTACATTCCCACCAACAGTGCAAGAGTGTTCCCTTTCCTCCACACCCTCTCCAGCATTTATTGTTTCTAGATTTTTTGATGATGGCCATTCTGACCGGTGTGAGATGATATCTCATTGTAGTTTTGATTTGCATTTCTCTAATGATTAATGATGTTGAGCATTCTTTCATGTGTCTGTAGGCCATCTGTATATCTTCTTTGGAGAAATGTCTATTTAGGTCTGCCCATTTTTGGATTGGGTTGTTCGTTTTTTTGTTATTGAGCTGCATGAGCTGCTTGTAAATCTTGGAGATTAATCCTTTGTCAGTTGCTTCATTTGCAAATATTTTCTCCCATTCTAAGGGTTGTCTTTTGGTCTTGTTTATGGTTTCCTTTGCTGTGCAAAAGCTTTTAAGTTTCATTAGGTCATATTTGTTTATTTGTGTTCTTATTTCCATTTCTCTGGGAGCTGGGTCAAAAAGAATCTTGCTGTGATGTATGTCATAGAGTGTTCTGCCTATGTTTTCCTCTAAGAGTTTGATAGTGTCTGGCCTTACACTTAGGTCTTTAATCCATTTGGAGTTTATTTTTGTGCATGGTGTCAGGGAGTGTTCTAATTTCATACTTTTACATGTACCTGTCCAATTTTCCCAGCACCACTTATTGAAGAGGCTGTCTTTTCTCCACTGTATATGCTTGCCTCCTTTATCAAAGATAAGGTGACCATATGTGTGTGGGTTTATCTCTGGGCTTTCTATCCTGTTCCATTGATCTATATTTCTGTTTTTGTGCCAGTACCAAACTGTCTTGATTACTGAAGCTTTGTAGTATAGTCTGAAGTCAGGGAGCCTGATTCCCCCAGCTCCATTTTTCGTTCTCAAGATTGCTTTGGCTATTCGGGGTCTTTTGTGTTTCCATACAAATTGTGAAATTTTTTGTTCTAGTTCTGTGAAAAATGCCAGTGGTAGTTTGATAGGGATTGCATTGAATCTGTAGATTGCTTTGGGTAGTAGAGTCATTTTCACAATGTTGATTCTTCCAATCCAGGAACATGGTATATCTCTCCATCTATTTGTATCATCTTTAATTTCTTTCATCAGTGTCTTATAATTTTCTGCATACAGGTCTTTTGTCTCCTTAGGTAGGTTTATTCCTAGATATCTTATTCTTTTTGTTGCAATGGTAAACGGGAGTGTTTTCTTAATTTCCCTTTCAGATTTTTCGTCATTAGTGTATAGAAATGCAAGCGATTTCTGTGCATTAATTTTGTATCCTGCTACTTTACCAAATTCATTGATTAGCTCTAGGAGTTTTCTGGTAGCCTCTTTAGGATTCTCTATGTATAGTATCATGTCATCTGCAAATAGTGACAGCTTTACTTCTTCTTTTCCGATTTGGATTCCTTTTATTTCTTTGTCTTCTCTGATTGCTGTGGCTAACACTTCCAAAACTATGTTGAATAATAGTGGTGAGAGTGGGCAACCTTGTCTTGTTCCTGATCTTAGTGGAAATGGTTTCAGTTTTTCACCATTGAGGACAATGTTGGCTGTGGGTTTGTCATATATGGCCTTTATTATGTTGAGGAAAGTTCCCTCTATGCCTACTTTCTGCAGGGCTTTTATCATAAATGGGTGTTGAATTTTGTCGAAAGCTTTCTCTGCATCTATTGAGATGATCATATGGTTTTTCTCCTTCAATTTGTTAATATGGTGTATCACATTGATTGATTTGCGTATATTGAAGAATCCTTGCATTCCTGGGATAAACCCCACTTGATCATGGTGTATGATCCTTTTAATGTGCTGTTGGATTCTGTTTGCTAGTATTTTGTTGAGGATTTTTGCATCTATGTTCATCAGTGATATTGGCCTGTAGTTTTCTTTCTTTGTGACATCTTTGTCTGGTTTTGGTATCAGGGTGATGGTGGCCTCGTAGAATGAGTTTGGGAGTGTTCCTCCCTCTGCAATATTTTGGAAGAGTTTGAGAAGGATAGGTGTTAGCTCTTCTCTAAATGTTTGATAGAATTCACCTGTGAAGCCATCTGGTCCTGGGCTTTTGTTTGTTGGAAGGTTTTTAATCACAGTTTCAATTTCAGTGCTTGTGATTGGTCTGTTCATATTTTCTATTTCTTCCTGGTTCAGTCTCGGCAGTTTGTGCATTTCTAAGAATCTGTCCATTTCTTCCAGGTTGTCCATTTTATTGGCATAGAGTTGCTTGTAGTAATCTCTCATGATCATTTGTATTTCTGCAGTGTCAGTGGTTATTTCTCCTTTTTCATTTCTAATTCTATTGATCTGAGTCTTCTCCCTTTTTCTCTTGATGAGTCTGGCTAATGGTTTATCAATTTTGTTTATCTTCTCAAAGAACCAGCTTTTAGTTTCATTGATTTTTGCTATTGTTTCCTTCATTTCTTTTTCATTTATTTCTGACCTGATCTTTATAATTTCTTTCCTTCTGCTGGCTTTGGGGTTTTTTTGTTCTTCTTTCTCTAATTGCTTTAGGTGCAAGGTTAGGTTGTTTATTCGAGATGTTTCCTGTTTCTTGAGGTAGGCTTGTATTGCTATAAACTTCCCTCTTAGCACTGCTTTTGCTGCGTCCCATAGGTTTTGGGTCGTCGTATCTCCATTGTCATTTATTTCTAGGTATTTTTTGATTTCCCCTTTGATTTCTTCAGTAATCACTTCATTATTAAGTAATGTATTGTGTAGCCTCCATGTGTTTGTATTTTTTACAGATCTTTTCCTGTAATTGATATCTAGTCTCATAGCGTTGTGGTCGGAAAAGATACTTGATACGATTTCAATTTTCTTAAATTTACCAAGGTTTGATTTGTGACCCAAGATATGATCTATCCTGGAGAATGTTCCATGAGCACTTGAGAAAAATGTGTATTCTGTTGTTTTTGGGTGGAATGTCCTATAAATATCAATTAAGTCCATCTTGTTTAATGTATCATTTAAAGCTTGTGTTTCCTTATTTATTTTCATTTTGGATGATCTGTCCATTGGTGAAAGTGGGGTGTTAAAGTCCCCTACTATGATTGTGTTGCTGTCGATTTCCCCTTTTATGGCTGTTAGTACTTGCCTTATGTATTGAGGTGCTCCTATGTTGGGTGCATAAATATTTACAATTGTTATACCTTCCTCTTGGATCGATCCCTTGATCATTATATAGTGTCCTTCTTTGTCTCTTGTGATAGTCTTTATTTTAAAGTCTATTTTGTCTGATATGAGAATTGCTACTCCAGCTTTCTTTTGATTTCCATTTGCATGGAATATCTTTTTCCATCCCTTCACTTTCAGTCTGTATGTGTCTCTAGGTCTGAAGTGGGTCTCTTGTAGACAGCATATATATGGGTCTTGTTTTTGTATCCATTCAGCCAGCCTGTGTCTTTTGGTGGGAGCATTTAATCCATTTACATTCAAGGTAATTATCGATATGTATGTTCCTATTCCCATTTTCTTAAATGTTTTGGGTTTGTTATTGTAGGTGTTTTCCTTCTCTTGTGTTTCTTGCCTAGAGAAGTTCCTTTAGCATTTGTTGTAAAGCTGGTTTGGTAGTGCTGAACTCTCTCAGCTTTTGCTTGTCTGTAAAGGTTTTAATTTCTCCATCACATTTGAATGAGATCCTTGCTGGGTAGAGTAATCTTGGTTGTAGGTTCTTCTCCTTCATCACTTTAAGTATATCCTGCCACTCCCTTCTGGCTTGCAGAGTTTCTGCTGAAAGATCAGATGTTAACCTTATGGGGATTCCCTTGTGTGTTATTTGTTTTTTTTCCCTTGCTGCCTTTAATATGTTTTCCTTATATTTAATTTTTGACAGTTTGATTAATATGTGTCTTGGCGTGTTTCTCCTTGGGTTTATCCTGTATGGGACTCTCTGTGCTTCCAGGACTTGATTAACTATTTCCTTTCCCATATTAGGGAAGTTTTCAACTATAATCTCTTCAAATATTTTCTCAGTCCCTTTCTTTTTCTCTTCTTCTTCTGGGACCCCTATAATTCGAATGTTGGTGCGTTTAATGCTGTCCCAGAGGTCTCTGAGACTGTCCTCAGTTCTTTTCATTCTTTTTTCTTTATCCTGCTCTGCAGTAGTTATTTCCACCATTTTATCTTCCAGGTCACTTATCCTTTCTTCTGCCTCAGTTATTCTGCTATTGATCCCATCTAGAGTATTTTTAATTTCATTTATTGTGTTTTTCATCATTGCTTGATTCCTCTTTAGTTCTTCTACGTCCTTGTTAAATGCTTCTTGCATTTTGTCTATTCTATTTCCAAGATTTTGGATCATCCTTACTATCATTATTCTGAATTCTTTTTCAGGTAGACTACCTATTTCCTCTTCATTTGTTAAGTCTAGTGTGTTTTGACCCTGCTCCTTCATCTGCTGTGTGTTTTTCTGTCGTCTCATTTTGCTTATCTTACTGTGTTTGGGGTCTCCTTATCACAGGTTGCAGGTTTGTAGTTCCCGTTGTTTTTGGTATCTGTCCCCAGTGGCTAAGGTTGGTTCAGTGGGTTGTGTAGGCTTCCTGGTGGAGGGAACTAGTGCCTGAGCTCTGGTGGATGAGGCTGGATCTTGTCTTTCTGGTGGGCACGTCCACGTCTGGTGGTGTATTTTGGGGTGTCTGTGGCCTTATTATGATTTTAGGCAGCCTCTCTGCTAATGGATGAGGCTGTGTTCCTGTCTTGCTAGTTGTTTGGCATAGGGTGTTCAGCACTGTAGCTTGCTGGTCATTGAGTGATGCTGGGTCTTGATGTTGAGATGGAGATCTCTGAGAGATTTTTGCCGTTTGGTATTACGTGGAGCTGGGAGGTCTCTTGTGGACCAGTGTCCTGAAGTTGGCTCTCCCACCTCCGAGGTACGGCCCTGATGCCTGGCTGAAGCACCAAGAGCCTTTCGTCCACACGGCTCAGAGTAAGAGGGAGAAAAAATAGAAAGAAAGAAAGGAAGGAAGGAAGGAAGGAAGGAGGAAGGAAGGAAGGAAGGAAGGAAGGAAAGAAAGAAAGAAAGAAAGGAAAGAAAGAAAGAAGCTATAATATAGTGAAGTAAAATAAAGCTATTGTAAAGCAAAGCTATACAGACAAAATCTCCCCCAGAAGCATATACATATACACTCACAAAAAAAAAGGAAAAGGGGAAAAATTAATATATCCTGCTCCCAAAGTCCACCTCCTGAATTTGGGATGATTCGTTGTCTATTCAGGTATTCAACAGATGCAGGCACATCAAGTTGTTTGTGGAGTTTTAATCCGCTTCTTCTGAGGCTGCTGGGACAGATTTCCCCTCCTCTTCTCTGTTCGCACAGCTCCTGGGGATCAGCTTTGGATTTGGACCCGCCTCTGCGTGTAGGTCGCCTGAGGGCGTCTGTTCCCCGCCCAGACAGGACGGGGTTAAAGGAGCAGCTGCTTCGGGGACTCTGGCTCACCCAAGCCGCGGGGAGGGAGGGGTACAGAGGAGGCGGGGCGAGCCTGCGGTGTCAGAGGCCGGCGTGACGTTGCAGCAGCCTGAGGCGCGCAGTGCGTTCTCCCGGGGGATGTTGTCCCTGGATCACGGGACCCTGGCAGTGGCGGGCTGCACGGGCTCCCGGGAGGGGCGGTGTGGAGAGTGACCTGTGCTCGCACACAGGCTTCTTGGAGGCGGCAGCAGCAGCCCCAGCGTCTCACGCCCGTCTCTGGGGTCCGCGCTGATCGCCGCGGCTCGCGCCAGTTTCTGGAGTTCGTTTAGGCGGCGCTCTGAATCCCCTCTCCTTGCGCGCCGCGAAACAAAGAGGCAAGAAAAAGTCTCTTGCCTCTTCGGCAGCTGCAGACTTTTTCCCGGTCTCCCTCCCAGCCAGCTGTGGTGCGCTAACCCCTTCAGGCTGTGTTCACGCCGCCAACCCCAGTCCTCTCCCTGCCGCCAACCCCAGTCCTCTCCCTGCGATCCGACCGAAGCCCGAGCCTCCGCTCCCAGCCCCGCCCGCCCCGGCGGGGGAGCAGACAAGCCTCTCGGGCTGGTGAGCGCTGCTCGGCGCCGAGCCTCTGTGCGGGAGTCTCTCCGTTTTTTCCTCTGCGCCCCTGTTGCTATGGGATCCGCGCTGTTAGCTGCGGCTCGCGCCCGTCTCTGAAGTTCGTTTAGGCGGCGCTCTGAATCCCCTCTCCTCGCGCACCAGGAAACAGGGAAGAAAAAGTCTCTTGCCTCTTCGGCAGCTGCAGACTTTTTCCCGGACTCCCTCCCGGCTAGCTGTGGTGCACTAACCCCTTCAGGCTGTGTTCACGCAGCCAGCCCCAGTCCTCTCCCTGCGACCGAAGCCCGAGCCTCAGCTCCCAGCCCCGCCCGCCCCGGCGGCTGAGCAGACAAGCCTCTCGGGCTGGTGAGTGCTGGTCAGCGCCGAGCCTCCGTGCGGGAAGTGCGGGAATCTCTCCGCTTTGCCCTCCGCACCCCTGTGGCTGCGCTCTCCTCCGTGGCTCCGAAGCTTCCCCCCTCTGCCACCCGCAGTCTCTGCCCGCGAAGGGGCTCCTAGTGCGTGGAAATCTTTCCTCCTTCACAGCTCCCTCCCACTGGTGCAGGTGCCGTCCCTATTCTTTTGTCTCTGTTATTTCTTTTTTCTTTTGCCCTACCCAAGTACGGGGGGAGTTTCTTGCCTTTTGGGAGGTCTGACGTTTTCTGCCAGCGTTCAGTGGGTGTTCTATAGGAGCAGTTCCACGTGTAGATGTATTTCTACTGTATCTGTGGGAAGGAAGGTGATCTCCGCGTCTTACTCTTCCGCCATCTTCTCTCCTCCCCCAAGTATCTTCTTGAGCAATGACTACATTTCCCCCATCCCACTACAAGACCTCCAACCCCTTATTTTTATCCTTTTTCATGGCTATTCAGGAATGAATGCCAATAAGTTTTCAGTGACATTACCATCATATTAATGTTTTTCTGTTGTAGGATTTAGGAAACCACAAGCTCAGAGTTAATTTTTAAAATTAAAAAAGACATAGATTAAGCACACTTGTCTTCATGCAATTCTTAGATGCAGTGCCAGAATAGTATTTCAGCCAATAAGTATTTTATCCCTTTAAGAGAAATAAGAAAATAGATTGTCCAGAGGAGTCCTCTTGACTCTATTATAAATTTCTGACTGTATATGGTCAACATTAACAGGATATAGGTTTGGGCCCATGTAGAAGAAATCTGTGCTGTCAACATCTCTTGAAATACTGACTGTTGAAGTTACAGGTAATGAATCAATCATAGGTATATAAGTTGTTCTTGCTTAGGTGGTAGATTCAGATTCCTGATTTATGAGTTGATATTTTATTCTTTCTCTATATAGAAGGAAATGGTTGCTGTTTGAACAGAAAAACAAACAAAAAAACAAACTTAAAATGTCATGGTATCTCCTGTTTTAGTGTCAATTGAGCAAAATTAAGCAATACAATTTGGGTAAAATTATGCCCTGTGAATCGCCCTGTTAATGAGGCAACACCAATAGACCATGAAGATGACTCCCAGTAAGTGAACAACGACAGGGCTCAGGAGATTGAGACAAAGTCTTTCATCCTGCCCCTGACTGGGGCACAAACTCCTGACCTCAGCAAAAGAGCAGTTTGTTCCCAGATGTGAAATGATAGAGTGCGAGGTGATGCTGCAAGGTCGTCTATTTTAGAGCTCTGTTCAGTGGCTTCTGATTCTAGCTATGATGGAGTAGCTCTCACCAGACTAGTCTTTCTGATGACACTGACCCTAAAAGCTGGATAAAAATGCAAGGTAAACAAACAAACAAAAATCTTTATGGAGTCATTGGAGAACAATTGAGACAGTCAGGACTTGAAGGGCTGAGATCCAAGAGAAAGAACATAACTGAGATGAATCCTACATTCATTGCTGCTTTCACTCCTCGGAATATGGCACATAGGTAGAAAAGAAAGCAGCACCTTTGAGGTCTGACAGCTTCTCTGGGAAAGGGATACAAAAAATTGGAATTTAGAGCTATAAGACAACTAGGACTAGAAAGGTCTTTGTGCTGAGAAGAGAAATCTGCAGAGGATTAAACCCAGCATTCTGTGTGCAGTTTCCCCCTGAGTCATTTGGTTACTTCTAAGCTGTATGTGCCCAGGATGAGACACATAGAAACCCAGCAGAGTACAGTTGCTAAGAGGCTAAAAAGCTAAGCTGCAGATATTTTGGCAATCTGACGGTACTGAGGAAAAACTGGAATTCAGGCTTGCCGAGGAGAGACCCTCATAAATACCCCAGACTTTTATTTGAAGCTTATGAAGGGCCATCACCTGGGAAAAAAGACAAAAAATGGAAAAAGAAGAAACATCTCCCAACTTATTTTATGAGGGCAGCATAACCTTGAAATCAAAACCTAGCAAGGTTATTACAAGAAGGAAAATTTAAAAACCAATTTCTTATATAAATATAGATTCAAGAATCTTACATAAAATATTAGAATATCAAGCACATCATGACCAAGTTAAGTTTGTTCCAGGAATGTGTGGCTGATTTAATATTAAACATCCAATCATCATAAGACACAACAGTAAAAGAATATGAAAAACCACATGATCATCTCAATAAATGCAGAAAAAGCATTTGATAAAATTCAGTGCCCATTCATGCTAAAACCTCTTAGGAGCTAGATATAAAAAGAAATTTCTTAAACTATTAATGGGTATCTCTAAAAAACTACAGCTAATCACTTAACAGGGAGATAGTAAATTCCTTTTCTTCCAAAATCAGGACTAAGACAAGGATGTTCAGTATCATTATTTCTATTCAATATTGTACAGGAATGCTTAGCCTGTGCAATAAGACAAACAAAAAAATGAAATCTGTAAGAATTAGAAATTTTAAAAATGTCATTCTTTGGAGATATATGATGTGATTGTGTACATAAAAAATCCAAAAGAAACTTGTATCAGGCTTGATAAGTAAATTAGTAAGAGTACTGAATAGAAGGTAAATATGAAAAAACTCTGTTGTTTTTCTGTATAATAACAATAAGCCTGCAGATACATTTATTTCAAAATAATATTCTTTACAATGGCATAAAACATTTAATACCTAGGAATAAATCAATCAAACATTGAAAACCTATAAACAGAAAACCACAAAATATTATTGAGGTAAATGAGGGACGGCCAGAATAAAAGATATGCCATTTCCAAGGATTGGAATGTGCAATGCAAGGATGTCTGTTCTCTCTGTATTTATTTATAGATTTAATGCAATCCCAACCAAAATTTCACCAGCATTGCTTTGAATTAAAATTGATAAGCTAACTCTAAAGATTTTATGGCAAATCAAAGGATCTAGAATAGTCAAGACAATCTTGAAGAAGATCAAAGTTGGGGGGCTTATGTCAAGTTACCAGTACTAATCATAAAACTCTATAATTAAAGCAGTATGATTCTGGCACAATGGTAGACAAATAGATCACTGAGCAGGATAGTTAGTCCAGAAACATCTACACATATACAGTCACTTGACTATCAATGAAGATGCATGTTGAAGAAAAGATTTTAAAAAATGAATTGAGCTGGATTAATTGAACTGGATTATCCATGTGGAAAAAATGAACCTTAATTCCTACCTTATGCTATATACAAAATTAATTTCAGATGGATTTAATGTGCTTAATTAAATGTGGAATGCTTAAATGTAATATGCTTAAATGTGAAAAGTAAAACAAAGGTTAAGCTTAACATAGGACAAGGTGTCCATGACCATGAGTTGAGCAGAGCTTTCTACTTGTTTTTTTATCATTTAAATTTTTATTATTTTTTTAATTGAAAGATTCTTTAAGCTCTACAGTGCTTTACAATTTTCCAAAGTTTCACACACATGATTTCCTATAATCCCATAACCCCTTTTTAAAATCTAATACCCCTATACTGCCCCTGCCCTCTTCCTTCTCCCCACTGGTAACCACTACTTTGTTCTCTATATCTGTTAGTCTGCTTGCTTTATTCACTAGTTTGTTGTATTTTTTAGATTCCACATAAAAGTGATATCATACAGTATTTGCCTTTCTCTTTCTGACTTTTTTCACTTAAGCATAATGAGCAAAGCTTTCTAAAAAGGGCACAAAAGCACTAACTATAAAGAAAAAGCTTGATAAATTGGGTTTTATTAAAAATTAAGACATTTTGTTCATTAAAATATACTATGAAGAGAGTTAAAACTCAAGTCATAGAGGGGAAAAGATATTTGAAATGTGTATATCTAGCAAAGAACTTGTATTAATAAATAGTAGTGAAATAAAGAAATAAGAAGGCAACCCAAAGAAAATGGGCAAAAGACTTCAATAGGCACTTAGAGGAATATATGCAAGTCATTAATATAAAAAAATACTCAACATCTTTAATTAAAAGAGAAATGCATGTTATATCCACAATAACATAGCACTATTCACTTGCCAGAATGACTAAAATGAAAAAGACAAAGAACATATAACACCAGTTATTGGTAAGGATGTAGAACAACTAACACTCTCCCACACTGCTTGGAAATGTAAATTGGTACAACTACTTTAGAAAACTATTTGAAATATCTACTAAAGCTAAACACATACCTCATGTCACAAGAAATTTCAATTTTAGATATATAAACAACAGAAATACATACAGATGTTCACCAAAAACATGTACAAAACATTTATATTAGCTTCATATGTAAGAGTCTCAAACTGGAAATAACCCAAATGTCCATCAGACAGCCCAAAATAAATTGTGATGTATTCTGCAATGGAATATTTTATAGCACTGCAAAAATATCAAACTATGGCAATAAGTAAAAATTTGGTTGACTCTTACAGATAAAATATTGAGCTAAAAAGCCAGACTCAAAGGGGTCCGTACTATAGGATAATGTATGATTTCATTTATATAAAGTTTAATAACAATTAAGCTAACATATGGTGACAGAAGTCAGAATATTGGTTACCTTTGGAGGAATAATGACTGAGGATGATTGAGAGGGGATAGAGGGAGGCTTCTGGGGTGCTGGTAATGCCCTCAGTCCTGATCTAGGTGATCATCTCGGTGTGTTGAATTCACAAAAATTTGTTAAGCTGTGCACTTACTGTATGTATATATAGTGCTCTTTAATGTATGTATATTTCAATATAAAGGTTTACCGAAAAGTAAACCTCTCTAAGCATCTTCAGTTGTGAATTCAAACCATTTCAAAACATTAGGTTTTTGAGCCTGTTTTGAAAGAACATTTCCTAGTGATACGTTTTTATGGTTAGCCAGTTGAAAGACTATACCTATTGTGTACCAGTTGTCAGATTATAGCTATTACTTGGAAAACAGGCCACAATTCTTGATGTCATCTTTATTACAGCCCTTCAATTTAAAAAGATCAAACTCGTTATTTTATTACTATTTATAATGTGAATCATCAGCAGTATTTCTACAGGCAGCTCTAAACATAATGCAAGATTTGTCATTAGTTTGGTTCTCAGCAAACTCGTGGTGATTCTGAACTGATCTTTGTAGCTTAAGAAAGTCTCCATTTTGGTAAGGAAGTGGTTCTGGCTTAGCTTCAAGGAGCTGAGTGAATTTATCTTGGCCCTGAGGCATCAAAGGCAGTTTGGTTGAGTTTGGCTGTGTGCATGTGTGTTTTGCCTGCTACTGTTCATTTTGGGTCATTGGGAAACAAAATCCTACTTAATTTTAGTTTTTTTTTAAATGGCTATTTTAATGACTAAAACCCTGGATTGTATCTTTGAAATAACATGATTAAAGGTTTGTAGGAAAAATATTAACTTCTTAACAACCATGCCCATCATTACTAGCTAGTGTGTCAATGTGCAATTCACAGGACTAACCACACCAAGTCTTTAAACTAAAGTTCATGTAGCTTGAGTGAGTAAGGGAATTGAAAGTCATTGTTCCTGTGAAAGAAGACTTGGAAAAGAGGGGGGTTTTAGAGAAGGTTCTGTCTTCTTTTTCTTGGGGGCAGGAAGTGGTTAGCCTTATAGTTTAAATAAATCTACTAAGCTATGTGTGTTTTATTTGATACAAACACAAATAAACGTAATAAAGCCAGTGGTAGAGCAAACAGATTGTCAGCAAACACTTTTCTGAGCACAGCACAATACAGCCTTGTTGCTCATTGGCTGAGAGTATTTTATCTCTAAAAATGGATGGCCAGTCACGAGTAAAAGCAAGTAATAACTGCTTTTCAGTAATGCAAATATATATATTCTTTTAAAATATAAAACTATTTCCAAGATGGAAAGTTCTATAATAAAACAGTGACATAACAAGTCATGCTAAATTAAGTACATATGTATATACACACACAAGCACAAACACATGCGTAGTATCCTTCCTATTTTTTCTTATTTATTGTTTCAAATTTTAATACTAGATATTTCCTGTAAGGGATCTGGTTCAACTTGGACCAAACTCCAACCCCAGAGTCTGTGGTAGTTCAAAGCTTCCCCATGAATTAGCCCTTTACATATTTCACAATGCTTTATTTGTGTTTAAAGTTTATTCCCTTTTCCGTGTTTCCCTCCAAAAAGCCAATCATACCCCAAATTCCTGAGCTTTGAAACCTCCTTGCAGAAGAGAGAAGTCATAATAAATGATATCACTCTCTCCTCCTTACTTGGTCTTCTGCCCTCTCACTGGCCCCACTTGTGCTCAGCTGCTTGCCAAAGGCCAACTGCTTTCTGCCTAAAACTTTGCCTCTTGTACATGTTGCATATATATGTATTTTCCCTTTCTACCATTTAACTTTTGTTATAGAGTTTTTTCTTGAATAGAAGTTGTCAACTTTTAAGTAGTTTAGTTTTGGTAGTCTTTCCTTCTATGTTTCTTGGCTTTCTTTCAGTATTCTTGCTAACCCCATGGTGATGATAAAAGTTATACTATATTTAGTGCTACTAATTTTATGGTCTTAAGGTTTATAACTTTAATTCACCTGGAATACATTTATTTATTCATATTTTTATGCTATAAAATAAGAATAATTTTTTTCCAGATTCAGTGATTTTTATTGAATAGTCAATCCTTCCCTCTTATTTGAAATGTCCTCTATATCATGTATTAAATTTCTACGTATGTGTATGTGTGAGTTTACACACATACATCTGTTTCTGTACTTTGTATATAGTGCCCATTAATCTCCCAGGATTTCACTGGAACTAGAGCAGAAATGGAAGTCACCCAGAGATCCTGAGCAGATGGGAGACAGGAGTGAGGAGAGGCAAGATGTTTCAGTGTAGACATTTTAATTTTTTTTTTTAATTTGAACTATGTGAATGTGTTAAAAATTCAAGAAGTTAAATTGAAGATATAAACTGCACAAAGTTTCAGTGTTGCTTTGGTTATTTTTTTCTATTTCCCCAATGATTATTTTTATTTTAAATTTCTTATTGATTGCTTCAGAATTATTTCTTTAAAAATGCTGAGTGTATGTGTGTGTGTGTGTCTGTGTGCATTACAACATTGCATTTGAAAGTGGAGAGTTAAGTACAAACACACATTTTCAAAAGTCATTGTTTAGATTTCTGATGTTCATCCATTAGCAACTTTATAATTTTGAAGGACTGGAATAGTTCTAGGGTGGTTTACTTGGCATAGCTAAGAAGAAGTGTTGCTGGAATTATTCACTAGGGCTTTGGCTTTCCATATATGCTCTCTTTCATTTGCATATTGCCTCAAGGGAATTAATATTTGACTACCCAAAGTCTGACCCAGACCACATGGGCCATCTGGAAGAGGAGTTTCACTAGTCAAGTCACTCAGTGACTGAAATGGGAGAAAAAATCGAAAGCCAAGGGTAGGTTTACTTTGAGTCTCTTACATGGAAATAACCCAGACTGAAGAATCTTTACAAATATGCAGTGAATTTTGCTATTATAAATATAATGGGTTTCCTAGTTTCAGAATCACCTCTGGTTCTGCATGTAGTTTATAATATTCCACTTTATAATATTTTGTATTTAATAAAATTTTTATTTGTGAATAGAAAATTATATAGTTATTATGCTACAAGTTCCTACCACTTGTTTATATGCTGCCTATCATATAGTAAATTTTAGTTTTAGATAAGCAAATGATCTGAATTGTGGCTATTCATAGAAAATATTATTTATCGAACTAGAACTTACTTTTTCACTCTAGTAAAATTGAACTGGAAAATGTTATTTGGAGAAGAGTGTGATAATTATCACGTTAATGTGATAATTTGTTTTATGTCTTCCTGATTTCAATGATGTTTAATAGCATCCTCTCTATACCTACTAGTATGTGGGTGTGACTCCTGAATTTCTTTTAGACATGTTTGTCCAAATAAGAGTCTGCAAGTTTTTGGCTGTGATCTCTTTATGGCTGGTGTATATTTATAGAAATCATTTCTCTTTCTACTTCATTTAACCAATATCTAGGTATTCTGTTGATGATGGAAATTGCAAACAATTAAAATTCTATTATATAGGGTAAAAGCAGGTCTAAGATTATTCTAATTTTTTAGCCACCTCAACATTTATGCAGTACCAGTATAGTGGCAAAACTACCAAATTTTTTGATATTGTTACTAACCCTTTCCCATTTTAGTTTTTTTGTTTGTTTGCTTGTTTCCTTATACTAAATGCTATTTACTAGAACCACAGGTGACTTCTGGTTCTACTCCTTACCGTAGGTGGACCTGGTCCTCTGGGGAGATAGGAAGAGCAGACCACTTCCCAGAGGGTGCTCTAAGATGGTGTTTCTTCTGCCTTTTCCCAGACTCAGACAGTGATGCTGAGGAATGGGCCAGGTGCAGTGAATGTGCAGCTACATAATATGTTACTCAACAGACTGGTCAGTAGTGGTGGGAGAACCTCTATATCAGTTGGACCCAGATACCCTCTCAAATTGTGCAGGCTCATGGTAACCCTTTGATACAGAACCAGAATTTTTCATCAGTACCTCTTGATCTGCCTTACAGAGGCCTCCCAAACTCCCTGTCTTTTCTCCAAGGTAGAGATAACTAGACCACTTGAGATTCTACCTATAATTACCACTGGCTTTATTTGTATGTGGGTTTTTAACTTTTATCAGCATTGGTGGAAATCCCACTGCCAGGAGCTCTGGGAGGAGAGCGTGCATAATTCCATCTCTGTTTTGACTCTTCCATTTGGTCAAACTCCAAATTTGGTTCACCTCACTTTTGGAAATGTAGCAGTGTAGAGTTTCCTCATTCTTATTTTTGTCTGTTTCTCCATAGTTCTCTGTGAACTCCCTGCCCACATTCCTCTGGCTTCCCCCACTCTGTTTATGCTGCACCCTGACACCTCCACTTCTTCCAGGGATGTGTTCTGCCTCTGAATGATACTACCCATCCAGCACCACCACTTTAGCCCCAGATCTCTCAGAACTATTGCCATTGCCTTCAGAGTGCTCTCCTCTTCTTTCTTTGCTCTCTGCTTTCCTGTATTTTCCTAACAAATAACTTTTCTTGAAATACTTCTTTCATTATGTCACTTTCCAAGGACCTAAATTGTTTTTTGTTACTCATCAAATGAAAACCAAATTCTTGTGCGTCAAAGATTGATGTGACTTCTGTGCTCCAGTTAGTCCAGGCTATTTAATATTCCTCAACCTCTCCCTAGTCATCTATATCTATAAACCACTCTCTTACTTCTTATTGAGATAAATCCCACATCTGTTCAAGATTTAGCCTACTCATATCTCTCCCATGAAATCTTCTTTAATAACTAAGCCTTTATTCCATAGCCTTTCCCATCTCAATTCTAAAAGCATTGAGTCTGTACCACATAGTTTAAAACCCTTTTAGCTTTATATGGTTATTTTATGCTGCATCTGTTAGGAAGTGCATTTGGTGACTTGCAAGGGACCTGAGTATAGTGGCTTGAATATGACAGATATTTATTTTTCATGTTATGAGATGTCAGGAGGTAGGGATTTCACAGTTGCCACTCTGGTTCCTTATGGCTCCCCATTCTGCTGTCCCTCAGGTCTGGTCCTCAACTTCATGATATAAAATGCTCAGTAGCTCCAGCAAGAAGAAGGAGGGACATAAATGGCCAGCCTATTTTAAAAAGCTTTTCTGGGAGCACTGCCCGGTGAAAGGCCACCATTTTTTACAAGGGAAGCTGGGAAATGTAATCTTGAAGACATTTGCATTATTCCCCTCCCCCAAATCTAAGGATCCTGTTAGTAGGGAGGAAGGGAGGATGGTTACTTTGGGGCACCCCTCAGTCTCTGTGACACATGCATAAATGTGAGGCTTCCACATCCACCTAGCTCCAGGGACACAGCTAGTGTCTAGTGTCTGCTTCACTTTCCTGAGCAGTGGTAAAGTAAGTAAATTATAAACGTTCAACAAATCAGGATGTACCCCTTAATGTCAGGAAGAGTATTTCCTTTTTACTTTGTCTCATACTCTTTATTCTTTTCCCAGAAATATGTACAAAAAGAGATAAATTCTTTTAAAGATATAGGAGATAAATGTGAAACTTGTTCATTTATGAACATTATGTTTTGTTCTGTTGAAAAAACACAATTATATAGGTACATCTGGATTTTGATGCTAGACTACTGGATTGTAACATTCAACAAATGTCTAATAAATACTCCTCAGCATGGCACACAATTCCAGGTCTATATAACAAACAGATTTTTTGACATATGTCTTAAATTTGCAATCTTTGGGGGCAACTAATACAGTGGTTTGTTAACCCAAGTAATCTGTCTCTGTATTCTTATCAGAATTTAAATAAAGAATATGCATGATAAATATTTGCTATTATTTGTGATGCTGTTGTGGGTAGCCATTAGGAGCATGTCTGCTTCAACTGAAGGGTGTTTTCCTACTTTTGTCAGACACAAAGCAAGGCTCCTTTTGTCTCCTGATCACAGCTCTAATTTTCCCAGCTGGATGAATTCACCAAGTTGAGAATCTGAGAGGCCTTAACATTAGCAGAATCTACAAAGCGCCGGAGGGGCACAAAACCTACATAGAAAACGTTAGCTCTCCAGGCTTGGCAGTGTGGTTGCTACAGCTACCAAGCTGCTGATTTCTCTGCTTCGTGTTCACGTGGGAAGAGAAGCTCTCAAGGTTACAGGGGCTTCATTATATAACTGACATTGCAATTTGTTTGCTTTAATGTTTGCATTTTAATCTACCGTGCCTGGTCCTAAGTAGGACTTTTCTTTGGGAATACTCAGCTAAGTGGAGGATGGGTAGACTGAGTTTTATACAATCAGGAGGGCAGATCATAGAGTGTAATTATGATATTTTTTCTCCCTGAACTTTGCAACCATTCATACCTTGGCTTGAACCGATGTTGGGGCGAGCTGCATTGCTGCATGTGCCACAAAGAGAATACAAGAACCATTGTTCCATATATATATAAACACTATACGAGCCAATTTTAAAATAACAATTAAGATGAAATCACATCAGCCTGTCCTTGGTGCAGTTTAAGTAGATTTCCAAGTATAATTAACTGGTGAATCATTCTGAAGCCTTAAAGTTCTTACTTAATGATCTTTGAACACAGTCTCTAAAATATTAATTGCAGATGAATAGGCTGTGCTTAAAACCAAATCATGTACATAATGTAATTGACATATGACCTTCTCTAGGGGAAATTGCATAGTGACAGATATATAAGAATGTGTTAACAGTGGATTAGCAGTTTATATATTTCCATTTCTTTTCATAAATATATGTGTCATCGATGATAAAGAGGTCTCTAAATTCCCTCCACTTTCTTTTCCCCAATCTCAGTTTTGGAGAGAATGTGACTTTTGTAACTTCTCTTTGATGGAATGGCATTATCAATAGCAAAACCCTGTTTTTTTCCTTTGTTTGTTTTAGGTTAAGAAGGAGAAGCTAAAGCACGGTTTCTGAAATTTAATTAATTTTTCTTTGCTGTAAGAAGGCATGCTTGACCACTCTTTGCAGTTCTTTAACAGCTTCTATCAGACCTTCTGAGTGGGAAGGGAATAATTTTTTGGAGCACCTATTATGTTTTCTCTTACTCTGTGTACATTGTCTTATTTAATATAGCACTATTAAGTATTATTAATTTATTTTACAAATGAAGGTAGAAAGTGGATTTTCATATCCATAATCACAAAGCCAATAAATAAGAGAGACATAATGGTCTTTCTAACAGAGACTTGGGTCTTTTTAATCCCCAAACCCACATTCTTTTCATGAACTTGGGGAGACATACCATGCCAGAATGACTTCAAATGTGGAGAGATAGCATGGTCTAATTCTCGTTTGTTTTAATTTTTAACAGTCATTAAATTACCTACAAGAAGTTTTACATAAGCATTGTTAAATATAAATCTATATTATACTAGATGCTGATTTTTATCCCCAGCAGCCATTTCCCCTGTCTTGCCTCAAAGACCTTCAGTTTTCTTTGGAGGATCCTTGTGGGTCCAGGGAAGCTAAATTTAACCCTGGTTTCAAGGGTGTGTCATGTGACCCAGGCCTAGCCAATCAGAGCTTTCTTTTTCTCTGGCCACAATGATTAGTTTAACAGTTGAGCATGGAACCATAGCTCATCTAATCAGTATGAATCTCAAGACTTACTTTGGAATGCTGGAGCGAAGGTGCTTCTGTTGATTAAGATAGTGTAGATTTTTACTTCCCAGCCCCTTTGACTTTACACTAGGCCATATGACTTACTTTGGCCAGTGACATTCAGGAGGAAATCATGTGTGCCATGTCTGAGTAGGACCGTTAAGAACCCTCATGTATTTCCACTATATTCTTTTTTCCCCTACACGGTCATAACATTGGCAATATCCCAGATAGGGGCTCCTCCATCAACCCACATCCTGCAATGAAGACTGTGTGACACGGCCACAGTTGATCTCCAATGGAAATGTATAGTGAATTGAAAATAATTTTTTGTTGATGTTAGCCATTGAAATCTGGGAGTTGTTTTATTCTGTAGCATAACTTAGCATAAACGGTAAGGTGTGGTGGTAAGGCTGGAACTGCTGCAACCACTTTTGCTGTATGAAGTCAGCTGAACAGCAAAGCTGACATAAGAAGGAAGCAGAGTCAGGAAGATCATAAAGACAGGCAGAGCTCTGATGATATCATACACCCTTGACTCATGGTTGCAGTCATCTCTGCACCTGAAAATTGTATTTAAGTGAATCAATATATTTGCTTAAGACAATTTTAGTTGGGTTTTCTGTTACTTGCAACCAAAGCAAATGAATTGCTTTATGTATCATACTATAAATTTCACTAAATTTTCCCTCAACAGACATCTAAAATATAGCCTTGAAATCAGCCCAAGCAGTTTAAGTTATAAGGTCCTGGAAGTCACTAGCTAGATCAATGTTGATAAAGGAAGGAAGCCACTCAACAGGCAAATTTAATGTGCAAGTAGGTAGATACCAAATGAGAACTATATAAGATTGCTATACTAGTAATAAGATTCAAGTTATTTTTTCAAGGATAAGTGAAGAGTTTACATTTTCCAAAATAATGCCTGTTTATTTTTATTTATTTATTTGGTTTTGGCCGCATCACGCGGCATGCGGCACCTTAGTTCCCCGACCAGGGATCAAACCCGTGTCCCCTGCAGTGGAAGCACGGAGTCTTAGCCACTGGACCACCAGGGAAGTCCAATAATGCCTGTTAAAAAATGTTTAAGTGAAGATTTCTGAAGAGAAGGGTTACGGGGAGGGCACAGGGGTCATGGAGTGATGTTCTGAAAGACCTTGGCCAAATTACCATAAAGGGTCTAAAATCATTGGATTTTTTTCTCCAGTAGAAAAAAATTGAAAGTAAGAAAACTATGACAGATAAGTCACAGATAACAACAAATGGGCCATCTAACACTCGCAAAGTTGTTGTGAGAGTTTCCCTTGGAAGAGTGAGTACCTTGTTCTCAAATGCCGCTACTCAAGAGCAGAGAGGAAACTTCCTGTTGAACTTCCTGAAATGACAGAATGGAGTTAAAACCGAGCCTTACCAGAGCCAATTTTTCTATTCCAAGAGAGGTAATTACTAAGGTCAGAACACTTTCCCTCTATGAAATAGTCATCAGCTTACGGGAAAAAATTACTGTGTCTACCTCCAAAATGTGAGTGGACTTTTGAAAGCAATAAATTGGTACAAGTAGAGTGCTGAAACCAAAAACTAAATAGTAATATTCTTAGTTAGAATATACCGTGATAGTAAAACAGCAAGAACAAAAATTTAAAATACAGTAACTTTGAATAGTCTCTGTGTACTGAAATTAATTGTAATTAATTTTTTACTTTGTTTTATTTCTTACTTGTTGAAAAAGTTTTGTTCCCACCTCTGTCCTCATCAGCCCCATTTTCTTCTGTCACCAGCAGGTAAACATATTACTAATTGTTGAATATCTTCCCAGAATTTCTTTATGCAAAAGCAAGGAAATGCACATATGCATTATTTTCCCTCTTTCTTCCATAAAATGTAGCACACTATAGACTGTTCTGTGTTCTGCTATTTTCACCTAATGATATCTCTTGGAGATCTTTCCTTATCAGTAGTACATCAAGAACTTTGTCATTTTCTCTTACATCTGCATAGTATTTCTTACAGCATGCATGTACAGTAATTTATTTAGCCAGCTCCCTATTGATGGAAAGCTGGATTCTTTCCAATTTTTTACTATTACACTCAGTCCTTTTGATAACCTTTAAATATTTTGCTTCATACATGTTCATTGCTTATTTTCAGAGAATGAAAATAAAGCCAAGCCCTAAAATAAAGTCATCCTTGATTTTGTCAGTCTTCTAAATCTGAGGGTTCACTTGGGTTATTTTTACTACTTAAAATTACTAATTTATTTCTTCACTGTCCCACTCATTTAGCCAAGAAAAAGCAGCTTTTATTTATAAATAAATATAAGGTACCTAGATACTTGGAAAGAAGAGACAATATCTCATATATCTTCATAGGGCTATCCTAGGACAGCTGCAGAAATTTTGCTTCCAACAAGAATGATGGAAGAGAAACTTCCCTTGTGGCGCAGTGGATAAAACTCCACACTCCCAATGCAGGGGGCCCAGGTTCGATCCCTGGTCAGGGAACTAGAGCCCACATGCATGCTGCAACTAAGGAGGCTGCCTGCCGCAACTAAGGAGCCCACCTGCCGCAACTAACACCCGGTGCAACCAATAAATAAATAAATAAATAAATATTAAAAAAAAAAAAAAGTGATGGAAGAAAGGGCCATTTCCGTAAGAGCCATGTAAATAACACATCAGAGCCCTGGAAAATCTTGGCTTCCTCATCTTGACCTCCATATTTAATCCTGATGATTTATTTTCTGAATTGATTCTCACATGCATTCCTTCTCATATATTCCTTTTCCCTCCGGCTACATTCTCCAGAATGCTTTGTCACCAATGACCTTTTTGTTCCATCCTATGTGCATTCTGTTGCTGATGTATCACTTTAAAATATCCCACTTGTTGCATAATACCTCTATCAATTCTTCCTTTTTGTTGTTGCTGTTGTTTTCTCAAGGAATTCTTTGGGTAATTACTTTAATGGAATTTGGTTTTTGATAATTTATCCCCCCACTCCCCACTCCAGGCACTCAATGGGAAATTTAAAATATGGGTAAGATTTTGTTTTGGATTTTGATTCCTTTTTCCCCTTCTTAATTACAAACTGCCTGAATATGAATTAAATCAACATTGTTAAATAATATATTTTTATAGGTCAGTGTCTTTACAAGAGGCCAGTGTTCCCAACTCTGCCCACAGTCTGATCTCTCCGTTTCCCTCTTACTGACAACAGTGGCTTCCTTGAGTCGCCTTCCCTGGCTTCATTTGTTGACATCATCACCAACTCTTCTCAGTGACTCCGCTCTCCAGACCATGCTCTCTATTTGTCAGGGAGATCCCTGGATCTTTTTTAGAATCCTGCAGCTCATGCCTTCAAGTATTACTTTGAAGAGAAAAGCATGAGTGGAGGCTGGGAGGTACACTCTACTTTCTTTTCTAAGTAATGCTATTTAATTCATTGCTTGATTCATTACCATCTTCGTCTTTTCTCTTTCTGCCTGTATTTTTGTTCCCTGGTGTATAAACTCCTCTCCTCCGTGGGTCTCTGTGTAAGGAGTTTCTTCTGCTGCTGCTTTTATCTGCTTTCCGGAATTCTGGAAGCAAAGTTCTCCAAAATGTAAAAGACCTATTAATACTCTGGGAACAGTTTATTGGTTTAGTTTGTTTAATTATAGTCGGAGGTAAGTCAAAATTACTACAATCCCTCTTTTAAAAAATACATTGAGGGGGAGATTAACCAAGATGGCGGAGTAGAAGGACGTGCTGTCACTCCCTCTTGCGAGAGCACCAGAATCACAACTGACTGCTGGACCATCATTGACAGGAAGACCCTGGACTTCACCAAGGAGGATACCCCACGTCCAAGGACAGAGGAGAAGCCACAGTGAGACGGTAGGAGGGGCGCAAGCAGAGTAAAATCAAACCCCGTAACTGCTGGGTGGGTGACTCACAGACTGGCGAACACTTATACCACAGAAGTCCACCCACTGGAGTAAAGGTTCTGAGCCCCACGTCAGGCTTCCCAACCTGGGGGTCAGGCAACGGGAGGAGGAATTCCTAGAGAATCAGACTTTGAAGCCTAGTGGGAATTGGATTGCAGGACTTTGACGGGACTGGGGGAAACAGAGACCCCACTCTTGGAGGGCACACACAAAGTAATGTGTGCATCAGGACCCAGGGGAAGGAGCAGTGAGCCTGGGGGAGACTGAACCAGACCTACCTGCTGGTGTTGGGGGGTCTCCTGCAGAGGCGAGTGGTGGCTCTGTTTCACCGTGGGGATAAGGACACTGGCAGCAGAGGTTCTGAGAAGTTCTCCTTGGCGTGAGCCCTCCCAGAGTCTGCCATTAACCCCACCAAAGAGCACGGGTAGGCTCCAGTGTTGGGTTGCCTCAGGCAAAACAGCCAACAGGGAGGGAACCCAGCCCCACCCATCAACAGTCAAGTGGATTAAGGTTTTACTGAGCTCTGACCGCCACAGCAACAGGGAGGGAACCCAGCCCCACCCATCAACAGTCAAGTGGATTAAGGTTTTACTGAGCTCTGACCGCCACAGCAACAGTCAGCTCTACCCACCACCAGAGCCTCCCATCAAGCCTCTTAGATAGCCTCAACCACCAGAGGGCAGACAACAGAAGCAAGAAAAACTATAATCCTGCAGCCTGTGGACCAAAAACCACAGTTACAGAAAGATAGAGAAGATGAAAAGGCAGAGGGCTATGTACCAGATGAAGGAACAAGAAAAAACCCCAGAAAAACAACTAAATGAAGTGGAGATAGGCAACCTTCCAGAAAAAGAATTCAGAATAATGATAGTGAAGATGATCCAGGACCTTGGAATAAGAATGGAGGCAAAGATTGAGAAGATGCAAGAAATGATTAACAAAGACCTAGAAGAATTAAAGAACAAACAAACAGAGATGACCAATACAATAACTGAAATGAAAACTACACTAGAAGGAATCAATAGCAGAATAACTGAGGCAGAAGAACGGATAAGTGACCTGGAAGACAGAATGATGGAATTCACTGCTGCGGAACAGACTAAAGAAAAAAGAATGAAAAGAAATGAAGACAGCCTAAGAGACCTCTGGGATAACATTAAACGCAACAACATTCGCATTATAGGGGTCCCAGAAGGAGAAGAGAGAGAGAAAGGACCAGAGAAAATATTTGAAGAGATTATAGTCGAAAACTTCCCTAACATGGGAAAGGAAATAGCCACCCAAGTCCAGGAAGCGCAGAGAGTCCCATACAGGATAAACCCAAGGAGAAACACGCCGAGACACATAGTAATCAAAGTGGCAAAAATTAAAGACAAAGAAAAATTATTGAAAGCAGCAAGGGAAAAACGACAAATAACATACAAGGGAACTCCCATAAGGTTAACAGCTGATTTCTCAGCAGAAACTCTGCAAGCCAGAAGGGAGTGGCATGATATACTTAAAGTGATGAAAGGGAAGAAGCTACAACCAAGATTACTCTACCCGGCAAGGATCTCATTTAGATTTGATGGAGAAATCAAAAGCTCTACAGACAAGCAAAAGCTAAGAGAATTCAGCACCACCAAACCAGCTCTACAACAAATGCTAAAGGAACTTCTCTAAGTGGGAAACACAAGAGAAGAAAAGGACCTACAAAAACAAACACAAAACAATTAAGAAAATGGTCATAGGAACATACATATCGATAATTACCTTAAACGTGAATGGATTAAATGCCCCAACCAAAAGACATAGACTGGCTGAATGGATACAAAAACAAGACCCATATATATGCTGTCTACAAGAGACCCACTTTAGACCTAGGGACACATACAGACTGAAAGTGATGGGATGGAAAAAGATATTCCATGCAAATAGAAATCAAAAGAAAGCTGGAGTAGCTATACTCATATCAGATAAAATAGACTTTAAATTAAAGAATGTTACAAGAGACAAGGAAGGACACTACATAATGATCCAGGGATCAATCCAAGAAGAAGATATAACAATTATAAATATATATGCACCCAACATAGGAGCACCTCAATACATAAGGCAACTGCTAACAGCTATAAAAGAGGAAATCGACAGTAACACAATAATAGTGGGGGACTTTAACACCTCACTTACACCAATGGACAGATCATCCAAAATGAAAATAAATAAGGAAACAGAAGCTTTAAATGACACAATAGACCAGATAGATTTAATTGATATATATCGGACATTCCATCCAAAAACAGCAGATTACACGTTCTTCTCAAGTGCGCACGGAACATTCTCCAAGATAGATCACATCTTGGGTCACAAATCAAGCCTCAGTAAATTTAAGAAAATTGAAATCATATCAAGCATCTTTTCTGACCACAACGCTATGAGATTAGAAATGAATTACAGGGAAAAAAACGTAAAAAGGACAAACACATGGAGGCTAAACAATACGTTACTAAATAACCAAGAGATCACCGAAGAAATCAAAGAGGAAATCAAAAAATACCTAGAGACAAATGACAATGAAAACACGACGACCCAAAACCTATGGGATGCAGCAAAAGCAGTTCTAAGAGGGAAGTTTATAGCTATACAAGCCTACCTAAAGAAACAAGAAAAAGCTCAAGTAAACAATCTAACCTTACACCTAAAGAAACTAGAGAAAGAAGAACAAACAAAACCCAAAGTTAGCAGAAGGAAAGAAATCATAAAGATCAGAGCAGAAATAAATGAAATAGAAACAAAGAAAACAATAGCAAAGATCAATAAAACTAAAAGTTGGTTCTTTGAGAAGATAAACAAAATTGATAAACCATTAGCCAGACTCATCAAGAAAAAGAGGGAGAGGACTCAAATCAATAAAATCAGAAATGAAAAAGGAGAAGTTACAACAGACACTGCAGAAATACAAAGCATCCTAAGAGACTACTACAAGCAACTTTATGCCAATAAAATGGACAACCTGGAAGAAATGGACAAATTCTTAGAAAGGTATAACCTTCCAAGACTGAACCAGGAAGAAATAGAAAATATGAACAGACCAATCACAAGTAATGAAATTGAAACTGTGATTAAAAATCTTCCAACAAACAAAAGTCCAGGACCAGATGGCTTCACAGGTGAATTCTATCAAACATTTAGAGAAGAGCTAACACCCATCCTTCTCAAACTCTTCCAAAAAATTGCAGAGGAAGGAACACTCCCAAACTCATTCTATGAGGCCACCATCACCCTGATACCAAAACCAGACAAAGACACTACAAAAAAAGAAAATTACAGACCAATATCACTGATGAATATAGATGCAAAAATCCTCAACAAAATACTAGCAAACAGAATCCAACAACACATTAAAAGGATCATACACCACGATCAAGTGGGATTTATCCCAGGGATGCAAGGATTCTTCAATATACGCAAATCAATCAATGTGATACACCATATTAACAAATTGAAGAATAAAAACCATATGATCATCTCAATAGATGCAGAAAAAGCTTTTGACAAAATTCAACACCCATTTCTGATAAAAACTCTCCAGAAAGTGGGCATAGAGGGAACCTACCTCAACATAATAAAGGCCATATATGACAAACCCACAGCAAACATCATTCTCAATGGTGAAAAACTGAAAGCATTTCCTCTAAGATCAGGAACGAGACAAGGATGTCCACTCTCACCACTATTATTCAACATAGTTTTGGAAGTCCTAGCCACGGCAATCAGAGAAGAAAAAGAAATAAAAGGAATACAAATTGGAAAAGAAGAAGTAAAACTGTCACTGTTTGCGGATGACATGATACTATACATAGAGAATCCTAAAACTGCCACCAGAAAACTGCTAGAGCTAATTAATGAATATGGTAAAGCTGCAGGATACAAAATTAATGCACAGAAATCTCTTGCATTCCTATACACTAATGATGAAAAATCTGAAAGAGAAATTATGGAAACACTCCCATTTACCATTGCAACAAAAAGAATAAAATACCTAGGAATAAACCTACCTAGGGAGACAAAAGACCTGTATGCAGAAAACTATAAGACACTGATGAAAGAAATTAAAGATGATACCAACAGATGGAGAGATATACCATGTTCTTGGATTGGAAGAATCAACATTGTGAAAATGAGTATACTACCCAAAGCAATCTACAGATTCAATGCAATCCCTATCAAATTACCAATGGCATTTTTTACGGAGCTAGAACAAATCATCTTAAAATTTGTATGGAGACACAAAAGACCCCGAATAGGCAAAGCAGTCTTGAGGCAAAAAAATGGAGCTGGAGGAATCAGACTCCCTGACTTCAGACTATACTACAAAGCTACAGTAATCAAGACAATATGGTACTGGCACAAAAACAGAAACATAGATCAATGGAACAAGATAGAAAGCCCAGAGATTAACCCACGCACCTATGGTCAACTAATCTATGACAAAGGAGGCAAAGATATACAATGGAGAAAAGACAGTCTCTTCAATAAGTGGTGCTGGGAAAACTGGACAGCTACATGTAAAAGAATGAAATTAGAATACTCCCTAACACCATACACAAAAATAAACTCAAAATGGATTAGAGACCTAAATATAAGACTGGACACTATAAAACTCTTAGAGGAAAACATAGGAAGAACACTCTTTGACATAAATCACAGCAAGATCTTTTTTGATCCACCTCCTAGAGTAATGGAAATAAAAACAAAAATAAACAAGTGGGACCTAATGAAACTTCAAAGCTTTTGCACAGCAAAGGAAACCATAAACAAGACGAAAAGACAACCCTCAGAATGGGAGAAAATATTTGCAAATGAATCAACGGACAAAGGATTAATCTCTAAAATATATAAACAGCTCATTCAGCTCAATATCAAAGAAACAAACACCCCAATCCAAAAATGGGCAGAAGACCTAAATAGACATTTCTCCAAAGAAGACATACAGACGGCCACGAAGCACATGAAAAGATGCTCAACATCACTAATTATTAGAGAAATGCAAATCAAAACTACAATGAGGTATCACCTCACTCCTGTTAGAATGGGCATCATCAGAAAATCTACAAACAACAAATGCTGGAGAGGGTGTGGTGAAAAGGGAACCCTCTTGCACTGTTGGTGGGAATGTAAATTGATACAGCCACTATGGAGAACAATATGGAGGTTCCTTAAAAAACTAAAAATAGAATTACCATATGACCCAGCAATCCCACTACTGGGCATATACCCAGAGAAAACCGTAATTCAAAAAGACACATGCACCCGAATGTTCATTGCAGCACTATTTACAATAGCCAGGTCATGGAAGCAACCTAAATGCCCATCAACAGACAAATGGATAAAGAAGTTGTGGTACATATATACAATGGAATATTACTCAGCCATAAAAAGGAACGAAATTGAGTCATTTGTTGAGACGTGGATGGATCTAGAGACTGTCATACAGAGTGAAGTAAGTCAGAAAGAGAAAAACAAATATCGTATATTAATGCATGTATGCGGAACCTAGAAAAATGGTACAGATGAGCCAGTTTGCAGGGCAGAAGTTGAGACACAGATGTAGAGAATGGACATATGGACACCAAGGGGGGAAAACTGCGGTGGGGTGGGGATGGTGGTGTGCTGAATTGGGCGATTGGGATTGACATGTATACACTGATGTGTATAAAACTGATGCCTAATAAGAACCTGCAGTATAAAAAAACAAACAAAACAACTAATACTAAACTTTCATTGGGTTATTTGTATGGAAACATGTTAATATAAATGTTTCAGACATTACATGAAATTTCTAAAAATCTTATATTTGTATTTGTATGGAAATATGTATGGAAATATGTTAATATAAATGTTTCAGACATTACATGAAATTTCTAAAAATCATATTTGTATTTGTATGGAAATATGTATGGAAATATGTTAATATAAATGTTTCAGACATTACATGAAATTTCTAAAAATCTTATATTTGTACTTGTATGGAAATATGTATGGAAATATGTTAATATAAATGTTTCAGACATTACATGAAATTTCTAAAAATCTTATATGTTCTGGTATAATGTTATAAGTAATAATCCTATTTATTACTTTAAAATGTATATCTCAGAAATAACTAATTTTCTTGTCAACTGCATTATTATGAACTGTCATCAAATCTTTAACCGTGGTCATTTTTAAGTCTTTTGTCATTTACAGACAGTTCTGGGTGTACTCTGATGATTTTGCAAATATGTTCCTATAAAAGGGTTTCATCTTCAAGAAATACATGGAAAAGACTCTGACAAGTACAGGTTTCTGGTAACGGACTGTACTGCTGAACTGAATGAATAAGCATTTTCAGAACTCTAATGAAAAACTGATGAACTCATAAAAGTGCTAACAAAAGATCAAGATGAAAAAAAAAATTAATTACATGGGACTGAGTGAACTGATGAGGATGAGTATAATTTTTGTGACTTTCTGTCTGAATTTAAAAAAAAAAAAAAAAAAAAAAAATTCCACAAGGACTCAGAGGCAAAGAATATACAAATCAATTTTCACTGCAAAGTAAAGGAGCTGTTACAGTGGAGGATTACTGGACTGAATGTCAATACTATGACATAGTATGAGTGTGTTTCATGTTTGGTAATTGCAATCATTGTTGCTTTTGTTGTGGTCATCCATGTACAATGCTTGGTGTCAGTCGATTTATCTCTTGTAAAAATAAAATACAGTGTGTGTGTGTGTGAAAAAAAAAAAAAAAAAAAGAGAAAATGCTGTTGGGAAAATGGCGCCCATAGAGTTGCTCGACACAGGGTTGCCACAAACTTTCAATTTATAAAAAAAAATGTAATATCTGTAAAATGCAATAAATCAAAGTGCGATAAAACAAACAAAAAAAAAATACATTGATATTTCAGTTAGTTTAGCATGGTTCTATGTAATTCCTTAGTCACTTGCTAGTTGCTTCTTTTTCTTCTTAAGTTTTTATTATTTTACAATGCTGTGTTAGTTTCAGGTGTACAGCAAAGTGATTCAGTTATATTCAGATACAGAATATATATATATATATATATATATATATATACATATATATATATATTTTAAGATTCTTTCTCCTTATAGATTATTACAAAATATTGAGTGTAGTTCCCTGTGCTATATAGTAGTAGGTCCTTGTTGGTTATCTATTTTGTATTTAGTAATGTATATGTGTTAATCCCAAACTTCTAATTTATCCCTCCCTCCCGTTTCCCCTTTGGTAACAGTAAGCTTGTTTTCTATGTCTGTAAATCTATTTCTGTTTTGTATATAAGTTTATTTGTATCATTTTTTTAGATTCCACATATAAACAGTATCATATGATATTTGTCTTTCTTTGTCTGGCTTACTTCACTTAGTATGATAATCAATAGTAATTAAGAGGTCTGATTTTGTATTTGTGCAATTTTGCATAGATATTTATATAACAGTCACAAGGCTACAGTCACCCAACCATAGAGACTGTATGTTTTTACAGGCCTGCAAAAGATAACACTACTGGTTTATGAGTTCAAACTAGTTTTCCGATGTAAGTGAGAAGAAACAAAAACATGATTTTTTCCAGTGATTATAGTTAGCTTACGATGATTAATCCTCCAAAATATTATTATTTGGGCAGTGGGATTTTGAAGAGAAGAGCAAAAGACAGGAAAAATAGAAAATACTCAGCAACAAAGAGAGAGGAAATTATGTTTAACCAGATCATGATACTCAAATCGTTGCTAAACTGCTGGCCTGCCTGATATTCTAAGGCTGATTACTCCCTCCCCAGGGGGATATTATAAACAAGGATTTACTATCAAAATATTTTGTATTTGACTGAAGGCTCATTTGCCAAGCCTGGAGATCAGAGGTGTGGAGCAGATGGGGAAAGCAACCTGTTTCTCTGCCTTTAAGGAACCGGCTGTGGAGGAAACGCAGCAAGTGGGATGGAAATGTCACTTGAGCCCTGAAGCTCCGGTAAATATCCGGAAAGAAGACAATACCAATCTCCCAGCCCACAGCTCACAAAGTCACTCTCTCTTCCATCAGGCATTAAATATTAATGACCATTTTATAAGGAGGGGCAGGAATGGCTCTGGCAGGAGAGCTGCCCACCCATGTGGGTTGTGTTGGATTTTCGACAGCGGCACGTTTCTTAACTTTTCCCTCCTGTTCCTTTTTATCCTCTGAGAATCTTCAGCCTGAAGGTAATGAAACACTTCCTTTATCACTCGGTGTCATTGAAATATTTATCTGATTTTTTTGAATAAAAGAGTACAGCACCAACAATAACTCTGTCCCTATGTATCCTCAGACTTCAAAAGGAAAAGGGAAGCTTACTGAATAAGTTAATACCAAGACATTTGGCAATCAACTTTACAAATAACAAAAAACACTGTGATAAGTTGCAGCCTGTTTACAGCGTGTAAACTCAAGCATGGGACCCAAACAGAAACAATTGGCCTTTGGAGTAATCATTTAGACATCGATTAAGTTTAAAAGGTTTTTTTCACACATTTGAGCATTTCTAAATACATTCTTATCACCTTGCTGATTCAAAGTGGAGTCACTGAAGATAATGTGGATTCATTAAGGCAATTTTCTCAGGACCCATTTTGCTCCATCCTTTTGTCTCAGGTTTTATTACCTGGTGAGTACAAAGCAAATAAAAGCCTAAATGTAGGTGGCTCCTAATTTCCATCTGCCTGGCTGCAAGGAGGTTAGTCTTTTGCAGAAAAACCCTCACCAAGCACTTCTTGGAGGAAACACAGGTGACAGCACGAGTCCAAAAAGTGAGCCCTTGCCCTCACTGATTGCCATGGGAAGTCACCTTGAGACTTTGCCATCAAGTCCCAACAGGGACACAGGCTCTGAGCTAAAATTGTGTCCTCGTTGCCATAACTGTTGTTCTGATGCCACTGAACTGGACAGTCAGTGCCCAGTCTCAGAAATCCAGGGAGATGAGAAGGAGAACACTTGTTCTATGTTCCCCTCACTGAGGAGTGAGGGCAGGGAAATGTCGTCCCAGGGTTGGTCGAGCTCATAATCATTTCTGGGTTTAGTGAGACAGTTCTCTCAATGCACATACAGCCCCTGCCTTCCACAGTGCACACGTACCCAGGATGGCTGAGGTGGAACGAGCTTCCGTCCAAGCTGTGCTAGAAGCATCTGTTATCCACTAGGTTACGGTTTAGTTCACTCTGCAATTTCATCTTTCTTTCTTGAGAGTCCCTTTCAGGGGTCTCCACTGCTCCTCCTTTAATCTCTCTTTTGTCACGGTCTCCTTAGACTGCTATACAGGCCTCAGCATCAGTTGTGCTCCGTTCTAAGTGTTTATTCTAGAAAGCTTTCTAGCACCTATTGTGATTTTGTGGCTGTCGGTAGACACTACAGAGAGGAGCATGGCTGTAGTCTGTTGGCCAGGAGAGTTCCTTCTAAGACCAATTCTACAGTGCTTGCTTCTTACGTTACTAAAAGTACAGAAAAAGAATAATTTTTGTCTTCCACAGATTTTATGTATCGTAAAGGATATATATTTTTTATTAAGTTTTATTTTGTATTATTTTTAATAAACTTTGTTTTTATAGCAGTTTTAGATTCACAGCAAAATTGAGGGGAAGGTACAAAGATTTCCCGTCTACACCCACACATGGCATAGCGTCCCCTGTTATTGACTTCTCCCACCAGAGCGGTACATTTGTTACAATTGATGAATCTACACGGATACATCATAATCACCCAAATTCCGTAGTTTATATTAGGGCTCACTCTTGGTGTTGTGCATTCTATAGGTTTGGACAAATATATAATGACATGTATCCACTATTATCATACAGAATATTTTTACTGCCCTAAAAGTCCTCTGTGCTCTGCCTATTCATCCCTCCCTCCTTCCTAGTCCCTGGCAACCACTGATCTTTGGATTGTCTCCATAGTTTTGCCTTTTCCAGACTGTCATATCATTGGAATCATTCATTATGTAACCTTGTCAGTCTGGCTTCTCTCACTGAGAAGTATGCATTTAAAGTTCCTCCCTGCCTTTTCCTGGTTTCATAGCTTATTTCTTTTTAGCACTGAATAAAATTCCATTGTCTAGATACATCACAGTTTATTTATCCCTTCATCTCTCATAAAGGACATTTACATTTATAAATTAGTAAATTTGAATGGAGTCACAGAAAGTTACGTAGATTTTACAAGGCAGTGTTCTCTGGATCCATGGTTCTCTATCCCTACTGTATTTTCCCAAATAATATCTCCATTTCTGTTGTTTTCCTTCCTTGGTGGTGGTTGCATGAGGTTTTTATGTAACCAAAATTGTATTGGTATGGATAGAATTAGGTTCAATCTGTTTTCAAGTTTTCTTAGCTTTCTTTTTCTGAGGTTGTTGCTACCCTTGTTACTCTGAGAAGGAACCTAAAGTAGATAGAGGCAGTGGCACATGCCTGTCTCAGTGGGCACTTAGGTGTTCCTTTCTCTCCTGTCTGCCTTAGACTCAAGGGAAGGGAGAGAGATGGGGAAGAAAAGAAGGAAGGATGGGGAAGTCATCAATCGATTCTGGCCCATTTGATACTGGCAGAGAAATGAGTGTTTTCTGAGCAGCAGGAGATGTGTGAGGATATTTAGGCTGGTGAGACAGACAGCAGAACCACTCTTTGAGGAATTCTGGCATGGAGAATGGTTTGAACCACTGTGCTGTCTTGGACAGCTTACGTGAAGTGTTTCTCATTCAACTGATCATGTTTGTGACCAGAGACAGTGATAACAGAAGCTGGGATAATGAGTTCCAGCTGTCAGACCCTTTACCCAGGTGAGGTTTCTAGATTCAGTCTGCTTCATGGGGATGTCTCACCAACCTTCTATGCCGTTTGGCATTCTGATTTGAGGTATAAATCTTGCTTAGTATTAAAGGTATTTTTTCCTCTGAACAAAACCTTCACTTTAAGCTCTAACATTTTTAGCTGATTTATTTATTTATTTTTTGCTTATTCTTTTTTTTTTGTTGTTGTTGTTGTTGGGTGTTGCGTGGCTTGAGGGATCTTAGTTCCCCGACCAGGGACTGAACCCGGGACCACGGCAATGAAAGCACCGAGTCCTAACCACTGGACCGCCAGGGAACTCCTTTTCTTGCTTTTCCTAAATGGAATTTTTGGGGTGTTGGGAGATTTATATTTTCATTATATAGTATTTTGATTAATGAACATACCTTTGCTCTTTATAATCATCAGACAGTAATGCATACTTACGTTTAATATTTCCATAACAGTCCTGAATCATGTGAAATCATTAGAAAGCACCATAGGTGGTTGAAGGGGGAGAGGTCTCTCAGGAATGAGCCTTATCCCCAGAACAATTCTGTCCCACGTTCCATGCATTTACCTTGCCTCTTTGCCCACAACTCAAATAGGATTTGAGATTTCATCCATTCATCTTGCTGCTTTGCTGTTTAACCATTATATGCACAATTATGTGGGGATTATATTAACACTTTCTCAAGTAAAATCTCATGCATGAAAGAATGGGAGGTAAGGGTCTTGATTAGCTATTGATCTCTTATGAAATGCCAGAATTCACCTCAGATGAACATTTTTTTACTATGCCTGTCTTTGTGATAGTCTTACTCTACCCCAAAGGGTAGAATCAACCCTCTCTATGTTTTGTTGTTTTCTTAATTACTTTTTTGCAAACCTAGATACTAGCCACAGTTTCATAACCAAAGTTTATTGTCACATCTATCTGCTAGGGGTCCCATTTAATAATCAGTCAATCAAATGATCTATGGTACATGGAGCCCTGGTTTAGCAATATTGTCCTTCTTTTTAGGTATATGTAAAAGTGTATATCAATCACTTTTGAGTAAACCGTGAGCTTAGAGCATTGGACCCCAAAAAGAGATCCCCAGCTCTAGTCTTTTAAGTTAATAAGGATTTTTTTTAGGATTGCTCTGAAATTTTCCTAAAGGTCTTAAAAACTTTTGCTAATTTAAACTCATCCCTAACTTGCCATATGGAATTTAGCTTCCTCAGTTTAGCTTTCTCATCAACAAAGCTGACTGAAAATATATAAACAGCCAGAATGCAGAATAAATTTATCATTGTATCCCTCTCTACTGCCACCATCCTATCTTGGCAACAAAATTAAGGGAAAGAGAGTATTGATATTTCCATAATGACAAAGTAAATAATTTCACAACTTTGGGTTACCAGTATTGGGGATATAAAATTCATTCAGTCATTAATCAAAGATGTATTGTGTACTTCTTATGTGAACAGATGGCCTTAAACTCAGATTTAGACTTTAACCAACATGTTTATTCCCTGAGGTCACTGTCATGTTTGCCCCATAAGTTCCTCTCCTGGAGCATAACCCCATGGGTGCCCAACTACACCCCTGTCCAAGTACACTTCTCTGTAGAATGTTGCTAGAATGGGGACTGTGTGTACCCATGGATCCTCTGCCTGTCATTTCTAGGTGGCACCAAGTGACATTTCCTAGTAAACATTTTGTAGGACAATGGCTATTAAATAGAGAAACCTGAAATCAAACTCAGGTCCGTGTGTGGCACCAAAGCTCCTAAAGCTGTGTTATAACCCATAATTTCTACAACTCTTGTGGATTAAGTGAGATATAATATGAAATACTTTAGTGCCTGACAGAAATTTTCCTTAGTTTAAAAGTAACTATTATTATTCTAGCTTCATAGTATAACTACAAAATCAGTATTGCTAGATATTGTTTTAATACAAATTAAACAATAGAATTTTATGAAAAGTGCCAGCTTTTCTGTGCCCTGTTTTTGGTATTGCCAAGAATGCTAAAGGAAGAAAGAGCAGTTTTTCATAAAGTTAATTATCTGGGGAACCTGTGCAGGACTATTGTGAAAGGAGTAAATAAACTTTTATATTCATTTGCGCTCACTTTGATGGGCTTGTTGTCTTAATAGGGTTCCTCTGGAAAAAGGATGAGGATGGAGTTTGTTTGGCACGTGATAGGGGAGAAAAGTGGTCTCCGTCAAATGAAGTCTTGGGATACCTGGACTTTGACCAAATTGGAATTGCCAGGGGGACTCCTGCCTGGAGGCAGGAAAAGGGCACATGGCTCTTGTTCGGTACAGTTGCTTGGCCAGCTGTGGATGTGGGAGGTGAAACTAACCTAGAAAGGAGAAAACAGTCAGGACAGGCGCGGCACCAAGTGGCTGCCAATCAGAGAGCAATTTTCATGGGAGTCACTGCTGCTGACTGAGCAGTGAGATATTTTAGCTACATGGAAACTCAGCTTTTTAGAGTAGGAAGAGCAGAGGGATCTGTCCTGACCTTGTGCCTTCACTCACAAGGAGACTTAAAACTAAAAAAATTAACGAACAGAAACCTCAGTTGAATAGAGTAGGGAGACCAGAAGAGGGCACTCTCATGCCCTGTGAAGATAGCAGAGCCCAACAGGAAGAAGACACTCCTTTTTCTTCCTGGTAAGAACTCAGCCAACAAAAGCCACAGACTCTTTGTTAACTGTAGCCCTCTCAACTTCCCTTTCCCCTTTACAAAAGAGTTTTCCTTGCCATTTTTGCTGGGAGCATGCATGTAGCTCACCATGGTTGCAAACCCTGAATTCCAATTCTTTGGTGATTCTGAATAAACCCATTTTTGCTGGAGAAGTAACTGGCAGTCTATTTGTTTTAGGTCAACAAAACAAATCAATCTAATGAAAGCTATGGGAAACTGAACATTATGAGTGCAGTTAATGCCACTGAATATGGCATTAAAATGGTTTAAGTGGCAAATTTTATTTTATATCTTTAAAAAATATATTTTAAAAATTGCATTAATTTAAACATTAAAAAACATTAACAATGCAAGAGATCAAAAACCATTGAATTGTACACTTTATTTTTTAACTTTTTATTTTATTTTATTTTTTATAAATTTATTTATTTTATTTATTTTTGTCTGTATTAGGTCTTCGTTGCTGCGCATGGGCTTTCTCTAGTTGCGGTGAGTGGGGCTACTCTTCGTTGCAGTACGTGGGCTTCTCATTGCAGTGGCTTCTCTTGTTGCGGAGCACAGGCTCTAGGCGCACAGGCTCAGTAGTTGTGGTGCATGGGCTTCAGTAGTTGTGGCTCGTGGGCTCTAGAGTGCAGGCTCAGTAGTTGTGCCCATGGGCTTAGTTGCTCTGCGGCATGTGGGATCTTCCCGGACCAGAGGTTGAACCCGTGTTCCCTGCATTGGCAGACGGATTCTTAACCACTGTGCAAGCAGGGAAGTCCCGAGTTGTACACTTTAAATGGGTGAATTATATGGTATGTGAATTATATCTCAATAAAGCTGTTAAAAAGAGTTATGGAGAGCATTTTGTTTCTACAATTATAGGTTAGTTTTCCAAAGGGTGTGTCACATAGGCTGTCCAGTAAACACCAAGAACTGATGTAACAGTAATCATATAAATCTCAAGATTGTAGGTAGCTATGCAAACACAGATGAATACTTCGTTTTGAGTATTTTTGACAATGTAATCAGTTGAAGGAGAAAAAAAATGATCGATTGAAACACAGAGCATATGTGTTTATTATGAGATCCTCATTTTCTTGTTCCTTAATAACCAACTACTGTGCGTTACTCTGTACCCAGCCTAACAAAGCTGTGCTTGTAAAAAAAAAATCTCATCAATACAGAATCTGACAGGATCAGACAATAGACTTTTGCTAATTAATATTTAATGGGCCTATGGATTTTTCTCAGCAGCTGGAGTGCTAAATAATAGTCAATTAGCAAATGTGTTAATTAGCTCTAATTACACAGCACATGAGCTTCTCTGAGCACTTTTCCTTTATAGATTTACACACGAATGTTCCACCACTCTTCTTGAACACACCAGGCAGCTAATTAATTGATAAGTAATAATTCATTCTTCTCTCTGAAACATGTATTTAAAATGAAATCCAGAAGGTGGAGTCAAGATGGTGGTGTGGGAAGACACAGAGTTGGCTTCTCCCCACAACTAGGGTGCCTGCCAGCCCCTGGTGGGGGACTCTGACGCCCAAGGAGATGGGAGGAACCCCCAAGTGAACCGGTAGGACGTGGGGGGACTGAAGGGGGAGGAGGAGTGGAGGCCAGACAGGATGGTTGCCCTGAGGCTGGGGAGATCAGGAGAGGCAGGCAGGAGGGACTCTCTGGGAAGAGCGGGAGAGGAGCAGAGGGTAATTGCCTTGTCCACTCTGGCCAGGGAACCTGCTGAGCTCCCAGGCCGGTCCCCTGCCCTCCAAGCCTCCCTCCCCCGCATTGGTCCGGGGGACATAGGAGGGAGGCTGGGGTGATCAAGAGAGGCAGGTGGGAGGGGCCCTTCCAGACCAGAGGAGCAGGAGAGGAGAGGAGGGCATTTGCCCCACCCATTCGAGCCCAGGAGGCCTGCTGGGCTCCCAGGTGAGGTCCCCTGCCCTCTGAGACCAGGGGTGGGGGGCACGCCTGGGCCCCTTCTGTTCCTTGAGCCTAAGCTCCACCCCCCACAGCCCCCAGGGCCTTTTCCAGCCCTGTGGGTCCTGAGCGTTGGCCCCACCCACCGCCCAAACTTCACCATTGCTTATGCCCTACCCTCCACAGCCAAAGCCTTTTCCCCATTTTTTTCTTTTCTTTTTATTCCTCTTTTCCCTCCTCCTCTTTTTTACTATTGTGGTACTGTTGTACCTTCCAGTTATTGACTCATCTATGTTTTTATTTTTATATTCTTTCTAATATATCTTAGTTTCCTAGTCTAATTTTACTTTTTACTTTGTTATTGTTCTCTTTTTTTTTTGCTGCCCCACATGGCTTGTGGGATCTTGGTTCACGAGCCGGGGGTTGGGCCGAAGCTCCTGCCATGGGAGCTCCAAGTCTGAACCACTGGACTAACAGAGAACCTCAGACCAGACCCCAGGGAATATTCATGGGAGTGAGGTCTCACGGAGTGCCTCATCTCAGCACCAAGACACAGCTCTACCCAATAGCCTACAAACTCCAGTGTTGGAAGCCTCAGGCCAAACAACCAGTAAAACAGGAACGTAATTCCACTCATTAAAAAAAAAAAAAGAGACGGCAAAAAATATGTCAGAGATGAAGGAGCAAGGTAAAAACCTACAACACCAAATAAATGAAGAGGAAATAGGCAATCTACCTGAAAAAGAATTCAGAGTAATGAGAGTAAAGGTGATCCAGAATCTCGGATATAGAATGGAAGCATGGATTGAGAAAATAGAAGAAATGTTTAACAAAGATCTAGAAGAACTAAAGAACAAACAAACAGAGATGAACAACACAGTAACTGAAATGAAAAATACACTAGAAAGAATCAATAACAGAATAACTGAGGCAGAAGAACAAATAAGTGAGCTGGAAGACAAAATGGTGGAAATAACTGCCAAGGAGTAGAATAAAGAAAAAAGAATGAAAAGAATTGAAGACAATCTCAGAGACCTCTGGGACAACACTAAATGCACCAACATTCGAATTATAGGGGTCCCAGAAGGAGAAGAGAAAAAGAAAGGGTCTGAGGAAATATTTGAAGAGATTATAGTTGAAAACTTCCCTAACATGGGAAAGGAAATAGTCACCCAAGTCCAGGAAGCACAGAGAGTCCCATACAGGATAAACCCTAGGAAAAACACACCAAGACACATATTAATTAAACTAACAAAAGTTAAATTCAAAGAAAAAATATTAAAAGCAGCAAGGGAAAAACAAAAAATAACATACAATGGAATCCGCATAAGGTTATCAGCTGATTTTTCAGCAGAAACTCTGCAGGCCAGAAGGGAGTGGCAGGATATACTTAAAGTGATGAAAGAGAAAAACCTACAACCAAGATTACCCAGCAAGGATCTCATTCAGATTCGATGGAGAAGTCAAAAGCTTTTCAGGCAAGCCAAAGCTAAGAGAATTCAGCACCACCAAACCAGCTTTACAAGAAATGCTAAACAAACTTCTCTAAATGGGAAACACAAGAGAAGAAAAAAACCCACAAAAACAAATGCAAAGTAATTAAGAAAATGGTAATAGGAACATACATATCGATAATAACTTTGAATGTAAATGGATTAAATGCCCCAACCAAAAGACACAGACTGGCTGAATGGATACAAAAACAAGACCTATATATATGCTGTCTACGTGAGAACCACTTCAGACCTAGGGACACATACAGACTGAAAGTGAAGGTATGGAAAAAGATATTCCATGCAAATGGAAATCAAAAGAAAGGTGGAGTAGCAATACTTGTATCAGATAAAATAGACTTTAAAATAGAGACTGTTACAAGAGATAAGGAGGGACACTACATAATGATTGAAGGATCAATCAAAGAAGATATAACAATTATAAGTGTTTATGCACCCAACATAGGAGCACCTCAATACATAAGGCAAATGCTAACAACCATGAAATGAGAAATCGACAGTAACACAATAATAGTAGGGGACTTTAACACCCTACTTACACCAATGGACAGATCATCCAAACAGAAATAAATAAGGAAACACAAGCTTTAAATGACACAATACACCAGATAGATTTAATTGACATTTATAGAACATTCCACCCAAAAGTGGCAGAATACATTTTCTTCTCAAGTGCACATGGAAGGTTCTCCAGGATAGATTACATCTTGTGCACAAATCAAGCCTCAGAAAATTTAAGAAAATTGAAATCGTATCAAGCATCTTTTCTGACCACAACGCTATGAGATTGGAAATCAATTGCAGGAAAAAAACTGTAAAAACCCAAAAATACATGGAAATGGTATCAGATTGGAAATCAATTACAGGAAAAAAACTGTAAAAAAACACAAATACCTGGAGGCTAAACAGTGCACTACCAAATAACCAAGAGATCACTGAAGAAATCAAAGAAGAAATAAGAAAGTACATAGAAACAAATGACAATGAAAACACGACGACCAAAACCTATGGGACACAACAAAAGCAGTTCTAAGAGGGAAGTTTATAGCAATTCAATCTCACCTTAGAAAACAAGAAAAATCTCAAATAAACAATCTAACCCTACACTTAAAACAACTAGGGAAAGAAGAACAAAGAAAACCTAAAGTCAGTAGAAGGAAAGAAATCATAAAGATCAGAGCAGAAATAAATGAAATAGAAACAAAGAAAACAATAGCAAAGATCAATAAAACTAAAAGCTTGTTCTTTGAGAAGATAAAAAAAATTGATAAACCCTTAGCCAGACTCATCAAGAAAAAAAAGGAGAGGATACAAATCAATAAAATTAGAAATGAAAGAGGAGAAATCACAACTGACATGGCAGAAATACAAAGGATTATATAAGAGACTACTACAAACAAGTATATGCCAATAAAATGGACAACCACGAAGAAATGAACAAATTCTTGGAAAGGTACAATTTTCCAAGACTGAATCAGGTAGAATTAGAAAACATAGACAGACCTATCACAAGTAATGAAATCGAAACCGTAATTAAAAATCTTCCAGCAAACAAAAGCCCAGGACCAGATGACTTCACAGGTGAATTCTATCAAACATTTAGAGAAGAGCTAACACCCATCCTTCTCAAACTCTTCCAAAAAATTGCAGAGGGAGAACTACTCCCAAATTCATTCTACGAAACCACCATCCCCCAGATACCAAAACCAGAAAAAGATATCACAAAAAAAAAATTATAGACCAATATCACTAATGAATATAGATGCAAAAATCCTCAACAAAATACTAGCAAACAGAATCCAACAGCACATTAAAAGGATCATACAGCATGATCAAGTGGGATTTATCCCAGGGATGCAAGGATTGTTCAATATATGCAAATCAATCAATGTGATACACCACATTAACAAATTAAGGAATAAAAGCCATATGATCATCTCAATAGATGCAGAAAAAGCTTTTGACAAAATTCAACACCATTTATGATAAAAACTCTCCAGAAAGTGGGCATAGAGGGATCCTACCTCAACATATTAAAGGTCATATATGACAAACCCACAGCAAGCATCATACTCAATAGTGAAAAACTGAAAGCCTTTCCACTAAGATCAGGAACAAGACAAGGATGTCTGCTCTCGCCACTCTTATTCAACATAGTTTTTGAAGTCCTAGCCACAGCAATCAGAGAAGAAAAAGAAATAAAAGGAATAAACATTGGATAAGAAGAAGTAAAAATGTCACTGTTTGCCGATGACATGGTACCATACATAGAAAATCCTAAAGATGCCACCAGAAAACTACTAGAACTAATCAATGAATTTGGTAAAGTTGCAGGATACAAAATTAACGCACAGAAATCTCTGACATTCCTATACACCAACAACAAAAAATCTGAAAGAGAAATTAAGAGAAACACTCCCATTTACCATTGCAACAAAAAGAATAAAATACCTAGGAGTAAGTGCTTGTGACTTGAGGGCTCCTGGCCCCCACAGTATCACTGGCCAGCTCACATTCTGTTCAGGGGTGTCTCTGTTACCTCGTGGTACTTCTACAGGGCCGAGACAGCCTGTGCAAACTGGGAGGCAGCCCCTTCTGTCTGAGTCCTCGTGGGGACTGAGGCTGGCTCTCCAGCGTGGTGATATTTTGGTACTGCACCCTTGCGTTGGCTTTCCCACCTTCCCTGTTTCACTCTCCCTCGGCTCCAACTCCTGTTCCCCAGGATCACTACCTGCACTCAAGGCTAGGTTTTTTGGGGGAACCTAGGCTGTAACAGATCCATCCCAGAAGTCAAATTGAACCAATGGCTGAAAACACAGGCAGGAGTGAGGAGTCAGGGAATGCAGACTTCCAGATTACAAGAAATGGCAGGGAGATAGAAACCAGCCAAGTAGTGCATGTTGTGCAGCCGGTACCCTGGGCCTGAAGGAACGAAGGAATGCAGACATCTAGGGTGGTCTTGTGCGGTCCTTTCAGTCTCTGAGATGGGGAGCTCACAGCGGCTGCTTGAGTGAGAGCAAAGCCTGTGGCTGGAAAATTCCACAGAGACATTATTTAGTCTATCCACCTGGCAGGGTCTTTCCATTGCCAAAGGAAAGGGAAATGCAGTGTTTACCTGTGTAGCTTCACCCTGAGTGGGGAAAAGGCTTGGGTCAAAAGAGAGGAAACTTAAAAATGAGAGAACACCTTTGCTTTTCTTCCTTGTTCTCTATGCACAAGTATAAATACTACCCAAGTGGCACTGCAAGCAGGACGTGACTGCTGTTTCAGTCCTGAATTAGTTTTCTATTGCTGCCGTAACAAATTACCACAAACTTAGTGGCTTAAAACAACACAAAATTTATTATCTTACAGCTCTGTAGGTCAGAAGTCTAACATGGGTCTCACTAAACTACAGCAGAGTTTCTAACTTTCAGCAGAGCTACACTTGTTTCTGGAAGCTCTATGGGAGAATTTGTTTTCTTGACTTTTCCAGCTTCTAGCAGCTTCCTGCTTTCCTTAGTTTGTGTTCTCTTTTCTTCCTCCTCAGTTTCAGCAACGGCAGGCTGAGTCCTTCTCATATCACACCACTCAGACCTCCTCTGCCTCCCTCTTCCATTTTTAAGGACCCTTGTAATTACATTGGGCCCACCCGGATAACTGAAGATAATTTCCCTATTTTAAGGTCAGCTGATTAACAACCTTATTTCCATCAACAGCCTTAATTCCCATTTGCCATGTGACATAATACATTCACAGGTTCTGGGGAGTAGGATGTGGACATCCTTGGAGCAGTCATTATTCTGCCTACCACAAGTCCTTTCTGAAATCTAAGTTATAGACTCAAAATTTCCCCTACCTAGAAAGTCCTCAACCTGGCATTAAGAGGGTCTGACTTCTCCTTCAAGGTTCAACTCAAATATCTTCCATTTAAATCTTATCTTGAACACAGACAGGTAGAAATAATTACACTGCCCCTAAAATATTGTATATATCCCTTTAATAGAGCACTTAAATAAATACACAGGTACTTTATATACTGCAACTGTTCTCTGCTCTCTTAATGTATTACAGCCTAAGGGAAGAGAATTGTTATAATTATGTTTGTATCTCTAGTTCGCAGGTGAAGACGCATAGGATGGTCAATTTCACAACTATTTTTTGAACTACATGATAATGGAAATTCAAGGAAAGACCGTGTAATGAATCTATCGTATTAACACTAGTTAAATGGAGCACAGGCTACTGGATGATGTGCAGTAGTTCAACAGCAGACTGCAGAGAAATTGAAATAGAGACATTTATTACTCACAGGTCCTGGAGGAAGTACCCAGCACATTGTGTGGGGTCACATGCGGAGTTCAAGGCGGAGTGCAGAGAGAGAGAGACATAGGACCTGGGGCACATGCCTCTATAAGGTTCCATGAGTGGAGTGCTTTGGGGTTCCTGTGCTAAGGCTGGATTGATCAATTCAAACCAAGAGTTGAGTTGTGGTGAACTCCACGAGTGTCTTATCTAAGGGGTACATAATGGGAAGTTGCTGGGAGGTGGAGGAAAGTGTGGTCGCAAGGGCTGTTGGGAAAGTCATATCAGGGACTTACATTTGCTTGTAACTCTCTGTGTTGTTATCTAGAGCATGTGCTTACATGAGGGGTAGTGTCAATTTAAGGACCTTGCAGGCCACTTGGCCAAATAAAATGGATGCCAAGGCAGCAATACTATGGAGTCGCTTAGCTAAACTCTTGACACACCCTCATCTCCAGACCTAAAGCTTCTTTATGGGAAGGACTGTGTTTTTCCCATCTTCCAATCTATTTAAACACCGAGCATAATGCCTCCTGAATAGGTTAGCCAGAGTGCTTTTGCCAGTGGCTCCTGGTGGAATGCAAGGAAATATTTTTGATCTTTTAAGCTTCATGTTTCTCACCTGTAAAATGAAGATGTTGTTTCTCTAGATGTCTTTTAGTGTTCCTGCCACTCTAACATTCAGTGACTTAATTAAATATTGAACCTAGTAGAAGTGAACTATATTTCAATCCAATCAAGAAATATTGAACTTATGTCTTACATTGACATTTGAAAGTTTCCTACAAACCACTCCTGGAACTAAATTTATCCTCGTTTAATTGAGGAATCATAGAATTGCAGAAGGGCTGTATATTTCTCATGTGAACAATTAGTTATTGGAAGCCAGACTTCCTACCCTCAGCATAAACTGTTCCTCTGAATCAGCTTGGGCAAGTAAGCAGCCAATGCAAAGTAAAGGAATGCTCAGTGTGGGTGAGACTCTTCACTGAAAGCTCCTCAGATGGGGAAGTCTAGAGGATGGGAAATGTGTGGATTGGCAGAGAAGAGGGTAGAGATAGTCCATGAACTTATAGCAGTAGTTTCCCATTCTTTCTTGCTTCGCCTGCAGAAAAGGGAATTGGGATGGTGATATCTCTGCTGGTGAGACGTTTTAGTGACCAGACTAAGAGAACTTCAAGTATATAGACTAGTTGATGATACCTTTTCTATTTCTATTCCTGATATGGGGAAGAGAAAAGGAGATAAAGCAAACAATCTAAAATCTCAAAAGAAAACTGTATGTGAGGGCAAATTACTCTATTTTTTAATAAGATGACTATCATTGAGATTATGAATCCCATCATAGAAAAGTTATGACCCTATTAGACACAGGATTTCATTGCTGTTTGTGTCCCTGTCACACATAGACAAGCATCATGGTGTAACCAGAGTTACTTGAATTCATCTTCACTGTATTTGAGACAGCAGGGATAGGGGAGAGGGCAAGCCTTGAAAGATTTCAATAATCAGGCTCAGTTAAAACTAGTGGTCTGTATATATGTGATTATTTTAAGTTGCTGATCTCTTAATTTCAAATACATTTTTTAAAACCCTGCATTTGTACTCTCCTCCCCTCACGATTACTGCTTTCAATATCATATTTTACAGCTAATTGTTTTGTGTATCCCTTGACTGCTTATTGTGGATAAAGATGATTTTACTACTTTTGTCTTTTCACGTCTCTACTAGCTTTGTGTGTGGATGATTTCCTACATTTACTATATGTTTGCCTTTGCCAGTGAGCTTTTTCATTTTGTAATTTTCTTGTTTATAGTTGGGGCCTTTTCTTTTTCACCTAGAGAAGTTCCTTTAACATTTGTTGTAAAGCTGGATTGGTGGTGCTGAACTCTTTTAGCTTTTGCTTATCTATAAAGCTTTTGATTTCTCCATCAAATCTGAATGAGGGCCTTGCTGGGTAGAATATTCTTAGTTGTAAGTTTTCCCCTTTCATCACTTTAAATATCAATATATTGTACCACTCCCTTCTGACCTGCAGAATTTCTGCTGAAAAATCAGCTGATAGCCTTATGGGAATTCCCTTATATGTTATTTGTTGCTTTTCCCTTGCTGCTTTCAAAATTGTCTCTTTATCTTTAATTTTTGTCATTTTAATTACAATGTGTCTTGGTGTGTTCCTCTTTGGATTAGTCCTGTATGGGATTCTCTGCACTTCCTGGAATTGGGTGACTGTTTCCTTTCCCAGGTTAGGGAAGCTTTCAGCTATTATGTCTTCAAATATGTTCTCAGGCCCTTTCCCTCTCTCTTCTCCTTCTGGGACCCCTATAAAGTGAACATTAGTAAGTTTGATATTGTCCCAGAGGTCTCTTAAACTGTCCTCATTTCTTTTCATTCTTTTTTCTTTTTTATGTTCAGCGGCAGTGATTTCCACTACTCTGTCTTCCAGCTCACTGATTCATTCGTTCCTCTGTGTCATTTAGTCTACTATTGATTCCTTCTAGTGTATTTTTCATTGCAGTTATTGTTTTCTTCATCTCTGTTTGGTTGTTCTTTATATTTTCTAACTCTTTGTTAAAAACTTCTAACTTCTCACTCTGCATCCATTCTCCTCCCGAGTTCTTTGATTATCTCTATGATCATTACTCTAAACTCTTTCTCTGGTAGACTGCCTATCTCCACTTCACTTAGTTCTTCTGGGATTTTATCTTGTTCCTTTGTCTGGAACATGTTCCTCTGCCACCTCATTTTGTCTAAGTTGCTATTTGTATTTTTATGTATGTAGTAGGTTAGTTATATTTCTCGACCTTGGAGAAGTGGCCTTCTGTAGGAGATGTCCTGTGCATCCCAGTAGTGTACTCCCCTCTCATCACCCAAGCTCTATGCTCTAGGGACTCCCCCTAAGAGGGCTGCATGGGTCCTTCTGTTGTGGCAGGTTGACTGTGGGTGGTCTGGTAGGCTTGGTTGGCCCTTGGCCTGGTTGGTTGCCAAGCCCTGCCTTGTGCAGATGCTGCTGGTTGCTGGTTAGTGGGGCCTGGTCACTAGAGAAACTGGGAGTCTCTGACAGTGGGACAGTGCAGTGAACAGATTGGGAAGTGTTCCTGCTTTAATGTTGTACATTCTTTTTGATCATATCCTTCAGGGTATAATCTTGGACTAAAATAAGTGGGGTAAGTAGCAGCTATAAATGTGTTTTAAGGATTACCGAAATGTCCACTTTATGTTCTCAGTATAAAAATTCTTACCCTTTAGGCTATGTCATTAAAACTCCTTGTAAGCTGAAATTAAAAAAGAGAAAAGGAAAAAAAAAAAAAACCTTCTTAAGAAAAACACATTCTTAAGGAAGAATTTATATAAAATAAATTAGTTTAATAGGTTTCTTTTTATTTAATAAGCAATATACATCATTTATTATGTGTTAGGCACTGTTCTAAGTGCTTTATAATATTATTTACTTAGCTTTATTATCTATTTTAACTATAAGAGAATAATTTACAGAGTTAGGAAAAAATTCATTGTGATTATTAGGAAATAAAGGATAAGTAATGGTATCTGCCAGAGCAATAAAAGGCCTAGTGGGTCACTGAAATGGGAGGAACTAAAGTGAAGGACGAAGAGGGAGTCAGGATGAAGGAAAAATACCTAAAACACATTTCCATTTGCTTCACCGTGTGGCCAAGAGGTCAACCTCGGGTTCTCTCCAGGTTGTAACTGACAGGTTGAAATAGAGAAGAAGCCATACAAACTGTTTTGGAATAGGGAAAGAAACCCAAAATGCATCTCAGCAAACCCCCAAGGTGTCTTTTAGGCATTACCAAAAGAGACCCCTGGGTACCGTGTTCTAACTTAGCACTAGCAAAACAGCCACATCCACAGTGAGTTGTAAAACAGCAGAATGTCTAATGCATTCACCAAAGTCATTACTAAAAATAATTAAATGGATTGTTGGTCTCAGGGATTTCAAAAGAGAAGGAGATGCTTGCCTGAGCCATCCATACATTTCCTAGAGGAAGGACAAAAAAACTATGAATAAAATTAGGGCTGTGCTACAATAGGTGATCAAGCAATTAGCATACATGAAAAGAGCACAGATACGAGCCACAGCGAGGCGACATCACAATCCATTTTCCATGATTGATTTCTTAGATTCCATATTTCAATAATATCGATATGTGCTTTCGTAGCTCTAAAATATGAGGCTTGTAAAACCCCCTTCTGAATTAAATTATTGAGGAAATCATCATTTTGTTCATGAGCAGAGTGACTACTGTGGTGACAGTTTTTGGTTGTATTATGGGTAAACAAAATTATTTTGAACAGTTCGTTTGGTAGTTTATAGGTTTCAGGGTGATGAGAGAGGTTTAAGTATAAATCAATAAAAGCAGAATTATCTTCTGACAGTTCAGCAGGGTATTGGGGAGAGATATATGTGAAGTTTGGAATCCTAGGTCCTGGTCCTAGCTTTCCTCTTGTGTGACCTGGGTAAATCGTTTAGTTTTACCAGTCCTTAGTTTTCACAGCTATAAAACGAGATTGTTAGATCAGATAAGAAAAGTGATAGTAATGAATATCTTTTGAGTACTCAGTATTTGTCAGAAATATTCTAGGTATTTCATACATATTGACTCCTTATGGCCTTAGAACGGCCCTACGAGACAGGTACAGATGTCAGCCCCACGTTACAACTGAGAAATCGAGGCACAGTGAGGTCACTGGCTGATGTCCAGCAGTGACAGGTCCAGCACCTGGAAGGCAGTCTCATTACTGAGCTTGAGTAATGGCCACTATGAAATACTGACTAACAAGCTGTTGGAGCCCAGAGCAGGTGGCCCCAAAATATGCCTCAATGGCATATTGATTATTTTGAATTAAATTCCTTAAGAAAAAGCCAGTGCAAGAGGGTGTTGACCCTCCTCTCTGTCTCTCTGAAAGTAGGAAGAAAAAAAAAAATCTCCCATGTGAAAGGTGCCCTCCCTGTACCAGGAGGTAGAAAGACATCCTTATCACCAGAGACAGGGAATTCAGGGCCTGGGAAGCCTGTAAAAACAAACCTTGTTACTTCTTTACGAATTTGCTACCCAAGCCCAAACGTTGCTTAAATTCCTTACTAGTTAAGCACCCAAACCTGTTTCTAACGTTTCTTTGTCTAAAAAGTGTGAAAGCTGCTTGTTTTGGCCAGTTCTGAGGTCCCATTTCTATGAGACCTTTCTGTTCAGGGATTAAACTTGTTTCTTTTCTTCAGTTAATCTGTCTTGTGACAATTTTATTATAAATTCAGGCACAGATCTCGTGAGGTTTAGAGGGAGAAATTTCCCCCTCCCTGACAAACCAAAGTATTTTTCATGTCCTATATAGCTTTGCAATTCTGATTCTATAGTTCTCTTTCAAAGATACACTTTCTAGAAGAATGTGTTTTTAAATTCTTTATGAAGTGATTTTTTCTGAATGAGAGTAAGCAGAGTAATTTAGTTAGAATGCCAGATTTTTTTTTTTTTTCCCTCCGCCAAAATTGATGCAGATTGACACTTCCAGGCCGCTGATGTTGATTCTATGTGTGTATGTAGTAGGTGGTGGTACTTGGGGAGATAGGCTATTGTTTTACGATTGGCAAAACTCTAACCCAGTAATTTCAGAAAAAGTTTGGAATACAGCAAAGAGCATATAGAAACTCTGGAGTCCATGCTAGCTATTCTGTAAATAATTCGCAGGGCCTATTTGGAATGCACCCTGTCCACTGACATTTTCGTAAACACCAATCACTCTGAATCTGCTGTAGCAAATAATGCAATATTCACTAGAAAATTTTTGTTTAAACTTTTTCTGGGTAAATATGTCTCAGAGTTTCTCAAACTTTAGCTTGTATAAATATCGCACAGGTATATTCACCTTAGAGAGGAAGTGTTAACTCTAGTCAGTTTCTTTTTGAAATAAGCATTTCCATTATAGCAATAATAGTAATATTTAGAATTTATCTTGTTTTTATTATGCATCAGACATTTAACTTTGGTCATTTAATCCTCAGAGTAACCCTATACAATAGGTACTATTATTGTGTCCATTGTACAGAGGAGGAAACCAAAGACTGGGAGACTGTGGAGGATAATTGAGAGTAATTCTTACTCAAAGTCACACAGCAAGTAAGTTCTGGAGTCACAGCTGGCAGGTATCTACTTTATCTTATGTGCGTCTCTCCCCTCCATTTTCCTCCTCTCCTCTCCTTTCCTTCCTTCCTTTACACTCTCTCTCTCTCTCTGTCTCATAGGAGATGATAAAGTTTTCCTCAACCTTATTAGGGTCCCTTGCTGGGTCTGAAGGTTAAACTGACAAAGACAGATTATAGCAGGATAAAAGCATACAAATTTATTTAATATGAGTTTTACATGACATGAAGTCTTCATAAGGAAATGAAGACCCACAGAAACTGTTAGACTTGAGTATTTTATGCTGGATTTGATGAAGAGAGGACAGTCGTGAAGGAATACGACAGGTTAAGGAGTATGAGGTAATCGTAGCAAACTGGGAAAGACTTAGCAAGACCTCTCTGTTAGGATTCTTCTTGGCATCCCTTTGTCTTCAGAGATAAGGATGCTTGTTTCTTCCAGATATTGGGAGGGCACCTCTCCCAGAAGAGTTTTATGACCTGTTTCAGGGAAGAAGGGTAAGGATGGGGAGGATGTCAAAATAACCACCTTCTGCTGCTGTTTTCTCAAACTCCTTTATTAGTGTAAGACATTCAATATGTCAAAGTGTCATATTTTGGTAGTGTGCCCTGAATCCCATTACTTTTTTTCTTTCTTTTGCCACCTAGTAATTGGTTTTTATTTTCCCATTTTCTGTACGCCAAGCCTTAAACTTTAAACAAGTGTTTACTACACAGCTTTAGACTACCTTCATGAACACAGAGCAAATTAGCTCCCCAGGGCAGATAGGAACTAGCTCTCTGCCCTATGTCTCTTTCCTCCATCTGTGTTATATCTACAATCATAAATGTCAGAGGTGGGCCTCAGCAGACATTATACAGACGCCAAGGTAAGAGAAGAAAAAAAAGATTGTATCTTGATTTATATGATAGCTTAAGAAAAAAGCACTTAGAAAAAACAGAGAGAAGGTATTCCATTTTTTTCTACCTTTCGCTAAAATGACCATAGCACAAAAATAAAGCCATGTTCTCTGCCCTTTTAAAATTGACCATTTCTCATTAGAGTAATTATTGGAGAATGATTCAATAAAGTTTACATGGTAAATTATCAATCACTAAGATGAGTTTTTAAAATAATTTAACATATGAGAAAATAATTCTTCTACATTAAGTGAAAAAACAGAAGCAAATGTGACAAAGTAAACATCTGAAAGAAAATAACCAACAGTTTACTGTGATTTTCTCAGAGTTGGGATTGCAAGGGAGTTTATTTTTTGTTGTTCTCTATGTTTTCCAAGTTTTCTCTTAATATTTGGGTATTGCTTTTGTAATGAGAAAAAAAGATATATTTTTTAATGGTATAGTTTTCTGTTGATAGAGTGAGATGGCTACTATTTCACCTCCAAACCACTGCCTTTTTAAATCAAAAATGTGTATTGAGCTTGCTTGCAAATCAACCTGGGGTAAAGATTGGTAAGTTCAAGAACAGGGCAACGCACAGTGGATAGGAAAAAGGAGGGGGTGGGGTGGGTGGGCAGGCAGGAACTGAAGAATTCCTCATAGATCATGTCCTTCCTAAGACTAGAAATTTTATGTTCTGTCTTGTTCACCGCTGCATTGCTGGTACCCACCACAGGTGCTCAATAAATGTTTGTGACTCCAATGAGTAGGGAAATAAATAGCAGATTTGATCATATGTGGGTGGACTGCCAGCATTTCTACTTCATAGAAGGACAAGACATTTTTTCATATTACCATATCTCTTAGGAATCTTAAAAACTATAAAATGTCTATAGAATTCTGACTGATTTGACCATGGCACATCATTTTTGGCTACTTACTCAATAAAAACCCCCAAGACTGATTTCTTCTACCTCTCGCCATATTTCTGGGCCTCTTCCTCAGGCATAAGATGGTGGGATCACAGGTAAAGAAAAAAAGTGTAAACAACAGTCTAGACCAAATAATTGGGGGTGGGGGGACTGCCATGCATTATGCGTTTAAGTGACTTTTTGATCATTGACAGTGTGAATCATCTGTATGAGTTAAGCATGCATCACTTTAGAACAATTCACTTTGGGAGTTTCAGAAGGAAAACAAATTGCATTATTTCCAGTGTAAACAGAAAGCAGTAGATAGAAAACCAATAAATCACACCTATATAATTACAGCTGATCCAGAACAGGAATACAAACCCGCCTGCAGCCATGTGCTTTCCCTGGAAAGGAAGATTCAGATTGGTGATGGGCACTGAGTGGTGTTGCTCCAAGCCATTAGAAGGTTGAAATGACATAGTCAATTTCATTGTCATATTACAAGCAGAGCCTCCTAGCTAAGGACAGGCCTAATTGTTTAAACATATCACCATGTGTCAAAATTCCTCATTGATTTCCTACTCATTAAAGCTGTTATGCTTCTTCAAGGCCAGATTGCTGTCTGTGCATACTTGAGTGCTGATGACTAGGGGAACCTGCTTCAGAGTCTATATATAGATTATGCAAAAATCTACATCAGAGTTGATATAAACTAAGTTAAATGAATTGTAGAGAGCAGAATGTAAAGCTAGTACAAGTCATTTCGGTATATTTCTTAGAATGGTATTCTTTGTAGGTCATATGTGGCAATCAACTATCTTATTCTAAATTCTCTTTAAGACATTTATTTTTTTAACTGGCAATACCCTTGAATATGACTAATTTCAAGGTCCTTTTCTCACTGTTATATTTTCTTCTCTGTTTAATCTCATTTTGTATTTTACATTTTTGATAGATTTTACACACACACACACACACACACACACACATTTTATTCTGAAAATAAAAACTTAAAATAAGTCTTAAGCGTTATGTGTGAATTTGCTCATTGATTGACCAGGATTATTTAAAGAAATATATTTTTTATACAACATAGCATATTATTATTTTTTTCAAGAAGAAGACAAACTTTGTTAAAAAAATATACAAATACATTTAAAGACAAACACAAAATTTATTTTGGTCGGGAATTTTAGACATGTTTTCCCTTCACATTTCTTTTCTTTTCCTAAAAAGCTAACAATGCTATTTAAACAGCAAATATTGTTGTCCTTCTGATTTTTTTTTTTTTTTTCATTATACAGTTAATGAACTTAAAAGGCTTCATGATTGGTGATTTTCTATTTGCTTTTGCTATTGTTATTTTTTTGTTTCTTCTTTGACCAACCAAACATGGCTGAAATGTTTGGCAGTAAAATACAATTTCTTGAGCTTGACCCTTTGCATTCTCACCGCAATCAGTTAGGCTTGACTTTGAGCATTCTCTGCAGAGCCATTGATTGAAGTATGATACACTGAACACATCTGAAGATCTAGATTTACATGATACAGATAGGAAATTTTTGTATCTTTCCAGATTTAGAGAACAAATATATATATATATGACTTTGCTTCTTTGTTAGGCCTTTTGTACTTTGCTAAATTTCCCTTATTCTAGTTAGTATCTGTTACTGTTATGAGTTGAAATGTGTCCCCTCTCCCCCAACAAGATATGTTGAAGTCCTAACCCCCCAGTACTCAGAATGTGTCCTTACTTAGAAATAGGGTTGTTATAGATGTAATTAGTTGGTGTTATAAGAAGACAGCCATGTGAAGACAGAAGACACAGGGAACACACGTAACAGTGCAGGCAGAGATTGGAGTTACACAGCTGCAAGCCCAGGAATGCCAAAGATTGTCAGCAACTGCCAGAAGCTAGGAAGAGGCAAGGAAGGATTCCCCAACAGGTTTCAGAGGGAGGATGGCCCTGCCAAAACCTTGATTTTGGACTTCTTAGAGTCCAGAACTGTGAGACAATAAATTTCTATTGCTTTAAGACACTGAGTTTGTGGTATTTTGTTATAGCCACCTGGACGCCTGTTCCAACGGCAGTGCAAATCCAATATTTGTAATCAGTGCATATGCCAGCACTGATTATAAATATTCCTTGACTTTTTGTTTTTAAAGAAATACTGCACAGGATTTCTTATTCTTTTCATTCTAACCTGTCCAAAGGTTCTTTTTCCTCTCAGCCTCTGTCATATTATTTCATTTCCCCATACAACTATATATTACCCAGTTTAAATTCTTCTGGACACTAAAAAACCATAAGGGACCAAAAGATAATTGATCTGATGAAAGAGGCCTACCCAAATCTCTTTAGAAAGACATTTATGGCTGGAAACTCTTAGGATTTCTAGTTTATTATTTCTAGTTTGTGGCTTGAGAAGCACTACTATGCGTCATTGAGTTCTGATGAGGTCCTGACATGGTGATGACCATGATGTAACTTAAGGTAGGGTAAGCTCTCTAGCCAAGTGACTTACCCTTGACCATAGTGATTGGTTTAGGACAGGTATCTGACCTAAATTGGTTAACTCACAGTGAAGCTCAAGACTTCCATGTTTGTTCCATGTTTGCGGGAAGAAAATGAAGCCCCACATGTAGCCTGGATGAGAGCAGCCATCTTGGATCAGGAGCAAGACAGAGGATGAGGCAGACACCATGCAAAACAGAGCCTAGAGATGGAGCGACAACGCTCCTCTGTGACATTGCTGGGTTATTGCATCAACTCTTGATGGAAATCCAGAACTTTCCGAATTTTTCAGTTACTTGAGGGAATTTATTCCTATATTGTTAAAGGTAATTTGAGTTGGGAATTTGCCTTTCTGACAAGTAAAATAAATCCTAATTGATGTAATATAAAAAAATCTATATTTCTCAGCTGTTCAATTAGTTGAATGAGAAAGTTGTTGCTCCCTTGCATTAGGACTCCCAAATATAAATTTAAATTCTTATAATAAACTTTTCCCACAGTGAAGTATCTATACATGAAACTTAGGCTAAGGTTTTTATTAGAAACAAGTAACACTTGAGGAAAAAAGAAGATCTGAGATAATACTTTCATTTCTATTAAGAAAGAGAGCTCAGGTGAGAGATCTGGCAATTAGTTTTTTAGTGTTCAGCGTCTAAACCCACAACTGTTGACTCTCTTGACTTCTGCCACAATGTACACAGTTCCAACGTTTCACTGTTAAGAAGTTATAAGGAAGAAGTGGTGCAAAATTAACCTAGAGGCAATCATTTGTGGCTTATTATACAATCAAAAAAAGGCATAAAATGCATCAATTTTATGAGAGTTACTTGATTCCTGGTGAGGAGAGCTAGGGGATTCAGTTAAGCAGGTGAGTTAAAGGAAGGTATAACTAGGGCTCTCTGAATTAAGTTTTTGAGAGTCCCAAAGTTGTGGTTCTGACTCCTCATCAGGAAAAGAAGCCCCTCCCCCTTCTTCTCCAGTGCAGAAATAAGGCGAGCCTTCGGATTGATGAAATTAATATGTTGCTAGTCTTACTTCTTGGACTTCAGAATTCTTTGGCAACCGGGAGGCACCAAAGTCGCTGATTGGCCCCCCAAACCTGAAGGCTATGGCCCTCAGGATGACAGGAGTCTCACACTACAGAGGAGAGGTCTTCACACGTGCCCCAGTTATTTTACTAACATCGTATACCTTAGGCAACCAGTATGGTAGGAAAACACTTAAACCCCAAAGATGCCTTCAAAAACATTTCCCTGGCTCCAAGTGACTCCATTTGTACTTTCCTTTGTTTTACTGTTTCTTTTTCATCCTTTCCCAGTTATTTAAATAAGATTAAGGCCCAGTCATAAGTTTTGGCTTTCTGTTTGGTCCAGTTTGCTCCAGTCTCCTCTTCTTTTGCCTTTCTTCTTCCCACCAAGCAAGTGCTTCTTAACTTTACTAGCAGTATACCTGCTAAAGTATTTTGCATAATATCTGCCCATGGAATAATGATTAAAGAACAGAGCTCAGCGACTAAAGCATAGCCGTTACATGATAAATGTTAGCTGCTATAATATCACTATTATTAATATTATTGTTATTCTTTTTATTTATGTATTTATTTTTGCTGTGTTGGGTCTTCGTTTCTGTGCGAGGGCTTTCTCTAGTTGCGGCGAGCGGGGGCCACTCTTCATCGCGGTGCGCCGGCCTCTCACTATCGCGGCCTCTCTTATTGCGGAGCACAGGCTCCAGACACGCAGGCTCAGTAGTTGTGGCTCACGGGCCTAGTTGCTCCGCGGCATGTGGGATCTTCCCAGACCAGGGCTCGAACCGGTGTCGCCTGCATTGGCAGGCAGACTCTCAACCACTGCGCCACCAGGGAAGCCCTGTTATTCTTTTTATATCAGCTTTTCACACATTTCAAATGTCACTTCAGGGTTAAAAAATACATATCTAGACAATATCTCTGTTTCTTTATTGTATTCAGAGAATGTTATTTATATTTGTGGGACATTATAAATGCAGGCATGCATCACCTAAATCAGATCCAGGATAACATACATAATAATCTAGATTTATACAATTTTGGTAGGTTTCTTTGAAAAAGCTGTTTCTCTTCTTGAAATTTAGATATAATTTAATGACTTTACTGTGTTCTTTTCAAACAAATTCATCAGCTGTATTAAGGGAAGTTCACTAATGTGGTCCTCGTGACAGCTCCAACAAAAGGTGTTTACTGTGAACTAGTGTCTTTCATAGGCTTTCTGGGCTCAGCAGATGTGACCTGACACAAAACGATTCTACTGTGGTTTTATCCACTAGGATTTGTTTTCATTCCTATGCTAGTCTAATTTTTCATTCAAACAAAGAAATTGGTTTTCCATGCAAATTTCCTGACTATCCTTCGCTCCATTTTTCAAGTTCCACAATTTAGTCACATTATTTTCATTTGCCTCTACCAGTTTTGATTTGTATGTTTATTTTAAGTTAAAAAAAGAACAAACAAACCTTTACTCCCTGATCTTTCCAATAAAACTCTATTTCCAGTATTTAATTACAAAAATAGGTCCATTGTGATAGATTTCAGGTGATTTCTTTCCACTTTTATTTTTAAACTAGGAGAAATTTATTGAAATTCTCAAAATTATCTGGCAATTCAGTCAGATGCTGTAGCTCATCTAAGTGTCTGTACTGGCATCATTAGCTTCTATCTTCTCATCTGCTATAATTGCTGATTGATGATGAAGTTTCTAATCATAGGCATGTGATGGTCCAGCCGGGCTATACGATGCTTAAGGCTAGGCTTATTTTTATCCTACCCTTTAAAACACCACCCCTTGTGAGTTTTCATACACATACACATACACCAGGTGCCAAAATATTGGTTCATTTACTTCACAATTCAACCAACCAATCATGAAATGCCAAACATCAACAATAAAAGTAAAATTTTTGGGTCACCTTGATCAACAGGTTTAGTTAAGGTTTGGTTTCGATGACAAGTGTATGCATATAGACATGTAAGAGTAGTTAATATAAAATTAATAAAAATTGATTAAATTTTATAGAAATTAACTTGAGAAATGTGACATTATGAGCCATATTTTACATAAATGCAACAGAAAATGGGGATTAAACACTAGACTTTGGGTAGGAAAAATAATTATATATTAGTATTAAGAATTTGGGGAACAACTAATATAATTTTCCTGATGTTAATAGAAACATTAAAGTTATGACAACCATCTAGTTAAAACTGAGTTACAGTAATAGACTATTTTTGTGAGCAGTTTGGCAAAACTCACCGGAATCAATGGAGAAAGGTTACCTAAAAACATGTGCTGGCAGATGGTTGCCTAAATGATAACTATTGTTAAAATAAAGCTAATACTGCTGTATTTGGAAAAACATGGGAAACAATGGGTGTACAGTATCTTATTGTAATCAGTGAAAACACAGGAAACATTCACTTAAGTAACCTATTTCAGTTACTCATTAACCACTGAAATTATAGCTAATACTAAGGAGGAAAATGAATACTGTTTTACTAGGAACAATTCATTTAATGTATAATAAGTAAACAGATTATGAACTTATTTCAGGGAAGCCATGTGCTGTGTTTATAACTTGAGCCAAGACTTAACATGAAAACTCATCTAGCAAGTGCCAGAGACCCTTAATAATTGCCACAATAAGTCATCATTTACTGTCTGCCTACCATGTGTGAAACTCTGAAATAGGGACTGTAGCAACGCAAGGAACTGTAAGCCATTATCCCTTCCACGTTTTGGTCTCATTGTAGATATAGGATTTCACATAAGATAAGGTAATGAAACAAATCTAAGCAGCGTGTGCTTAGTAGTGAGTAAATGGTAGTGGCAATGAGCATCATCAAAATGGCAAGGTTGGGGATGTAATTTTTCAGCTCAGCTGGTCTGAGAAAGCATATAAGAGATTGGCTTAGGATTGGGTTGAAAAAGATAGGTAGAATAGATACTGCCTTGAAAAGGAAAAGAAAAGATGAACTTAAGGCAGGCAAGACAGGGATGAGATGAAGAAAAGTGAAGAACATTACAAAAGAAATGCAAAGTACATTTTGGTAGGCAGTTTGGCTTCCTGCCAGTTATCATCCAAGACTGAAGAAATGAGGTGGGGAATACAGATGGAGACCAGATTCTGGGGGGATTTAATTGTAGATATAGGAGCCGTTGAGTAGGGTAGCATTCACCCCCAAAACTGTCGCCAAAGACACTCTCTCATCCTATCCTTTGTCTTTTGTCACTCTACACCCTCAATCTTTGACCCTATACATAGTCTTGTCCAGTCTGTGCAGCGTTCCATGCTTCATACTTCTAGTTCCATGGCTATATATGCTTTGAAACTAGCAGTCAGATTTCATGTTGCTGCACATTTTTTTGGGCAAATCCAAAAGACCAGGTAGATTTTTACCAAGAAGAGTTTTCTGGGAACAGAACCTAGACTTAGATGTCAAAGGTATTACTGAAGAAGCAATCCCAGGAGATTTCACCATATCTCCCCTTGTGCCCCAAACCTTCTGTTCTTAAATTGAATTCCATCAGGTTTTTTCTTTTCCTTCAAGGTCACATCAGCTTATACAATTAACTTAGCTTGGATTCACTCCCAATATCCACCATGAAGTCATTCATTTATGCAAATTTATACACTTAATGCTATGTTGAGAACCATGCCATAGAACCCAAAGAACAAGATAAAAACAAGCTCCCATACAGATCTTGCTTTGAGAAATTGAATATACAAATGGACAATGGCCAGATCATGTATACAAATAGAATTGTGACCTGCTGCCTGTCCAGGAAACCAACCCCCTTATCTACAATAAATGACCCAGGAAGCCAACCTACTGTTAAGTCAGACTTGCAGTAAGCCTGATTGCTATCTCTAATAACAATCCAAGAACCTAAACAATAACTTCTGTAACAATTGGTGCAAAATGGCCAGGACTTGATTAATAACTGACAGCTTCTCTAATTTTTATCCATGCTTCAAACTTAGGACCAACCAGAGAAAGCCAAATATGCATCCCTCACCAATCACAAAGGATGCCCGGCATCTAGTTGGCCTGCCTATAGCTTCCCAAGCCAATAGCTTTCAATAAAGGCATACCTTCAGCCTTCCTTTTTTTCCACCATAAACCTTTCCCACTCCTTTACCTACCTTTGAGTCTCTGCCAAAACACAAGTGGCGGTGGCTGACCCCCTTGTTATATATAGTAAGCGCTGAATATATAGCCTTTGCCTTTATCATTGACTTGGTCTTTGTTTATTTCTATACTTTAATGCAAAAGAGTTGCTCTTGGCAGGCAGTTCAGGCACTGTGGTAGAGGTGGGTTGCAAATCTGGAAAAATCTAGTATGTAATAGTAATATACCATTGTATTCTGTTGTAGGTATACACCACAATACGTAACATTATATTTATCCATTCATCCATCGATGGAGATATAGTTTCCCTCCAACATTTTGACTGTTGTGACTAATGCTGCAGGGCATCTACATATTTAACTTCATAAAGTACTTATGATGGAACCAGCGTCAAGCTTAGGGCTTTATATATTCTGACTTCCCAAAATACCCTGACAACAATCTGCCGATAAGACAAAGCCGAGTTTCTTACTTACTGCTATAAGGGAGAGCATTACCTTGACAGAGTCTTAGTAGTACTTCAGAGAGGGAAAGGCAATGTTGGGATATTACTGAAATTTTAGAAGACTGGTTTATGGTGGGACTTTCAAAACAGGGGGCTTGATTAGGATTGGATAAAGATCACGACATAAAGGTTAGAATTACTGGGCACAGCCAAGAGAATTTAGAAAGAAGGAGTCTAGGAGTCTGGGAGTGTAAACTATCATTTTATGCTTTCTATTAAAGAGTTATTTGGTCTTTCAGAAAGGTCTTGGAATAAAAAACTATTGTCTTCCAGGCAAGAGTTTCCTGGAATAGTTATGTTGATGAAAAGAGTGGAATAATAAAATCTGCTTAATGTAATAAGCTGTGTAGATGGTTTCTCACACCAATGATTTCCTTAACGACACTGGGTGGAGGAATGCTACTCATTATTCTCCAGAAACCTGCCCAAGTTTAGCTAGAAAGCGCTACTGATGAGATTGGTACCCAGGTAGTCTGATAACAGAGTCTGTGTTCTTAACCATTACTCATTACTGCCTCCAGACCCTACTCCTGCAAATTTAGGACAAGTTATAAGACTAAGTCCTTGCCAGGTCACTTGCCTTTGTTCTGATTAACCATTATATAGAACCCAGGCCCAAACCTGAATTGCAGCCCATGATCAGGAGCTCTAGCAACATCCTTTCCATCGTCCAGGAGGTCTTTAAGGAGGCCAGCAATGGCATCTGGACCACTGGACCTTGGGACTTAATACTGAATTCCACTGACATGTATCCAGGGGTCAAATGTTATTAACTCATACTCTGTCCCAGGCAGAGTGGATCAGAGACTAGTGTGGCCCTGAGGCTGCAGAGACCCTTGCAGATGGAAGAAGCATAAAAATCAGAAGCAAGTACTTCTGCATGCAGGGGAAGTTTGAGAACAGGCTTAACAAAAAGTCAGCGAGAAGTTCTAAGCACTGGTAGTGAGGAATCTTATTGTTATCTATGTGGAGAGTGTGGAACCCAGTGGAAATGGCTTGCAGTGGATGACCAAGAAGTCTTGAAGCACAATATTTGTGAGGAGACTCTGCCCTGAGACAGCAGTTGGTAATACATGAGGGTAAATCAGAGTTGCCCAGACCCCTGGGTGTTGGGGCACCCACAGGAGGACTTAAGGAGCTGCCTGGGACAGAGGATTCAGTAAGCTTCTAACTTGGAGATGGGCACGCGAACTGCATTGGATACTTGAAGGTTGTGATGGTTAATTTTGTGTGCCGACTTGACTGGACTAAGGGATGCCAGATAGCTGGTAAAACACTATTTCTGGTTGTGTCTGTGAGAATGTTTCTGGAAGAGATTAGCATTTGAATTGGTGGACTGAGTAAAGAAGATCCTCTTCACCAGTGCAGGTGGGCATCATCCAATAGCTGAAGGGCTTGAATAGGACAAAAAGGTGGAGGAAGGGCAAATTTTCTCTCTCTGCTTGAACTGGAACTTCTAGTTTCTCTTGCTCTTGGACATCAGTGCTCCTGGTTCTCAGGTCTTTGGTCTCAGATTGGGACTTACACCACTGGCTCCTCTGGTTCTCAGACCTTTGGGTTTGGACTGGAACTACACCATCAGCTTCCCTGGGCCTCCAGTTTGCAGATGGCTTCTCATTCTCCATCATTGTGTGAGCAAATCTCTCATAATGAATCTCTTATTCTATAAATTTACATAGATCCTACTGGTTCTGTTTTTCTGAATAACACTGCCTACTACAAGGGCAAAAGCACTGAACAGAAACCTTGCCTTTGAAGCTTAGCCTAAAACAATAACCAATCTAAAAAAGCAGTCATCAAGACAATGTTAACTTAGATTCAGCACACTCAAAAAAATAATAACTAAACAGGGAAAAGGTGTGCCTACCTACCATTATAGAAAGATTTATTTTAGAGATGTTTAAAGTTTAAAAACTTGGGTGTCTAAAGCAGAAATCTTTGATTATCTAAAAAGTTATTTAAGGTTGAAGGCCCCGACTGAGTAATGGCAGGTGAGTGAGGTGTAAAAGAATTACGCTAAATGCTGATTCACCCTTAAATATAAGAAATGCATCAAGAGCAAACATAATGCAATTGCAAGTCTCTTTCATTAAAACTGAAGCGTTCTGAACTGATTAACAACCAGGAGAAGGAGCAATATTCTCTCAGTGGACACCAGTTGGACCCAGTTTTGTTTGCTCTTGAGCCCAGTGACAGAAAGATATCCAAGCAGGTGGCTGAATCTTTTATTGGTACAGTAGCCGGCATTCATTATCTTATTGAGAATGGGGTAAAAACCTTTTTGTGTTATTCATGTACTACTATTTATGATCCAAAGGAGCAGTCACTTAATGGCTAGAGTGAAGGCAAATTAATAATAATGGACCAGACTCTCATCCCATGCAATCAAATAGATGTTATTCTCTATTGCGTTATGTGGCATAAGAATCTCACCTAATAACAGTAATAAATAATGGGGTAATTTCCATGCCAGCTGCTAACGGTTTCCTTGCTTCTAACCAGGGTTTTAAATCATGGTATTTCTACCTTCTGGAAACAATGACATTCTCAGACCTATTTTAAAAGTCTGCACTTTTTGCTTTTGATTGCTGCAGTTTTTATGGGTTGTCTCAGAGCCCGGGGTTTAATTTTTAGGTTTCTAAGAGAGGGAAATGTGATCAAAACAGTATTATAAATGGAACTTGATGTGACTGTTAGGGAGGGTTCACTATTTCTCTCCCAAAGACTTTAGGATTTGGGGAACTTTGAATACAAGTCTTCTTAAAGGTAATCTGTATGATGCTTGGGGAAGGATAGGTACTTTGCCAGGAATGCTTATTATGCTAGCGTTTTTGTTCTGTCTTTGGTGGTATGGACTGACTGACTAATGAAGTTTAGTAGCATAAGCTTACCTGGTGTTCTGGTTCTAAATCCAAAGGTACGTACTAAGTTGATGGTATATATACGCACAGATATATATACACATATATACACATACATATAATATATCATATAAATAAAAAATATAATATTTATTTATTTCAATTATTTACACATATATTTTAAGATTCTGGGGATAGCTCAGAAGATGAGAAGCACAATAGAGTCTATATGGGACTTATAAATATTCTTATTTTTTCCTTCAGACTCCATCCCTGTGTCATCTTGGACAATCATTTTGCTGTATTATCTTAGAGTGGTTTTACCATCACTCTAGTGTTCTAGATGCAAGTGTGCCCTAATCCCCACCTCCTTGGGTATAGGTATTTGCTTAATAGTTCTATTTTAACACATCATTGTTTGGATACTACTTGGATTGGTCATATACCTGTTTGTTTTCTTTGCTAGGCTGCCCCTTTATCCTCTTTTCTACCTCTTGAGATAGGTGATTACGCCAGTTGATTCCCGTGGAAAGTGAAACACAGAGAACTCTATGTGCCCAAAGTTACAGAGCTGGCAGATGCAGAACCAAGACTGGAACCCTGGCAGTCTAGCTCCAGAGTCCAGGATCTCAACACTCTGCTGCCTCTCCTGTGAAAAGCTAGCACAGTGCCTTAGACATGGTTTGCTGAATGAATCACTATGCTCACAAAGATGGTGTACAAGCATAAGATGGTATTACTAAGAACACGGACTATTTCTTGGGAAATGGGGCAGATGTGGTCCAGGATACCCTTCCAGTTCTTACCTCTCTGAAGGAGTGTCACAACTTTTTGGTCCTTCTATCCCCAGTAATGCTGCTCTGGGTCTCTGGATCTCTCTAAGGGAAAGAGGGAATGACTAGTGCTGAACCTGCTTCTACGAGCTTGGAAAATTCCTGACATAGCATTCCAGGCTCTAAACCCAAGCAGCCTCCCTTGTAGATAACTTCTGTGGGTATCCCTTGGCAGTGGGGATTGTTCTTATTCATCACATGGAGTAAGAATACCTAACATGTTCTTCATATTCTCAAGAGTAGGGGAAATAACATGAAATAGAATATTTCTTTTATGGTAAATAATCCATTTGTTGAAAAGAATATTTACTACCATACTTCATTTTCATATCCTCACAGTCTCATTTTAAGGCTTAACAGTTTCTAAATTACAAAAGAACACTTTGAAAAACACTCTGCTACATTCATCCAGAATGTCTTCCTGGTGGCAATACATATGGTGAGTAAGACACTAATTCTGGATACAGACAGATGCTCTTTTGGTTCTCTGAGTGGCATTTTCCTAAACAAACTGCTGAACCTTCAGAAGTGAAACCTGTGATGTCTAGCACAGGTTGTACAGAATAGACATCAAAGAGGTTCCAATACTCGTGTCAGATGGGTTCTGATATGCCTGGCTGATGGAAGGATGTGTATTTGTGAGATCAACTAAAGGAGAGTTGGGAAGTATTTAAGCTCTTTTATTTTTATCCCTACTCATGGTAAATTAATAAACCTTTCTAAACAAACAAATGTCATACATCTGAGAAGGATTCTGGTGGCAACTGCTAAAATAAGATTTTTTAAATTAGAACAATAAAATGTATGTACTCAAAATAATTGCTATAAGGGTTCTCATAATTATTTTTTGTGAACAGTTTTTTTATTAGCGTAGGAAGAAGCTTAACATTCAAGTGTAAGTTGTCTTGTGTATAGCTCTGCGATTTACCGTCACTCACCGTTACTCCTAAATCCTCCTATGAATCAGATACACATAGGTTCGTCATGAGAATGGTATCTGGTTATTTGTGTTGTGCATTGTGGGTATGTGTATGGTGGAGCTAATCAAAGGAAAGTAACTGTGGCAATCAAGAAATAGAATAAAGCCTTATAATGGAGAACAAAATAAACCACAACAGAAGAAGGAAATCTGAGCCAGATATGACAGAGAGAATAGTAAGACTCCATACATTTATAAAATTCCTTAGTAAGACATTGAATTTTCTAGAGCATGTGAGATGGGATTTTGAGTCAATCTTACTTATATTTTAAGGGTCAGTGTGACCTCAGTTGGTATTTCGGTTAAAATGAATTCAGCAATATTTATTAAGCACTTATGTGTCCGACTGTCTCCTAGGTCCTCAGGGTATGTCAGTGAACAAAAACCATGGTACCTGACCCTTACCAAACTCTTAACCATGGCATGATTAGGAACTATGTCAAAGGGCTTATAGGTATCATTGAATTTAATCTTCACCTCTCAGTGAAGATGGGAGATCCAGAGATTAAGTGACTTGCCCAAGGTTACACAGCTAATAATTGGCACTGCAAAGGTCATACTCTTAAGCTCTTCACTGGATCATATAGTTCAGCACCTTGGTTTGAGATGGGTAAACTATTAACCCCACTTTATACATGAGCTGACTGGGGCCCAGAGACACACATGACTAGTCTAAATTTTTTTTACAGAAAGTGGTAGAAGGAACCATATCTCACATGTCTAGTTTCTCAGATGGTGCTTCTTCACTGTTCCATATTGCCTTTACACCTGCAAAACTAGATATGAAATGCAATTTGTATACATTTCTCATATTATAAAACATCATTTAATAGTTGAAATTGTGGAAATAGAATATAAGACTGTCTTCATGGGATAGAATTAATTATCATAATAATGGGTGCAGAATAGTCTTGATTTTAAAAAAATGGGTATTGAATAGTTACACTTGAGCCTTTATTTTTAAGATAGGCCTAAGAAAATATACTGCTAACATTTGAATAGGGTATTATGTTATGTTATTGTTGTTAGTGTTTATAAAGCAATTTTTCCTTTTCAAATTTGAAATACTATTCTAAGTATTCACACTATTTAGCTCATAAGGAAAAAGCCAGACAAATCAAATGAATAAATTATTAAGGTGTCAGTAACGTACTAAGTTATTAGGATGGATGAGACCATTTAAGAATAACCACAATATGAAAATTTCAAGTAATTCTCTTTAAGTGGTTCATAATTTCCTTGTCCTCATTACTTCTCCTGTGCCTCATATCCACAAGCTGCAAGTTAATAGAAAACAGGAACACCGGGTGTGTGTGTGTGTGTGTGTGTGTGTGTGTATTCAGGCTCAGGATATTACATTTGTGTATCCAAGGATTGGTTATTTTATTCAGTTTATTTGGAATTCAGGAAAGTAGGAAACACGTTTAACTCTTAAGCGTCATGGGAATAGGTCACATAATACAGTCAGGAACCTCTCATAACAAATTAAATATAGCCAGGTGTGAGGGAAAATAAATTCCATATGTTTAACAATTATTGGAGCAGATAGAATTTCACTGGAAAATATAAGTGGAATTTGAAGTTCCTTTCATTAAAGTTTATTAAACTGTAATATGTCTGATGGCCATTGGTTATCTGAGAACAGGGTGAAGTTACCATTGTGGGTATTCATTGAAATTACTTTGTACAAACTAGACCTATGACTTTACTTGCTCCAAATAAGCTTCTCTTCCTTCATGGATTAGAATATTCACTGAGTCCTTACAAAATGTCTGGAACCATACTGAATCTTTGGAAACTTCTTTATTCCTGAGAGATGGCAATGTGTCCAGGATTTAAGATGGCAACTGAACTCTTACTCCAGCTGAGGAAGAGCTTTTACAATAAGCTCGACCCTGTGTTAAATTGTAGTTAAGCATGTTCCATGCTAACCGCAAGCCTATGAAGTTCTGTCATTATCCTCTTTGGACAAACGTGGAGACGGAGAGATTTAACAATCCACTCAACTTTCCCCACCCTGTAAGGACTAGTATTTGAATCCAGATCTGCTTGGTTGCAAAGCATTTCTACTGAATCATGGTACCCCTCAATGGGGAGAAATGTGAGGTGACATAAGATGATGAAGAAAAAAGACAGGTAACAGTGAGAAGAATGCCTATATACAAAGAAAGGAGAGTAGAGCAAGGGTGTGAGGTGGTGATAGGCATGGAGATGTAGGAATAAAGCTACTTGGCTACCTCCTGGTTGGTCCTCCTTGTTGCTGGACTTCAGCCATCCTGCATCCGCTGCCAGACCTGACCTCCAGTCCTGAAGCTGTGTTCCCAGATGGTGCCCTCTATCATTTCTCCATCATCAGGGACCTGATATTTCACTTTGTTTCTTCCATTATGGTGCTGCTTCTAACAACCTGAGGCTCAGTCCTGGAGGACCTTGACCTCCCATTATTAGAACATCTGCCTTTTCCTTGTAGGTTACAAATAATCTCTTGTTTTTAAGGTGATGGATTTGTAGTAACTGTCTATGGTACTATGGCTGAGAATAATTTTTCTCTCATTGGGAGGAGTGGTTGTTTCATATGTCTGCAGTTAGAGAAGCGGGAGTGTAGGCAGGCATGCTATATATTTGCCATTCTTGTACAGGATAGGCAGGGCTTGACTATGCTTTCTGGCCTGTACTCTAGTTAGTCTGATTTTTTTTTTTTTCTTTTTTTAAATTCACGTTTATTTATTTATTTATTTATTTATCTATTTATTTATTTATTTATGACTGTGTTGAGTCTTCGTTTCTGTGCGAGGGCTTTCTCTAGTTGCGGCAAGTGGGGACCACTCTTCATCGCGGTACGCGGGCCTCTCACCATCGCGGCCTTTCTTGTTGCGGAGCACAGGCTCCAGACGCGCAGGCTCAGTAATTGTGGCTCACGGGCCCAGTTGCTCCGTGGCATGTGGGATCTTCCCAGACCAGGGCTCGAACCCGTGTCCCCTGCATTGGCAGGCAGATTCTCAACCACTGCGCCACCAGGGAAGCCCTAGTCTGATTTTTAAAGAAACAAAATTATTCCTATATCTTAAATGCATAATGAACAACCATGGGTAGACACTATACCTGCTATTGGGGATAGAGAGATGAATGTGACACTGTCCTTATTATACTAATTACCATTTTTAAGTGCTCGACAGTTTTCAGAACGTACTCATAGACTCTCTTTTGGTCATCTCAACAAGTGTGGTAGTCAGAATATGGCAAATATCATTATGCATATGTACTCCAAAGAAACAAATCTAATGGAAATTTCTGGCCAAGGAAGAGGATTACTATGGCAGTTTGGGGATGCTTTCAGAGGAAAACCCAAGTCACAATGGCTTAAGCAAGTTAGGGAAGTCCTCAAGGATGCAGTAGCTCAAGAATATTGAGGCTGTAGTCTCTGTCATTCTCTTGGCCTTTCCCACATTGTGGCAAGATGGCTGCTGTGGCTTCAGCCATCTAGTCAGCAGAAGGAGAAAGCAACAAGGGAAATGTGAAGGCACCTCTGTCAGGAAAACAAAACCTTCTTGGTAATCTCAGAAAGTTTCTGTTCACTCTGGCTAAAACTGTGTCACATGGTCACCTCTAGCTGCAAGGGAGGTTATCTGGCTGCCCTCAATAAAATCAAGGTTATATTAACCATGGAAAAAGAAGAGAATGTATATTACGTAGCCAGCTAGCAGTGTCTGCCACAGATACATCTCCAAGCTAATAGATTGGTCGTTTAGGGACTTGAGGTGGAGATGTATTACCATATAAGAAACATAGTTAAAACCTTGCTTTATAGTTGTCTATATTTACTTAGGGTAATTAATCCCATTTGGTTTCTAGTTTCCAAAAGTACCAGTGCCCATAGCAAGTCTTTCCAACAATAGTCTATGTGCACACGTATGCACATGTGCTTGTGTATAGAAGTGTATTTCTATGCATTTTCTACAATATAATTTAACAGCCCAAAGAAATGAGCACCTTACACTGAGAATCACTTCTTTTTTTACAGGATGTCTTTGGCACTAGCCATGAAGTTAATGAATACTTTTGTGAGAAACATGTGCTCCAGTAAGGAATATTTCTGTATCACGGAAATGAAAGAATGTCTTAAAGTACAGCCCCTCAGGATATCAAGAAGTTTCCCGTTGATTTGCTTCCTGCTAAAGAAGGCACATGATTCAGCAAGGTAAGAAATGAAAATCATTGGATATAAACGTTTGCTACCAGGAACACATGCTGGAAGCTAGCAGGGCTTAAATTCAGGAATTTAGGATTTAGAAGACAATGTACTTCACATCTTGTACTTGCTTCATTCTGAAAAAGATTGTAATGATTTTCTGGGGAGGAGAAATTACGTCTTCTTAGTAATGAAGAGTGGAGGATGAAGACCAAAGGAAAAGAGAAAAGGAAAAAGAAAAGGAAAAGAGGGAAAGAGAATGGAGAAGGACAGTGACATTTATTAAATGTCTGTATGCCAGGAACTGTGCTTGGGGTCTTGAATATATTAAGTTACTAAATTCAAAGAGCAAGCCTACAAACAGGTCTTTATATTCCAATTCTATAGATAGGTAACCTGAACTTTAGAGAGATTAGGTGAATTTTCAAAGGTCGCATAGGAAGTGAGTTGGAAGGTCAGATCTTGCTAATTCTAGAGTCTGTGCTTTTTTCCAACTCTGCCCTGTAGAAAAACACTACAACTAACTCTTAGTTTAAAAAATGTACTAGACACACAACCTACCAGTTTCCAACATTTCCTTCCCAACTCTGACCAGTTCCTACTTCATTTCATTTCACTCTGCTTCAGTCCGTAAGAAGAATGCTTCCAAATGCCATCTCTAGAGATTAAACTAACAGAAATGGGAAGAGGCATGGCTGGCATTAAATCTCTCCAGACCACCTCTCTTCTCTACCTTAGTCCCCGGACAACACCTTTTAGGCCCCGTACGAGGAAACCAGTTCATAGACATATTACAATAGATTAGCTGTTAGGATCATAAGCATTTGTAATGCAAATGTACAAAATACAATTTTAGAATAATACTTTGACGTTAAATCTGAACAAACCAGTTGCTTCTCTTTCAATGTGGCATTCTGGGTTTGTACTAACTTGTACCAAGTAGGCAGAGAACTGAAGGTGGCTGAGCAGGCTGCTCAAGAGCTGAAGAGGTGACCCCAATAGTAACTGTAAACAAGTCTTGGTTACCTGTGACTTTCCACATCTCACCCCATGTTATGATCGTACTGTGGGAATTTTCCCATCTGAGGTAAATTAGTTATATGCTGTAGATCACAAGCTCTTACACACGCTGTGCTCCAGATTCAGAAGGAGCCCCCCAAATATGAGCGTGTGCGTTTTAAATTTAATGAATATTATTAATATGGGCTACATAAAAATGCCCTGAGCAGTGAATGAAGATTTGGTTTACTGCAGATTCTTCCCTCTCAGAGGGAGTTCCTCAGGCCAACCAATTTGTAGGTAAGTTAGGGTTAAAGTTAGTGATAGGGCCTTCCAGGCCTCTCTTTTCTGTTTTTCACTCCACAGTGTGAGAGGAATTAAAGTGAATGAAAGAGATTCCTCTCTGGCTCATCACTAATTCTCACCTCTAGCATTTGGTTGAAGTGCTGTGGACCATGTAGTTTGAAGCTAGCACCCCTCGATTTGCCTCCTCTGGGTGTTCCACACAATGGTTGGGAGCATGTTTACCTTAATGAATTTGCCTTCTAGACAGCTGATATATCTGTCCACCCATCAGTTCACTTTTCAGACAGGAATTGTCATTCACTCTAGCTAACAGTATTGGCAGCTGTTCCCTTTCGGTTACCCCTGGTTAACCCACCTGCTTAATGGGTAGACTGTTACGATAGGCACATATGGGGTGGATTTAGGTAGCTATGATTTTGTCAGACAATGAAACAGGTATTTCCCTTATTTTAAGAAGTGTTACAAGGTAGTGAGTCTGTGCTTCCTCCTCCTCTCCCACCCTCTGCACCGCCTCTAACACAACTTGGCCCAGCTGCTTTATGTTAAAGCCAAGGTGCAAGGCCAGCCTTGTGCATGTGTGATCTGTGCAGTCCCACCAGGTCCCCTGTTCAGAAGGGCCCACAGTCGTGGGTGCCGTCTTGAAACTCTTAATAACTTTTTGACAAGGGGCCCGGCATTTTAATTTTGCGCCAGGCCTCGCAAATTTATGTAGCTGATCCTGCCTAGATTATCTGCTTTCAAATCACCAAAAGCAAATGGTTGGAGAGAATGAGAATAGAAGATGGAAATTTTATAATCCCAGAGACCATGCACTGTGTTCAGACGCAGACACAAGAGACGTGATGAGTGTGAGTTGAGCAGGCGCGCAGGACGTGGAAGTAGTTTACCAACTTGCAAGTCACATTTTTGCATCAGACTTAATTATAGGGTTTATAACGTGAATTCCTTGAATAGAGATAGACTTGTAATTGTGTCATTTGAAAAATGCTTTCCAAATGCAGATGCTTTTTGGAGTTCTTGGTTCTTTATTTCTGCTCCCCCATAAGCTCAGATAATCACAGGTTGATGGCAAACCTGTTGTGCGACAGCCAGAGTAACTGGAGATACAGGTCCTCGGCACCCCGGGGTGAAGCCGCCTCTTCTTTCTCCCAAGCATCTTTCCCATCTGCCTACTTGCTATATAGCTAACATGCAGCAGACTGTCAGGCGCCAGATTTTGTATTTATTTGAAAATATCAACAGCAGTCTTGCTATTGCCATCTTTCGAGAAATGTAGCCTATATCATGTCTGATTTGGGATGCATAATTTTCAGCAGCAGGCATATCTTCCTCTTTTCCTTAAGTCATATTACCTTTCTCTTGATTGTGTGCTAAATCCCATCATTTTGTATTTCCTGAATCTATCCCCTGCTGGTGCATAGCTTTTTCCACTCCCTTACTTCAGTCCCTCAACAGTTCTCTCATGGATAACTAATGTACTGATCCTTAACTGGGGTCGGATTAGTCCCCATCTGAAACATACTCCTTACCAAAACCTATATACTATTGTACATATTGTACATGGTGTCTTATGTACCATGTACTATTCTAGGCACTAAGGGTACAAGTTGAGGATTCCACGAGTCCAGGGAGGACTATTTACAGAGACTAAAACTTGAATGGCGCACTCTGAAAATCCTTTTGAGCCAAGAGTTGGAGAAAAGAGTGGCCCTGTATGCAGAGCAAGAAATTTCAGGAAAAGTAAATATTATGCTCCTTCTTTGGTTATGAACAATCTCAGCAAATAACTTCTGAAGAGCAATTCCTTCTTCATTAGTATCGGGGTATTAGTTTTGTCAAAGAAACTTGAATATCTTCTGGTTCAAGGGCTTTCTAGAAAGTCTCCCTTATTGAAGATCCTTCTTCTCCATGCTTATTTTCCTTAGAATCAAATACACATGTTGGTTTCCTCAGCGTGCCGTCTCATAGAGTTTTTTTGTTCAGTTCCTTGTGCAGATGTAAACAGGCCTAATAAATACATTAAATTTTTTATTGTGGTAAAATACATGTAACATAAAATTTACCATCTTAACCACTTTTAAGGGTACAGTTCAGTGGCATTAAGTACATTCACATTGTTGTGCAACCATCACCACCATCCGTCTCCACAATTCTTTTCATCTTGCAAAACTGAAACACCATACCCATTAGACAATAATTTCCTATTCCCTCCCTCCCCTGGGTACCTGGCAACCACCCTTCTACTTTCTGTCTCTATAAATTTGACTACTTTACCTACATCGTGTAAGTGGAATCATTCAATATTTTTCCTTTTGTGAATGGCTTATTTCACTTAGCCTAATGTCCTCAAGGTTCATCCATGTTACTGCATGTGTCAGAATTTCCTTACTTTTTAAGGCTGCATAATATTCCATTGATGGTATACACATACCATATTTTGTTCATTCATCTGTTGATAGACTCTTGGGTTGCTTCCACATTTTGGCTACTGTGAATAATGCTGCTGTGAACATGGGCATTAAAATATCTCTTTGAGTCCTTGTTTTCAGTTCTTTTGGGTGTATATCCAGAAGTGGAATTGCTGGATCAATGGTAATTCTATTTTTAATTTAGTAAATACATTTTAAAAGCTCCTGATTCATATTCTTTTCTCAGTTTTTCATTCCCTGAACTCTGTTCATCATTCATGGTTCTAAGAGGGTATAGTGATAACCCTGGTGGGTTATGGGGAGGAAAAGAGCTTAGAGATTAGGGAGGCAGACAGTGAGACAAATATTCTCCCCTCACCCAGCCCCTATTCCAGACCACCATGTCAGGGTGAGGGTTGTATCAGATAGGTTGAAGGTAAAGTTGAAAGCAGAGGGGAGTTTGCTTCATTTCTCATTTGGGATTCACCTCAAAGGGTAGTCTCACCATCACTAGGGGCAACCATATTGATGTAAAACTGGTAGATGAGGAAAATAGCTAATGGCACTCATGGGTGAATTTGAGCAAGAATAGGGTACAATTTATAGATATGGGCATTAAATGGCAGACTTTGGGGACAAGACAGGGAGTGGCTAAGACAAGACAGCCTGCAGGGTGAATAAGAATGGTACTGCAAGCTGAGGGTGGATCATGATGGCAGGGAGACCCAGATCTAGGGAAAACAGACCTCAAGTTCACCAGTTACAAATGCCAATATAACAAGCAAACAAATGACACAACAGGCAGGCAAAGAATACAATCACTGAAGGTGACAGAGAGAAGGAGCAGGGAGCACTGCTAAGGACTGAATTATCTGAAAGAGACAGTTGTAAACAAAATTATCATTAATGAAGAAGATTTGGTTTCCTCACTGCCCCAGGGTATAGTGCATGAGGAAGATCAGAGCGGTTGTAAGAATATAGATTATTATACAGATTATGATGCTGATAAACCTACAACCATGTAGATTTCCTCATTTATAGATTAAGTATGAGACTGCAGAATTGAAGGGAAGTAAATATAATAAACACATCAAAGTATTACACCCATTTTAGTGTAACCTCATAATTAATTTGACATTCTGTTTTATTTGGGTGAGAAGACCTGGTCTGAGTTTTTTTTTTTCCCCTTCATTTACAAAGTGGTTTTGGGGGGCTGCTCTCTGTAAGTCTCACTCCTACTAATATTTAGAAGGCATGAGTCCCAGTGGAAAGTATCAGGGGGTAGGCACATAAATTACTGGGTTTTTCCCACTGCCATGGACTATCATTGAGGAAAATAGCTTAATAAATTGAAGAACGAAGTTGATCACCTCAATGAATCATGGTAGGTTTGGTTATACACTGACTTGGTGGGAGAATTTTAAGAGTTTATTGAGACTGCTCAGGGCTTCAGAATGGAGAATGACCTCAGGAGGAGGGGAGAAGAAGACCCCTCTCCCCACTACCACATTCGGTGATGCATGAACGATCAGGGACTTCTTCTTCCCTCCCTCTGAGGGAGCTAACACAGGCTGCAGCCCTTTACGATCAGGTAGTATTTCAGTATGTCAAGGACACTGAAAGAACTGATAGAAACAATACTAATGTCCTCTCATTTTAATCAATGTTTCTCAGGCAAAGGGAAAGATTTGTTTAACGGTCTTTCTTTGGTGCATCTGAGTTGGTGATGTGGAGCACTGCACAGAGTAGAGATTCTGAAAGGTTTCAAGTCCTCATTAACTTATGAAGTGGGAGGGGGAAAAGAAGAAAAGCCATCCTCTGCCATTTTCTTCCTATTATGCATTCAGCTCTGCATCAGGCTTGTCGGATATGTAGGGCTCTCAGCAAGAGCCAAGCCACGTGCATGGATTAAATCTCTTACACAGAATAGAATATTTGTTCACTCAGCAATATTTTTTGGCCATTTACTATGTTTTAGGTACTCTTAAAAATACTGAAGTGTATCGATGTACTGAAAGACAATTCCATTCTCCTTTTTTAAAAAAAATTTATTTATTTATTTATTTGGCTGCGTCGGGTCTTAGTTGTGGCCCATGGGATCTTGGTTGCAGCATGTGGGTTCTCCGTTGCGGCGCTTGGACCCGTGGCGTGTGGGATCTTAGTTCCCCAACCAGGGGTCGAATCCACATCTCCTGCATTGGAAGGCAGATTCTTAACCACGGGACCACCAGGGAAGTCCCTCTCTCTCCCTTTTGATACTTTCCAATATACCAGTCTCTTCTGCCTCACTTACGAATAATTAAAATGATACATAATGATTAAGAAAGAAGACAAGAACAGGTCTAGTGCCCAAAGCTCATACCTACAGAAAGGACCACTGTGCAAGGCGATTCCTCCTGTGTGAGTCTCCTTAGTTTTCAAAAAGTCATGTTCTTTTGCCATTAACCCAAAGTAAGGAAACCTTTTTGACATTTGTCCTTGGGTTTTGTATTTATAGTTAAATCATGGTCCTTGGGGTTTTGTATTTATGTCAATAGTTAAAATGTGGAGTGTGTGCACATGCGTGTCAGCGGTGGGGAAGGGGTGGTGTGAGTGTATTTGGAACAGGCTGAGAGCTGTGATCTTAATTTAGCAGTGGAGGTGATTGTAGAATGAGATGGAATACTGGGAGAAAAAAAGTATGTCTTGAAAGTGTGGATCAAACTCATATAATTCCTGTGCACTGTCAGACAGTCTATAGTTACCTCTCACACGTGACTTTCAGAAAAAAAGGTGACTCCATTTGGCAATCAATGCATTGCCTTCCCAGTTTGCTTTAAATGCACTCAAAAGGGATTCTGACCATCATATCATTTGTACCCTGTCAAAATAATAATAACTTTACTGCTTACTCTGACTACTATTTTTTGGTACAAAAAATATTGTACCAAACATCCTCATGTACAGGTATTTGCATACTTTTCTGATGATCTTTCTTAGAATAGATTTTTATAGGTAGGATTCCTGGGTGAAGGTTATGCACATTAAATTGCATTCATTTGAAAAATGTTGTCCTTCATTTTTGTACCAAACTATGCTTCCGCTTATGATATGTAAGAAAACCCATTTCCCACCACACACACCAGCCTATAGGGTCATTTTTAAAAAAATTTTACTGTTTTTCATTTGCATTTCTTTAATCACTAAAGAAGTTAATATTTATATGTGCTTGTTGGCTGCTAGTATTTTTACTTTTATGAATTGCTTTTGAAAAAAGTGGTCTATTTTCCCCTAGGTTTATAGTATCATCAAATAATAGCATACTGAATGCATTTTTAAAAATATCTGTCAAATCCTTTTTAGTCTTGTAATGGCCCTCTGAAATGGTAAAGATAAATTTTATTGCTTTTATTGGAAAGATAGAGAAGCTGAGAACCTGCTTTCTCATAATAAGCTAATGGTGGAAGTAATCACAGAATCCTGGTCTCATTTGCTCCTTTTTGCTTCCCCCTTTGCCCTGCTGCCTATCAACCTGGTTGACCAGAGCACCCTTTAGCTATAGCTGTAAATGAACATGAAGAGCATCCCATATTCCCATTAAGACCCCCCCCCAAAAAAAGAGTATCCCATAAAACAAGGTAAGCTGAACCTACCTCTTAGAGTAATGGAAATAAAAACAAAAATAAACAAATGGGACCTAATGAAACTTAAAAGCTTTTGCACAGCAAAAACTATAAACAAGACGAAAAGACAACCCTCAGAATGGGAGAAAATATTTGCAAATGAATCAGCGGACAAAGGATTAATCTCCAAAATATATAAACAGCTCATGCAGCTCAATATTATAAAAACAAACGACCCAATCCAAAAATGGGCAGAAGGCCTAAATAGACATTTCTCCAAAGAAGACATACAGATGGCCAAGAAACACATGAAAAGCTGCTCAGCATCACTAATTATTAGAGAAACGCAAATCAAAACTACAATGAGGTATCACCTCACACCAGTTAGAATGGGCATCATCAGAAAGTCTACAAACAACAAATGCTGGAGAGGGTGTGGAGAAAAGGGAACCCTCTTGCACTGTTGGTGGGAATGTAAATTGATACAGCCACTATGGAGAACAGTATGGAGGTTCCGTAAAAAACTAAAAATAATATGACCAGCAATCCCACTACTGGGCATATACCCAGAGAAAACCATAATTCAAAAAGACACATGCACCCCAGTGTTCACTGCAGCACTATTTACAGTAGCTGGGTCATGGATGCAACCTAAATGCCCATCGACAGACGAATGGGTAAAGAAGATGTGGTAGATATATACAATGAAATATTACTCAGCCTTAAAAAAGAATGAAATTGGGTCATTTGTAGAGATGTGGATGGACATAGAGACTGTCATACACAGTGAAGTAAGTCAGAAAGAGAAAAACAAATATTGTATATTAATGCATATATGTGGAATCTAGAAAAATTGTATAGATGAACTGGTTTGCAAGGCAGAAATAGAGACGCAGATGTAGAGAACAAACGTATGGACACCAAGGGCAGAAAGCGGGGTGGTGGTGGTGGGATGAATTGGGAGATTGGGATTGACATGTATACACTAATATGTATAAAATATATAACTAATAAGAACCTGCTGTATAAAAAATAAATAAAATTAAATAAAAAGAAAAAAACCAAGGTAGGCTGATATGAGTGACTTCAAATGAAAAGCAGCCCAATTCCTAGAGATGTAGTTTATTGGGCAGCCATGAAGCATCAAAAGGGACAGGAGACTTAAAAAGAGAAGGAAGAAACCAACTCCTACAAACTACATCTGATAAACTTGACATCTCCTTGGTCTAGGTTAACAACTGCACTTTGTAATGCCATATGTCAGGTCTAGGTTATAATTTGCAGCTATGTTAAACTGCAGTGGAAGAAACTTTATGTAAATGAGATGGGTTATTTATAAAGGTTTTGAAGTCCTAATTTCTAAGTAATATGGAATACCTGAGGTACCCAAAGTTGTATATATATTTTGAAGAATTTGACAGTTGCATGGTGGAGGGTGGTTCTAAACTGAACTACATTCAATCCCATTGAATAAATATATTTATTATTGAAACTAAACAGAGAAAGAGAAGCAACCATTAGAGAGATTTATGGCTTTGTTTACATTAAATAATTTGGCATTTAATAATAAGTTCTTCTGGAAAAAAATCCTGTTTTCTAATTGTTCTTTTAAAGATATTCTTATATTAAAATATAATAAATGGTCAGAGGAAGACCTTACTGTTTTTAAATTAGTTTAAATAAACTGAAAAGCCAAACAATACTGTAGCATTTTAGAAAGACCATTTTATGTATGTGCTAGCAATAAACTTAAGGAAATTTCCTTTGGGAAAGGGAGAATAATGCCAGAAATAATTGTTAAAATAAAGTGGTCTCAGGAAAAGATTATTAACTCACAATTACCCTACAGACATATATAAATACTGAGGAAGTCTGAATTCCATTGGGGTTTTCATCACTTAGTCCACAGTGTTAGCAAAGAAATCTGAAATATCCCCATTAGCCTTCAGAGTGGGGCTCAAAGGAAATGTAAACCAGATGAGGTCTATTTCCCGAGACCCAGAGCCAAAGTTGTCGGTGAGGTCCCAGGCACAAGAGGAAGGGAGAACACACAGCCACACTCAGAGCAGTTGAAACTTACCAAGTCTTGACACAGAGAGAAATGAGTGTTATTTATTCTGGCGACCACTTGGCTGACAGAAGATATAAGGTCAACCAGCTGGTTTTGAAACTTAATTTACTATCTTCTAGATTCACATTGTATTTATTTGAGAAGGAAGAGTAGCCAAAGGCTCTTATTTATTTTCCTGTGACCAAAGCTAGAAGAAGCTAAAGTGGATTTTTGAAGCATCTATTACCTGCTAAATGCACATTTCCCATTAGATTATGAGGTTGTGTTCCGGCCCCAAGTCATTTTGCTGGCAAGTCAGATTAGAGTGAAATTTATTACAGATGAAAGAGAGTGTCGATTTCCAGTGTGGTTGCTTCTCTGAAGTACTTACAACAAGGAAGGAAAAGGAGTACGTGACACGAAGGGAAGAGATGGTATTTGTGGTGTCGTGCTTAAGAATGTGTCATTCTAAAATCATTAAAAAAAGGTCACTCATTAAGCGTTTACTGGTATCTACTCTGTGCCAGGCGCTGCTTTCCACATGCTGGGGAAGAAAAGATGAGGAATATACACCAGCAAGAAGTGCTGCCAATCAAGTTGTGGAGCCCTAAAAATTAAAAAGTTGCATTATCTATTTGAACAGGATGAACTTTGAGAATTTAATATAATGAAGTATGAAAATGTGACCAGCAGTTTCTTTGAAGAAGTAGGCTTGGGAAATGGAAGATTAACTGTTGTATTTCTAAGTGCTGAGTTTTATCCCCAGGAAAGAGAGGAGAGTCCTTTTGTGTTCCAAAGATTTAAACTCTACAGAAATTGGCAATAAAATTTTAATTCTCACAGTAACAGAAAACTGACAGGATGGATGCTGGTATAGTGATTGGGTGAATAAGGGGCTCCAGGGCTGAGTATCTCCCTGAACTGCAGAAACTGGTGCTTGCTTGAGTGTGATGCCCCATTCCCCGTGCCTGAGAAATGTGCAGAGGACAGGTATCTGTCTAAGCTAGAGAGAGACACCACTAAGGAGTCTTTCTGGGTTTTGTCACTAAGTTGTTCAGATGGAGGATGCCTGTACTAACATCTGTGGGGGATGACAGAGTAGGGGTGCAGGTCCCCATCACCTGCTGATGTGGAGGAAGGAAGCCACAAGAGGACCTCAGGCCATTCAGGGGACTGTGCTGGTCAAGGCAGGGGCTGGGCCAGCAAGACTAGTTTTAGACTAAGCCACAGTGCAAGACCCCAGTGAGGCCCAGTTCATACTTTCAAGTCTTTTCCTTACCCGTAACCATCCCAGAAGATATAAGAAGAGAACAACATAGTGACAAAACCCAGAAAGACTCCCTAGTGGTGTCCACCTCTAGCTTAGACAGATATCAGACATGTTACACGACTGTATCCACACTTACATGTCAGTGTGATAAATATTATTTTAACAGAGTAAATTATTCAGATTTTAACGTAGCCGGATATGAAAACTCAATTATGATTGGGGTTGAGAGCTGCAGAGTCCCCATACGATTTTGTTGGCCTCTGATCATGTCGGCTTCTGTGACATTCAAGTAAACAGACTTGTCCAATAGTTGGAAGGTTGCTTTGACTAATTTCTGAGAGAGCCTCTGGTGTCATTTGGAGGCTGTGTAGCAGAGACTTCTTGCGGAGTATATCACCTCCTATGCTACATACCTGCCGAAGTGGAAGCAGTGAAACTGGGTCGCCTGCCGCCAGGAAGACCTGGTTGCTTTGCTCAGGGAAGCCATCTTCCAGTTAAATGAGAAACACTCATAAGGGCAGTGCAGGGTGGTGCACAACTGGCCTAAGAGGAGGATTTCCACTCCATCAGCTTAAGCCAGCTTTGTTTTTAATGCAGCCACGGCCTATTCACCTGATTCTATTTTATGGGTGCACAATAACCAAGGCTGAAACTGAAGTTTCATTGGCCATATTGTCACTTAACACACCAGTGCCTAAGCGCTGAGTGTACATATATAATGAGATCTGTGTTACTGCCTTATTTTGGTCAGATCCGCTGGAATGAGAATGTTACAGTACAACTGCATTCCAGGGAATCAAATGGACTACAGACCTTGAGACCATTTCCATCTCCAGTTGGATTTAGATTAAGTGTAAAATCTCCTGGGCTTATACACAAGACTTAAATTCTATTTTAAAAAAGTGTGTGCATTTGTGTGTGTGAGAGTATGTGTGTCTGTCTGTCTCAGAAGAATACATGGCTTTGACAACCATTGGGATGATGGGCGAGAAGAACTATTTGGTAGAGTCTCTTTGTTTAAAAAAATAAGTCGTAATATCTAAGGACTATCTGTTCTCTTGTCTGTAACAAAGTCTTCTGAAGTAAAAGATTGTTACTCTTTTGTACAGTGTTGAGCAGCCCTCAGCTCTATTGCTGTGTATCTCTGTATTTGCAAGAAACGTTTCCTTTTTTTTAAAATTTAATTTAATCTATTTTTTATACAGCAGGTTCTTATTAGTTATCTATTTTATACATATTAGTGTATATATGTCAATCCCAATCTCCCAATTCATCCCACCACCACCCCCCTGCTTTCCCCGCTTGGTGTCCGTTCATTTGTTCTCTACATCTGTGAAGAAACATCTCTGCTGTAGAACTTGTAACACTGAGCAACATTTAATGAGTTATCAGTAATCACTAAAGATAAAAAGAACTTTGATTGAATTTCCTAAGCTGTTTAAGATTCCTGTGTTCTGCAGATTGCAATGGATGTTTACACTTCTGTTAATAAAATTCTATCAAGCAGATGACAGGTACCAATTAAAAGCAATCACAAAGCATACTCTTTCCGTAATCCCCGAAGTAGAATCTTGAAATACTGGTTTGCAGAAGCGTTACCTGGCATGGAGTATCTTTAATCCTCAGCAACCTCTATAGCCTGTGGGATTTCCATCAATCCAATGCAGGAGAGCAGAGGAAATCGAAAATGGCTTTTGGTGTTTGCTGATGTGTGGAGAAACATCAGGTATGGTTCAAGCTGCTGAAACAGTAGATACTTGTCTTAGTTGAAAAAGTCTGGGCTGTGGTAACAAATGGATCCCCACATATAAAATGGCTCAGATACAATGAATTTTATTTCTTACTCACCTAAACTCAGCAGATATTTCTGGTTAGAGATTAGCTCTCATCCAGATAAGAGTTATTAGGACCCAGGCACCTTTCATGTTATGGCTTTACCATCATTGTCACTTTTAGAATTCACCTTAAGGTTCACTTCTTAAAAAGGTTAGCCTGGAAATGGTGTCCATCATTTCTACTCACATTCCATTGACTAGAATTCAGTCTCAGGAGTGCACCTGACTCATGGGAAACTGGGAAATATAACTGTGCCGAGAGTCTAGAAGTACAAGGAAATAGGAAGTTGATGAATAGCTAGACATTGCTCTAATACCCAAGTATGATTCCTGTGAGACAGTTTCTTTTGGAGAAGGACATTTGGAAAGAGTTTGCCTGTGGTTTTGCTTTGGGACTGCTATGTCTGAGGGTAGAGTCAGGCTGGATGTCCCAAGAAAAGGGAGTAACAACAATTACTGTGCGTTTCCTGTGAACATATCTTGGTTCAGATCCTCTCCTGATGGCTCAGCCTTTTCCACAGGCTCTGTCTCCTCAAAAGACCTGGGAACTAAGCTGTTCCTCTTCTGAAGGCAATTCATCTGCCCTCTGGGCAAATCTATTTTGTTTGACAGTATATTCTAATAATTTATTTAAATTTAAATTAAATAATGTAATTAAATAATATTAATTACTATTTACTTCATGATTAAATAACTGACATAATTTTTATTTTAAATAACGGTGAATATATGTATTCATTTTATGTATATATACATATGTTATATATATTAATATATATTATATATACACACATACCTGTAATATATGGATAGATATTAAATAATTGTGACTATGTACACACATTATACTGTATATAATATATACTTTATGTAATTCAATGAGGTATAGAGTAAAGTAGGGTCATAAGTACCCTTCACAACATATTTCAATCAAACATTTGGTAGATTATCCTACTTTCAAAGTCTTGGAAGATGTTTACCTCGTCATCCTAATGTTCAACAACATATAAGTTTTGACAATCTTTCCTTTCAGTACCTGGGTCCTCTGTTTCAGTGAGAGTTATACCTACCTTTCTCTGAACCCAGGAGGCAGGCACCTGCATGAAACCATTGACATCAGTTGGTTCGCCTGGGAAAGGGCCGCAGCTAAGGAAGCTGTGTGTGGGCATGTGCTGGGGTGGGAAGAGTGAGGCTGGAGAGAGGGAGAGCTGACTCCTAGCCCGGCTCCCAAAACTAGTGTCTGGGCTCCATACAGCAGGGCAGGGAGGCTGAAGACACTGTGTCCAGAAGGCACGCTGGGGCTGTGGAGCCACAGGGGACAACGAGGAGGAGGAAGAGCCTTCTCCCTTCTTTGCCTCCCTGCCAGGATGCGGTAGTGAAACGTCCAGGGGATGCAGTACTTCAAGGGCACCTTGAGAGTTGATCACTCTGGGAGCCCTGGTAGAGAGCATCCTTGGTCCAGACATCTGTCTCATTTATTTATTTATTTAAACGTTTTTATTGGCGTGTAGTTGATTTACAATGTTGTGTTAGGTTCAGCTGTACAGCAAAGTGAATCAGTTATACATGTACATATAGCCACTCTTTTTCAGATTCTTTTCCCATATAGGCTATTACAGAGCATTGAGTAGCATTCCCTGTGCTGTACAGTAGGTCCTTATTAGTCATTTTATATATAGTAATGTGTATATGTCAATCCCAATCTCCCAACTTATCCCTCCCCCCTTACCCCCTGGTAACCATAAGTTTGTTTCTACATCTGTGACTCTATTTCTGTTCTGTAAATAAATTCATTTGTACCCTTTTTTTTAGATTTCAGAAGTCTGTTTTAAAATGTACCTGGGATTTTGTTTTTATTCAGGTATGATGAGGCCAACAGATTAGGAGAACCACTGAAAAGATAGCTTGTTACTCACAGTTCCTAAGAGAAGGGGGTACACTGCACCACACAGGGCTACATGGGGAAGCACCAGGGTTAGTCAGGGGCATAAAGGAGCAAGGGGAAAGCACGTACAGAAGCTTTTCTGTGGTTTTCACAGGAAAGGAGGGGTGAGGTAAGATAAACATCTGAGCAGGATTAGGACTAGATAGTTTGAATAATTTTGCTGGTGTCTGGGCTCTAGTTGTTCAGTATGGTACCAGGCTCTGGGGTGATTTAGGGCAGGGGGATAGTGTCCAGGACAGCAGCATCTGATAGAAGGAGGTAGATGTGGGCATGGATTTTGGATTGGTTGGTTTGCATGTGAAAGGTGTGCTCACTGGCAAGTTGTTTGCTCTCTCTAGGGAACAGCTAACTCTGGGAGGGCAGTCTCTTCCAGTTCCACAAAGTCCCAAGATGTCCAAGCGTCATTAAAATACAGAAAATAAAAAAACATGATTAATGCAACATCCAGGTTCTCATAGAAGACACTGGCATCAGTGGCCCTGGGGAGATGTCGCTTCGACTATCTTTAGAGGCAGTGGATGTAACGATAAGGCATCCCAAGAGTCCCAGAACTGGGTGTGCAGTGCTTTGACTAGTCACAGGAAGTTTTATATTGAGAGGAGGCACTTGTTTATGATATTGGAGTTATCACTCAGTGTGATTCCTTTGGTACAGGCAGGCTCACGGGGCCTATTTATACAGGATATCAACATCACCGGTATAATTAGGCCTATTTCCCTCTAGATACAGGCTTAATGGAGATGGAGAACTAGTTGTTAATATTTATTTTAGCGTTTTGTACATCTGTAGACTGATTAGTGCCTTAGACGGCTCTTTTTCAGGATGCTTAATCCTAACTTGCTCAGTCTTTTCTCCTGAGCCTTGTTTTCCTGAACTTTATAAAAATGTTTTTTGCTTCTCGTATTTACAGGGGAGTAAAAACAACGTTAAGTGCTGATAATGAAACTACATTTCAGGAGTGGCTGCCCTTCCTTTAGGCACACTTCCCATTGTAGAGGAGGGCTTCAGGGCACACCTAGTGGGCCTGGTGTTAGCTTAGCTCCAGACTGTTCTTCAGTTAAGTAATATACAGGAATGTGGGGGGCTGGGACACCTGAGCTGTGACTGAGGGGCAGAGATGTGGCCCAGAAACTCATTAGGAAGCAGAATCCACTGGAAAGGAGACAACAGTAGTGAGCATGACTGAAAAACGACTATGATTTTCTGAGGTTTTAGCCACCTCTCTTTGCACCTCTGAATATTCAGTAAAAACTTAATTTGCATTGAGTGGAGATTTGGAAAAATCAAGGAAGGTTGACTGTGTCTAGTGTTTGGGTCAATGAAAGAGAAGAGAGACAAGTAAGCCTGAGAATGCAGCCAAATCAGTAGCTCGGAGCCTAGGTCACCTGCAATACGACACGGGCTCTCCCTCTCCCCAAGGATCTCCATATGTATCAGGGCAATGAGTTACCTGCTCCTAGGGTTTCCAGATTTAGCAAACAAAATACAGGATGTCCAACTAAATTTGTTTTTTTTTTTTTTAATTTTTATTTTATAGTGGAGTATAGTTGATTAACAATGTTGTGTTAGTTTCAGGTGTACAGCAGAGTGATGCAGTTACACATATGCATGTATCTATTCTTTTTAAATTCTTTTTCCATTTAGGTTATTACAGAGTATTGAGCAGAGTTCCCTGTGCTATAGAGTAGGTCCCTGTTGGTGGTTTTCTATTTTAAATATAGCAGTGTGTATATGTCAATCCCAAACTCCCAAGCTGTCCGTCTGCCCCACCAACACCCCGCCCATAACCATAAGTTCATTCTCTAAGTCTGTGAGTCTGTTTCTGTTTTGTAAATAAGTCTGTATCTTTTTTTTTTTTTTTTTTAGATTCTGCATGTAAGTGATATCATATGATATTTATCTTACCCTGTCTGACTTACTTAACTTAGTATGATAATCTCCAGGTCCATCCATGTTGCTGCAAATGTCATTATTTCATTCTTCTTTTTCTTTTATGTTTATTTTTTATTTCTTTTCTTTTTCTTATTAGTCACCCATTTTATACACATAAGTGTATACATGTCAATCCCAATCTCCCAATTCATCCCACCACCACCCCCACTCCCCCGCCGCTTTCCCCCCTTGGTGTCCATATGTTTTTTTCTCTACTTCTGTGTCTCAATTTCTGCTCTGCAAACTGGTTCATCTGTCCCATTTTCTAGGTTCCACATATATGTGTTAATATATGATATTTGTTTTTTTCTTTCTGACTTACTTTACTCTGTATGACAGTCTCTAGATCCACCCACGTCTCTACAAATGACCCAATTTAGCTCCTTTTTATGGCTGAGTAATATTCCATTGTATGTATGTACCACATCTTCTTTATCCATTCGTCTGTTGATGGGCATTTAGGTTGCTCCCATGACCTGGCTATTGTAAATAGTGCTGCAATGAACATTGGGGTTCATGTGTCTCTTTGAATTACGGTTTTCTCTGGGTATATGCCCAGTAGTGGGATTGCTGGGTCATATGGTAATTCTATTTTTAGTTTTTTAAGGAACCTCCATAATGTTCTCCGTAGTGGCTGTATCAGTTTACATTCCCACCAACAGTACAAGAGAGTTCCCTTTTCTCCACATCCTCTCCAGCATTTATTGTTTGTAGACTTTCTGATGATGCCCATTCTAACTGGTGTGAGGTGATACCTCATTGTATTTTTGATTTCTATTTCTCTAATAATTAGTGATGCTGAGCAGCTTTTCATGTGCTTCTTGGCCATCTGTATGTCTTCTTTGGAGAAATGTCTATTTAGGTCTTCTGCCCATTTTTGGATTGGGTTGTTTGTGTTTTTAGTATTGAGTTGCCTGAGCTGTTTATATATTTTGGAGATTAATCCTTTGTCCAGTGATTCATTTGCAACTATTTTCTCCCATTCTGAGGGTTGACTTCTCATCTTGTTTATGGTTTCCTTTGCTGTGCAAAAGCTTTTAAGTTTCATTAGGTCCCGTTTGTTTATTTTTGTTTTTATTTCCATTACGCTAGGAGGTGGATCAAAAAAGATCTTGCTGTGATTTATGTCAAAGAGTGTTCTTCCTATGTTTTCCTCTAAGAGTTTTATAGTGTCTGGTCTTACATTTAGGTCTGTAATCCATTTTGAGTTTATTTTTCTGTATGGTGTTAGGGAGTGTTCTAATTTCATTCTTTTACATATACCTGTCCAGTTTTCCCAGCACCACTTATTGAAGAGACTGTCTTTTCTCCATTGTATATCCTTGCCTCCTTTGTCATAGATTAGTTGACCGTAGGTGCGTGGATTTACCTCTGGGCTTTCTATCCTGTTCCATTGATCTATATTTCTGTTTTTGTGCCAGTACCATATTGTCTTGATTACTGTAACTTTGTAGTATAGTCTGAACTCAGGGAGTCTGATTCCTCCAGCTCTGTTTTATTCCCTCAAGACTGCTTTGGCTATTCGGGGTCTTTTGTGTCTCCATACAAATTTTAAGATTTTTTGTTCTAGTTCTGTAAAAAATGCCATTGGTAATTTGATAGGGATTGCATTGAATCTGTAGATTGCTTTGGATAGTGTAGTCATTTTCACAATATTGATTCTTCCAATCCAAGAACATGGTATATCTCTTCATCTGTTGGTATCATCTTTAATTTCTTTCATCAGTGTCTTATAGTTTTCTGCATACAGGTCTTTTGTGTCCCTAGGTAGGTTTATTCCTAGGTATTTTACTTGTTTTGTTGAAATGGTAAATGGGAGTGTTTCCTTAATTTCTCCTTCAGATTTTTCATCATTAGTGTCTAAGAATGCAAGAGATTTCTGTGCATTAATTTCGTATCCTGCAATTTTACCAAATTCTTTGATTAGCTCTAGTAGTTTTCTGGTGGCATCTTTAGGATTCTCTATGTATAGTGTCATGTCATCTTCGAACAGTGACAGTTTTACTTCTTCTTTTCCAGTTTGTATTCCTTTTATTTCTCTTTTTTCTCTCATTGCCGTGGCTAGGACTTCCAAAACTATGTTGAATAATAGTGGTTATAGTGGACATCCTTGTCTTGTTCCTGATCTTAGAGGAAATGCTTTCAGTGTTTCACCATTGAGAATGATGTTTGCTGTGTGTTTGTCCTATATGGCCTTTATTACGTTGAAGTAGTTTCCCTCTGTGCCCACTTTCTGGAGAGTTTTTATCAGAAATGGGTGTTGAATTTTGTCAAAAGCTTTTTCTGCATCTATTGAGATGATCATATGGTTTTTATTCTTCAATTTGTTAATATGGTGTATCACATTGATTGGTTTGTGTATATTGAAGAATCCTTGCATCTCTGGGATAAATCCCACTTGATCATGGTGTATGATCCTTTTAATATGTTGTTGGATTCCGTTTGCTAGTATTTTGTTGAGGAGTTTTGCATCTATATTTGTCAGTGATATTGGTCTGTAATTTTCTTTTTTTCTGTGGTATCTTTGTCTGGTTTTGGTATCAGGGTGATGGTGGCCTCATAGAATGAGTTTGGAAGTTTTCCTTCCTCTGCAATTTTTTGGGAAGAGTTTGAGAAGTATGGATGTTAGCTCTTCTCTAAATGTTTGATAGAATTCACCTGTGAAGCCATCTGGTCCTGGAATTTTGTTTGTTAGAAGACTTTTAATCACAGTTTCAATTTAAGTACTTGTGATTGGTCTGTTCATATTTTCTATTTCTTCCCGGTTCAGTCCTGGAAGGTTCTACCTTTCTAAGAATTTGTCCATTTCTTCCAGGTTGTCCATTTTATCGGCATAGAGTTGCTTGTAGTAGTCTCTTAGGATGCTTTGTATTTCTGCAGTGTCTGTTGTAACTTCTCCTTTTTCATTTCTAATTTTATTGATTTGAGTCTTCTCCCTCTTTTTCTTGATGAGTCTGGCTAATGGTTTATCAATTTTGTTTATCTTATCAAAGAACCAGCTTTTAGTTTAATTGATCTTTGCTATTGTTTTCTTTGTTTCTATTGCATTTATTTCTGCTCTGATCTTTATGATTTCTTTCCTTCCGCTAACTTTGGGTTTTGTTTGTTCTTCTTTCTCTAGTTCCTTTAGGTGTAAGGTTAGATTGTTTGAGATTTTTCTTGTTTCTTGAGGTAGGCTTATATAGCTATAAACTTCCCTCTTAGAACTGCTTTTGCTTCATATCATAGGTTTTGGATTGTCGTGTTTTCATTGTCATTTGTCTCTAGGTATTTTTTGATTTCCTCTTTGATTTCTTCAGTGATCTCTTGGTTATTTAGTAACGTAGTGTTTAGCCTCCATGTGTTTGTGTTTTTTACGTTTTTTTCCCTGTAATTGATTTCCAATCTCATAGTGTTGTGGTCAGAAAAGGTGCTTGATATGATTCCAATTTTCTTAAATTTACTGAGTCTTGATTTGTGACCCAAGATGTGATCTATCCTGGAGAATCTTCCGTGCGCACTTGAGAAGAAAGTATAATCTGCTGTTTTCGGATGGAATGTCCTATAAATATCAATTAAATCTATCTGGTCTATTGTATCATTTAAAGCTTTTGTTTCCTTATTAATTTTCTGTTTGGATGATCTGTCCATTGGTGTAAGTGAGGTGTTAAAGTCCCCACTATTATTGTGTTACTGTCGATTTCCTCTTTTAGAGCTGTTAGCAGTTGCCTTATGTATTGAGGTGCTCCTATGTTGGGTGTATATATATTTATAATTGTTATATCTTCTTGGATTGATCCCTTGATCATTACATAGTATCCTTCCTTGTCTCTTATAACATTCTTTATTTTAAAGTCTATTTTATCTGATATGAGTATTGCTACTCCAGCTTTCTTTTGATTTCCATTTGCATGGAATATCTTTTTCCATCCCCTCACTTTCAGTCTGTATGTGTCCCTAGGTCTGAAGTGGGTCTCTTGTAGACAGCATATATATGGGTCTTGTTTTTGTATCCATTCAACAAGCCTGTGTCTTTTGGTTGGAGCATTTAATCCATTCACATTTAAGGTAATTATCGATATGTATGTTCCTATGACCATTTTCTTAATTGTTTTGTGTTTGGTATGGTAGGTCCCTTTCTTCTCTTGTGTTTCCCACTTAGAGAAGTTCCTTTAGCATTTGTTGTAGAGCTGGTTTCGTGGTGCTGAATTCTCTTAGCTTTTGCTTGTCTGTAAAGCTTTTGATTTCTCCATCAAATCTGAATGAGATCCTTGCTGGGTAGAGTAATCTTGGTTGTAGGTTCTTCCCTTTCATCACTTTAAGTATATCATGCCACTCCCTTCTGGTTTGTAGAGTTTCTGCTGAGAAATCAGCTGTTAACCTTATGGGAGTTCCCTTGTATGTTATTTGTCATTTTTCCCTTGCTGCTTTCAATAATTTTTCTTTGTCTTTAATTTTTGCCAATTTGATTACTATGTGTCTCTGCGTGTTTCTCCTTGGGTTTATCCTGTATGGGACTCTCTTCGCTTCCTGGACTTGGGTGGCTATTTACTTTCCCATGTTAGGGAAGTTCTAAACTATAATCTCTTCAAGTATTTTCTCGGGTCCTTTCTCTCTCTCTTTTCCTTCTGGGACCCCTATAATGCGAATGTTGTTGCGTTTAATGTTGTCCCAGAGGTCTCTTAGGCTGTCTTCATTTCTTTTCATTCTTTTTTCTTTATTCTGTTCCTCAGCAGTGAATTCCACCATTCTGTCTTCCAGGTCACTTATCCGTTCTTCTGCCTCAGTTATTCTGCTATTGCTTCCTTCTAGTGTATTTTTCATTTCAGTTATTGTATTGTTCATCTCTGTTTGTTTGTTCTTTCATTCTTCTAGATCTTTGTTAAACATTTCTTGCATCTTCTCGATCTTTGCCTCCATTCTTTTTCTGAGGTCCTGGATCATCTTCACTATCATTATTCTGAATTCTTTTTCTGGAAGATTGCCTATTTCCATTTCGTTTAGTTGTTTTTCTGGGGTTTTATCTTGTTCCTTCATCTGGTACAAAGCCCTCTGCCTTTTCATCTTGTCTGTCTTTCTGTGAATGTGGTTTTTGTTCCACAGGCTGCAGGATTGTAGTTCTTCTTGCTTCTGCTGTCTGCCCTCTGGTGGATGATGCTATCTAAGAGGCTTGTGGAAGTTTCCTGATGGGAGGGACTGGTGTTGGCTAGAGCTGGCTGTTGCTCTGGTGGGCAGAGCTCAGTGAAACTTTAATCTGCTTGACTGCTGATGTGTGGGGCTGGGTTCCCTCCCTGTTGGTTGTTTGGCCTGAGGCGACCCAACATTGGAGCCTACCCGGGCTCTTTGGTGGGGCTAATGGCGGACTCTGGAAGGGCTCACGCCAAAGAGTACTTCCCAGACCTTCTCCTGCCAGTGTCCTTGTCCCTTGGTGAGCCACAGCTGCCCCCTGCCTCTGCAGGAGACCCTCCAACACTAGCAGGTAGGTTTGGTTCAGTCTCCTATGGGGTCACTGCTCCTTCCCCTGGGTCCCGATGCACACGCTACTTTGTGTGTGCCCTCCAAGAGTGGAGTCTCTGTTTCCCCCAGTCCTGCCAAAGTCCTGCAATCAAATCCTGCTAACCTTCAAAGTCTGATTCTCTAGGAATTCCTCCTCCCGTTGCCAGACCCCCAGGTTGGGAAGCCTGACGTGTGGCTCAGAACCTTCACTCCAGTGGGTGGACTTCTGTGGTATATGTTTTCTCCAGTCTGTGGGTCACCCACCCAGCAGTTATGGGATTTGATTTTATTGTGATAGAGCCCCTCCTACCGTCTCATTGCAGCTTCTCCTTTGTCTTTGCATGTGAGGTATCTTTTTTGGTGAGTTCCAGTGTCTTCCTGTCAATGATTATTCAGCAGTTAGTTGTGATTCCAGTGTTCTCGAAAGAGGGAGTGAGAGCATGTCCTTCTACTCTGCCATCTTGAACCAGTCTCCTCTATTTCATTCTTTTTAATGGCTGAGTAATATGCCATTGTATATATATGTACCACATGTTCTTTATCCATTCTTCTGTTGATTGTCCAATTAAATTTAGAATTTGTTTAAACTTTGAGTAATTTTTTAGTATAAATAAGTGCCTGGCAACATTTAGGACTGGATAAGTATTCTTCATTTTTTCTGGCAACCTTCTCCCTCCCATTCTGCAAATATGATGTTTGAAGTGATATTTCTATTGACCTAAAAGGCCGAGGTGATCCCACGTTAACTAAAAGATTGGGGGCATGTTCTGGTATCTAAATCATACCTCCATTCCCCAATTTTCACTTAAATTGAGGAAATCAGGGCAAGATATCTTTGTCATGATATTTTCCTTTTGTTGACTGCATAGAAAAGATTGGCAAAGGAATATTGAGGTGATAAATCAGAATATGGGCCTCCTGCCTACTGTTAGGAACTCTTGCATGCTAGGGAAATGCTGAGAGAAAAGTTCTGCATAAATAAAATTTTAGGGTGATCCATGGCCTGTTTTGAAAAATATCTTAAGGTTGCTTCAAATATGGCATCCTAAGTGTATTTTCTATGAAAACATAAGTACTTGGGATAGAAAGACTAATGCTAATCTGGAAGAGCCAACATGGGGAAAATAATGAGCTAAAAAATTCAGGGCCTTATTTTTCTACACCCAGGAGAAATGAGTGGTATTATTTCCTTTTTGGCATAAAGTTATTACATGGAGTGAACTCAGCCTGACCTCCATATTCCTCATAATATACCCTACAGCATTCTGTAGTCATCAGGGAAATGAACAGTAGTTTCTGGGAAAAACTGGGTGTTACCACCATCTTCCAAATGAACTCACTGAGAGTGGGTGGAGGAAGAGCTGAACTGTGAGAGTCTAACCGGAGTCGTTATAAATTCCAGAGCTGAGGGGCCCAGGAAGGGTTTCTTCCGGGCAGTGGGGAGAATCCAAGCTCCTCTTATAGAACACAGATGCTCTATTGGAAGGAAGCAATTCAGATTAGAAGCTGGGCAGCATCCAGGGTCATGAACTTAGAGTTTAGAATATCTGTCTGTGACCCCACCAGGCAGCTAAGATTTCCTGCTGACCCTAGAAATTCAAAGGATTCTAAGTTGGCATAAAAATCTACCTCCTCCTCACACTCCAGATGTTTGACTAAGAGTTTCCGGGCTTGGAAACAGGTAGCAAACGTTTTGTGGTTTTGCTGTTGTTAATTAAGGGCTGAGGTCAACACCCAGAATAATAGAAATGGCCAAACTATACCTCTGAATAATACAACTTGAAAGGAACAAATATGAATTCACTGTTAGATAAATGATGACAGTGAAGAAGGATTAAAAAAGTAAGAGCAGCTGTGTTATTGTTAAAGGAAAGAGGCAGCTGAAATCCGTAGGATCCCAGTCTGGTCAGTGGCCCAGCAGACTAAATTTTGAAAACTGTTAAATATTAAATGTTAGGAAGTTCAAAACCCGCAAACCAGCTCTACTGGAGGAAGACATTCATTTGCTTGCCATAAAAATAGTTTCAACAAAATGCGAAATTTCAAACTTGGGAATTATTTTTAAGAAAAAGTATTTGTTAAAGGATAATTTTGTAAAGGGTGTTAATCATGACTCATCCAAATATGAAATAAACATGTGCCAAAGATTTTATTTAACTCATTAATTGAAGAAACCAACAACATGTGACAAGAAGTTCAAAGGAAAGTGCAGAGAACCACATAATATGTATATATACATATAAATAAGGAATACTGAAAATGAATTTGCAAATAAATGCAAAAGTGGCTTTTTTACAGAAGCATATGGAGTGAAGGTTGGGGAGGGAAATCAATTGTCCTTCCACCTGGACAGAATTAATTTGCATGTCTATGGACAAGAATCATTTGCATAGCTATTTGTTTTCTGCAAATTACAGAATTCTAAAATATCTCAAAAACAATGAAGGGTATAAACCCCAAGGATTCAGAAAATCAAGAATTACATGAAGCCTAGTTTTCCATGGAAGATATCTAATAATCTTAATGATCTATTTCAAAGTCCTTCACAATTTATCTCGACATATGTGACACTTGAAAATAATGCAGAAATATTACTACAAGTCTTTTTAGTGTGAAACTAGAGCAGTGGCTCTCAAAGTATGGTCCCTGGACCAGCAACAGAAGCATCACCTGGAACTTGTTAGAAATGCCTATTCTTAGGGGCCACCCCAAACCTACTGAATCAGAAACTTTGGGGCTGGGGGCCTAGCCATCTGGCTTAACAAGCTCTCCAGGAGATTCTGATGCATTCTCGAGTTTCTGAAGTGCTGGTAGATGATCTAACATTGCCCACCTTATTACTGATTAGGATCCAAACTCAGTAAAGTTAGATATTACCTTATAGAAGACTGAAAAATTGCAATTGACTTTTCTTAGGTAGAGATGCAAATGATTTCTGTCTTGTAGACATGATAACAGCAAAGGCTGTGATTTTTGCATCTTTTCCTAGTAATCCTATTTCATTCTTTCTTTTATTGACTCTCTATATAGCAGTTTCCCCTATCTTTCAATTAGCTTTGTCATCCTGCTGGCTTTCTTATTAATGAGGTAAATACATTTTTGACAAGTGCTCCCTAATATTTGTTTGAGAATCATGTCTCTAACTTAATGAAAATTATATTTTGAAATAATGCAATGCAAGTAGTAGGTAGTCTGACTTAATAAAGGGAATGCAGTGCAATTGAGGCAGTTAAAGGGGTTAAGTCAACATGTGGGACTGGATCTGTTTGGAACTTTTTTTGACAATATTATATCATAAATCATACCTAATTTTAAGCTTTTCAGAAAAGTATGAGTTATGTGAACATTATCCAGTTCTTCCCATGGTTTATCTCTGGATGGATTTTCACACTGCTCATTTCTTTCTTCCTGTCCCCACTTCCTACCCCTTTCCCCTGCCACCATGCCACCAGATACCAACTTTTGCTTTGTCTCCTTAGAGTTCTATGGCAATCCTTATACCTACTAGTTGAGAATGTCAGTAATAAAAACATATTAGGGACCAGAGAGAAAAACTGAGTTGAATTTTTCTCTCTAAACGTCAAATAAAATAAAAAGTAAATGTCAAAGGTTTTTAATTATGCTCTGCTTAGAGCTTCACATAATTACCCCAAGGATGCTTATTAATTTTTGTGGGTAGCTTGGTGGAAAAAGTTTAAGACGGAAAGGGGGTCCTAAGAAGACTGCCAACTTTTGCAAAACCCTTAGGGGAAACACACACTATATTTAAGGCAGCTTTCTAGGCTAGGAAAGCATACCTGGGGAGCTCAGAGGAGCTCTTCTGCTATGCTTTCAAGAGGAGAGGACTTTCTACTAAATTGCAGAAATTGTTGATTTACTCAGATAAAATTGGTCACTGAGGGGGTCCACAGAGAGTTGTAAACATATTTAAAGGGTAGAGGATGAGGACTATTGTGGAAGGTTTTAAAGATGAGATTGAACTGAAAAAAAACCATAAGATTCAGTGTCATCACTACAAATGTCTTTTTTTTTTTTTTTTTGCTGACCACTCTGTGGGGCCTGTGGGATTTCAGTTCCCTGACCAGGGATTGAACCCGGGCCCGCTGCAGTGAAAGCGCCAAGTCTTAACCACTGGACGGCCAGGGAAGTCCCTACAAATGTCTTTTAAAATGTGTGCTTCCCAACTCCATTGTAACAACAACAACAAAATGATGAAACCCAATTCTGGTAGGGGTATGTACAAAATCTCTTTGGATTCACCTATGTTTCTCTCATAACTTTTTCTCCAGAACCCTCTGCTCTGGTTCCATAGTTTTTACACCTATAGGCTCATTAAACACAGTGTCACCTGTATGCAGTTTTGTTTGGCCTGCATGGTGTTTAAAACAATTAAATTTCAAGTGTCTTTAAATCCCTATTTTCTCGCCTTACCTGACGTGTGAGTTGGTCATTCTCTCCTAGACTGTGGTGATCTCCTTTTCTGTTGAGATCTTCCCAATTACAGAGTCACAGTATACTTTTTATACTAAGTGTAAGAAAACTGTTCATTAAATAAACATAGAGACATTATTAAGCTCTTACCAAAGGAGAAAGAGAGAAAAATACGGCAAAGACCTTATAAAAACCATAGATTTGGAATAGGCAAAGAGGTCATCCAGTCCTCTGCAAACTTGAACCTTCCCAGGAACGTGAAATTATCTTGTGTAATAATCCCCACATACATAACCCAAGGCTCTGGCAGATTAACTTGATTTACTCTTTGCGATATGTGCCCTGGTGGTAATAACACAGGCGGTAAGACTCAGTGCATGAAATCCTTTCATCTCTGCGAACCATCCTATAATGTAAACCAGAGTGGTTACTCCACTTCCCTCAGTCTCTGTGAGACCATAACATGCTATGTAAACAAGGAAAAGGCCCCCTCAGTGCATAACTCTTAACAGTAATGAACTTCAAAGACATTTGTGGTATTCCATTCACAAGTATTCCTAATTTGGGGCAGATGCACATATGCAAAATGACTCAGTCAGCTGTAAGTGGTATTTCTTCTGTGAAGCTTTTGTGCTCAAGTACTGTTCTCTTCCTTCCCCCAGATGAAATTGGTTTAGAGAAGGCATCTTGGAGGTAGGGAGAGTGAGTGGTTGGCGGCAGCCTTCAGGCTAACAGGCTAGATGTGTGTGGCCTTGGGGAAAGTCTGCTTTCAATGAGAAAACTGGCTGTGGATTTCCATCACCAGAAAGAATGCTCAAGGGAAACCATCCGTGTATAAATTCCTTTGCCCGGAAATCAGGAGGGGGAAGAATTTTCAGAGATGCCCTGTAGGATGCCTTTTATGTCTTAAAATGCATTAATAGTAACTGCATCTCTGTATGGATACTAAGGGGGGTAAGTGGCGGGATGGGGGGGTGGGGGGGTGGTGGTGGTGGAATGAATTGGGAGATTGGGGTTGACATGTATACACTAATATGTATAAAATCGATAACTAATAAGAACCTGCTGTATAAATAAATAAATAAAATAAAATTCAAATATTCAAAAAAGAATAGAACTGCATCTCTGTGCAGGCAGAGCTCAACACTCCCCTGCAACACCCCCAAGTTACAGAGTACAATATTTATTTATTTATCTAAATCCATTTATTCTTTATTGATAGTCTGTGAGATGGGAGGGAGATGGGAGAGGCAAAACATCTGGGATTGAGAACCTCATTTCTTATCCTTGACTTTAATTTTAAGGAGCGTGTTTCTTATTCTTGTTTTATTGAATCAAAATTCTATCCATTTATTTCTTAGAAATAACATTTTTATTTGTTTCTCTCTGTTCCTGTCACACTGTTGCCATCTTATTTCAGGTACTATCTTCTTTTGCCTAGAAAATCAGGTAACTGCCTCCTGGTCTCCATTCTTTTTTCACTGTAGGACTGTGTAGGGGAGGAAAAATAATTTTCCCTCTACTCTTCTAGGTTCTTGGCTGAGACCCCCTGTAATAAAGGACAGATTAACAGGAGAAAAACAAACAGAAGTTTAGTAACATGTGTACCTCCTATATACATGAGAAATACCCAGAAAAACAGAAATTCCTGGAAATGGTCCAAGCCATCACCTCAAATACCATCTAATCATCACCTTAAATACCATCTAATCATCACCTTAAATACCATCTCCAGCTAAAGACAAAAGATAGATGTTGAGGGTTGGGGGAGGGGGCCCGTTATGGGAGGTTATCGAGCAAAGCACAGTAAACAAGGGTATGGTTGTTATGCAGACTTAAGTCCTTGCCTTCAAGAGTTTCTAGAGATTTTGAGTCATCCTCCTCTTCCTGGTACAAAGAGGGAGACATTCTTACAAATGGAGATTTCTCTTATAAGTGTAAATGCCTCTTACAAAAGGGTAATTTCTACTGAGTTTTCAGAACTTTTCTTATATCTGCTGTTTCTTAAAAATAATGTTACTGAACTCAGGTTCAGCTGCTCACTGCTCGAAAGCTAATACTTGAGAGATGAGTGTTGGTTGGAAAGGAAAAGTTGCTTTATTCAGAAGGCCTGCAAACTGGGGAGAAGGCAGACTCGTGTCCAAAAACCAACCCCAAAGAGTCTGCTTGACCATGAAAATTTTTAGAAAAGGAGAATCATTTGGGGAGGAGTTCAATCTTCGTTATCTTCCACTGTGTGCAGACTTTCTTCTGATTGGTTGATGGTGAGGTTAAGAGGGCAGTATTCCAGGAATCTTATGCTCGCTGAAAGTTACCGTCCTCAACCTGGGTGGGGGCCTTAGTTCCTGCAGAAGAACTCAAAGGTATTTGGTTATGTATATTCCTTGAGGAGGAACCAGGACTCTGCCCCATTGCTGCACTAATTGTTTCTTGGCTGCTTCTCCTTTGTTTCTGCATTCCCTCCCTTCCCTGATAAGCAACTCTTTGTTTCGTTTTTTTTTTAAAGGAATTCCTTTATTTTTTTTAATTTTATTTATTTATTTATTTATTTTTGGCTGTGTTGGGTCTTCGTTTCTGTGCAAGGGCTTTCTCTAGTGGCGGCAAGCGGGGGCCACTCTTCATCGCGGTGCGCGGGCCTCTCACTGTCGCGGCCTTTCTTGCTGCGGAGCACAAGCTCCAGACGCGCAGGCTCAGTAGTTGTGGCTCACGGGCCTAGCTGCTCCGCGGCATGTGGGATCCCCCCAGACCAGGGCCCGAACCCGTGTCCCCTGCACTGGCAGGCAGACTCTCAACCACTGCGCCACCAGGGAAACCCCGGCATAGTTTGGGGTGACAAATTCTGCTGCTCTTCAGTCATCACTGTGATTATAAGTTCCTGGAGAAGAGGGAAATATTTTTTAAAATAGTTGTTCACAAAATAAAGAATGCAAACAAAGAACTCTGTTTTCAGGGTCTCGGAGTAGTCCTGGAAGAGCTAATGACCTGGGTCCATGTCAAGAGGATCCATTCAGTTGTACCTTTTGGACTGATGCTAGTCGTTTTGTTGGTTATTTCCAGTGAGAGACAAAACATGAAATGGTCCAGACATGGGTGAGTAAACCAAGTTCAAGCTCATTCAGATTGTTGGTAGAATTTATTTCCTTGTAGCTGTGTGACTGAGGACCCCGGCTTTTTGCTGGTTGCTGGCTGGAGGTTGCCCTCAGGTCCTGGAGGTAGCCTATGGTTTGTTGTCACAAGGGCTTCTCCAACATGCTTGCTTCTTTCAGGTCAACAACAGAGTTCCTTTCTCCAGTCTTAAGACTGAGTCTTAAATAATGTAACATAATCAAGGAAGTGACATCCCATCACCTTTGCCATAGTCTATTGTCTAGAAGCAAGTCATAGGTTCTGACCACACTCAAAGGAGGGGATTATATAGTGTGTAACACTGGTGAGAAGAGGTCCTGGGGGACATCTTAGAATTCTGATTCTACAATATGTATATGATTTTAAAGTGATACATTTCCATAATGTTTACTGCATATTATTATGTAATGTTTATTACACACTATTATTCCATAATGTTTATTATGAACAGTTCCCCTCCCCTACCATTTACTACTACCCAGAAACAATCATTTCAACATATTTAGTTGATTCTTCTGAGATTTTCTTCCATGTACTCAAATAGTATAGGGAGATATGGCATACATGCAAGTAGTGTGACTATATTTTTTTCCTGGATTTTAAAATTTTATTTATTAATTGTTGGCTTCCCACTTGGAGGATGAGGATCTTGTTCTCTTTCACCACCTCACCTTCCTCCATCACATATGCACCCTCTCTTCCTCTATTCTGCCTGTCTTTCTAATACAGTTATAACAAGTTTAAGTCAATATTCAGAATTCACATCATTATTATTCATAATTTTCCTTCATCTATACCTTTTTGTTTCTTTGAGGTTGATAAATATCTTATTTTTGTGTTTTTCTAGGGTCTAATTTTTAAAATGTACTTAACACTCACTAATTTATTCCCAATGTAGGGTAGCAAGATTTGCCACCCCAAAATGTCTCTTTGGCATGTAGATTATTATTTATTTATTTTAAAAAATTTATTTATTTATTTATTTTTGGCTGCGTTGGGTCTTCATTGCTGTGTGTAGGCTTTTCTCTAGTTGCGGCGAGCGGGGGCTACTGTTCGTTGCGGTGCATGGGCTTCTCATTGCGGTGGCTTCTCTTGTTGTGGAGCATGGGCTTTAGGCACATGGGCTTCAGTAGTTGTGGTGCATGGGCTTAGTTGCTCCACGGCATGTGGGATCTTCCCGGAGCAGGGCTCGAACCCATGTCCCCTGTATTGGCCGGCGGATTCTTAACCACTGCGCCACCAGGGAAGCCCAGCATGTAGATTATTTTGAGCTGAAAAACAATCAAGGTCCAAAAGACTCAGGAAGAAACGTTGACCTTCCCCCTAACTGCCTAAAGAATTTAGACAGAGGTCCTGTTCCTGGGATAGATCGCCAGAGATAGCTGCAAAGAATATGGGGTAGGTGCCTTGGGGAAACTCAGCAGGGCCTAGAGATCAGACTCCAGTCTGTCCCATTGTCTCTGCATGGCCCAAAAAATATTTGCTTGCCAAACATTTGCTTTTTCATTTTCATGTGAATTGTCTTCCTCCCCTTTGAAGTCCCAAACCACTACCCCCAAACGTCTTCTTTTGTCTTTAGCTGAAGATAGTATTTAGGGTGAGGGTTTTGGCCATTTTTGGCGAGTTAGTTTTTCTGGGTCTCTCCCATGTATACATGTTACTAAACTTTGTTTGAGTTTTCTCCTGTTAATCTGTCTCATGTCAATTTAATTCTTAGACCAGCCAGAAGAACCTAGAAGGGTAGAGAAAAATTTCTTCCTCCCCATTACCAACGTGCTCCCAGTTCTGTAAATCTTTGAACACATTCAAGTCCATCAAGAATTCTATTAACTTCCTTTCCTTGGAGACCTCTCTCTCAGAACTCTTTGGTCTCCCCAATTTATACAGGTTATTTCTTGGGCCTGCTGTACATCACTGATCCTGAGAACTTAATTCACCATCATCCTTTCACCTTTCTCTTTCATTGCCTTCCACTTCCTGGATCTCATATCATTCTCTATTTGATTTACTTTCTTGTATGGATAAACCATACCTTCCAGTAAATTCCTTAGAGTGCTTAGGTGATACATTTTTTGAGCGCTTGCCTATCTTATAATTCCGTTATTCTACCTCATAGCAGGTTGACAGTTTGCTTAGGTAGAGAATTCTATGTCATAAATTATTTTCCCTCAGAATTTGGAAAGCATTGTTTCATTAACTTCTAGTGTTCAGTGTTGCTATTGAGATCTCTCTCGCTATTTGTTTTTTTTGACATTTTAGAACCTGATTTTTCTCTCTCTAGGGATTTTTCCTGTATTTAGTGTTCTTAAAATGTTTATTTTTCACTCTTCTGAAAATTCCTGTTAATATCCCTTTATGTATGTTTGTTTTTGCCCATTGTGCTGGTTGTTCATTAGGGCCTGTTGAAACTGGAAGCTTCTGTACCTCCATTCTGGAAAATTTTTTAAACTATTTCATTGATGATTTCAACCTTCCTTTTTCTCTTTTTGGAATATCTGTTATTTGAATGTCGGAACGTCTTGACGGGTCTTTTAATTATCTAATGTTTATTTCTAAATTTTATCTCTTTTCATCTTTTGGTCTGCTTTCTGGTAGATTTCCTCAATTTTTATCTTTCTAGGCTTGTATTTAATTTTTTCTTCTTACTATCACGTGTTGAATCTTTTATTTTCTGAATTGTTAGTAGAATGAATGACCTTATGAGTTATTATAGCACGTAAGACCTAGCCATGTAAATTCAACATCATTTTAAATAGTTGAGATTGGTATGGTGCTAAGAATATAAGACAGTGCAAGGTCTTAGTCAATTGCACAGGTCTTGTTAGATAGGAAATACATTTATATATCTTAGGACCCTCAAGTTCAAAGGTCTTTATCATTAAATAAAAAATACATTTACATATCATTGGATTACCATGATGTACGAAGATCTTCATTATTAGAAAATATGTTTACATATCTTATTTCAGAGGTCTTTAAATTTAGAAAAAAAATTAGTGTACATTGTCAAAGAAATGAAAGATCAGTCAAGTATTCATAATGGGTGTGTATGGCAGTCTTAAACTAATAGTGAGAATAGCTTGAATGTAGTGGTCTACATTCTGGGAGACCAATTTCTTTTTCAATTTGGTAGGCCATGTGTGATATTGTGACTTATAGTAAAAATATATATATCTTGTCTTTGTCCCTGTTTCCAGCACAGAGCTCCTAAAACACTTGGAATTTCTTAAGTGATGAGAATGATAAAGGTGTCTTTTGTTATGTTAATGAGGTGAGTTTTGGAATGCCCCTAGATCACCTAAGGATAAGGGGCTGGTCACCAGAGGAACCAACCATGTGATTAGAGGGTTGGAATTTTCAGTCCCGTTCCCCTGACCTCCAGAGAAGAGAGAGGAGCTGGAGGTTGAATCAGTCATCAATGGCCAGTGATTTAATAAGTCATGCCTGTGTAATGAAGCCTCCGTAAAACCCCCAAAGACAAGGTTCAGAGAACTTCAGGGTTGGTGGATACATGGAGATTCAGGGAAAATGGCACACCTGGAGGGAGCATGGTAGTTCTGTGCCCCTTCCCCATACCTTGTCCTATGTACCTCTTCCATCTGGCTGTTCCTGTGTTGTATCTTTTGTAATAAACTGGAAATCTAATAAGTAAAATGTTTTTCTGAGTTCTGTGAGCTGCTCTAGCAAATTAATCAAGACTGAAGAGGCGTCCTGTCCTTGGAACCTCTGCTTTATAGCGAGTTGGTGATAAGTACAGGTAATAACCTGGACTTGTGACTCAGTATCTAAAGGGGGAGCTGGGGGCAGTCTTGTAGGGCTGAGCCCTCAACCTGTGGAATCTCTATCCAGGAAATGTCAGAACTGAATTGAATTGTAGGATACCGTAGGGGAGCAAAATTTGCCCCCGAAAAGTTGCCTCTTTGGGATAGTAATTACTTTAAGCTGGTTATTTTCTAAGAAACATCAGGCATGAGAAAAATTCTGAAAACCAAGTAAGAGTTACCCACTTGTAAGAAACATTTACATTTTTAAATGAAATCTTCATTTGTAAGGGTGTCTCCCTCACTGTGCCAGGAAGAGGAGTATGACCAAATCTCTAGAAAATTATGAATGGAAAAGGCAAAGACTTAAATATGCACAATAAGCTTACCCTTCTTTACTGTGCTTTTCCTGGTAACCTATAACTGCCTCCCTGCCCTCAGCATCCTGTTTTGTCTTTAGCTGAGGATGGTATTTAAAGTGAGGGCTTTGGCCATTTTGGCAAATTACTCAGTTTTTCCGGGTCTCTCCCATGTACACATATTATTAAACTTCTGTTTGATTTACTCTTTTTTATCTATCTCATATCAGTTGAATTCTTAGACCAGTCAGAAGAACCTAGAAGGGTAGAGGAAAATTTCTTCCTCCCTGACAGTACTCAGCTAGTGCCTGGAGCATTACTTGGTGCTGTATGGGAACCTCCACACATTGGAAATTGAGTCTCAGAATGATTTTACCATGACACAGGGACTATAAAAAGGATTTAGTATATTACTCTAGATGTCTGAGTTACCAAAATCTCTAGTTTTAAGTAACTGGATGGTATTTTCCTTCTTAGTGGGCATGCATATTTTAACTGTACATTGTAGAATTAAGTAAAGAATGGTTTAAGAGAAAAAAACTACTGTTTTTTAAAAAACTTTTATTTTATTTTTTATACAGCAGGTTCTTTTTTTTTTTTTTAACAGTCGCCTCCTTTTATTTATTTATTTATTTATTTATTTATTTTTTTAATTTTTGGCTGTGGGTCTTCGTTTCTGTGCGAGGACTTTCTCTAGTTGCGGCAAGTGGGGGCCACTCTTCATCGCGGTGCACGGGCCTCTCACTATCGCGGCCTCTCTTGTTGCGGAGCACAGGCTCCAGACGCACAAGCTCAGTAATTGTGGCTCACGGGCCCAGCTGCTCCACGGCATGTGGAATCTTCCCAGACCAGGGCTCGAACTCGTGTCCCCTGCATTATCAGGCAGATTCTCAACCACTGCGCCACCAGGGAAGCCCCTATACAGCAGGTTCTTATTAGTTATCCATTTTATACATATTAGTGTACATATGTCAATCCCAATCTCCCAATTCATCCCACCACCACCTCCTCCCCCAGCCACTTTCCCCCCTTGGTGTCCATACGTTTGTTCTCTACACCTGTGTCTCTGTTTCTGCCCTGCAAACCAGTTCATCTGTACCATTTTTCTAGGTTCCACATATATGCGTTAATATATGATATTTGTATTTCTGACTTACTTCACTCTGTATGACAGTTGCTAGATCCATCCAAGTCTCTACAAATGACCCAATTTCGTTCCTTTTTACGGCTGAAAAACTACTCTGTTTTTATGTTAAGAAGGAATTCATGGACATTTGGTACCTCATGTATTTATAAAGTTACTTGACTGACAATCTGCATTTCCAATAAAACACATAATTGATTAATTTAGACATGATTTTAAGTGAAGTATTACTACATTTATGTACATTATTGATATATTCAAGAGAACTTTGGTTACGCTCAATTTATAGGTTTTAAAATATATTTGCAAATTTTTGACATTTCTCTTATTGAGAAGTGGAGTCTATGTACTTTCCCTGAATTCAGGCTGACCTAGTGACTGGCCAACCAACAGAAAATAGCAGAATTGATGCTATATGATTTCTAAGGCTAGATTAGAACAAGTCATGCAGCTTTGCCCTGGTTCTCTCATTTGCCTTTGGAGCCATGAGACACCATGTCAGAAGCTGGAGGCTGCCACGCTGTGAGGAAGCCCAGGCCACCATAGAGAGGTCCTATGTAGGCATTCAGGACCATAGTTTCAGCTGAGGTCCCAACTCATACCTGGTATCAAGAGTCGGATATGTGAGTGAAAATGCCTCCAGGTGATTTCTTCTCCCAGTGCATTTCACTCCACCCCCCACCCTAGCCTTTGAACCTTCCTAGCTGAGACCCTCAGACATTGTAGAACAGAGAAAAGTCATCTCAACTTTACCTTTCCCAATTCTTGATCCACAGACTCCATGCGCATAATGATTATTTTAAGCAACAAGCTTTAGAGTTATTTGCTATATAGGAATAGATAACTAGAACAGATACATTATCTCTATAAGAATTATTTAAGTTCATGGAAATGTTTTGTCTGTTAGATTAGATAATTGAAAAAAACTAAAATGTAACTGTAGTTTGAAAAGTTCAGGATGTTTTAATTAATTACTGAGTTGTAAATAGAAATAAACATTATTTTAAAACATAACCATTATTTAAAAACCCTTAAAACTGAATGTTATAATTTGCTGGATGTAAACACTAAATAACAAGATTAGCAAACTGACCTTAAAAGCTTAAGAAAAAATTAGAGTTTTGAAAATATAATTAATAAATTGAAACTAAATATTGAAATCAAAGTAAGTAAATTTTTGCATTGTCTTTTCTACATCCAAAGCTGCAGTCAAGGACATCAGAAAATATCAACATCAATTTTATAGCCTCAAGTTTGTATTTCATGTACATAGAATCTGTACATAGGATCTTCTTACCTCTTTGAGAATATAAATGTTAGCTATTTTCCCCCAGGGGTGTTATTTTCCCTGCATGTTCTTTGTTTCCTCCAAGTTAATGTGTTTGTCTATTTGGTCTCTGATTTTTATTATTTGAGACATTCTTCATTTGTCTGGTGACCTAAACTGATTGCTCACTTTCAAGAACAGGGCATCAAGAAGTTAACTGGAAAAAAAAAATAAAGAAGTAATTTGAGTTCTTTGTCCAGACTGGGCTTGTCAACCATGAGTTTTACTGAGGGTGATCTGACTGGGCCTTTTTTTTTCTTCTCTGAACTTCTACTGTTAGTATCTTTAGGTCTCTTCCCTTGGGCAGTTTAGACTCAGAAAATAACATTTCAGCTTTCTGCCTGGAGAATATTAGCTTGAATGCCAGCATTTTGGGAAGCACAGGAAAATGGCTGGAATTGCAACACCCCGTTTGTAAACCCTATTTAATCCCCTTGTTTTCAGTAAAGTACAACGGGCAAGAGATTCCTCCGCCAGAGATACCCTGTTTGGCCCTCTCCAGTGTTATTAATTTGAGTTTAAGGCTTTCATGTGTCTCAGATCACCTCTACCCAGTGGTAGTCACTCAACAGGGTCTTTGGCCTTGAAAGAATTACTCCCTGCGGTGATTTCTTCATAATCAAGTAAATACAAATGACAAAAATGTCTTTTGCATATTATGAGTCATAAATTCAAGAACGTCCTACATTGTATTCTCTGGATGTTAAGTAGAGAAGATTAATTCAAACGGGTAAATTGGAAAACAATTTACATATCTTAAAAAAGCAGCATGTGTTACTAACTGAAGTACCTATTGATTAGAAGCAAATGCATCCCTTGTTGCTAGCATTTGAAACATGTGTTCAATTTGTACCATTAAAGGGGAGAGATTCTTATTGATTTCTGAATTTGACACCCTCTGACATGCTATTTTGTATCACTGACATATGATTGTCTTCAAATGCCTAACACAAGTATAACAAGCACATTTTTTCCTCTCTTCATTTCTTGTGCCAAGCTCTGAAGTCATATAAAATATCTTCCTGGAGAGTACATTGATGGTGCTTTTATCATAATTATGATTATCATCTACTCATCATTTGGGAGCTTCCATTTTCTTGCCGTACGAAAGGAATAGCTTTAAGTCACATGGCCTTTTAAAAGATTAGAAATTGAAAACTAGGTTGAAATTTCCATCTGAACTGACCTTTGACTTAAATATAGCTACAGACTTTTTAGGGATTGTTAGTCTCAGTGTGAGACAATATATTTTTTCCTTTAAATTTTTTTCTTTAGAACATCATTTCATGAAAAATGAGAAATAATAAATAGGTCCTATGAAAAGATGGAAGACCAAGTTTTAATTGCAGCTGTGAATTCATTGTGTTTGTTGAAGTTGGGGAAGGGCATTTGTAAAACTGTAGCACTTGTAGGGAGGATGGGAGGGAGGCTTAAGAGGGAGGGGATATGAGGACATGTGTATGCATATGGCTGATTCGCTTTGTTGTGCAACAGAAACTAACACGGTATTGTGAAGCAATTATACTCCAATAAAGATCTATTAAAAAAAAAAAAAAGTAATTGCAAAGCTGGCCTGTAAATCAGCCAGTGTATCCAGTTCTTTTAACCCCAGTGATGGAGATGGCCTTTACTGCCAACATAAGTGTTCCAAAATAAGGATCCAGCACACTACCTGGTATAATTTAAATATTAAATAACTCTGTCAAAGTTTGAACCTTCTAATGTCACTAAGGTCAATCAAGAGTGTTTTATATTTGGACAATTTAAAGGCTACTTTGGCAATTCTAGCACTAACCTATGAGGGAATATTCTAGGATTTGGATTATTAACTGAGGAATAATACTTACTTGAAACAAATGTTTAGCTGTCATTTACAAGTGAGTATTGAGAGAAATTCAGAAACTGTTTAAAAGGTCTAATGAAATCTTTGAAAACAAATTACTCCTGAGAAAGCATAAGATTTTCAGTTTGTCAGTATCTTAAAAGGTAGCTTACAGATTATTCTGAAATATAATTATGTTTTGTATTATGAAATACTTCAAGTGCTCAGAATTGTACAGAAAATAATATAACAGGTCCTCAAAGTTTACCATCAAGACTTGAAGCATATTTCACATTATTTTTTCAGATCATTTTGTTTTTAAATAAATAAGATTGAGAAAACTAAGCTAAAGCCCCACCATATTTTTATTTATCCTAAAATTTATGGAAATCATTCCCATGCAAGTTTTAAAATTTTTTACCACATTTAAAGTATTGTTTGGATATTTATTGTTTTAAGTACTTAAAATGTATATAAATGGTACTACATGGCACTAATCTAATACAGTTTGTTTTTTAAGTTCAACTTCATGTTTTTAAAGATTTATTCAAATTTATAGATAGATCGATAGACAGATCTAGTGTTTCTATTTTACTTCCTGCTGTTGAATAAAATTTTGTTGCAAAAATAAACCAAGTTTTATTGATCTGTGTTCTTAGTAATGGACAACTAAGTTGTGCCTAATATTTTGCTATTACAAACAGCGCTGCAGTTAATATTTGGCAATGTCTGGAGACATTTTTGATTGTCACATCTGGGCAGGGCATGCTACTATTATCAGATGGGTAGAGGCCAGGGATACAGCTAAACATCTTACAAGGCACACAGCAACAAAGAATTATCTGCTCTCAAATGTCAATAGTGCCAAGGTTGAGAAACTCTGCTCTAGGATATGTAAATAGAAGAATTAAATAGAGAGATATGTCATGATCATAAATGTTGGATTCAGTAGCTTCTTTAGGCTACAGTTTCTACCAAATTAACCTATAAATTCAGTCTTGTTCTAGTCAATATTCCCATAGGGTTTTACACAAAATTTGACAAGCATTTCCCATAAGTATATTTTTAAGTCTTCCCAGGACTGTCAACGGGTAAAGCACACTGCCAATGGCTCAGATTTATAAATATGGAACATACAAGTGGAGTTCAATGGTTATCTTCCAATAGCATGTTTTTCAGTAAATAATTTTTCATAGGCTGGATTTGGGTGGCATCAATTGGCCCAGTTGGTGGCATGCTTTCTTTTTCTTTACGTACTTATCTGGACTTGGGCATAACACTTGCAGCCTTTCCAGCTTCTATAGGCTACAATGCCTACCATTATCTTTCTAACACTTCAGCTAGACTGGTGATAGGATTTGTATGTTAGGTAACTTCAACTCTAGGGGAAATGAGTGACCCTACATGAGAATCCAGGCTCTAGATAGAATAATTTCAGAAAGAAGCATACCTCAGAAATTAATTTCTCAACTTTCCTAACCATCCATATCTTCACTAACTCTTAGAATTTTACTAATTATTGTACTTAATGTCAGAAATGGGTTTTTATTGTCAAATTAGCATGATGAATACTAAAATGGGCTCTCTTCAGTGAAATAAAATGATTCAAGTTTTTTTTTTTAATGATTCAAGTTTAAATAACCCAGGTTTTCATTTTGGCTTTAAAAAACTCTCTCTCTCTCTCTTTATGAATGCAGTTCAGTATTCCTGTTGTGAGTTATGAAGCACTTGAGCTTTGATTGCCTCTACTAGGGAGTTATAAACTTCCTCACAGAATCTTTGAGGTCTGCTACACACTGAAAGTTTCTGCTGTTTACCATTTCCCCAAGACCCTAATAAAATTAGAACTAGATCTTAATTATTGCTGTGACCTTGTTGACTAGCAATGGTACTGTAATATATTTGGCCTGGAGTAGTCAGTTCTGACAGCTTCATTATAGGCTTGGGAGCTGTGGTCAGTTGTATGGTAGTCAGTTCTTCATTCTTCTCTTTAAGTTTAATGATTCTATGAATAAATGGAGTGCTGAGTACTACAGTGCTCTTCCATGATAATGTGCTTTGACTTCTTTAGGTTTATATAATATAGTAGTTGTCTATTTAATTACTCATTTATTTGACTAATTACTGAGCACCAATCTGGTGTAGGATCTTACCTTGCATACGTATGTGAGGCTGCCTCACCCTGGTCCTCTCTTCCACATAACTTTTTTTTTTACCAGTTGTCTCCTATTCTAACTCCTGAGTTAGGTGCCTCTCCTAAGGGCTCCAGTACACTCTGAGCTCCTCTAGAAATAGCATTTGCCACACTGAAATGTTAATTGCTTATCAGCAGTCGGGATTCAGATTACCTGAGTCCAAATCTAGTTCCATTCCTTACTAGCTCTACGACCTAAGGTAAGTTACATATTTTCCCTGAGTTTTTATTTCTTTATCTATCAAATGGAGGCAATACCATACCTATGTAATAGAGTTGTTGTTATAGTTATATTTATTCATTCAGCAGCAAGTTATTGAGTAACTACTACGTATCAGTCAACTATTCCTAATGCTGGGGATGAGACAATGAACAGAACAAAATCCCTGCCCTGCTTACATTTTAGTGGGAGATAAACAATAAACATAAGAAGATATAGCATGTTGGGGGCTTGAAAATATTTGTAAGTGCTATATTACATAGGAAGAGACATTGAATAGAAACCAAATGAAGTTGGAGAACAATGAGAAAAAAGCAAGTTTTCTGGAGATCGGGGTGAGGTGGAGTGTGATGTAAAGATCAGTCTTGGTCATGAGATGCCCATTATTCATTCAGGTGGAGAAACTGAGTACCTAGTTCTGCTGTGGGCAGAATTGTATCTTCCCAAATTCATGTGGTGAAGTCCTAGCCCCAGTACCTCGGAATGTGCCTGTATTTGAAGATAGGGTCTCAAAGAGGTAATTAATGTAAAATGGGTGGGTCCACATCCAGTATGATTGAGTTCTTATTAGAAGAGGAAATTAGGACACAGACATACCCAGAAGGAAGGCCATGTAAAGATAGAGGGAGCCAAGGGAAAGAAGCCTCAAAGGAAACCAACCCTGCTGACACTTTGATCTCTAACTTCTAGCCTCCAGAACGGTGAGAAAATAAATTTCTGTTGTTTAAACCACCCAGTCTATGCTATTTTGTTATGGTAGCCCTAGAAAACTAACACAAATTGAATAGCTGAGTGGGCAGCCTACCATTCAGGGGACACAGATGAAGCTGGAGTGATTGGCATGTGTAAGGTGTTTAAAATTACCAAGGCAAAGGAATCACCTAGGAAGGTAGGAGGTCAGAGGTATGAGAGCTGAGGCCTGATACACTCCAACATTAAGATGGCAGGGCAATGAAGAAGAGTCAGCAAAGGAGATGGAAGAGGAACAGCCTTCCAAGAAAAGAGGAAAGCAGGAGAGTGGTACTCAAGAAAGCAAGTGAAGAAAGTATTTCAAGAAAGAGGGAGGAGTCAACTTTGTCAAATCCACCTGAGAGGTTGAGCAAGATGAGGACTGAGAAAGACTTAATTGGATTTGGTAACTTGATGATAGTTGGTGACCTCAAGCACAGTGATTTCAATGCATGGTGGTGTTATACTGAACTCAGGTCTGGCTGCTCACCACTCAAAAATCAATACCCAAGAGACACATGTTGGTAGAAAGGAAAATTGCTTTTAGTCAGAATGCTGGCAATCTGGGGAGAAGGTGGACTAATGTCCCCCAAAAAACAACTCTGAAGATTCAGCTCAGCCATGAAGGTTTTTCAAGGGAAAAGGGGAAGTACTATCAGTTAATCACTGAGATAGGAGATCAAACTTGTAGCCAACTCCCACTGCATGCAGACTTGTCGACTCCTTGTGATCTTTCTTTAGATGCTATCTTGTTCCACAGTTTGTTTGTGAGATTACCAAAGGGGAAGCTAGGGAAGAGATCTGGTCATCTGTTAACTACTTATTCTTCATTTATACTTCTCTTTTAAATTACTATTGGTACAAATCCTTTGACTTTACAAGAGGCATTGTAAACATTACTGCAATCTGAGAGAAAGAGGCTAACAGCTGTATCAACTACAAGAAACTATGGCCAAAAGCATTCTACAGTTTCAGTAATTTGTAATGAACGAAGCAGTGATTGCCAGTGTACAACACTGGGGACGTATCTACATATATAATTACAGCATGCCAACCAACATTTTACACTGCTGGTTCAGTTAGCCTCACCATTCCTGGGAACACAATGCTGGTACAATCTTTCTGGTAGTCATTTTGGCAATATGTATTAGAAATTATAAAATTTTGCATAGTGTTTCATCCAACAATTCCACATCTTTGAAAGTATGCATAAACATCATATATGTGTTAAGAAAATAACTACAAATGCATATAAAAATAAAAAACAAATGTTCAGTAATTGGATAGGGGATGGGTTGCATAACGTATGGTATATATTTATATAATGGAATACTACAGAGTCATTAGAATGTTGTATAATATTTACTGATATGAGAAGACATTCATTATACACTAAGTGAAAAAAATTAGGTGGAAGAGTCTTACAGTATTACCCATTATTTAATTTTACACACACACACAAAGATTAAGGTTAGACATCCAATGGATATAATTTAAGTGGGGACATTTCTACTTCTCTGATCTAAGGAAAGTACCAATAGGTTAGGCAAGGTACTGTGTGATCAAAAAGATTTGAAAAGTGTGCTTGGGCCAGAGATGAGCAGAGCATGGGGGGTGCCTGGTGTAAGGTTAGTTACAGTCTAGCTTTGCTAAAGTGACAAGATAAAAGGGGTGTCCCGCTGAGGGCAGTTTCCTTCAAAGAGCTGCTTACAATCCCTCTCACCCCATACTATTCCATATTTCTATGTGATGAGGAACGAAGGTCTATCTTCTGTAACTGCTTCATGCTGAGAAATGGCACTGAGGTCTTAGAGTGAAAGGTGTCAACATGGGCTTGAAGCATCTCTTTGCTGACAGTTTTAGTTACCTACTTACATATGTGGGCAGAACAAGCTACAATTATTTTGATGCCCACAAAGATATAGATTATTATGAGCAATAGTGTTAATCCATTCTTTTAAGGCCACTTCTTAGAATTGTGCTAGCCATAGATTTAGTACTGCTCAAGATGGAGCAGCTTGTGTCCTGTCTACAGTCTGGTTATCATGCAGTTAGCTTTTTCCCTCTGGTGGCAGTTATAGCATCTGTAAAACAATTCAGGAATGTGCATCAGACTCTGAGTCTGTGACTCTATTGTCCTAATCATTAACTGCTTAAGCCTTTCCTTTTGTGACTCAGGGAGGCTGGGAGACTTAAGCTTTTCTACAAGCGAGGCAGGGGACATGGAAGGGCCTTTGTACTTGGGGGTGCCCCATAAGGTTCTGTTTGGTTCCAGTGGGAACAGAAGTCTGAATGGTGTCATTTCAAGAAAGAAGGGGAGGTGAAGATGTGGAGACAGTAAAGACAACTCAAGCAAGGATTAAATGAGATAATACATGTAAAGAGCTTAGAACCACCCCCAGCGCACAGTATGCTTTTAATCAAGGTTTGCTACTGTTTTTAATATTCTCATTACTGTTATCCTTTACTACTTGACTGCTAGCCCCACAGGGGCAGGGACTGTGACTGTTTCGTGGCGGAGTTTATTTTCAGTACCTAGGGTAGCATGTCGACTTCTCTTTCACTCATACAGAAAGGGAGATCCAAGATAGAATAGTGTGTTGTCAAGCATCATGGCAGCATGAGACACTCCCTTTGTTTCTCCCCTTCAATCTACAACTAGTAAAACATCCATAACTCAACAGAGTTCCTGTGCGCAACACACCAGGATGCTGGAGAGATACACTCATCTGTACCTCTGAAGGTGGGTGAACTGGAACACACAGAGAGGTAGGATCCCAGGGGAACAGCAGAGCCGATGTCTCTGATCCCAGCCTCTTGGCTGTGGCAGCTGAGCCTGCAGCCCCAAAGAACCTCCTACTAGCAGAAGTGGTGGCACACGTGACTCTGGTCTCCAGGCCTCAGTGATGCCCATGGTACCAGGCAGCAGTGGCTGCAGGACCAGTGACCCTGGTCTCTTCAGCCATGGTGGCACTCCCAAGTCTGGCCTCCCTCCCCATGGTGGTGGCCCCTGCGAACCTGAAAACCTCGGATATGGCAGAGACACCCAGAAACTTGTTTCCTCTCCATCCTCCCCACCACCATGGTGGAAGTGCCTGCGACCCAAGTGATCCTAGATGTGGCAAAGGCACCCACCACCCCAGTGCCCTGGTGGTAATGCCAGTGACAGCAGTGACACGGGCTTTTCACTTATTTGGTATTAATACTCGTGCGTGACTTCAGTGTATCTGTACTTAAATTGCCACGGACATTTTATTATGATCTAATTCTTGGAAGTATTAATTCAGTTAAATAAAATAAGGCAAAAAATCTTTAATTTTAACTGTTTTGACAAAGCCCATGATATTTCAGGCCATGTATGCTGATGTACAGCACTGGTTGCGAAGGGTCTGGGTTACTTTGTGTACAGTGATGTGGGTTCTGGGCAGTGGCAGCTGGCCCAAATTGCCTGAAAATCCAAGGCTTTAGGCCAGAGCTCTGATATGTCTTCATTAGAGGTGAGTACAGCCTCACAATCACAGAGAGATTTCAGTTTGATCTATGTTTAAGTTCTGTCTCCACGAAAGGCAGACTTGCTTAGCTAAGTGGCTAAATGAACAACAGCTGGATTTAGGGAGCGAGGACCATAAGATGTAACTTGTCTTAGGCAGTCACCAAAGGACTGACCTAAAAAGGACAATTATTTTCAGACTTTTCAATGCACTGCTAAAGGAACTGTCTCCATCCAAGCCCGTTAGCATGGAAAGGCTAATCCACAATGCCCCAAGCAAGAGTGCTTTGCTCAGAAATGTGGCATTCAGTTTCTGTAACTCTGCATGGAAATTCCTTTTAAAGCCGTGCATTTCACCAAATGCAGTAATTGCCTTGGGGTGTAATGAATTACAAAAGATGGCAGTAATCACAAAGAAAGAACAAAAAGGAGAGAGAAATGCATAGAAACCTCATTGTTTCCAATGATCATCAAAAATAGGTCAGAAAACAAGTTCTGCTTTGATGTTTGATGTTTTTATTTTCAAGGAATTCTGCAGTAATGAAGTGTAACCTCAGCAAATGGAAACTCGGCTCAATAAAAGAGCCAGAGAACTTGCTATAGGAAGATAGTGGGATGAATCATTTTTATGAAATATTTGAATAGACTCTCAATTTTTATGTTTTCCATAAAACTTTTTCTTAGCTTTACTTTTCTTTCAGTTTGATTAATCCACTGAACTGGATGTAGACAGGTGGGAATGATTTTACGTGGAAATTATGCTGATATCTTCTTTGCAAAATTAAAGGCATTGTTATCATGCATGGTAGGCAACATGGAGAGGTAGTGGTTAGAAGTACATGTCATATAGACCTGGTTTTAATACAGGCATACCTCATTTTATTATGCTTTGAAGTTTTCTGGCAACTCTGCATCAAGCAAGTCTACTGGTGCCATTTTTTTCCAATAGCATTTGCTCACTTCATGACCCTGTGTCACATTTTGGTAATTTTCACAATATGTCAAACTTTTTCATTATTATTACATTTGATGTGATTTGTAATCAGTGATCTTTGATATTACTATTTTAGTAATTTTTTGTTTTGTATTTTGTAATTAAGGTACATACATTGTTTTTTAAAACATAATGCTATTGCACACTTAATAGACTACAGTATAGAGTAAACATAACTTTTATATGCACTGGGAAACCAAAAAATTAGTGTGACTCGCTTTATGTGATATTCACTTTATTGAGGTGGTCTGGAACTGAACCTGCAATATCTCTGAGTAGGCCTGTATTGGTCCTACCACTTGCTGGCTGTGTGATTTTGGCGTTAAGCCTCAGGTTTCCTATCTGTAAAATGAGAGTGATTACAATGTCTTACACTGTTGTCATGAGGATATAAAGAAGTAATATATGCCAAGCTTCTGATACATTTGTGGTATATGGGGGTTGGGGGTGCTGCTTTATTATCTCCTGAAATAGTCATTAAATGCTCAGAGGAACCTGTGTGTGTGTTAAAATGGGGAATTGTTTCCAGCTACTGGAGAGATTAATTTTGGCTCTGGCTGAAGTTAGATGTGTAGCCAGAAGTAGTTGGTGAGCACTTACAAGAAGCTAAAGCTCCCAATCTCCTCTCTTACCTATGACCTTCAGCTTTCCTTGCCAACAAGAGCTCTAGTTTTTAACATTTCTGAAGTTTTAAGATTTTGATAAATAGATATCCTAGGATCCAGTGGGATTCACATGAAGGAAAAAATTATTTCCCTCTACTCATTTTAGGTTCATTGACTGAGGCCTTGCAAATTAGACTGACAAAAGATAGATTAACAAGAGAAAACACACAGGAGTTTATTAATATGTTCATCAGGCATTCACACAAGAGTACTCAGAAATGAGTAACTCAAAGGGGAGGTTGGAACTTGAGCCTGTATAGCATCTTAATGAAGAACAATAACTTTGTAGAGAAGTGATAAGATAAGGGAAACGACTTTGACCTTCTACGGGTGGCAAATTACGGGAAGGCAAATATATGGGGCAACTAATGGAAAATAAGGGCTAGTTAGTAAGGTTTGTTCGCGTAGACTTTTGGTGCCATCTTGTCTTTGGTGATAAGGTTGTTGTTCCCTTCCTGGTATGGGAAGGAGCAGGGACACCTTCACAAGAGGCATTTATGTTCTGTTTACAGATAGATACAGGGAAGGCGGAGAGCTCGGCCTGTCTCTGCTTTTTCTCAATTGCCTTCTGTTCAAAGTCATCCTATGCCAGAGTGGCATACTTTGAGGTGGCATATTTTGAACCCCTTCAGTTCACAAGTAAGTGTAAACTCATCTGCCGTTCAGATGCCATAAAGGTAGTTACAATTCTAGGTTGAAAAGTCTTTCTGCAATGCTGGTGAGACTCATTTGTTCCTTTGGACAATGTCACACACCAGCTGGCTCCCTCTTGTCAGCAGTGTGTGCAAATTATTCTCTCCGTAAAGAAATGAATATTCATGAAGAAAATAGCAAAATAGCCAAGTCCTAATGGCATGGCTAAACCTATGGAGCAGCTCTTTCTCCTAAAATAAACTCAGAAGAGGGATGGGGATATATTCACAACACACACACACATATACATACACACACACACACACACACACATACACGTATGCATATATATCTATATATAAATAATATATATCTATGTATATGTGTATGTATATGTACATAACCTTTGAATATTCTTTTTTATGCTCTGCCTTTAGTAAAAGAAATATCCCTTTCTTAATACAGAGCCTAGAAAGAGAGTTTATCAAATTCTTTTAGGTTTCACATCTGTAGGAAGGAGATAAGCTCCCTACAAGCATTGATGCAGTGAAGTCTACACAATTTTTGAAATGAGCTCTAAATTCACTGTGTGCTGTTTCTGCTCATATCATTTATTCAGCTGCTATAAATGCATATCAATTCCCTTTACCTTCATTGAGACAGTTTAATGCTTGTTTTCAATATTTAGGGGGATGGCTTCACAGAGCCTTTTATTTCATTTTAGTTTATACAGTTTTAGATATTCACCAACATGCCATTGTGCACGCCTCTAAATCAGCCTTCAAAACATTTACTCTTGAAAAACTGTTATGATTTAGACAGTTGCCTGAAGCAACTATATGCTTCCTCTAAACTCCAATGAATGTATAGGGAAGAAAGGAAGGAAGGAAGAAAAGAAAAGAAGGAAGGAAGAAAGAAAGAAAAGAAAGAAAGAAAAAGAAAGAAAGAAAGAAGAGGGAAGGAGAGGTTGAGTGAGGGAAGAAAATGACATGTTTCTATTTAGACCCATTGACTTCTTTTCATTGAGTCTGTCTGCATTTATTGTAAATTCTGAGCTCAAGGCTGGTGCTGTGCTTACCGGGGACACTGAGTGAGGCTGTGATGATAATTCTTTCCCTCTCTGGATGGGTGTTCTTTCCTGCACATGAGGGCTCTTTTACTCTTTCCAAGATTTGAGAAGGCCTCACTAATCAGACTAACTTTCCTTTGTTCCACCTTCATTCTGAACTTCTTATACCTCCTCTCCCCACCCAAATTTTCTTTTAACTCTCTGGCCATTACTTTGTCAGGGCTGAGACTCCACCAACCTGAAGATAGCTATTAATAAATGAAATAAGTTTCCTCTCAAAGTTTCATATTTACATTTTTATCCTAGTAGGTCAGGGCCTTAAACTACAAAAATAATTTTAATGTTCCAGATGTTAGATATTTGAATGTAGGCTCCTTTTATAGTGTGACTTCCTAATAATAAGCCATCACTTAGATAATGATTACTCTCTACCATGAACACTACAAGATAGGTACCATTGATGTCCCAATTTTATAGATGATGCAGTCACACTGAGGGTTAAGTGACTTGCTGAAAGTAACTTGGATATTCTTATTGATTCTTAAGCGGACTCTTCTCCCAACTTATTTGACGAGGAAGCAAAGATTTAGTGCTGAAACCCAGTTACCCTTGTTGCTCTGCACATCATAACTCTCCTCATGGTACAACTGCCAGTTTTTTTAATGGGTCACCTGGATCCAAGGTCCTAGGACTGGACTTCCATTTTGGTCCAGACTCCAATTATGTGCACACCTCTCTGCCTGGCCAGTCACCAGAACTTGTTAATAGGAAGGATTGATGTCTGATTTATTTTGCTGTGAGTAGTCTGCCCTGCATTGTGGATGAATCTCAAGTGTACCAACAGATTCTTTCCATGCATGGGAGTATTATTTTATCCATTCTACAGGTGCAGGAAACTTAGACTTATAGAAGTTTTGTGGTTTGCTCAAAGTTTCATAGATGTCTTAAAGCTCCTTTGAAGAAACATGGAAGAAAGATTTCCCTGTTCATAAGCCTAAAAATTACATTACAAATGAACTGTTATAAACATGTTCAAAGAAGACATTTATCTCAAGGACCCTGAAGTCTCTGATCAACAACTTTTCAAGACTAAATGCCAACACTGATGCCTGTACTCTGTTATCACTCAGCTAGTCTCTGGGTTCCAAGTGTTTGAATAGTTAACTGTGACCCTTTCCTTGTAAAGCAAGTGCCTGCTGAATAATGGTTGATCCAGTGTGTTTACCCCTTAGATTTGTTTCAATATTGTTAAGAGATGGGAACTCAAGATGTGGGAATTTTGCTTCGGGTGATGATAGAGCTTCAAAATGGAGGTGTTCCATTATGTTTTCCATATGAACATGCAGCCATTTGTGTGAAAGAATAGAGTCCATCAAGGAACTGGCCCTTTTCATTCTCTTTATAAAGAAGCATTTATAAACAAGGCTTCTGCACTAAATATCCTGGTCCTCTGGGGCAGTGCCAAACCCTATAGTGCAGTAATGATTTAAAACCATGTGTCCTGAAGTCAGTGTGTTCTTGTTGCTCTTGTTACAGTTGGAAGCAAAATGAATTTATAGGAAAAACATGTTAAAATGCGAGCATATATTAATAACTTCAAAGAGCTGGAGCTTATGGTAACACCCTCAAAATCATTTTCCCCTTATTTCCAGAAGCTAAGGATTTATAAAAGGAATATACAATTACACAGAAAGAGCACTGTGGATGGGTACTTTATGCACATGTTACCATGTGGTGGGGCCTTTCCTGCCCAGTACCTGGTCCATAATGGGCCAGTAATATTTGCTTATCTTGAAACTGAAACCTATAGGCATTAAAGGTGAAATTGATAAAATTTTAAAAGCTGTACTTTTGTGTCCCTATCCCTATTTATGTAATTACTCTACACTGGCACCCCCTTGCCCCCATCCCCATTGGATAAATGGAGGACATTCTTTAAGTGAAACAATTATAGAGAAGATGTTTGCTAATACCCTTACTTGCATATATTAGCAAACCAGATGTGTGGATAAGGCATTGTTTTTACCACATGCTCCCATTTGCCCAATGGATTGATGTGTGTTCCTTTTAACACAGTTCTTGTATTGGTTTTCAATGTGTACTTTGGTCTTTTTATAGACACATACACAACACTTATAAACAGTCAAATGTCTGCCCAGACTGTGACGCTCAGCATGGTTTAAGTGTTCCTGAGATGTTATTACCAAAAATAATAAATAGATCACAATCAATTAATTACCACAGATTATACAAATCTAGTATATTTAATAAATCTGACTAGAGCATTTGAGTATTACTATATTCTTGTAGTAGAATAATATAAAATGAAGTAATAATAAAAAGTAACTTACTAATTGTTTGGGGATATCAATTTTATGTCATTATTGGTTTGAATATGGTCTCATTACCTCTAAGTGGCATAATGAAGTAGTATTAATTAAACATCCATTTGTACATTGTATAAGATGGAAGCTGACTTACCAAGGTCAACAAAAATTACTTCCTGTTTTCAGTGTAAGGGAGAAAAAATAATTTTCTCTCCCTCTTCTGAGTTCTTGGCTGAGACACCTGTAATAAAAGACAGATTAACAAGAGAAAAACAAGCAGAGGTTTATTAACATGTATACCTCATGCACATATGGGAGATAACCAGGGAAAAAATGAGTAACTCCTGGAGGTGGCTTAGAACTCTGGCTTATATATCATTTTAACAAAAAATAATAAATTTCTGAAGAAATTACAGGATAAATGATAGGAAAGCAGTTTTAGGGTTCTAAGGGCAGAGATAAAGGCCTTTGTGTTGTTTTGTGACTTAATGGCTAATATGCCTCCATTTCTATTTAGAAAAAGATCAATGAAAGGGTGGTTGTTTCTAAGAACATAATGGTAGCTTTAGAGGAAGAAAAATAAATCTTCATATCATTTTATTTAATTAATTCATGTCTTATATAAACATTTTTTGAGCACCTACTGAACCAGGTACTGCTTTAGGTTCTAAGATTATAAAGAAAATCAAGATTTTTCTCCCAAAAGTAGTTAAAAATAAACAAGTACACAGATGATTCAAAGGCAGTGTCATAAATACTATAGCAAAGTGTACCCAGGATGCTGCTGGAATACAAGGGTGATGAGAAACTCAGGGAATGCGTCATGAGGAGGTGATGCTTATTTTTAGTCTTGAAGTATGAATAGGTATTCCAAAGGTGCAAATTGGGGAAAGTATTCAGGCAAAGAAAGTAACGTGAGTGGAAATGTAAGGAGCTTTGTGTTTTCAATATCCTCAGGGCACAGGGGTTAGTGGAAAAGAGCTCCAGTTATGGTTGCCAAGATAGGCAGGAGTTAGCTCAGGAAGGACATTGTATGCTAGGAATTTGAATTTTGTTCCTGTAATCCAGTAGTAGGTCAAACCCTGTAACCGTATAATCACTTTCTTTTTGAAAAATATGAATATAGTCATAGGCATTCTGTCATATGTATCATTAATGAAAATCAATTATAAATTTATAATTTTATTATTGAGACTTCTGATAAAATTTGCAGTCAATATTGATAAATATCTAAGTGTATCGTGGTGGATGAGAACATTGGTTGTGGAGTCAGGCAGGCTGGGTAAGTTTGGGCAAGCCACTTGCCCTTGTAAAACTTCAGTTTCCTTATCTGTAAAAGGATCATAATGATAATAGTAGAAAATATCAGAGAGGGTATTTGTGAGAATTAAAATATATAATGTATGGAGAATACTTAAAGTGCCACATGGTAAGTTCTTATTAAATCACACTTTTGTCATTGTTATTTGTAAAAAAATAAATTTTAAATAAAGGCGAACTCATTACTCTCATACAAATATAAAATGAACATGTCTTAAATATTTTATTTAACTCATTAACTAATTAGGGAAGCAGAAAGATGTTACACACTGTTCAAAGGGGAATTCAAGAAACATACATGTTTAGGCAACCAGGAATGCTGAAATGAATTTACAAATCGATGTAAAACTGGTGTATATTGATAGGGCAATAATCGATTACATTTTCACTAGACACAAATCATTTGCATTTTTATGGACAAGGATCATTTGCATTTCTATTAATTTTTTGCAATTGGAGTTGTAAAATAGCTCAAAAACAATGAAATATAGAGACAACCTGGAAGAGTGTACTAGATAGAACATCTAAAATCTTTTTTCCCCCCAATTCAAAGTCTTTTACAATTTATCTTGACAGATTTACTTTGTCAGATACACAGGGAAGGTCAAAGTTTTCTGGCATCAGAGTTTCACTTAAATGACATGAAGATGAAGCCTGGGCTAGAATAGAAAATTTTCCCAATGAATCCATTGGCCAGTACTGTTAGAAAGGGCCTACCTTGCTAGAGGGGATCATCTAGAAAAAGCAAATTAAGACTCTACTGTAACACCAGGACATGTGACCAAGTTTACTATTAACATATCAAAGTGAATAGGTAAATAATCGTTGACTACAGCTAATCATTCTGGGGATCAGAAGTCAAAACCTCAGGAATACTTACAGACAATACGCAAAAATCTCTATTTAGCAACAACCATGTTTAAAGGATTGTGCTCAGCCCTTGTGGACAGGGTTAGTTTCTTACCTAATTATATTTAAAGCTTTCTGCTAGTAGAGTTTGAAGTATTTCATAGACACCTCAAAATTGACAATCTCAGGCTATTTTCTCCACAGCTGCTAATGTTTCTTGTGGTCCCTATTTCAACAATCATTTTTCAAGCTTCCAAGTCATAAAACTGGGAATTGCACTAGGCTCCCAATTATCTCCCGTATCCAATTGGTCATCCAGTGGAAAATCTACTGAGTCCTTCCCTTGAGTGTAGGCTGTACCTTTGTCCACATTAGTGCTATATGTTTTTCAGTCTTTATCATATTCTGCCCAATGTAAATTGTTGAAGTAATCTCCTTACAGCTATACTTACTTTCATTCTCATGGGGCATCCACACTGGGCCAGAGGGAGCTTTCTAAAAGCCGAGAGCTTTTAAAATACTTCTGAGGCATTATAGTAGAGGTCCTCACATTCCTTGAGGCGGCAAATGCAGTCCAGATGAGATGCAAAGATTTCACTATAATTAATGGGCATTCATACTTTTTCAGGCCACATGGCCACCAAAATGGGGTGGACCATACATCCTGGTTTGCCTGGAATAGTCCTAATTTATGTCCATTGTCCCTGAGTAATTATTAATAGTGCCTTCTTTTACTCTCCTATGTTTAGATGATAAATTACGTGGCACCTGAGTATCACAGGCTTATTAAAAGAAGTTTGTGAGGAGTTATTGGTAAGAATAGCCTGGAGATGAATAAGCTAGAGTTCTACTTTTCTTATCTATGATTCTTAGATGCATTTCATAAATTAGAATTATTCTTATTTAAGAAAGATAATACAGTGCATATATTATGTATTATGTAATACTCCCAGCAGGCTCTAGGCTGTACTCAATCAAGTACATAACTATTTCTGTAAAGAAATATTTGAATGTAGGAATTTTCTTCTTAAGTGAGAAATGTAAAGACTCTCTATAGTTCAGTGTAGGGTTTGATGCTAAATGATTATGAAAAACATATTTGGTTTACAGAGCTTTTTGGATTTTGGAATAATAATTAAGGGATTGTGGGCCTGTACTTAGTTGTGTGAAAATGTTCTTTGTCCTCTCTAGTTTTTGGTTTTCTTATACATAAATTAGGAACAATAAGTGAACCTGCCTAATAGAGTTATGAGGGTAAAATGAAATAATTATGTAGCTGAGCTTAGCAAAGGGCCTAGTGCAAAATGCTCAATAAATGGTAGCTATTTTTATTAGCTGCATTCTGTTCCCACCTTATCCAAAGGTAGGAATCCCAAATCATGTCAAGGCATGCAGAGCAAGTTAAGAAAATGTGATGATTGTGGGATCAAAAAAACCTCTATTTTTTTCATCTATCTAACTTAAATTCTTTTCCTCCAGGACTGTTTACATATCTCCACTGTACTGTAAACAGAACTAAGCCTTCTCATTCCCCATTGTATCTCCAGGGCCTAGTACTCTTTCTGGCACATAATCAGCACTTCAATAAATAAGGATTCATGAGTGAGTAAATGCCTATGAGATCCCTACACAATTATCAAAAAGATATTCTGAGCATAGGTGTACTTGGGAAAGTCCAAAATGTAACCAACCAACAATGTTTTTCGTAATAATACTCAGGAAGTCCTAGCACACTCTTTCTTTCCATTTTCATCATATGTAACATTTGCATCCAGTAACTTTACTGTCCTACTCCTTAACCAGGTATTACGGTACTCAGGACCCTGGCAGGTCCTGAAGAGCTTTCCCTGTTTCTAAAGCCATCTCAAATAGAGGAATGAATGTGCTAGACGAATTATGCTCAGTGATTACTTTTCAACAGTTTTTAGGAGCTAAAATTTAAGTGGTTTTTTTGAAATCTGATTTTCTTTAATTTACAAACAAACAATTTCCTTTAAATTTTCTATCAACCCTGGAAAACACTTATTAAATACGTTGGCAAAGTACATTTTATTCTCACTTGAGAACTTTTCCCACCAATAAATTAAAATCATCACAATAAATTAAAAGCCATCACTCATGCACATGTTTTATTATCAATACAAGTCTAAAGTGTGATAGCAGAATTGGAAATAATTTCTGCCCTTTTATGATTTGAGCAAGTGGCTTTAAATACTATTTTGGATCCTGCCCATGAAACATGAGGATTTTAGATCCAGTAACATAATAGGATTGAAAACACCTTTAAGGAAGATATATCACAGGTCCTCAATCATTTATCCATTTTTCTGAAAGTCAAAAAGTACTGAAAACTGTAAATTTTTTCTTCTCATTTGGTTGTGAAACTTGACTTGATCTGAACTTATTTTGTGGCAAAACATGAAAGAATGTGAAGTTCTTTTGGTCTTTATTTATCCTACTAATGTGAATATTTATATATTACACTGCAGAAATATTAATATGTTCACAGGTGCTGCTCCAGACCTACTGGGTTATTACTTAATATAAGGTAAATGGGCAGCATTACCTCTATAAAATTAGGAAAATTTTGCATTTTAAAACACATCGATCTCCATGGAAAAATCGTCAGGTTGTGGCCCTGTATTACCGTTAGGTTTATTTGGGGAAGTCTTTAAATGAAGAATTAAGTGTTTCAATTTCCAAACGTGTATTTACAACACGGGCTGGGCCTGAACATGCATTTAGGCTAGAGGTAGCTGCACCATTCTAGGTCGCCTTCTTGTAGTTTTCTGTGTACTGAAGGGATGGTGTGTCTGTGGCTGAGTCTAGAAATCTATTCTATAAATATTTTGGAAGCTGCCCAAACAAGAAGATAAGGGGTGGGCTCAAAGTCACATCCAAAGTTTACTGGCTTCTGGGCTAAATTAACCGAATTAATGTTTATAATTAACTCACAAGACTCTGCATCCTTATATGTTTTTCTGTATTGTAAGTAGAGCTTTCTAGCCCATGCCTTCATGAGATAACCAACCCATCCAATGCAGTGCTGTTTCTTAGACCAGGCGTACCACTGGGAAGAGAAGAAAAAGATTCAGAATATTCCAGATCCAACCTAGAGAGCTTGTCCCATGACAGTTCAGTTAAAAGGTGGCTATTCAGAGAAAGGGGAAGAGACCTAACATAATGGAATATCTCCATATGACATATGCTTCATCTCATCCACTCCTAACAATAACCATCAAAAGGAGGAATTATTCCTATTTTACATCTAAAGGAAATAGAGGTTCATAAACAGGAAATACCTTGGTTCAGTTCCTAGAGCTAGAGGCTACAGTGCCCATACTTGAACCCATGTCTCTGTAACTCCAAAGCTCACGCAGCCTCCCTAGGGAAGAAGGAAAACCTAAAGCCAGAAATAATTGATAACATCAAAACTCGAGGTGCTTGTCACTGAAACTTAATTAGCTATTTCTGTTCTTTGCTAAGAATGTAAGTTTCTAAAAACTGACAGAAAAATGCAGAACTTTGAGGACACCTAATGCATTAACCAAACATGTGGCTAAGAGGTATAGATATACCTCTGTCTCAAGAATATCAGACACTCCTTCCCTGCCTTTTAAGATGAAAACGTGGTGAGACAGAATGTGATGTGACAAGTCAAATGTATTCTGAAACAGTAAGAAAGTGGAAAACACATGCCTAGGTTTTTGTTAAGAGTTTATATTTTAAACTCCCTTACTCATTTTTTGCTGGCACTTGTTTAATAATCATCAACTATAGCTGCCTTAGGAAGATGGGATGGCCAGGAGAGGGTCAGATACCAGAACAAACACAAGTTAAAAGCATCATCTGTCATCTGTTTCATTTTTCTTGACTTGCAATTCATGTAGGAATGTGCCTCATTCCAAGAAAGAAACATAAAAATGTTCTACCTTACGTAGCAACACAGGGAAATAGGTTTGTACATCACCTGCCCTCCTTTCCCTCTGCCACCCCACATGCACACCCAATACAACAATTTCTTTTCAGTGAGTGGTTCTCAAACTGAAGTCTATCAGAATCACCTGCAGGGTTGTTACATCACGAGTTGCTGGGCTCACCCCCTGAAGTTTCTCATCCAGTAAATCTAGGTTGGGGTCCAAGAACTCGAATTTTTAACAAGTGCCAGGTCATGCTGCTGCTGCCGGTCCGGATACACTCTGAGGACAATTGCTCTGGTGAATATTGCTTAACTTGTGCTGCACTGAGACTCGGCAGCAATTATAGAAAGGTAATGAGCATCAGAATCACCTGGGAGCTTGTTAAAATGCAGCTGCCCCGCTGTTGATTCTTGACCCTGGTTGAACATCAGAATTGTCTGGGGAGATAATGTGCCCAGATCCCACCTGAGACCCATTGGGTCAAAATCTCTGAGGCTGGGACTGAGGAAGGGTATTTTTTTAAAAAGCTCCTCCAGTGATCTTAATAACTTGGAGGGCTCATAACCACTGCAGATCTGATTTTGAAAGCATGTGTTGGTGGCCATGGGATATGCATTGAGAAACTTGTCCTAGGCAGTCCTCATGTACTTTGAGAAACAGTGCTCTGAGTCTGAGACCCAAACTTCCTCAAAGACTTATCACCCACCCGCATGCCTCCAAGTTCACACTCTCTCACATGCAATTCTAGGCTTTGTACTTGCTTCTCCCCTGCCTGGAAAGCTCATCTTCTCTGCTCACCAGGTTAGCTTCTTCATGTTCTTGGAAACTAATCTCAAGGAGCCCCTTGCCCAGAAATCCTTAGCTGTCTCTCTTCTGTGCTCCGTGGGACCCTCTTTTACCTTATGTTGATTATACCATATAGTAGAGTTTCTTTCCAATTTTCTATAGGTCTCTCCCATTTAGATGCTAAACTCTGAAGGGAGCAATGATGATTTCAGTTTTTATTTCACTTACGCTTACTGTATATAATTTTTTACAATGCACAGTACTCAATAAAATTAAATGGATTGATGTTAATTAAATTCTACAAACAGGGAAAAACCTGTTTTTATTACTTCGGGATAATATTTCCTCTCCCTCCCTTTCTCCCTCCAGTCTTTCCTTCCTTCCTTCCTTCCTTCCTTCCTTCCTTCCTTCCTTCCACCCCTCCACCCTTCCTTCCACCCCTCAACCCTTCCTTCCCTCCTTTCTTTTTAAATATGAATCAACATGTCTGTCTTTTAAGATAGGATAAGATAGCTTACTGAGATGAGAGAAATACTCTATGTTAATAAGTAAAATCACCAACAGTACACACAATAATCATGAGAAAAGTCTCATGTTTTTTCTTTACTAAAATGAGTTCTGCTTTTATGATATAAAATCATTGTAAAATATCATTTGAAAAAACTATACTCCTGCTGCTTTAAATTTTTTCACTTTAGTTGATCTGAATTTTTAGTTTGTATTTTCTGAGATAGTAACCATATGTTCAAAGAATTGTTTGACTGTGAAATTCCTTAGCACACCCCAAGGAGTGATCACAGAATACCAAAGTGGCAGGCAGGAACCTGTGCTGATGTTGTGGGCCCCTTTGAAATTATGTGGAGTATCAAACATCTCAGGACAGATTTCAGGCATCACCAGCCTTTGGAACAATTACATATCATAGATTTCTACCTTATTATCTCACAGTGTGACTCTCTCTCACTTGGTAATATAATACCACAATACTGCACAAAGTAATTTGTTACAGTAATGCACAAGTCTTTCAACTTGGGATGGGAGAGATGTTGGGACATGTTTTGTTCCTTTTGGTCTGGAATGTGCTCTGTGTATCATACCTTCTACATAGTTTATCATGTATTTCTCATTCTGTTATAAAAGGCAAAGCTTTACCACAGATTATTTATAACCAATAACACCCTATGTCTGGCTAGGGGAAAAAAAGTGAATACCAAGGAAAAAGGAAAACAAATGTCTTACTTGGTTCTAGGGATTTCTTTTATAACGTATACTATATAAGCATATGCATGTTTCCTGCTTTAATGGACTTAAGCGTTACCATATTACTGTATATAGTTTTATTGTCATGCCAACACAGACAAATTGTTAGCTAGAACCTGTTGTCAGCATATACTCCTCTGGAAGACTGTATCGCGGGCCATTATTCATTTTGTTGTTTTGTTTGTTTGTTTGGTTTTGTCGTTTTTAATCCTCCCCCAATTTTTCTAAGCATTTACTTTTATTGATTGATTGATTGATTGATTGATTGATTGATTTAGGCTGCGTTGGGTCTTCGTTGCTGCATACGGGCTTTCTCTAGTTGCAGCGAGCGGGGGCTACTCTTCCTTGCGGTGCGTGGGCTTCTCATTGTGGTGGCTTCTCTTGTTGTGGAGCATGGGCTCTAGGTGCGAGGGCGTCAGTAGTTGTGGCACGCAGGCTCAGTAGTTGTGGCGCACGGGCTCTAGAGTGCAAGCTCAGTAGCTGTGGCGCATGGGCTTAGTTGCTCCGTGGCATGTGGCATCTTCCCAGACCAGGGATCAATGTCCCCTCCATTGGCAGGCGGACTCCCAACCACTGCGCCACCAGGGAAGACCCCATTCATTTTTCATGTGAACAGATGTTCATCTGTTTTGAGATTATAATAAAATTTTTGGACTAGGTCTATGGTATTCATGTTTGAGTACAAAATTATCTCTAGACTCTGGGATAAAAGGTCTCTGCTCAAGAAGAATAATAGTTTTCCTAGAAATGTAGACTCAGTGAACATGGGAAAAACCTGAAAATCACTCTTGAGGGCTTCATAATCAGGAAAGGCAGGAGGTGCTTTGACCTCTTACCCCCCAATGGGGTCACCTTTTGGTAGTCCTTAATAAAGTGTTTCAACCTCTATCTTCAGTATATGATTGGAGATACATGATTATTGGTATATATAATTATCTGTGTTCCACTTAATGCAATATTTTAACAAAAATGGAGCATGGCAATGGATGCTAATAATCTTCATTCAATTAATTATTTTTTTCCTTTAGCTTTTAAGACATTGGATTCTTTTGGGTCTTTTTCTATCTCTTGAACTATACTTTTTCTTTTGAATTAGCCTAAGGATATAATTTTTACGCAGTGGGAAATGAATGAGGAGCCACTGAAGGTATTTGGCCAGGCAGGCAGTATGATTGGGGGTGACTTTTGGGAAATAAATCTGGTCCCATTTTGTAGGATGGATTGGATCTGGGAGAGGAAGAAGATGGGAAGCTTAGTTGGGAGGCTATTAAAATAATCTCAGTGAGAGACAGTGGAAGATCACATCAGGGCTGTGACGATAAAAAGGAAGCCTGTGTAATTGTGTAGAGGTAATTGCTGAAGTTGTGCAAGTGATAAAATGTATGTGGCAAGAGAGAAGGAAATGCCAAAAATGGCTCTGAAGGCTTGGGTCTTATTGATTTCAAGGATCATGGTACTAATATAAAAATGGGGAGCATAGGGGGTTGTGAAGTTTATTTTCAAAAACATAGGTTCAATTATGTTTCAAAATGTATCCTGGATTTGTTTTAATCAGATATGGTTAAAGACACACGGACATGGGGATGATTTTTATTAAGGAAGAAGCTTTTGTAGTCATAGATTTCTAGACATAGGAGGCATGGTATGTCATGCAGGGCTATATGGTAAAGCATCAGGGTTGGTCAGGAGACAGAAGAAGCAAGGGGAAAGCATGGGAAAAAGCCTCTGTTGTGGTTTTTCAAGGGAAGGAATGGAAGAGGCAGGGTAAGCAGCTGAGTAGGCTTAAGATTTGTTAGTTTGAATATAGTAGTTGTCTCTAGTTGTCTAGCACCTGGCCCTGCGATGATTTAGGGCAGGGGGATAGTATCCTAGGCTGCAGGGTCCTGATAAGAGGCAGGTTGGAATGTGAACTTGGAGTTGGTTGGTTTGCATATGAAAGGCGTGCTCACCAGCAAGTAGCTTGCTATCTCTTGGAATTAGTTAACCCTGGGATGGGTAGTCTCTCTCGAGTCAGCAAAGCCCCAGATGTCAAAGCATCTTAAAATACTGAAAATTAAAAATGTGATTGATACAAGTTACCTAGGTCATATATTAAGGTAGAATTTCCTCAATCAAATTCTAGATATTGGAGGACCTGAGGAAAAGTGAGGATTCTAAGAATGGAATTTGGAATCATCCATACAGAATGGAGCTCATACAGCTAGATGACATTGCCAGAGGAGAGAGAGCACATGTAAAGAGAGGAGGGAAAATGATCAAGTGCGGAACTCAAGGAATGCCTACATTGAGGAGATGGGAAAAGGAGGTCTCGGGGTGACAGGAAAACATGGAAAGAAAGTGTTCTGGAAGAGATGGTAGAGGTTAAAGAAGGGGTCACTCCAGAGAATGACAACCGAGCAAAGACCCAGGGATTGGGCCACCAAGGAGTCATTGAAGACTTATGATTGTGTAGAATAATAGAACTATAGGCATGGAAGCCAGATTGCAAGGAGTTAAAGCATGGGTGATGTTGAAGCAACAAATGCAGACCTCTTTCTAGGGAGGCTTGAAGAAGAAAGAAGGAGAAGGATAGTATTTACTCTTATTAGCTGATCCTTACTAGACCCTCCAAAGCCCATTTTCCTAATTTCATTTCTGTTTCCTACCTGTATCCTACAGCTCTGGGAAAATGAATGGAATCTTTTTTTTTTTTTTTTCTAATCTTGTTGTGTCCTATTGTATTTTTACTTGCCTATGTCTTCCGTGAAACTGTAAGCTTGAAGACAGGAATGCTGTGTTACGTGACTCTGTATCCTCAGTGCTTAACACTGTTCTCAGTATAAACTGTGTTCAATGTATGTCTGTTGAATAAAAGAATGGATGGATACTTCTTAGAGTAGTAGTTTGCCCACTGAACCTGCCATAAATTGCATGTCTTCAGTTTCATCCCCCTGGGTGTATATTCTCCTCTTTGCTTATATCTATCAATTAGTTCAAAATTGAAATGGTAATTAATTTCCTTGAGAAATCTTTTCCCAATTAACCTAATCTAAACTAAACAGTTACTTTGCATATTCTCAGTGCATAAATTGTGTGTTCAATTTGTATGAATTTAAACTATGCTTAATAAAATTCTGTAAGTATTCTTAGTTCATGATATGTACATAAGTTTTCTGTCCTCAAGTATAACAAGACATTGTACATGCTGAGCAAATATTAACAGGCATACATAAACTTTAAAATACATCTGAATATGCAAATATCAGAGGTCAGAATCAGAGATCTGCTACCTCTGTGACCAATGGGGTAGAAATTTTCATCAGTGTCACTGTTTTGGATCATGTAAAACAGAATTTCATGAATTAGTGACCTTCAAAATGTTGAAATAACACTCTAAAGATAATACATCATCAGTATATTGTTAGTATTTAGATTTTGTCTGCTGGCAAAAACAAAGTGGCTATTTAATTATGAATGGTGCTGTTTCTTCATTATGGTCATTGAATTTTATAAATCTGGTGCAATTATTCATATCATTTTTATAAACATCTAGCAAGTAAATTATTTGTTTGAGAGTTATTAGAAATTAAAAGCTGAATCTTCCATGATGAGTTCAGGTTAAATTTACAAGAGTGAAGTTGTTTTTCAGAATGTAGATAGGATATAAATTAAACCAGGAAGCCTTAGGTCCCAGACCTGCCTCTTACTAGCCATGGCAACCTACTTGTCGAAGTTGTCATTTAATCGTATGGGAGAAAAGTAAAGAAACAGATCTGCCCTTGTAACATTCTGGGGTTGCTTTGAAGACCAACAGGGGTATGATCTTGGTGTAAAACTTGGGCATTTCTTTTGTTTGTTTTAATATTTACTTTGAGCCCTCATTCTGTTCCATTGATAGGAAACTTAACCTTGGCTCTTCTGGAGTTTCATGTCCTTGCCCGCAAAAGTTATGCTTGAGTTCTGGCATCTTATGTGGTGTTAAGACTTGGGATTTCCTGGGAGTAGGCGAGTGAGTTATTGGTTGGGAGTCCACAGCTCTCAGTGATGGGACATCCATTCTACTGCCCTGCATGGCCCCTTCAGAGCCTGAGGCTCTCTCCTGCTTCCAGATAACATTTGAGGTGCTAAGATATTTTGCAAATCTGCTGGTAGCCCTGCCTGCCTATTCATGCCACCATTTCTTTGTCAGTTCTTGCTCACATACAGATGCAGTGTCTAGAATCTGGGCTGGGAACCTCCTTTGCTTTCAGAGTCAATAGATGCCCTCCTTTCAGCTCAGAACTCAGCAGAGTCACTTCCTTTTCTGGGGAAGGAACAGGTAAAGCTTCATTGTCCCCAGTCCTCATCCCTCATTTCGTTGCCAAGACATGTTGTCTCTACCATCGAATCCTCTCCAGCTCTGGGACTCATGGATTTCTTCTCTTTTGCACCTTGTCACAAGACTCTCCCAAGACTATGAGTACAGGGGCTGTACTGATTAAGTGAGAGGGAACAGATATAAAAGGATGAAAACAAAATCCAGAGGTATCTTAAAATATTTTACTGACAGTTATGAAAATGCTCTGATCCTGGGAGAATATGCAGAGTGGACACAGACTAAACAGAAAACACTCTACTAGCCTTCTCAGTAGGGTCCTGAGAGGGAATTAAGTGCTAATGTCTTAGACATCCATTGAATGTAATAAATTATCTTATCTCTTTTATACCTAGAATGATATTAGCCATGCTCTCCCCTTGGGGGAAATGAGAAAATAGTTACTTAAACCAGCTCCCAAGAGGACTAATTATTTCCCTGAATTTGTTGAGAAAGACCTACCAGATTGATAACTGTACTGAAATTCAAGTGAGGAGATTCTTAGCTAAAAAAGCCGTACAAAAATTGTAGCAAAAATGCATAGATATCTACTCCAGGAATGAGGGGTCAAGGAAAGTGTTCTCAGGAGTAAGTGACAGGTATGAGATTTAGAGGCGGGAGTCCTGAACTCTAGAGAAAGTGATAATACTAGTGCTGTAGATGCTTTGGCAATGTGGAGAATAGAAGCTTGGAACGGGGGGAAAATACAAACAGGAAATGGGAATTCTTTTGACACCTGTGCTTGTGTTGCTTGAATATCTTGTGAAGACATGAAAAATATCCTGGACCCCAAATTGTGGCGTGCTACAAAACTAACCCTAATGTCCTGCATCCTTTAAATAGAGGTACACAGATTAAGGTCCAGATTACAAAGTGGAGAGGGAATATGATCTTTGAAGTCAGACAGGTGACCCAAGTTCATTAGCTATCCACCTCCAACATTAATTTAGCTTCAGATGTGATTTGATCATCCATAAAAGTAGAAGCTACCATTTACCTTGTAAGGTTGTGGGGAGATTCAAATGAGATACATATAAAGAGCCTAAGACAGTGTCTGGTATATAATGGATGATCAGTAAGTGCTCCACAATTAGACAAGTATACACACTATCTTAAGAAATACATTTTAAAAACTATAAAATGTTTCATCTTTTCCGCTTTTCTAGCCTTTTGAGAACTACTCAAATGATAGGCACTGGTGGATGAAAAGAGGGAAAGAGAAACAGAGTTTCAGGATCCATGACTTTCCTGTGAAGTATAAAGAGCTATTTTGTGCCTCTTCCTATTTATTTTGTGGTGAATAGATTGTTTGATTATCTATTTTGTGGGATTAAAGTGGCTGTGTGGGGAATTGTTTTTCTTGTGGGTGTGTATGTTATGTATATAGTTCTATTTTTATAAAGTGCTGATCCTGGTTGATATAGAATACCTTTAATTTTAAATGACTCTGTGTTCTTCTGGAATCCTCTTGTATCCACAAAGTCAGTAATGGAATATCATTTAAATAATGCATCATGGTGAGAACATAAAAAAGTGGTTAAGAGAAGCATTTTGGAGATTGACTTAAAATACATTGACTTTGAAATAAATATACATCTAGTATAAAGAACAGATTTAGCTAAATATACATACTGGGCTTTACTAGCAGACACCACTTTGGGAAGATATGTGTTTTGGCTTTTAAAATATTCTAGTTTGAGTTATGTTGTATTATAGCTTACATAATACTAATTAGATGCTGGCTTAGCAATATGTGTTAGTCATAAAATTTTATCTACATTCACAACAGAAATCTGATAAGGTGAAGAACAAAGTGACAATTCACATGTTTAAAATCTTGGGGAAAACATGCTATGTATCACTTAACACTGCAATTGTTCCATGATGTTGAGGGGAAACAATGAAATTGTTCCATGAAGATACTGAGGACTGCTAGGTTAACAGTGACTAGACTCAGACTTTATTTCTTGAACTGAGCTGGATGGTGGTCTCTACCCACAGCTCTCTGAGCCATGATTTCTAATAAAACAAAGTGTGGAAAGCATCCAACTCACAAATATTTCTTGCGTTTCTTTTGGTGAAAGGAATGGAGATTCCTTAATGCAATAGACTTCTTTATTGTGTTGAAAAATTAGAAAAACTCTGACTTTATAAACTATAGTACTTGTGTTGAAAAATTAGAAAAACTCTTACTTTATAAACTATTTTATATTGGGTATTTACTACTAGCAGTTAATAGATAGCTAGATATATGATTTGACCTGCTATATTTAAACTATACCTATTATGTGTTCAAATAATTCAAGTTAATATCCAATATTCAGAAATTATAAAAATTATGTTTTTTTCTTAATCTGTCAAGAATTTCAATGCTAAAGTCACCTTTAAAATAATAAATATAAGGTAGCTTGTTGCCTATTCAAAATAGTTTAGAATCATAAGAAGTGTGTTCTGGGGACTTCCCTGGTGGTGCAGTGGTTAAGAATCCGCCTGCCAATGCAAGGGACATGGGTTTGATCCCTGGTCCGGGAAGATCTCACATGCCGCGGAGTAACTAAGCCCGTGCACCACAACTACTGAGCCTGCGCTCTAGAGCCCACGAGCCACAACGACTAAGCCCATGTACCACAACTACTGAAGCTCATGTGCCTACAGCCCACGCTCCACAGCAAGAGAAGCCACCGCAATGAGAAGCCCACACACCACAACGAAGAGTAGCCCCCATTCACCGCAACTAGAGAAAGCCCGCGTGCAGCAACGAAGACCCAACACAGCCAAAAATAAATAAATAAATAAATAAATAAATAAATTAATTAATTAATTTAAAAAAAAGAAGTGTGTTCTGTTTCCTTGTCTGCACTATATTTGTGGTTTGTTCCGTGTGCTAAAGAGAGAGAAGCAGATGTGGCTGGTGTCAGAAGGTGGGGTATGTGTCTGTAATAAGAGAAAAATGCCTTAGGCCATGTCTTATTACCAGCTCTGTTCCCCTTGAAGTGGTCTTCATTTTTGCTTTTCATCCCCAGCCAGCTTGACTTCTGACCTTCCCAAGGGCCTATTCTCTTATTGGTTCTGGGGTGCGCTCTGGGGCTTTACCTATGCCTGAGTCCAGGTGTTCAGAGAAGGTGTGATTTTGTCCATCTGTGGTGCTAGTGCTCATCTTACCTTCCCTCTCTGAGAAACGAAGGAAGTGTCATCTGTCTTCTATTTATTAATACCTTTGATGCCTTTGTGCATACAAGAAACACAGAGAGGGACAGATCTAGCTGGGCATCTATATGAGACGTAGACCAATGGATTACATCAAGAGAGATGTGAAGATGATGACACCATCAAGGTGGTGACATAGGTTGTTCCTGACTTCAATACCCCTCACGATAAGACCAACTAGCAACTGTCCATAAACAATACACGATTGAGAAAATCCCAAAACCCAGCGGTGAGACTGAAGTACCTCCTGGACAACAGAGACCAAGGACTGCATTAGAGGAGTAAGAGTAGCTGCTATACTCCAACACATTGCCCCTTTCCCAGGCTTGCACAGAGCTGCACCACGAGGGCACCCCTGAGCCTGCACTTTCTCCAGTGGGAAGAGAGACCAAGGTGAACATCTAGCTCTCCCACTGTTGTGGGATGCTTCCCAGGAGGCTCATTCAGATCTTGTGACATGGAGCTCACTGGGGGAATCTACAGGGCTTGACCCCTGGGGATCAGAGAGAGAGAAGGGGGCTGGGGCTTACAGCAACCAGCACTCAGATCTTGGTGGACCACATTCCTCCTTGCAGCATGGCTGAGCATAAATCCCAGCCAGTGGCTCTGCCTATCTGCAGAGTGAACCAGTGATCCTGTCTGGCCAGGAAGCTTGATTGGCAGTTCTGCCTGATTTGGGTCTCTAGCCAGCTAGGAGCTATGGAGCCTGTTCTATAGCCCTGCTCAGGCAGAAAAACAAATTTGCAACCCTGTCCAACTGCTGAGTATAGCCTCCAGTCCTGTCTAACCAGGAAGCATGACCAGAGAATCTGGGCAGTCATGGAGTCCATCCTACAGCTGTGTAAGGGCGGGGAACCAGGCCAGCAGTACTGTCCAACTGTCAAGTACAGTCTCCAGAACTGTATAACATGGGAGCATGAATAGTGATGTGAACAGCCTCAGAACATAGCTTATGGTCCTGCCTACACATGGAGCACAGCCTACTGCCCCATCTCACAACAGAGGCTAGCCTATGGCCTTGCCTGATTGCTGAACATAGTTTGCAATCTCATCCAGGTAGAGAGCCCAGCTAATGAACCTGCCGAATTGTGAAACATAGCCTGTGGCCTTACCTGATTAGGGAGTCTAGACAACAACCCTGCCTGAATGCCCCACCCAACTGTGAGATACAGCTGGAGAACTCTTCTGACCGTGACCCAGCCAGCAACTTCGCCCAACAAAGGAGTACAGCCAGTGGCCTACCTGATCCAAAACCCAGCCTACTATCCCACACAACTTGACAGCATAGTCTACATCCCTGCCTAGTGGCATAGCACAGTCTGAGGCCTTGTCCATCCGTGAAGCCCTATGTGCAGCCCTGCCTGAACATGGAATCCAGCCAGCAGCATCACCCAGTTGGGGAGCACAGCCTGAGACCACACCCAACCAGAAATGATTGCAGAGCCCAGCTGATAGCCTTGCCCAATTGCTTAGTCCACCCAATGGCATCACCCTGCCAGGAATGCAGCATGAAACTTCTGAAGACCAGAGATAATTTCAGAGCCAAGCTTGAGGCCCCACCTGACCTCAGAGCACAGCCAGCAGCCCTGTCCAATTAGGGAGCCACCCAGCTGCCCTGTTTGAATGCAGAGCCCAGCTAGTATGCCTGCACTACTGTAGAGCCCAGACAGTGGGTGTCCCCTCAACCTCAGAGCATGGGAAGTGGTCTTGCCCAGCTGGAGACCCTGATAGCAAGCCCCACATGCCCATGGATGCTACCAGCTGACCTATTTAAAACCTCAAGTGAAGCTGACTCTTAAAGGGCTGTCCCAGATGAAGCGAACCTGTAAAGTCTGGAAGAGAAGACTGCTTACTCAAATGTGCAGGCCAATGCAAGGAATCAAGGATCACAAAGAATCAGGTAACATAACACCACCAAAGGAAACTAATAAAGCTTCTAATAACTGACCCTTAAGAAGTAGAAATCTATGAGCTGTCTAACAAAGAATTCAGAATAATCTAAAGAAGTTTAGTGAACTGCAAGAACACACAAACAACCAAATGAAATTAGGAAAACAGTGCATGAACAAATGAGAAGTTCAACAAAGAACTTTACAAAAAAATAAAAAATAAATAAAGAGAAATCCTAAAGCTGAAGAGTACAGTGACTGAACTGAGGAATTCAATAGAGAGCTTCAACAAAAGACTCAACCAAGCAGAAAAAAGAATCAGTGAACTAGAAGATAGGTTATTTGAAATTATCCAGTCAGAGGAGGAAAAAGAAAAAGAATAAGAAAAAAGTGAAGAAGGCCTATGGAACTTTTGGGATACCATCAAATGGAATAATATATTCATTATGGGAATCCCAGAAAGGAATGAATAGTAACTGAAGTCTATTTAAAGCAATATGGCTGAAAAAGACCCAAAATATATTGAACCCAAAAGAGCTGCACCAAGACACATTGTAATTAAATTGTCAAAAGTCAAAGAGAAAATTTTGAAAGCAGAAAGAGAAAAGTGACTTGTCACATACAAGGGAACTCCCATAAGACTGTTGGTGGATTTCTCAACAGAAACTTTGCAGGCTAGAAGACAGTGGGATGATATATTCAAAATATTGGAAAAAAAAAAAGTCAACCAAGACTACTAACCTTCAGAAGTGAAGAAGAGATAAACACTTGCCCAAATCAGCAAAAATTGAAGGAGTTCATGACCATTAGTCCTCCCTTACAAAAAAATGCTAAAGGGTGTTCTTCATGTGGAAAACAAATGAATTAACACCATAAAAATATATGAATGTGTCAGCCTGGTTAAAAAATGGGCAGAAGACCTGAATAGACATCTTTCTAAATAAGATGACCAAAAGGCACATGAGACAATGCTCAATATCATTAATCATCAGAGAAATGCAAATTAAAACCACAATGAGATATCACTTCATACTTGTCAGGATGACTATCATAAAAAAGCCCCCAAATAACAAGTGTTGGTGAGGATGTGGAGAAATGGGAGCCCTAGTACACTGTTAGTGGGATTGTAAATTGGTCCAGCCACTATGGAAAAAGTATGGAGGTTTCTTGAAAAACTAAAAATAGAACTACCGTATGACCCAGCAATTCCACTCCAGGGTATTTATCCAAAAAAACAACAAAAACACTAATTCAAAAAGATACATGCACCTTAGTGTTCATAGCATCATTATTTACAATTGCCAAGATATGGAAGCAACCTAAGTGTCCATCAAAAGATGAATGGATAAAGAAGATATGATATATGTGTGTGTGTGTGTGTGTGTGTATGTATACACACACACACACACACACACACACACACACACACATACACAATGAAATATTATCCAGCCATAAAATAGACATCTTGCCATTTGTGACAACATGGATGGACCTAGAGGGTTTTATGCTAAGTGAAATAAATTAGACAGAGAAACACAAGTACTGTATGATCTCACTTCTGTGTGGAATCTAAAACAATTGATTTCATAGAAATAGCAGAGTATTGATTAGCAGGCATGTGAAATGGGGGAAATAGGTGAAGGTGGTCAAATAGTACAAATTTTAATTTTAAGATGAAAAATGTCTGAGGATGTAATGTAGTGCATGCTGACTATAGTTAACAATATTGTACTGTATATTTGAATATTGCCGGGAAAGTAGATCTTAAAGTTCTTACCACACACACACACAAAGTCAGTATGTGAAGTGATGGATGTGTTAACTAATCTTATTTTGGTAATCATTTCCCAATATATATGTATATCAAATCATTATGTTGTATACAAACTTATAAAGTATTATATGTCAACTATATTGCAATAAATCTGGAAAAATATATTCTGTAATATATATTTCAATAAATAAACAAATTTTATACCCAAACTAAGTGTGGAAAAATTTTGAAAGACGAAGAGCAAGGTTATGTGTTTCTCTCAATTGTTAAGAGAATTACTTGAAATAAATATTTTATAAGATCATAAAAAAGGAAGGGAGTAAGATGTGAAGATTACCTAGGAGAGTTTGCTTCTGTTATTATCATTTTATTTAGATATATGGTAATATCTATCACAAGGCAATTTCTTGCTTTTTACCCAATCCTTTACAAAATTTTGTTTTTAATGGAACTGGGTCCTATAGTCCTATTGACTTGTATATAGTCAGGCTTAAATTAAAATTAATATTCTCCTTGTTATCTTCAAGAAACTCACAGTTCAGAGCTTTCAGGATAAATACTAGTGAATTTTCATTATATATATTTAGTATTTTCATACTACAGAGTTTTCAGTAGTGTTGACACATGGTGTAATAAAATCATTTGTTGTATTAATTTATGAATAAGTGAATAAAGCACTATCTAAAACTGCTCACAGGTTACAAAGACAATCATTGAAACAATATTTCTGTTCACCAGTGGGAGGTAGCAGTGGAACGATTTCTCATGGATACATTTATATTTATTTGTGTATATAAATAAGTTGTGTATATAAACATATGCACATGAATAAGAACTCAAAGCAGATTTAAATAAACAGAAATATTTACAAAATGCTAAAAAAATCAAAGCAGAGGTGACTCAGAAATCTACTGAAAACACAATGAAATCGCTCACTTAAAAATGTAAGAAAAGACATTCTCTATTCCATCCTCAGAACTTCATTTATTTTAAAAAATGTAAATCCAGTTTTATTGAGATATAATTGTTATAAAGCACTGTATAAGTTTAAGATGTAGGGAATAATGATTTTTTTAAGATTTTAAAAAATTTCTTATACAATTTTTAAAAGTTACTTTCCATTTTCAGTTATTACAAAATATTGGCTGTATTCCCCCTGTTGTACAATACATCATTGAGCCTATCTTACACCCAATAGTTTGTGCTAAGATGTTCAGCATAATGATTTGCTTACATCATGAAATGATTACCACAATAAGTTAGTGAACATCCATCATGTCACATAGATACAACATTAAAGAAATAGGAAAAATTTTTTTTCTCATCCTAAGATGAGAACTCTTAGGCTTTAGTCTCTTAACTACTTTCAATTATATTTATTATGGTGTTGATTACATCCTTAGTACTTAATTATCTTATAACTGGGAGTTTATATTGAATACAGGTCTTTTTTCTCCTTAGTTAAATTTATTCCCTGGCATTTTTATTCTTTTTGATGCAATTGTCAATGGGATTATTTTCTTAATTCCTCTTTTTGATAGTTTGTCAATGTATAGAAATGCAACAGATTGCTGTATATTAATTTTGTATCTTGCAACATTACTGAATTCATTGATGAATTCTAGTAGTTTTAGGTGGCATTTTTAGGATTTTCTATGCATAGTATCATGTTATCTGCAAACAGTGACCGTTTTACTTCTTCCTTTCCAATTTGGATTCCTTTTGTTTCTTTTTCTTGTCTGATTTCAGTGGCTAGGACTTCCGATACTATGTTGACTAAAAGTGGTGAGAGTGGGCACCCTTGTCTTGTTCCTGATCTTAGAGGAAATGCTTTCAGCTTTTCAACACTGAGTATGATGTTAGCTGTGGGATTATCATACATGGGCTTTGTTATGTTGAGGTATGTTCCTTCTGTACCCACTTTGTAGAGAGTTTTTTTTTATCGTAAATGAATGTTGAATTTTGTGAGACGCTTTTCCTGCATCTATTGAGATGATCATATGATTTTTCTTCTTCAGTTTGTTAGTGTGGTGTATCACATTGTTTGATTTGTGGGAATGGTGGGCAGGGCTAGAGGCCAGGTGGTCCTGGGGCTGATGCCTACCCACTGGTTGCTGACGCTGGTCCTGGGGCTAGTACCAGCCACTGGTGGGTGGGGCCAGGTCCTGGGGTCTCTGGCTGCAGTGCCTATTGGGTCCTGGAATTGGTGTTTTGGCCCATTGGTGGGCAGGGCCAGGGTCCAGGGGTTCCTGGGTCTGTTGCCTACTGACTGATGTGTGATGCTGGTCCTGGGGCTAGTGCCAGCTCACTGGTGTGTACAGCCATGTCCCAGTGTCTCTGGCTGCAGGGCTCTGGGGGTCCTGGGGCTGGTGCCTGCACAGTGGTATGAGGGGCCTGGTCCTAGGTCCTATGGTGAACAGGGCCAGGTCCTGGGATGGCTGTGGGCTTAGGGGATTTTAAGGCAGCAGGCCTGCTGGTTGGTGGGGCTCTGTATCCTTTCTGCTTGCTGCTTGGCCTGAAGCGTCCGAGGACTTGTGCTGACTGGCTGGTGGTTGGGGCCAGGTCGTGGGGCTAAAAAGCTCGAGGGTGGATTCCAAAATGGCGCCTGCCAGCACCAGTGTCCATGTGGTAGAATGAGCCCCCCAAATGGCTGCTGCCAGCATCTATTTCCCCATTGTGAGTCCCGATTGCTTCCTCCCTCTCCAGGAGGCTCTTTAAGTTTGACAAGTGGGTCTGACCCAGGCTCCTTTCACATTACTGCTTCTGCCCTGGGTGCTAGAGCATGTGAGATTTTGTGTGCACCCTTTAAGAGTGGAGTCTCTGTTTCCCACAGCCCACTGGCTTTCCCCAAATTAATCCCCACTGGACTTCAAAGCCAGATGTTCTGTGGGCTCATCTTCCAGGTTCAGGACCCCTGGACATGGGAGCCTGATGCGGGGCTCAGATCCCTCGCTCCTTGGAGAGAACCTCTGCAATTGTAATTATCCTCCTTTCTGTGTGTGGGCCACCAGGTGGTATGGGTCTTGACTATACTGCGTCTCTGCCTCTCCTACTCATCCTGTTGTGTTCCTTCTTTATATCTTTAGTTGTAGAAGATCTTCTGGTCTTCAGGGTGTTCTCATCAATAGTTGCTCTGTAAATATTTGTAACTTTGGTGTGCCCGTGGGAGGAGGTGAGCTCAGGGTCTTCCTACTCTGCCATCTTGGCCACTCCTCCCTAGAACTTAATTTAAAATCGAACAAAATTGAGCAGTTTGGCCTTTTTTAAAGAATTGTAATGCACTTTCCAAACAACTTTTATTTTAATGTGATTCTGGCTGATAGTTCCTAAAATTCTAACATTTGGGTAATGGAAACATGATTTTACTTTCATGGCCCACTGAACAACATCAGAAAAATTTAATTTTGGCAACTAACCTGTAAGGAGAATGAAGTAATTGCCATTTTTCATTTTTCTTTGGATTTCTGACACAAGCCTAGTGATACTGAGTGAAAGCAGTTTGGAAGGTAGTAACTGGGATGTTAGTATAAAGCAATATTATAGCTTTTCCCCTCAAGTTTCCCCAGATACAGTATCCCTGAGAGAAAGGCTTCCACTAGCCTATTTTGACTGTGCTCTCTGGTATCAGAATCCTTCGTTTAGGCAGAAAGCCCATTCTCACCAATTAATATATTTAAATGGATGTGAAAATTTATTCTCAACACATTCAAAAGATATTACCTGAGCTCAATATTATATCCATTCATTCTAGTGTGAAGGTTGATTCAGTACCTTAATAAAATTGTCTGGAAACAATCTGAAAAGCTGCCCAATGGTTAGAAGTTAAGAAGAAGAAGAAAAAAGCATTATTTTATGATCTTTACCCAAATTGCATAGCAAAATGTTTTCCAAACTCTAGGAATCTGACTAAATCCCTTTGGTGTCGAGTTTTAGTCAGCACATGCCCAAGCCGTTTGCATCCTAGGAAACAAATGTAGAGCACATGTTCTGAAACAAGTTTTTGTGAGAGTAGTCTGCACCCTGGAGCCAAGAATCTGAATCTTGGCTGTAAACAGCAGAAGGTTTAAAAAATGTCTACTTATAGAAATATAACATTGGTCTTTAGTGTCTATGCTCTTTCCTTAAAACAATGGGAAATCAGTTTAATGAATGAGAAGAGCATGCCATTACTGCAGTGCTAAGTCATAGCAGTTTGGTGTGGCATGTGCTCAACCATGTGACAGATTTTGTGAAACAAAATAATGTTGCATTTTCAACAGTAACTAAAACCATGAAGCAAGGTTTTTGGCTTCATTCGTGGCTTAGTGATCAGGTCAGTGGACCAAATGCTTAAAAAAAACAAAACAAAGTAAAACAAAAGGCATTCATATTTATGGGAATGTTAACTGTTCTAATTAACCCCCCAAATAAGAAAACATTAACATTTATTTTGAACGATTTTAAGTATGGTATATCTTTTAAAATTTGGTGGAGGGGGCAAAGTTAAGATTAATTCATGACTGAAACAAGATATGCCATTTTGTTTAGATGTTTGAGAAAACATGATGATGCAATAAAGAATACCTTATTGTGTATGTATATTGAAACCACAAAGAATCTCATTGTAGAGGTTCATGGGTAAATGTAAAGTTTGATAAAGATCTTTTTTCTACTTAATTTTACTCTTAAAGAATGCTTAGGTGATCTTGTAGGTAGGATGTCATCGTGCTGACTACTTCACAGCTGTTTATTACTCACCATTTTTCCATTGTATGATTAGGTCTGTTGAAATTTGTGGTTTGGGTAAATTATATTGATCATAAACCAAAAATCACAGCTTTGTTTCCCCTTTGAGTGAATAACATTCACTGTGATCCTGATGGCATCCTTAGTCCTCAATGACCATCTCAAAAATTTCGTAAGCAACAGTTTATAGAGTATAGGTACAGAGTTAAAAAGACCTGAGTGTTAATTCCAGCTGAATCATTTACTACCTCTATGAAGTTAGGCAAGTCATTTGACCCTGAAGCCTCACTTTTCTCCTATGTAAACGGGGAGAATACTACCACTTACCTGGGATTGTAGCGTTGAAGATTAAATTAGATAATGTGCCAAGCATTTAGCACTCAAGGAGTGTTATTCTTCTTCATGGTGAACATGGTAAGAATGGATAATTAAAAACAAAATAACTCAAGGGGCGTGAATTGCTGAGTAAGAATCATTGGCAGGTCTTCACACCTGATGGAGGGCAAACCAACAAGTAGAGTCATGGTCAAGGTTAAGGGTGAACAAAACTGACTTGTGGATTCTTCTTGCATCACGCCAAATCCCCCTTCTTTCTTTCCTGCCAGTTCAAATCTCAGTAGTCCTATTTTATTCTCCTCCAAAATAGCTCAAAGCAAAAATAGAATAAGGCTGGATCAAGAAAGATGAACTTTGGCTCCAAGCCCTGGTGATGTCAGGTCCAATTAATTGTATTGTGCAAATTCAGTATGATTTTTAAAAAATTTGAAATAATTATTTGAAGACATATCATTTGGCTATTTATCCTACAATTGTTTGCGGCCAGGTAAACTATTCACGTTTTCATATTTATTTTTACATGGTAATGATTTGCTATGCAATTCATAGACAGTGTCATTTTTTATTTTCACATGGCATAAGGACAGATGGTTACTCTGACATTTACTCAGTGTAAATGACAGTTTTCCAAGTAATAATACCTAGTGGATTAGATAAAGCAATTTATTGGAAATAAAGAAATGTGGATTATAATAAGAGGTACAATCACATCAAACTCTTTACTAATATTAATACCATTTTCTGAAAAGAAACACATTTTTCCTTCTTCACCTCTTTAATGGTTCATGAGGGACTATTAAACAGACGCCTAGATGCACAAATATGAAATATGTTTATCTAACTTCTAGGATGAGAATGTTGTCCAGCATAAATTGGGTTTTCAGATAACCTCGTGGATAAGTGAAAAACAAAAGTGTGATTTAAAGAATAATCCTTGAAGTTTAGATGCTAGTGATCTGGAAATCCCATAAGGATTAACTGTCTTGAAAAATTTATACCCTTTTCTCCTTTCATCGAATGAAGTGTATTGTGAACAAGCAACCTGTCTCTGAGAATTTTGTCACTTATGTTACCAGCTGGTCCCAATCAATACACAGATGAAAATCCAAAGTTCAGACCATCCACATGTTCATAAAAATGCAAGGCAGTTCTTAAACATTTATTAAGAACTAGCAATGTGTTAGGTGTTAAAGAAATGGGGGTGGGTATCTTAAGACTGTTGGTAATGCCGAAGTTTTCCTCACAGGAACGATACATAAAAATGAAAGCCCTAATGTAGTAGTTCAACTATGACACACCTTCAGTTGGAAGAAAGGTGACAGTTGGATAATTCCTCTGTGCTGACTGGGACACAGGCCATTTGGTTTGCACAGAGAGCCTGATTGAACCAATAATGCAGTTGTCAGAAAGCTTCTCTGGTTTTCCCCTGTTGCTAATTCCTGTATTGTGATAAAACTTGCACCTATGAAAACCTAGCCACAGTCCTTTCTTTACTTGCTCTCTGGACTCACCTACTGTTCAACACTTTGCAAGCATTTCAACCTAAACAAGAAATCTCAGGATATCAGTACTCTGTAGGGAATAAATGCTTATGGTTCCATGGCCTTAAAAGAGTCCCTGCATCTGTTTCTTTTTGAGATAAAAGAAGAAACTTCAGTTCTCCAACTGTAGTGCAATAACTAGCTTGAGGTTGGGTGTTTGTAATCATTCTCTAATAAAGCTGACTCTATGCAGAATTACATTTTCTTCCTTCACCTTAACCCTAAAACAAATAAACATTTCTGAGAATCTCAATCCATAAAACATACTAAAATGTGTTTCAATCATTTCTCTTTTTATTGACTATTATAAAAACCCGAATGAGTGATGGACTTGAGAAAATTGCTAGATCCTGAAATGTATAAAAATACACTGAAAGTCTAACAGTGTATGTCTGTATGTCTAATAGTGCAATGCATTTGATAAATCTACATTATTGCTATTATTTGGTCTTTACTTTTCCTACAGGAGGAGAAATGGTCATCAAAAGAGTTCAACAAAAAACAATTTCTTAAAATATATATACTTTTCTATAGCATATGGATTAAGAACTTGATCTCTGGTCTCCAACAGCCCAGAAATGAATCTCTGTTCCATCATAGAAGAGCCAAATGTCTTTGGGCAAGCTGTTTACCTCCTCTAAGCCTCGGTTTCCTCAACTGTTAAAATACTACAAACTCTCTGGTAGGCAGCCTCTGAGATAGCCCCGATGATCCCTACCTCCTGGTATTTGCACACTTGTGTAATTCTCTCCTCTTGAATGTTGGCTGGGTTGGATGACTCTCTTCTAACGAATAGAATATGGCAAAAGTCGTAGAATGTTATTACCAAGGTTATTATTCCCAAGGTTGAAGTTTCTTTCTTGGGGGTTCATTCTTGTAATTTCTCTGAGGGGAGCAAGTTGCCATGTTGTGAGAAACCCTGTCAAAAGGCACATGTGGCAAGGAACTGATGTCTCCAGGCAATAGCTGGTGAAGACCCGAGGCCTGCCAAGAGCCAGGAACGGGAGCCCGAGGCATCTAGCTAGGCTGTGCCTGACTTCCTAACCCACAGAAACTGTGAGATAATAATGGTCATTGTTTGAAGCTGTTGGGGGTTAATTTGCATACAGCAACAGGTAATGAATCCAAACCAGGATGATAATAACAATCACCTTACAAGAGGGTTGCGATGATTAAGTGTGATATTTGAACAGAGTCTAGCACAGACCCTGACACAGTGCAGTCTCTGTAAGTGACGGTTGTTGTTCCTGCCATTGAAAGGGAATTGCGATGGTCTGAATATGTTTGTGTCTCCCCAAGAATTCACTTGTTGGAAACCTAATCCTCAAGGGGGTGGTATTAGGATTAGTGCCTTTGTGAAGGAGGGCTGACAGTGCTCCCTCGCCCTTCCACTGTGAGGAATCTGTCACCCAGAAGGGGGCCCCTCACGTGACCATGCTGGCACCCTGATCTCAGACTTCCAGCCTCCAGATTTGTGAGAAATTTCAGTTGCTTATAAGCTACTCAGTCTGCGGGATTTTGTTATAGCTGCCTGGACAGACTAAGATAGAAATGAAAACTTCTTAGTTTTAATATTTTAAAACAGAAGAAAGTTAATTATGCAAAACATGTTAATTTATATATATAACTGCTCTTTTTCTGTTTGTAAAGTCTATTTTTAAGCCATGTCCTTTACTACTTGTTTTCCTTTCTGTAAGAGGGAAACCTTCCTTCTGTGGTTAATCTCACATCATTCTGGGATCAAATTATTCAGAACACTTCCCCAGGAAAGCATCTAGTTATCTATATAACCCACAACCTCCAATCCACAGGTACTGTCCAATATTTTGAGTTACCTACACTAAAGTTTACCATCCTGGAGAAAAAAACCACTACTACTCTTTTGTGTTTGTGGCACATGATCATGGAAATATGTGCATCATATTTATTTTAAAATCTGTGTGTGTGTGATTTTGTTACAGTGCATTATCTAAGTGTTTTTGAAATTTTATCTGGAGACTTAGATTAATGAAAATGGCTAGTAACTTTGCAGAATTCATTCCTTTTTCTAGACATCTCTTTTACAGCAAAAGCCCAGCTTTCAGAAGACAGACAGCCCTGGCAATTGAGAATTCTGATGGGGTCATTTGAGTATGTCCAGCATCTCAAGGAGTAGGTCATGTTTCAAGATAGAAAAAGTAGAGACAAAGAGAATTTCCCTTGCCTTTCCTATGCTTCTTCCTGTACCCTTTCATGTAGATAGATGGAAAATATTCCTTTTACATGAAGTGGAAAAACTTGGTATAAGACCAGAATTTTTAAAACCCCCTCACACACTTTAAAGTGCAACATCATCATTCAAGTGCCATAAAAGTCAAGGAGTGTGCCTGGGCTGTGGTTCAGCAAGGATTGTGGCCAACATGTGGATTCCACACACATTAACAGTGCAATTGGGTTCACTATTCAATAGGTCAGGGACTCTTCCTCCAGTGAGATTTTCATGCTTAGCTGACAAAGAGTGAAAGAAAGCCATTAGTGCACTTGACCTTTCCCAAGGAGGGGTAGAAACCATGAAGGACGGACCCTGGAGATGTCTGTCTGCCAAGTCCAAACATAGTGTTTAATTCAATAGATTAGCAATAGCTAAATAATCCCTGGAAATTCCATTTTGTTCTCACAGGTTTGGCTTAGGAGTTCCACACACACCACTTTACAAGAAGCCACTATGTTGCCTTTGGATGTTTTAGGTAAATCAAATTCATGCTTGGAGAGGCTGTGCAGTATAAAAGAAAGATACCACTTGACAGTTTTCAGTTCTGCTTTTGGCCCTGTCTTTCTGTGTGACTTTAGGCAAATTTCTTAATCTTTCAGTGCCTTACTTTTCTTATCCATAAAATATCTGCCCTCCTTCAAAGGGTGTCCGGGGGATCAGGTCTTGTCAATGAGGGGTATATGTACTTTTATAATGTCATTAGTTAAACTCTTTTGACTGTGAGTTATAGATCTCTAAGTCAAATGAGTGTAGCAAAAATAAAAACAAAAAAATATATATGGATTTATTTTAAGGATATGAAACTCCTCACAGAAGTAAAGACTAGATTATACTTGTGGCTCAGTAACAACTGTATCCAGAGATTCTAATGTTCTTATTTTTACTCTCTTGTAGGTCATCTTTAGTCTTTTGTTCTTTACCTTTGGTTTCCATTGCTTGTATTCTTTACAAGGTAGGCAAGAACAGCTAATAGCTCCTAAGTTTTAATGCCTTAGCATGGATCAGATGCCTACCAACCAATAGTGATGAGGGGAGATGGCTATGGTAATTGGGGAGGGGTAGGAGGGGGTGGTAGGAGGAGAGTGCTGGGCAGATAACACTGTAGGGCTGTAGTTTATAGAGGGCCTCAGACCAACTGTTCAAGACACAGAGGAGGGAAAGGATAGCAAAAATGTGGAATGGTTAAAAGTACTGCCAAATCATTTGAAAAGCAGAGAGTACCAAAGCACTGGTTTTTAGCCCTGACCGAATGTTTAAGTCACCTGGGGAGCTTTTTAAAAACCTAAAGCAATAGTCTTTCGTCTACTATCAACGGAATCACCTGGGGAGCTTGTAAAATTTGTAGACTTCTCAGATCTATGCAGACCTATTTAGTCAAGGGCTGGGTTGCAGGGATGGGGGGTCCAAGACTTTGCAGTTAAAACAAGTTCCCCAAGGATTCTTTTGCACCTGGACATTTGAGAATCATTGCTCTAGATCGGTGATTTCCAAGGGAGGATTCCCAGATCAACAGCTTCAGTTTTACCTGGGAACTTATTAGTAAAGCAAATCCTCAAGTCCCACCTCAGACCTACTTAATTAGAAACCTTAATTGAGGTAGAGCCCAGCAACCTGCGTTTCAAAGATCCTTCCAAGTATTTGTAACACCCACTAAAGTTTGAAAACCGTTGCTCTAGACCTTTTCACTTTTTTTAAATTGAAAGATCTTAGTGGCATACTAATAATTCTTGCAACAGTTTCAGGCAGGTTTGGGATTTCTTCCAGAGAATACAGTTGAGATTGTTCGCAAAGGGAGATGAGGCTAATTACCGTCCAAGTGCAATTTTGATGGCTTCTAAGAGTTACCAATGGATGCGCTTTGGGTGAGGATATTGCTTGGTGATATATATGGGTATTCAGAGTATTTCAAATATGGATAAAACACGATTTTTTGTTTTTAAACAAATGCTCATGTGGAAAGAGAGAATATATAAACAAACTTCACAGGATATGGTCAGAGAGCTAGTCACAGATGTATTAGCATCGTGTGAGCAGCAGAGAGGAACAATTGATATAGTTAAGCTGACAACACCTCAAACTTCATGAAACATATCATCAGGATGGGATGTAAGAGATTTATTGGGGGAGAGGTAGAGAGATGCCTATAAAGGATAAAGAGGGGGAGCAAGAGAAGGTGGGGAGAGTCTTCAGACCATGATGCAGGTCTGACTCCAGGAATGGAGAGAGGGAAGGAAGGGGGAATGAACAGGAAGAGTCTTGGGCTGAGACTTCTCCTTGAAAAATTTGGCTAGGCTGATGGGCAATCCTTGAGCTAATGTCACCCCTTGGAGGAGTCCTGCATCTGGCGGGAATGGGCCTGCATCAAGTACCCCTACCATGCTCAGTCATTGTGTGGGGGCAGCCTGGAGGAAGCATGGCCTCAGCACAAACACAGGGATGGATCTAGAGAGGCAGCAGCCACAGCCAGCAGTCAATGATGCTCCCACCAAGAAGACACCTGAGAGGTGTATTTTCATTGCTGCCACAGCAGCCTTTAAGAATAAGCTCTGAGGAGAGAAGAAAAGTATAAGAAACACCCCTGGCAAGGCACCAGAAGAAAAAGGCAAAGGAAATAAATTAATAAATTAGCATTTAAAATAAAATAAAAAATTGAACAATCAAATTGATTATGGTTTCAGAGGTGAAAGTGGGCTTCCTAGAATTAATACTTGATAGTTTCTTCTTCAAGGAAGCGCCTCATGGTATACTCATAAAAGTCAGTGAGTTAATGGTACTTACACCTTAAATTTGACAGATCTTCAGTATTTTCTAAACCTAGCTGTGCACAGAAAAAAATTGGGTTGCTAGTTAATAAGTCAGATTAGTAGGCCTCTCTGTGACCTACTGATTAGACTCTTCAGGAGCTATAACTTAAGACTTTTTTCTCTATTCGAGGAAAAGTTTTAATGGTAGAGAAAGGGTAATCTAATCAAGAGAAAACTAAGGGAGGAAGGAAGAAAAGAATAAGATGATATAGAAAGATCAACAGAAACATACAAAGGAAAAGTACTAAATAACCAAAGGTAAATAGAGGGAGGTGAAAGAAAAGAGTTGGGTAGAGAGAAGAAGCTTAAAGGAAATCTCAAGTTACTCAGTAAACAATCACACGTATGAATAAATCATAATAAAGTAAAAATTTGTGATACCAAAAAGATAGAAACTCAAAGGTTAAACCTTTAATGGGTCTCTGAAAAAAGAGGGACTTGGTATAACATTTTATGAAAGTAGGTAATGTAAAGAGAAAAATCATTTGTCTTGGAAACTCAACTTGGGGCCCTTAGGACAGTCAGAGAGGAAAGTCATATGAATGAAAGTTTTTGGTAGGGAATTCCCTGGCAGTCCAGTGGTTAGGACTCCGCACTTTCACTGCTGAGGGCCCGGGTTCAATCCCTGGTCGGCAGAACTAAAATCCTACAAGCTGCATGGTGTGGCAAAAAAAAAAGGAAAGTTTTTGGTATAAGAACGACCATGTAGATTTTTTAAAAAGGTTTGTATAGCTTGGGTGGGCCAGTGCATGATCATCATGAATAGATGAAGGAAAATTGGGATAGAAATGAGTGTCTCTCCTTCAGAGAATTAGTGGGAGCAGGGAAGTCCTTTAAGAATTTGGTGGCTTTCCTCTATACTAAAGAGTTGATTCTGAAATTGCATCAGCCTCAGAAGACACATTTCTGGTCATGACACATCCCAGATCCAGTGCTTTCAATAGCCCTCAATTGCCCAAGCCTGCCTTTGAGGTCCTCCATGTTATACCCATTTCTTACCTGTCTAGCCTCATTTATATGACCTCCTCCCACCAAACCTACAAGGGATTTGGAAGTAGTAACACAACAGTTTGTGTAACAATAGCCTGGAATTCAGTTTTGGAATTTTTTCTAGGATAATTCAACTCCCATATTACCTATGTGAGAAAATTTTGACATGTGAGTTTCTCTATGATCAAATAGTTAATTTGTCAATAAAATAACCAAAGGCACAGCTATGCCTAGCTATGAGTCACTGTAGTTGAGTTTATACTTCTCTTGTTATTTGTGTCTACAAGTAATTTCATTTCACATACTTCTGTATATCATATAAACGCCATAATACATTATCATTATTACTTTAACCAGCAAAACGATTATTTTAAATTTAAAAATGTCATTGAACACATTTATTTCTGGGGCTCTTTATTCTTTTCTGAAGGTCCAAGTTTCCATCTGGAATAATTTCCTTTTATCTTGAAATTTCTTTAGTATTTCTTGTGGGATAGGTCTGCTGGTGACAAATTGCCTCAGATTTTGTTCATCTGAAGTTCATCTGAAAATGTCTTTAGTTCACTTTCAATTCTGAAGGATGTTTCTGCTAAGTATAGAATTTTAGATTGATTTTTTTTCCCCATACAACACTTTAAGATATCAATCCATTAGCTTCCAGCTTCTATTATTTTTGATAATTCAGCTTTATTTCTTATTATTGTTCCTCTAAATAAAATGTGAATTTGTGATCTGACTTAAGATTTTTCTATTTACTTTTTGTTTTTGGGAGTGTAGCCAGTATAGGTCTAGATATGGTTTTCATAATATTTATTTATGCTGCTTAGGGTTCCCTGAGCTTCTTAAATCTATGGGCTGATGTCTTTCATTGATTTTGAGAAAAAGCTCAGCCATTATCTCTTCAAATAATTCTTCTGCTGTATTTTCTCTGTTTTTTTCCATCTGGAATTCCAATTACAGATGTATTAGACCATTTGTTACTGTCCCACATGTCTCTAAAGTTCTTTTTTCATTCTTTTTTCAACTCTTTGGTTCAGGTTCTATTATTTCTATTGACCTATGAGTTATCCAGTTACTTCTTTTACTGAATCTAGGCTACTGTTCAGCCTGTCCAACAAATCCTTAATTCAGATATTGTATTTTTACTTCTAGAACTTCCATTTGATTCTTTTTAGAGTCTTCATTTCTCTGCTGAAATTCTCCATCTTTTTATTTAAATTCTTTAAAATTTGTGTTTTAATTTAAAGTCCTTGTATGTTAATTTCTACATCTGAGTCATCTGTGGTTTTGCTTCTATCAACTTAAAAAAACTTTTAACTTCTCTAGTTTCTTTGCTTATAATTTTTAATTGTATGGTAGATATTGTGTTTAAAAGACCCATAGAGACTAGAATAAATCTTTTTTTCCCCAGAGAGGGCCTGCTCTTTCCTCTGTCAGATATCTAGAGAGGGAATGATCTCTCTGATCCAGTCAGGAGCTGAGCTAGGTCTGAGATGGTGTTGCACATTTATTAAGTTCAGTTCACCTTTTGTGCCAGATGTCTTAAGGGCAATATCTGTTATGTGTAATACAGGCATCTCTCTCTAATGAAACTTTGGAATCTGTGCACCACTAGGACTGCAAGAGATCTTTCTTTGCTTTCTAGCCCAGCACAGAGCATCCTGAACCACCATGAACTTGTGGGAGAGAATCAGTAGCAGTTGGACGGAACCAGTTCTGCATTTGGGACTGCTCTAGATTCCAGTCCTTCAAGCAGGCTCATGTGACCAGTAAAAGATTTGCTGATTTCTCCTTCTCTTAGGTACCAGCACTCCCCTCCCCATGGCTTATGGCAGGCAAGATACTCTGCTTACCTGTGCCCAGACTTGGCAATTACTCCTATTGATGAAAGTAGTAACTGACCTTAGACCAACCTGGAAGGGCTCATCCTTCTTTGAAATTCAGTTCCTTTAGATTTCTTTGAGTACATAGCTTTCTGGTGGCTTAAAAAAATATGTCTGTGTGTGTGTGTATATATATATACACACACACACACAGAAGTACATGTATTATGTGTGTGTGTGTGTATATATATATATATATACACACACACACACACACACACACACACACACACACACACACACACATTTTATACCATCTATGTCCTGGAGCTCAGTTTCTTCCTGTTCTACCCAGTTAACATGTGTATCTTTCTTACAGCCTTGGTTGTACAGGAGTCCTTCTGCCAGCTTCCAGTTAGTTTTCAGTGAGAACTGTTCTGCATGTAGATGTAAGTTTATGTGTTTGTGGGGGGAGGTGAGTTCCATGTCCTTGTACTCCACGATCTTGATCTCTCGCCTGAACTCAGTTTCAATAGAAAAATGATTACTCTAAAACACAGAAAATATTAATGAACTATTTTCTTTTTTTTTTTTTTTTTGGCTGTGCCACGCAGCTTGTGGGATCTTAGTTCCCTGACCAGGGATTGAACCCAGGCCCTTGGCAGTGAAACCATGGAGTCTTAACCACTGGACTGCCAGGGAATTCCCTATGAACTATTTTCAATCTTTCTCATTTTGGGTCCATTTGAATGATTAATGGGAGTGTTCTCATCTCATTTTTATTTTTCTTTGTAGGCTTTGTTTGATTGTCTAAATGAAGTGGAAAAGTACTTTTGGCAACATTTTTAAACTAGGGATTTCAAAGCAGATATTTGCTAGAAGTCACTTTCAAGACTTTTTGCTTTAGTTGCTCCAGTCATCTTTTTTAATCATTGGAGTCCCTATGTTACAAATTCAAATCTGTTTTCAGGAAGAAAAATAATTTAAACTGGACTCTAATTTCAAACATAACTAAAATCTATAAAATTAGAATTAAAAGGAAACAAATTTAGGGAAGTCATAAAAGTATTTGGAATCACTACTAACTTTAGAATTTTACTTAGAAAATATCTAAGCTTATTTAGAAAGTATCTGCTGATAAGTTTCTGTGTGTGTACAAAACCACTGGGTCCCAAACACATTCCATTTTAATCTAATAAGAGAATACATAAAAACCTCACCCTCTTCATGATTTAAACTAACAGACCAAGTCACAGCACTTAGGAGAAGATATATTTATTCCAGTATAGTTAATTTGGAAGATTTGGGGGCTACATCATAGTTTACTTCTCTTAAAATTTTTATTTTCTTTTAGATGAAAATCCCAGTTATAGTTTACAAGTTGTTCACAGCAAGATTATATAGTAAACCCACTGAGTAGCAATCTGAATTCTCGGCAGAGCAAGAGACTGGAAAGTAGCAGCACAGCTCGCAAAGTCCACTTTGTTCCTTTTGCATTATTTAATTATCTTCTGGGCTTTAATACTCTGGCCAGCAATTATTGTTCTGCCCCATATAAAATTGTCCATGGGCCAACCGGAAAAAGCTTCCCGCGTTCCTGAATCTTGCCAAATTACAACAAATCTGTCTCAGAATAAGAACAGCTGAGAAACATATTAATTCTTAGTAGAACAGAGTGCTTGCTCCTACTTCTATTTATCACAATAGCAACTTTATTTTTTTCATATATTTTCTTGATTCCTATATATACACTTGGTATAAAGATTCCAGTTTGACTTTTTCTTGGGTTTGATGCAGAGGTAACTGGTATAGATAAAAACTTAAATAGAGAGTCTTAGGGAGGTACATACAGGATTTGCCCACGAAGTCCTAGAATGCATTGCCTAAAGGCTGTGGATCACCTGAGCAAGAGAAAAGAATTATTGACTTAAGAGCGGGTGAGCAATTGCGTGAATTAATTTAACCTGAGGAAACGGACATTTTCTGTGCACTACTTTTCCAGCTTGATTTCTATTTGACGATCACACCTGGCAGTATTTTAAACAAATACAGATACTGAGTTATACTCCAAATGGATATTCAATATATTCTGATTTTTATCACATGGCTGCATATCATTATCTTATGCTCTTCTTTATTAACAAATAGAGAAGATGCCTGGAGGCAAGGAAATGGAGATGTGGTGCTTTTGTATATTGAACAAAAACTTTATTTCTTACTCACAAATTTCATACACTTGTATGTGTATCTAGTTAGGGCCATGTGGACTTAGGCCACTCTTAGTAAGGAAACCATGGCTATGGCCCCTGGCTTTGGAGTTCCCATGTACTGTACTGTTTTTCGTTTTTTTTTTTTTTTTTTTTTTTTTTTTAATTTATGGCTGTGTTGGGTCTTCGTTTCTGTGCGAGGGCTTTCTTCTAGTTGTGGCAAGCGGGGGCCACCCTTCATCGCGGTGCGCAGGCCTCTCACTATTGCGGCCTCTCTTGTTGCGGAGCACAGGCTCCAGACGCGCAGGCTCAGTAATTGTGGCTCACGGGCCCAGTTGCTCCGCGGTATGTGGGATCTTCCCAGACCAGGGCTCGAACCCGTGTCCCCTGCATTGGCAGGCAGATTCTCAACCACTGCGCCACCAGGGAAGCCCTCGTTTGTTTTTAAGACTGCAGATGGCACACCAGAAAAGAGCTTAAAAAGAGAGCACAAAACTCTTTTTTTTCCCCAGTTGGGGAACTAGAGTAAACTGTAATTCAATATTTCATTTTGTCCTAAATGATCTGAACTTGAATAAGTAGTCAGTGTTTCTAATTACTATGAAGTATTTCTGTTAAGTTCTATAGTATAACTGTGACATTTTCCAAAAGTCTAATGTTTCCTTAGAACAAAACTTAAAATGTGTTGCCTGATCAGAGGGGAATAGGAGATTGTACGATAAAATTAGAAGTGACCTCCTTGTACCTTCTAAATTCTGTTTGGAACCAAAAGAATTTTTTCTTCATCTTTTCTTTCTCTTCCTTCTTACTTTTAAAGACTTCTCAGCAAAATAAGGTGTCCTGAAAATAATAACCTAACTTTGCTGAGTACTTAGGAGTCAAGCACTCAGTTAAGAACCTCATATATATTAATTTATTAAATTTTTATGAAACACCATGAAGAGGAAACTATTATTTTCTCTGTTTTCCAGTTGAGGAAACTGAGGCTGAGTTGACCAAGAATTCAAACCTGGCCTAGCTGCTAGAATCATACTTTTGGACTTCCATCTAGTTCTTCTTATTGCATATTTTTTGATATCTGGTATAATAAACAAGAAGGCAAGTTTTGGAAATTCCTTCCCCTAAGGCCCTAGAAAGTCAATACAGGGCAGATTTATGAACATAAAGGCAACTAATAACTGGGGGGGAATCCAGTTACTCACACAGCAAGTAACTGGAGACTTACTAACTAGCTTCATCTTCAGTTTTCCTCTCTGCCAACCACACCCATTTAGTTACAAAAATACCTCATTGGGAGCAGTGGCTCAACAGGCAAATATTTATTCAGAAATTAGATGAATAAATGAAATGGTTTTTAGAATAATAGATCTAATAAGAAATTGAGAACCAGGTCAATTGTAGATAAGGCAGCCAAGGGTAGGAGTTTGTTTTAAAAATCCTCATTTGAAGGAAGGTTTCAGAAAGTAGCTTTAGATAACCAGACATGCTCTGATGATTGAGATTTGGGGATTCAAAACCTAGCTTCAGAAATCCACTCGGTGTCACCAGGGAAAAGGCATTAAGCTATTTTTGTGGGAGGCAGTTTGAGACATATTGGCTTGGTCTTACTTGTCAGCTTTGCCACAGGACTCCTGTTTCAGGCATTACAGTCAATTGAGAGAACCTGCCCCATATGAAAACACTTCATAAACATCTTATCTTCTAGGACTGGAGTTGCTCTTAGGATATTTTACACATCCTTAAAAGACTGATAGAGTAGATGATAAATGTGTACCTTGAGAATGTTGCATTTTAATTTTAATTTCACTGAATCAGATTAAACTTAGTAAACAATGTGGGCTGAAAATCATTCCAGTAAAATCCCAGATTTAATGAACAGATAACCCTTCTAGTCAATAAAGCAGGTCTTAACTGTAAATCTTGTGCTTGCAATAAGAGAACTATAGTAAATTCACAGGGCTCAGTAGCTATGGCAACTGCAGATTTCAGTCAATACACTTTGATCTTCAACATTAGATAGTCATGTCTGATTGCTGCACACAGTTCTTTTCCCCAAAGAGGTCAATATGTTCTTGCTGAAATACTTCAAAGTATTCTGGTCCTTGGGAATGCCTAAGGGTGTTTATATTAGTTACTCCCATCTTTGATCAATAGTCCTACTTGAAAAGTTATGTGATGCCCACACAAACACACAAACATACACAACCTACAAAGAAAATATAAGTTGTGCATATGTACATGTTCTTTGCTGAGAGGATGACCACTGCTGAGTATTTATACATATGATTCCATATCTAATATATATAGACATATTTATATTAGATGCCTGTATATATTTGATATGTTTTATATAAATGCAACCACTCCTGAAAATAAAAAGCCAAGGAAAATATTAGTAGTAGGTATTTTTCTAATAATTAAAACACATTTTAAATAATGACCTTAAAATGATTGGAGACAATTCAAATACTACTGTCATTAATATTAATTTAAGATAATGACACTCTTATTTGAATAGGTTTAATTAAAACAATGGCAGTTTAAGAATGTGTCTTAATTTTACTTATTACTCATTCCATTTTTACCTAATTATTCAATGAACATCTTATTGAAATCTCATTTTATGTGAGGTACTTCTAAGCACTGCAGGGAATAAAACAGCAAATAAAATATAATGTCAGGAAACACATAATAGCTATTTCGCGGACATGAGTCACACAAAAAGGTCACATACAAGAACAGACACACTAAGAAGTGCAGATCAATGCTGTGGGTTCCCAGGAAGAAGAGGTACCTTTTTGCAGGAGAGATCAGAGAAAGCTTCTTGGAGGAAGTAGCATCTGATCTGGGTCACAGAGTACAGGGAGACTTTCAGCATTATGGGTGCGGGAGCAGGGATGATCTCAGTGGAGGGGCCAGAGTGCAGAGAGGTATGCAGGTGGGAAGCTCTAGACATCCACTGGGGCAAGGGTGGAACTTCCAGCAATGCAGAGTGGGCATCTGACAAGGGGATCTCGGCCAATCAAATCACCTAAGAACATTTTAGAAAAGAAAAGGCAAATATTAGACTTAGGGAACTGTAATACCATTGCAAAAAATCAAAAGGTAGAAATCTAACATGCCTTGGTTAATTTTTTTTTAAATTAGAATTCTAAACAATTCTAAAAATCTCTTTTTCATCCTGAAATACTAAAACATTCTAATAGGTAATACTGTAGAAAAACAGGAGTTTTACCTATTCTTGGAAATAATGTTTAGTACTAGTCCATTAGAACTCCAGTTCTTGTTTTGAATAAGATGATATTTGAATGCAAACTTGAAGGAGGTGAGGAAGCAGGGTATGTGGGTGTCTGGGGGAAGAACATTCCAGGAGGCATTTCTCCTGTTCAAGAACAGAAGGAAGATGGGGTGACTGGAGCAGAGAGAGTCAGGGAAGGGCAGTAAGAGGTGAGGAGAAGGCAGGGCTTGCAGGGCTCGGTAGGCCATAATAAAGACTTTTTGGTTTTTACTCTGAAAGAGATGCCAAGTTGTCAGAGGATATTGGAAAGAGTGCCATGAGCTGGCTTGTGTTTTAACAGGCTCATTTCGGCTGCTGTGTTGACAAGCAGAGACCAGTTAGGATGCTCTTGCACTAAGCCAGGTGAGAGATGGTGCGAATCAGGGCAGCACTGGAGGGGGAGGTGAGATGTACTTGCAGGAATTCTGGATATACTTTGAAGGAAGAGCTGCCTAGATTTACTGATGAATTAAACAAGGGATATGTAAAGAGCATCCGAGGATAACACCAAGGTGTTTGGCCTGAGCAACTGGAAGGAGGACATTAACAATAACTGAGAAACTCCAGTGAGGAAGAATGTGGGTGGGGCATGTTAGCAGAGGAAATAATAGGGTTTCACTTTTGAGCATGTTAAGTCTGAGATACCTGTTAGTGGGGATGGCCAGAGAGCAACTGGACATATATATGAGTGTTGCATCTGATCACTAGGTTTAGCAAATGAACGTCACTGGTGACTTTGACTAGAATTTGTCAAGTAAAGTGGTGTGGTCTGATTAGAGTGAACTTAACCTTTATAAAGTTTAAAAGTACTAGTTCAGTTCCTGCCTGGTATTGAAAGATGGGCAAAATCCCCAGTCTTAGGACTTTTTGATAGAAATATGGTACCCAGATTAAGAAAGGGACCCCTCCAACTATACCCTATTGAAGTTGGCCTTCAGCTGAAGCACTGGATTTTAAGAGGCACATCAGCCGACTGGAGCGGATCCCAGGGTTGTGGCCAGCCTGGGAAATGATCCACCAGCTGTTTTCTATGAGAAAGGGGAAGGAATCGGTGTGTTCAGGTTGAAAAAAAGTGAGTGGTCTTTGGTAGCTAGGGTCTGAATGGACTTTCACAAGGAGTAATTCTTCTCCAGAGGGCACAACTTGAATGAAAGGATGGGAGATAATAAGATGCAGAATTTTTTTAAGAAGAAATATAAAAAGGAGGATTGACCTGGCAGAAGCTGGGATTTCTGGTGAATAACCCAAACAGCAGTTCTTCTGAGTTTTCAATTACATTCATCGATTGAGAAAGGAGTTTAGGATCCTTCGCCTCCTGGATGAGAGAGAGATCAAATACTGTCCAAAACTAAGTTTCAAGCATATTTTAAAATGTATTACTGACAGGAGTGCTTCTGTCAAAGATTGCAAGAGAAGACAAAGGTGGCCTTGAGAGAGAACTCATCATAAAAATAGATCAAGCGTAGCCCAGGCTCAATAATAGGGTTTGCCTTCTGGAAAGCAATGACAGTTCTAGTTATCTGGTGGTGGCTAACCTTGTTTTTTGTCTTGAGCCAGCCATCCTGGCTGTGTGTTTATGCCCTGAGGAGAAAGTGACTGTGTGTGTGAATTGAAAGAGCCACCCCGCCTTAACAATTCTGGGTCCAGGCAATCTTGCCACAAGCTCTCTGAGAGGCTGCGAATAATACAGAAGGAGTGTCCTCTGTAAGCAGGACACATGTTGCCAGACTGAGATTCCAGGGAAGGCATTCAGTGCCAATGGCGACAGTGATAGGACGGAGTTTGAGGTTGGAATAGAGTCTTGGTAGAAATGCCTGGAGTTGCTATGGAAATATCTCAGGCAAGCTGGCTAGAGTGATGAGCAAGGACCACAGTCCATAAGACACTCTGAGGATTCCCAGGAATTTTCTGTGAAAACTGAAAATTCTTACAGTTGTGCAGGTGAGAGTTTGGAACAATTGAGATTCAGCTGTCAATATCAAAGAATTACATTTGCTCTTACTGGCTGGCATGATTTCTATAAGTAGACAGACTTAAATGTAATGAGACCACAGTTATAAATAGTATTTAAGGAGAAGCTGAAGGTCTCTGTATGTCATACACCAGAAAGCCTGCATATGTGTATGTTTTGTAAATTGTAAAACATATTCTGCAATGTAAAGATACTACTATCACTCTGTATGTTACATGAGAAATCTTATTGCACAAATGAATGATGACTTTCAAAGTCTCCTTTTCAACTCTGAAGAGTCTGTGAATCCATCAGAATAAAAAGTAGGAAATTTTAACAAGTAAAAAATTATGTCATGCATGCAGATTCTATGATTGGTCGTAGCTCAAGAGTAAGCAGATTTATTCTGTTAAAGCAGAAGGTTTTGTAGACCTGTCATGTCTGAAAGTGGTTAATAAATGATCTTAAGGAATCCATGGCAAATGACTTTTTGATATAATCTTAGACTGCAAAGATAAGGAAACTGGGGAAAGATAATTCAGATGAAGGGGAGAAATAGAATAAAGGAGAAATTCATCTACTACCCGCCCATGAGTAGCCACACCGTAGTCAAATCCCTATGCTGCCCCGCCTGACATCTTGACCCCAGTTAGTAATGAGGTAAAGGATATTTTGGTAAAATCTGCAACAGACAGATATATGTGACTTTGTATAACTCAATGCACAGAAGCTTGTATTTGAATGTTAATATTCACATTAAGACTTTCAAAGGAAAATACATTAAGTAACTCAAATAGGCCTTAAAAGCTTTATTAATCTGATGTACAGCAGGGAAAACCTGATGACGAGGTGACTCTTGAATTGAAGCCGGGTGGGAGTTTGATCGGGTAAGGAAGAGAGGGGAATATGTATCTTTGTGGTTTGGCTCAAGTAGTTTTGTGTCTTTAATTGCTGCAAAACTTGCAGTTGGAGATTGTTCTGGTTTTCATGTTTCTGGCTTGGGATTGTTGGTGCCATCCTGTCTGATAACTGTCAGAGCAGTGCTTTGCAAGAGCTGTTTTTGCAAGCCTTGTGGTTTGTCGGTTAGTCAAGGTTCAGAGGTAGGTGAGGTAGCCCAAAAAAAAAAAAAAAAAAAAAAGTGTAGTTGGGAGGGGAGAGGAAAAAAGGGGGGAAAGGCCATGGTTGAAGGCAAAGGGGAAATTGAGAATCCTGTACCATGTTTGTTTTAGTCTTTTTACAAGACACACTCTGATTTATATTTTCTGTTAATGTCCAATAAAGAAGCACACATATGCAAGGTTATGTGCAGATTTCTTAGAGATGAAACAAAACTCTACAGTGATCTTAGTAGATTTAATTTAGATTTCTTGTTACTCTACTGAAAATGCTCTTATAGATGAAATGTCTTAAGGCTAGTAAAAGGGGCACCACAAATCAAACAGATGGGTTTTCTTTTTTTCCCACTTACTTTAAATGAAAACAATTTATTCTTTTCATGCTGGATTAAAATTCCTGCTATATGGCCTTCATCTTTTTTAAAAGATTTTAAAATCCAGGTTCACTGATTTCTCAAAAAGCCCCATTTACATGCCTTCTCCTGAGTTAAGATATGATTTCTTCAGTGCAAATGCACATATGCCTAAGAAGGGTAATGGAGGAAGTTCTTAGAAGTCATAACACCTTGCTAAAAATGTATTTACCAAATTGGTATCTTTTAAAATAGGAAATGTTTACTATTATTTGGCTGGTGGTTACGTGGATCTGGCTTATTTAGGTGAGGGCAGGGGAATGAGGAAGAAGTTGGCTGTAGCAGAGTAGGGAAAAAGGAGTTCAGTGCTGGAAAAGGATGGTAAAAAAGGCCCAGAAAGAGGAAGGAGATCATTTGTAAAACTTTCTGCTTACTTTACAGATGGCCAACAATTTGAACTTTGTTACTATGATGAGAAAAAACCCACAAATGCTTTCTCTAAATCTCTACAACATTAACTACCCTTGTTGGCCACATGTCACTGGAGCTTAAGGAATTGTCCTGCTTTGATAGCTGGGAAACATCACAACTCCATCTCTCAGAGGGACCCTGATTTAGTACCACTTGGTGGTTGAAGCTCCTACCATGGCTGGAATCATAAACCATTTTGTGTGTGTGTGTGTGTGTGTTGTTGTTGTTTTATTCCAGACTTGTTTATACTCTTTGAATTTGGCCACCATCCAATTCTACAACAATTTATTAAGCACTTTCTTGTGCTAGGTAGGCATTGTGCCAGGTACTGGAGACATAACGTGAGTGACCTAAACAGTTTCACCACCTTTATGGAGTGATAATCTGACCAATACACGTAAAAAGACAGCTTCATCAGCAGCAGTGCCATATCTAATTTCAGACTGTTAAAAGATCCTCCCTGCTCTGGGACCTGGGCTTCATTACCACCTCTGTCCCACCGCAATTGCTGATTGTGGGAGCCTTGGGTGCTCAGATGTTCTTTGTATGACAACCTTCTGATCCAAGCAAGGAGACCAAGGAACATTTTAACTTTCAGAAGGAGACTGCCAGTGGGAACTGATGAGTGGTACCAAGATTCAGTTATCTCTCAAAAATTTAAATGCAGAGAATTTTGTCAAATATCCTCTTGAACTCCTCCAGGTGACTGAGTCCCCAAGCCCTCCCCTCTATGAAGGAGATGTTTTAAAACAGTTTGAGTATGCTATCACTATCCTAAAGCTCACATTTTGTTTTATTCTCTGCCTATGTTAGCCAGCCAAAAAGAGGGTTTGATTTGCATTTCCCTGCTCCTATATGTTATCAATCGAAGAATGTCAAAAATATGTGGAGGCAGAGACACAAAAGCAGTGGGGGTTTAGCCTTCAGGTACATGCATGGCAATAAGTCCTTGTTTACATATCTGCTCTCCCTCCCTGGAGATAGCATCCATTTCTTTCTCGTTTCACTGCCTGTGTCAACTTGTTGCTGGGGCTTTGAGATACTGTGCTCAAATTAAATTGGATGATAGATGTGTAATAGAAATGTTACTTAAAAACAATTTGTAACCACTTTTGTCCTCTAGGTAGAGAGCTTTGGAATCATTCCTAACAACAGAGAAGTAGATTTATACTGTTTCTTTTCTCTTGTGGTGACTGGTTGGGGGCGGGGGGAATGTAAAACAGATGTTCCCTGGGGTCACGCTGCTCCTAAGCATCAGGATAAGGTCAGGCCAGACTCTGCCACTGTGTTTTATGGCAAGTCCAATGCCCTCAGGATTTCTGCAAATATATTTGTGCTAGCCACTTCTGACTCCAGTTTCCTGCTTTTGTTGAATTCTCATTACTCTGCATCTTGAGGCTGCTTCTTTACCTCTGACCTGGCTTCAAGTCAAATATGGGAGCATTTCCTGTTCCTTTATTCTATCCTTTATTCTATGTCTTCCTTATCCTCGTACTGCTCACAAGAGGCATCTGTGACTACAAGACATGCACTGAGATTTGGGGTTACCCAGCGAAGGGAAGGGGCATTTACAATACAGATAACTTGGAATTGGATATTAGATTTATCTGACCTTATAAAATTCTTTAGCTATTTTTTTTCCAAATCAGGTTCTAGCCTCTGACTTCCCTCCACGTTGCCCTCTCTTTACCTCACTTTCTGTCCCCAACAGCACAAATAATTGTCTCACTTTAATATGCAGAAAAATACACCTCTCTGCAACTTAGAATATATTTTCTCTTGGTACATGTTCTGTGTGCACTTGAAAAGAATGTATATTCTGCTGATGTTGAGTTGAATGCTTTATAAATGTCAATTAGATCAAGTTTGAGGGTTGTTCAAATCCTTCATGTCCTCATTGTCTTTCTGTCTACTTGTTCTATCAGTTACTGAAAGAGGGATAGTCAAATGTCTGACTGAAACGTTGGATTTTTTTCTTTTTGCAGTTTCATCAGTTTTTGCTTTATGTATTTTGAAACTCTGCTATTAGATGTATAAATGTGTAAGATTCTTACACCCTGTTGATTAATTGACCCTTTCATGAAGTGACTTTCTTTAGCATTGCTAATATTGTTTGCTCTGAAATTCATCTTGTCTAATATCAATGTAGTCACTCCATCTTTCTTTTGATTAATGTTAGCATTACATTTTTAAAAAATCTGTTCACTTTTAATCTATTTGCATTTTTATATTTAAAAATGATTTATTATAGACAGCATATATTCTGGGTCTTGCATTTTTATCTAATATGACAATTTCTGCCTTTTAATTAAGGTGCTTAGATTAATTATATTTAATATAAATGCTGATATGGTTAGGTTTAAATCTGCCATCTTGCTATTTGTTTTTTATTTATGCCATATGTTCTTTGTTCCCTTTTCTCTCTTTTTCTATCTTCTTTTAGATTAACTGAGGATTTTTAAAAAATGATTTTATTTTAACTTCTTTGTTGGCTCATTAGTGGTAACTGTTTTATTTTAGCTGTTGCTTTTGGGTTTAGAGCATACAATTTTAATTCATCATAGTCTATTTTCAAATGACATTGTACCATTTCATCATACAATAGTATATTTCTGTTTTTCCCTTCCTGGTGTATGTGCTCTTGTTATCATATAATTCATTTCATTAACTATTATACAGTTAATTTATACATATATTATAAGCCCTACACATTGTTATTAATTTTGCTTAAATAATTATCTTTAAAAAAAGATATAAATAATAATTAAAATTAGTAAAAATTATTAAAATTATATATATATATCATGTACTTATCAATTCCAGTGTTCTTTATTCTTTTTTGTAGATCCATATCTCCATTTGGTATTGTTTCCTTCTGCATTTAGGACTTCCTTTAACATTTCTCATAGTTAGAGTCTGCTGGTGATTAATTCTCTCAGCACCTTCATTAAAAAAAATTTTTTTTAACTGAGTATAGAATTCTTGGTTGACAAGCTTTTCTTCAGTACTTTAAAAAGTTGATTCACTGTTGTCTTGCTTTCATTATTTCTGATGAGAAATCTGCCTTCATCCTCATTTTCTTCTGTGTACAATGTGTCTTTATTCTCCAGCGGCTCTTAAGACTTTATCAGTGGTTTGGTGACATCATTGATTCTGGTATACCTTGGTGTAATTTTCTCATGTTTCTTGTCCTTGGTATTTATTGAGCTTCTTGGGTTTATATTTTTCATTAAACTTGGAAACATTTTTGCCCTTCAGTGAATTTTCTTTCTAGATTTAGCATCTAGATTTAATACCTCCTTAGGAATTAGCTTGATTTGTTTTGTTTTGTTTTGCTTTTTGTAATGACGTTATGAATTGTGTAAATAGCCAAATGCCCTTTTTTGGTTTAGAAACACATATTCTTCTTCTTTTTTAAGAGGACTTTGCCTAATTTTTCCTCCTTTTTCTACACATGCTTAGGATTTGTCTGACTTATTTTCCTGCTCTAGGGAATTTGGAAATAAGCAGAGATCTCCCGCCTTGATGTCCCTTGCTTTGCCTCTCCAATCAGAATGGATGTTTTCTTGCCTTTTGCTGTGCTCCCATGGTATCCACTACATGCCTCCCTCATAACATATGTCATCATTTGATTACTTGTCTGCATTTTGTAGTAGCCAATACATTTTCTTAATAGACTATTTTTTTAAGGGTAGTTTTAGCTTCACAGCAAAGTTGAGTGGAAAGTATAAAGAATTCCCCTATACTCCCTGCCCCCCACACATGCACAAACTCCTCCACTATCAACACTTCCCCCACTAGAGTGGTACACTTGTTATAATCCGTAAATGACAATAACACATTGTCATCATCCAATGTCCAGAGTTTACATGAGAGTTGTGAACATTAATAAAGGGAGACCTCATTTAAAATGGAAACAGGAAGCCCTGAAGGGGGAGCTCTCATGCACTACCACTTGTTGCCATCTGCAGCCCCCAAACAGGAAGAGATGTACCTTGCATCTCCAACAGGAAGAAGGAGAAAGAAAGATTTACTTTACGACTCCAACAAGAGAAAGGAAGATTTTCTCCTTGCCCAGAAGCAGCCCCAGCCAATGAGAAACTGTCACCACCCTGAACTCATGCTTTCCTCTGATCAACTTTTGTTCAAAGCAGCCTCTCCGAACTTTCTCCTTTCTTTTTTCCCCTATAAAGTGATGTTCCTCTCCTTTGTTTGCTGGACTTGCCTGTGGTTTTCCATAGCTTGCGTGTCCTGAATTGCAATTCCTCTGTTATCCCAAGTAAACCCATTTTGCTGCTAAAATAACTGCCTGCTTTATTTTAATGGTTGGCAGAGTTCACTCTTTTTTTAAAAATTAACTAATTAATTAATTTATGGCTGTGTTGGGTCTTTGTTGCTGCATGCGGGCTTCTCTAGTTGTGGTGAGCGGGGGCTACTCTTCGTTGCGGTGCGTGGGCTTCTCATTGCGGTGGCTTGTCTTGTTGCAGAGCACGGGCTCTAGGTGTGTGGGCTTCAGTAGTTGTGCTGCACGGGTTCAGTTGCTCCATGGCATGTGGAATCTTCCCGGACCAGGGCTCGAACCCGTGTCCCCTGCATTGGCAGGTGTATTCTTAACCACTTCGCCACCAGGGAAGTCCTGGCAGAGTTCACTCTTGGTGTTTGTACATTTCATGTGTTTTGTCAAGTGTATAATGTCAAATATCCACTATTGCATAGTTGGTGGAATAGTTTCACTGCCCTAAAAGTCATCTGTGCTCTGCCTATTTGTCCTTCCTTCCTCCAACCCCCCGGCAACCACTGATTTTTTACTGTCTCCATAGTTTTGCCTTTTCCAGAATGTCATATTTTGGAATCATATAATATGTATATATTTGAAGCCTTTTTAGTTTGAATATTTTACTTAGTAATATGCATTTCTGGTTTCTCCATGTCTTTTTACTTGTTCATAACTCATGTATTTCTAGTGTTGACTACTATTCCACTATCTGGATGTAACACAGTTTATTTATCCATTTGCCTACTGAAGGACATCTCAGTTGCCTCTAAGTTTTGACAATTATGAATAAAGATGCTATAAACCTCTATGTGCAGGCTTTTGTGTGAACCCGAGTTTTCAGTTCCTCCATGTAAATACCAAGGAGTGCAATTGCTGAATCATATGGTAAGAATATGATTAGTTCTGTAAGAAACTGCCTAACAGTCTGAGATACTTTGCATTCCAACCAGCAATGAATGAGAGTTTCTGTTGCTTCACATCTTTGCCAGCATTTGGTGTTGTCAGTGTTTTGGATTTCAGCCATTCTCTAGTTGTGTAATGATTGTTTATTGTTGTTTTAATTTGCATTTCCCAAATGACATAGTATGTTGAACATTTTTTCATATGCTTATTTTCCATCTGCATGTCTTCTTTGGTGAGGTATCTGTGCAGGTCTTTTGCTCATTTTTAAATCAGATTGTTCATTTTCTTATTGTTGAGTTTTAAGAATGCTTTGTATGTATTAGATAACAATCTTTTATCAGATTTATTTATTTATCTTCTGGAAATATTTTCTCCAAGTCTGTGGCTTGCTTTCTCATTCTCTTGACATCAACTTTTGCAGGGCAGAACCTTTTAATTTTAATGAAGTCCAGCTTATCAACCATTTCTTTCATGGATGACAATACAGCTTTTAAGGGAAGAGTGTCATATTCTTATTTATATCTTCTGCTTCTGGCACAGTGACTGGCACATTTTAGGCACTTAGTATTGAATGAATGAGTGAATAGATTAGTCCCCGCCCTGCCTGCTCAAATAATTCTCTATTCAAAACAGGATCACCTACATTGTTATATTAATAAAAAAGCGTAATGGACTTAACAAGAAAAGAGTTTATTAACAAGTGATTGACAATTTGCTTATCAAGCTGACTCAGCTCTCTGACTTTTGCTATCTCTTTCCTCCATGAGTTACACTTATTATGCTTATTATGTTTACCAACTGTCCCTGCTTCAGATATGAAAGAACTTTCTGTTATACATGGGAAACCTCTAATCATCTTCTGGTGTGATTGAATTCTGAGAATTTGTCTGTTGTTATTCAGAAATTATCTCATTTTCTATAACCCAGAACCTGCACCTGCATATCAAACTTACAGTCGTATGGCATTCTTATCAGCTGAAATCTACTCTCTAACTCTTTATAGTATTTCACTATAGGCATCAAATAAAAGACAAATGTTTGATGATTAATCAGAAAAATGTTTATTATTTTAATGAAATTAATGATATTCAACTACTGATTTATTTCTGAATAAATCCTAAAGCATGGTTAAATATACTGTGATTGAACCCTAAACCTGAGCATGAGTATTACATAGAGATAATAAAAATATTCTTCAAAACAAATATGTTATAAGATTGGAGTTGTGAACACATTTATATAGATGTCTCTCGAAAGTTTAAAAATTAAATCTTATTTAGCAAATTGCCTTGAAAATAAAATATATAATACAGGCATAACTCGTTTAATTATGCTTTGCTTTATTGTGCTTTGCAGAAATTGTGTTTTTTACAAATTGAAGGTTTTTGGCAATCCTGCCTTGAGCGAATCTATCGACGTCATTTTTCCAACAGCATTTTCTCACTTCATGTCTCTGTGTCACGTTTTGGTAATTCTCAAAATATTTCTGTGAATTATAGTGATCTGTGACCGGTGATCTTTGTTGCTATTGTAATTTTTTGGTTTGTTTTATATTTTTATAAATTAAAGTATGTACATTATTTTTTAGATACAAAGCTATTGAACACTTAAGAGACTACAGAATAATGTAAAAATAGTTTTTACATGCACTGGGAAATAGAAAAAAATTGTGTGACTAGCTTTATTGTGGTAGTACTTTATTGTGGTGGTCTGGAACCAAACCCAAAATATCTCTTGAGGGAAGCCTGTAATAAATTAAATGAAAATTTCCTTAGACTGCCAAAACCTATGGTTTTTGAACATACCTAGGGCAAAACTATTTATTTTCGACCCCCCCCATTAATTAGAAATTTAAAAAGACTTAGTAAAGGAGCGTATTACAGTAAAACTTTGTTTTTAAAATCTTTTCCATGAAATTTAAATTGCAATCTACCTAAAACTGTAAAATTATATGATATATAATTGAATTATAACAAACAATTTCAATCTATGTGTCCTGGAAATCCACAACATTAGCTTCTGTCTATTCTGTATTCCCTTAAGGATATTCAATAATTCATACTTTCATTCACCCATTTGAACTGACTTTTCTCCCAGCTAATTTGAATTTTTGAGATTAAATCCTATGTAATTATTTCATTATGTAAATTTACCTTTACAATGTTATCCAAATGTAGGTTTTGATACTATTAATTATCACTAAAAGTATAAAGGATGTAGATGTGTATATTGTAAGTCATTTTTCTTCACTTATTCAGCACTTTCTACATGTTAGGCAATGCAGAGTGCAGCTGGAGGGTGCATGATACGAAGATGAATTCAAGTGTCTGATATTTATTTATTTCATTTCCTATTCTTTTTTTTTAATTGAAGTATAGTTGATTTACAATAATGCATTAGTTTCAGGTGTACAGCATAATGATTCACTATTTCTGCAGTTTACACTCCATTATAGATTATTACAAGATAATGGGTATAATTCCTGTGCTATACAGTATATCCTTGTTGCTTATCTACTTTATATATAGTAGTTTTTTGTTTGTTTTTTTAATAAATTTATTTATTTATTTATTTTTGCTGTGTTGGGTCTTCGTTTCTGTGCGAGGGCTTTCTCTAGTTGCGGCGAGCGGGGGCCACTCTTCATCGCGGTGCACGGGCCTTTCGCTATCGCGGCCTCTGTTGTTGTGGAGAGCAGGCTCCAGATGCGCAGGCTCAGTAGCCGTAGCTCATGGGCCTAGTTGCTCTGCGGCACGTGAGATCTTCCCAGACCAGGGCTCAAACCCTTGTCCCCTGCATTGGCAGGCAGATTCTCAACCACTGTGCCACCAGGGAAGCCCTATATAGTAGTTTTTATCTGTTAATCCCATACTCCTAATTTGTCCTTCCCCTCGTCCCTCTCCCCTTTGGAAACCACAAATTTGCTTTCTGTATGTGTGAGTTTGTTTCTGTTTTACATATACATTCATTTGTATTATTTTCTAGATTCCACATATAAGTGATATCATACATCATTTGTCTTTGTCTGACTTATTTCACTAAGCATAATATTCTCTAGGTCCATCCATATTGCTGCAAATGGCAGTATTTTGTTCTTTTTTATGGCTGAGTAATATTCCATGGTTGTGTGTGTGTGTGTGTGTGTGTGTGTGTGTGTCTGTGTGTGTGTGTGTGTGTGTATATATATATATATATATATATACACACACACACATACACACCACATCTTCTTAATCCAATCATCTGTTGATAGATACTTAGGTTGCTTCCATATCTTGGCTATTGTAAATCGTGCTACTATGAACATTGGGGTGCATGTATCTTTTTGAATTAGAGTTTTCACTTTTTCAGATATGTACCCAGGGGTGGAATTGCTGGATCATATGTAGTTGTATTTTTTAGTTTTTTGAAGAATCTCTATACTGTTTTCCATAGTGGCTGCACCAATTTACATTCCCACCAACAGTGCACAAGGGTTCCCTTTTCGCCACATCTTCTCCAACATTTATTTGTAGACTTTTTATGATAGCCATTCTGACCAGTGAGGTGATACCTCATTGTGGTTTTCATTTGCATTTCTCTAAGGATTAGTGAAATTGAGCATCTTTTCATGTGTCTGTTGGCCATCTGTATGTCTTCTTTGGATACATGTCTATTCAGATCTAACCATATTTTTGATGGGGTTGTTTTTTTAATATTGAGTTGTATGAGCTATTTGTATATTTTGGAGGTTAACCACTTGTCGGTCACATCATTTGCAAATATTTTCTCCCATTCTTTAGGTAGTCTTTTGTTTTGTTGATGGTTTCTTTGCTGTGAAAAACTTTTTAGTTTAATTAAGTCCTATTTGTTTATTTTTGCTTTTATTTCTTTTACCTTAGGAGACTGATCCAAGATAATATTGCTATGATTTATGTCAAAGAGTGTTCTATTTTCTCTTCTAGGAATTTTATGGTTTCAGGTCTTACATTTAGGTCTTTACACCATTTTGAGTTTATTTTTGTATATGGTGTGAGGGAATGTTCTAATCTCATTGTTTTACATGTAGCTGTCCAATCAAGTGTCTGATATTTAACCTCTATCTTCAAGGAGGTAATAATCTAACAGGGGCAGGAATAGTTCTACACTATGATACTAGGTGAAAAGTAAGGAGTTCTAAGTGACACAAAGAGGTAAACTTACTGTCAATTAATAAGTAGTTTATATTTGAAGTCATCAATGGTCTTTAAAAAGATCCCTTCTCATGAATGGGTTTTATTTTAAGGCAGAACTTTCATTACTTGAAAATAAACTACTTCACATAAGCAAAACATAAACAATGGAATCATATTGTTAACCAATTTTAGCTCTACTAAAATCTTTTTAAAAATGAACTTCACATAATGTTACTATATTTAACCTTTTGGGAACTATCATATTTATTATTCACTGTATAGTGCAACTATCAGAGCCTAATATATAGCACGTTGCTTACTCTGCACTAAATGGCCATAACTGGTCTACTTGGAGTTCTGATTTCTATTTTCTAAAGCTTCCTTTTAAAAAGAAATTTCTCTTTATCTCTCATAACAGCTTTCTGCTATTAAAGTGCTTGTCTCAAAATGAGGTCCTGTCTACAGATAGCTTATTACTTCTAATTTGCCTTTGGGCAGTAAACCAGTTAACCAAGATAGGGATTTCTAAAATCGGAGTTAATGGAATCTGATTAGAACTTTCCAAGGAGTGAAATGTGTGAGCTTTAATAAATGTATTTTTGGTAGTTAATATATAATGGATTATTAATCATTTATTTGCATTTTTATTTTTGATTTTGAGTTTAGCTTTATATATAAGACCAAAATTATAGCTTTCCTGCTCAATATTTATAATATGATCCATGGAAATATCTTTCATGAAAACATAATGGCCACATTTATATGTCTGTCACTTGACTTATTAATTTTTTTAAATTTCAGGGAACATGAAAAATAATCTCAAATCATTATATTGGTTCCAGTCAAAGCTGGTATTAATAATTCCAAGTATGTTACTTAAATGTAACATGGAATATTATACCAGGTGTGGGCAGTCTAAAAATTAGCAGTAATATGGTTGAAAAATTCTCTCATTTCAAATTTATGAGGCTAAAAATGCCATGTAGAATTCTTCCAATTTTTCCCCTTAGCAACATGATTTTATCTTCCATAATTAGTATAAAGTCTAAAACAAGAGCCACTTACTGCAGAGTTACTCTAAGTGCAGATGTTATTGTGGGGTTTACTGAATTGTCTGCATGCCTAAATGTCCATTACAGAGTTCTCCTAACTAATAACCAGAGTAGAATGTCTACCAGCTTATAGTGAGCTGCTGTGGACTTCATTTTTTTTAATCATTTGAAAGTTCTTTGACTCTGAATTATAATTTCTAAGTGTATGTTTTGAGAGTTGGATTATCAAAATAAATTTCTATTTATATTGTGAGATCCTCTGCCCTACCCAACCATAAACTATTGTCTCTTAGGATTTAGACCTCAGCATTTAAATCATATCTTAACTCACTCCTATTAGGTGAGCTAACAAATTAATACTTTGTTTCAGTTGTCATCCATTTGCTGAGGACTTACGATTCCACCTCACCCTATGGAATTTCAAACCATTACACAAATACCTTTTGGGCACTTCTATATTTGTGTATCTCAAGTTCAACATATTAAAACCTAAATTCATGTTCTCCTGCCAAGTCTTGCCCCTCCACTGGTGTTCCAGCCAGTTAGCAATCCAGACCCAAAACCTGGGATCATTCTTTACTGATCTTTTCACACCACCCCACCGAATACCAACTCCTTATTACTAGACTTCAATAAATATGTTTTCAAATCTGTCTACTTCTCTCCATTCCATCTGCCAAATCCTTAGTACAGTACAGGACGATAATACTTTTAATTTAGATACTGTCACATCTTCGTGTTCTCTCTGTTTTGAGACTTAGCCTTCCTTAATAAAATTTTTTCCACTCAGTTTTCTTTTTCTGCTTTTAAGTTTTTAAAAAAGTTTTTAAGATAAATATAATAAAAGGAACATGTTTAAAGTGCACAATTTGATAAATCTTGATACATTTATTCACCTGTGGTGATGACCATGATCAAGAAAGTAAACATAGCCATTGTCCACAAAAGTTTCCTTGAATCCCTTTGTAATCCTTCCCTTTTGCCCCACCTACCTCGCTAACACCCAGAGAACCACTAGTCTGCCTTATTTCACTATAGATTACTTTGCAATTTCTAGAATTTTATATAAATGGAATCATACATGATATATACATACTTTTCAATCTGGGTTCTTTTTTCACTACTAATTATTTTGAGATTCATCCATGTCATTGCATATATCAGTAACTCATTCTTTTTGGTTGCTGAGTGATAGTCTATCATATGGATATACCACAGTTTATCTCTTCACCTGTTGATGGACATTTGGGTTGTTTCAGTTTTTTGCTACTACAAAAACAAACAAACAAACAAAACAAAAAACAAAAACAGCTGCTATGAACTTTCACGTATGTCTTTATATAGATGCTTGCTTTCATCTTTCTTGGGTAAATACCTAAGCATAGGATTACTGGGTCATAAGGTAGGTGTAAATTTAACTTTTTATGAAACTGCCAAATTGTTCTCAGCAGTCAATAAGAATTCCAGCAGCTTAATGTTTGCACCAACACTTGGTATGGGAAGTCATTTTAATTTTAGATATTATAATAGTGATATTGTAGTTCTAGATTATATGAAAATTTACTTAATGATTAATGATATTGAATATCTTTCATGTGCTTATTTGTCATTGGTACACATTCATTGGTGAAGTGTCTCTTTAGATCTTCTGCCCACTTTTTATTAGACTTCTGCTTTCTTTTTATTGAAACTTCTTTATATATTATGGATACAAGTGGTTTAGCAGATATTTAGTTTTTAAAAAATTTTTTCTGAGTCGGTGCATTGTCTTGTCATTCTACTAACCTTTTCTCTGGAAGAGCAGAAGTCTCAGTGTTGATGAGATACGTGTGTGTGTATTTTAATGGATTGTGTTTTGGTGTAGTATGTAAGAATACTTTGCCTAACAGAAAGTCACAAAAATTCTCTATATCTTCCAGAGGTTTATAGTTTTAGGTATTATATTGAAGTCTAGAGTCCACTTTGAGTTGATTTTTATATGTGGTGTGAGGTATGAATCAAGTTCATTTTTTTCTCTTTTCCAGTTTTATTGAAATATAGTTGACTTACAGCACTGTGTAAGTTCAAAGTGTACAGCATAATGATTTCACTTACATACATCATGAAATGATTATCACAGTAAGTTTAGTGAACATCCATCATCTCATATAGATACGAAATCAAAGAAATAGAAAAAAAAATTTGCCTTGTGATGAAAACTCTTAGGATTTACTCTTAACAACTTTCATATATAACATACAACAGTGTTAATTATATTTCTCATGATGTGCATTACATGCCTAGTACTTATTTAATCTTATAACTGGAAGTTTGTATCTCTTGGCCACCTTCATCCAGTTCCCCCTCCTCCCACCTGCTGCCTCTAGTAACCACAAATCTGATCTTTCTTCTATGAGTTTTTTTGTTTGTTTGTTTGTTTTTGAAGTATAATTGACCTACAACACTGTGTTAGGTCCTGTTACACAACATAGTGATTTGATATTTCTATACTTTTCAAAATGATCACCACTGTAAGTCTAGTTATGATCTGTCGCCATACAAGATGTTACATATTTAATGACTGTATTCCCACGTTGTACATTTCATACCCATGATTCATTTATGTTGCAACTGGAAGTTTGTACCTCTTAATCTCCCTGACCTATTTCTCTCCCTCCCCCTTCCCCTCCCCTCTCCTCTCTGGCAACCACCTGGTATATGTATCTATGACTCTATTTCTGTTGTTATGTTTGTTCATTTGTTTTGTTTTTTAGATTCCACATAGAAGTGATATCATACAGTATTTGTCTTTCTCTGTCTGACTTATTTCACTTAGCATAATACCCTCTGGGGTCCATCCATATTGTTGCAAATGGCCAGATTTTATTCTTTTTTAATGGCTGAGAAATATTTTGTTGTATATGTATGCCACATCTTTATCCATTCATTTGTGGATGGACAGTTAGGTTGTTTCCATATCTTGACTATTGTAAATAATGCTGCAATGAACATAAAGGGGCATGTATCTTTTTAAATTAGTGTTTTTGTTTTCTTTGGGTAAATACCCAGGAATGGAATTGCTGGATCATGTGGTAGTTCTATTTTTAGTTTTTTGAGGTATCTCTGTACTGTTTGCCATAGAGTCTGCACCAATTTACATTCCCACCAACAGTGCGCAAGGGTTTCCTTTCCTCCATATCCTTGACAGTACTTGTTGTTTGTTGTTTTTTGGGTAATAGCCATTCTGACAGGTGTGAGGTGATATCTCCTTGTGGTTTTGATTTGTATTTCCTGGATGATTAGTGATAGTGATCATCTTTTCATGTGTCTGTTGGCCATCTGTATGTCTTCTTTGGAAAATGTCTATTTAGATCCTCTGCCCATTTTTTAATTGGGATGTTTGTTTTTTTAATGTTGAGTTGTGTGAGTTATTTGTATATTGATACAATATACTAATTGATGTAGTCCCACTTAATTAAGTTTATTTTTTAATCTGCTTATGAATACATATTTTTTCCAGCACCTTTTATTGAAAAGACTATCCTTTCTCTGTTTATCCTTTATCCTTTGGACCTTTGTCAAAAATCGGTTTCTCCAGCATGATTTGTTCTCCACTGAATTTCCTTTGCACCTTTGTTAAAAATCGACTGTCTGTATCTGTAGTTCTACTCCTGAACTCTATTTTGTTCTATCTTTAAGTCAATACCAAACTGTGTTTGTTACTATAACTTTACAAATAAGTCTTGAGTTAAGGTAGTGTAGTTCTACAAATATGTTTATCTTTTAAAAGTTGCTTTGGTTATGCTAAGTTCTTTGCTTTTCATTATGAATTTTTGAAGCAGCTTGTTAATTTCAAAAAAAAAAAAGGCACCCTGGGATTTTGATGAAATTGCATTGAATCTATAGATCAATTTATCAGAAATTACCATCATAAGAATATTGAGTCTCCTGATCTATGAACACCATTTATCTTAACATTTATTTAGGTGATTTTAAACATTTATCAACATTGTTTTATAGTTCTCAATGTAAAAGTTTTATACATCTTTTATTCTATTTATCCCTAAGTATTTTATATTTTTTATATTTTATAAATAGTATTTTTGAAAATTTTCAATTTCTGTTTTTTTTTTTAGTATGTAGAAATACAATAGTTTTTTAAAAAATTTATCTTGTATCATACAACCCTGCCAAACTCACTTATTCATTCTAGTAGCTTTTTTGTAGGTCCCATAGGATTTTATACATAGGTGATCCTGCCATTTTTGAACAAGGACAGTGTTAATTGTTCCTTTCGAATCTGAACACCCTTTTTTTCTGTTACTTACCTTATTGTGGCTACAATCTCCAGGAAAAAGTTGGGTAGAAGTAGGGAGAGCAGACTGTCTTGTTTTGTTTCTGATCCTGATGAGCAAAGTTTTAGCCTTTCATCACTAGTTATGATGTTAGCTGTAGATTTTCATAGGTGCCCTTTATCAGATTGAGGAAGTTCTCTTCTACTCCTAGTTCGCTGAGAGTTTATATCAGAAAGGTGTTGGATTTTGTTCATTGATATTGTTGCATCTATTGAGATGATAATATGTTTATACTTTTTGTTTGTTACTGTAGTGAATTATATTGATTGATTTTTGAATATTAAATTAACTTTCACTCAGACATGATGTGTTATACTTTTTATATACTGTTGCATTCAATTTGCCAATATTTTTGTTAAGATTTTTTATATCTATGTTCACGAGTGACATATATTAGTAGGTAGTTTTCTTTCCAAGTAATGTCTTTATCTAGTTTTGGCATCAGAGTACTACTGGTTTCATAGAATGAGTTGGGAAAAGTTATCTCTTCTTCAGGTGTCTGGTAGAATTTCTGGTAGAATTTCTGCAGAATTGATATTATTTCTTCCTTCAATGTTTGGTGTATTTGGTAGAATTCCCCAGTGTAGCCATCTGGTCCTGAAGTTTTCTTTGTAGGAAGATATTTACTAATTTAATTTCTTTAATAGATGTGGGGCTTTTCAGGTTATCTATTTCTTCTTGAGTGAGTTTTGATAGTTTGTGTCTTTCAAGGTATTTGTCCATTCCAACTATGTTGTTGAATTTATTAGTGTAAAGTTGTTCATAATATTTCATTATTATCCTAATATCTGTTTTATCTATAGTGATGTCACTCCTGATACTGTTAATTTGTGTCTTCTCTCTCTTTTTCTTGACCAATATGGATAGAGGCTTATCAATTGTATTGATCTTCTCAAAGAATTGGTTTTTGAATTGATTGATTTTCTCTAATAGTCTTCTGTTTTTAATTTCATTGCTTTTGGCTCGATCTTTATTATTTCCTTTCTTCTGCTTCTAGCATTGCTCTTATTTTCTTCCCTAGCTTTATTGAGGTATAATTGTCAAATAAAAATTTGATATCTTTAAGATGTACAACCTAGTGGTGTTTTGATATATGTATACATTGTGAAATGATCAAGTTAATTAACTGTCCATCACCTCACAGATTTATCTTTTTTTTTCCCTTGTGGTAAGAACATTTAAGATCCACTCTCTTAGCAAATTTCAAGATACAATACAATACAATATTACTAACTGTCGTCACCATGCTGTACAGTAGATCTCTAGAACTTATTCATCCTGCATAACTGAAAATTTGTCTTTGCCTCTATACCCAGTCCCTTGGCAACCACCATTCTGCTCTCTGCATCTATGAATTCAACTTTTAGATTCCATATATAAGTGAAACCCTACCATTGCTCTTCTTAATCCTTTGTGACTTATTTTTCCTTCTATGGAAGATGTAAGGATTTTTTTTCAATATCTCTGGCATTTTGAAATTTTACAGTAATTTAACTTGCTGTGGGTCTTTTTCAGCTATTTTTCTGAGCATTCCTATAGTGCTTTCAGTCTAGAAATGTATGTTCTTCAGTTCTGGGATATGTTATTATATCTCTAATTTAAATCCCTCTGTATTCCGTGGTACTCATGTAATTCAAATATAGGATCTACTGGATTTATCCTCTTATTTTTTTCTCTTTCCTTTTTTTTCATCTTTTTTTTTTTTTTTTGATGTGTATGTGTTTTCATACTTGGGAGAGTTCTCCAGCTTTACCTTTCAACACTTTTATTCTATTTATTTCTCAGATTTTTTCCTTATGTTCTCTTTCTGTTTCATTCTTCTGTTCTTATTTCATGTATGTAACGTCTCTTATCTTCCTGAGGATATAAATTACGAATCCTGTTTTGAAGAATTTTATGCTCTTATGCTTTCTCCATTAATTCTGTTTCCTCTAATTCCTTTCTTTCTCTCTCTCTCTTTCCCTTTCTTTCTTTTTTCTTTTCTTTCTTTTTTCTTTTTGGTCTCTACCTTTCTACCTTCTATGTAGGTGGCTTCTTTCATATGTCTGGATGGCTAGTTTTCTTGCCTGTCTATTCATATTTAAGATTCAGGGAATTAAAACCAGATGAAAGAATTGTCATGTGTGTGTTTATACACGTGTGTGTGTGTGTTTGTGTTGGAGACAGATGCTTGTCATTTAGTTGGTTTTATGGTAGGATGACTAAAGGGAACTTGACCAATCCATTGGAAAATTACAACTGTCAAGGCCTGCATTTCTTTTTTCTAGGTTAGTTAATTTCTTTGGAGAGAAGTCTGTTCCCCAGTATTCTGTGACTCAAACAAGAGAATTCTCACCATTCAGGATGTAGAATTTCAGTGAATTTTTCTGTTTTCTGAATGGCATCTCACACTCACCCTTTCCTAAATCTTGTGGGGTTGATTTTAGAGCTTCTCCATTTCCATTTCTCCACAGAATAAACATCTGGTCTTCTCTCAGATTGGGAACAGAGTTGCCTAGTTGTGTGAGCTGGGGAGGAGGGCTGGAATCTGATTACTCCTCATGAAAGCTTTCAGCCAATCTTATTCTAAGCCACACTGTTCCCCCCACCATCTCAGACACCTTGAGTCTCTATTTCTGAGTCTAGTGTTCTCTGTGTGAACCAGTCTGATGCTCATTCACTCGCTTGCTTGTAGGCATTTAGATTTCAGTTTGATCTGCATGGCTTAATGACTCTTCCATTGACTTACCACCATTCAAATGTCTGTTTTCTTTCCTTGTTCTTGTTTCTTTCCTGGTTTCTTTCCTTGTTTCCTGCTTTTTTCTGGTCTTTTGGCTTTATACATTTTTATTAAATTATTCTTTTTTGTAAGTTTTAAAGAGAGTCAGTATATACCCATATGTTTGGATCTGTTATGTTCGAGGGACAATGTCTCTCATAGATCTTTCATACTGCAGACAGAGTGACCTTCCGAAAGTGGAACTCTGACAGAAAGCACATCACTCCACTGCTTAGACATTACCATGGCCTGCCATTGTCTGCAGTCCAATTCCTCCTCATGTCATTCAGGGCCCTTTGTGCTCTGTTCTGTGCTTTCTTCTGTAGCTCTGTGCTTGTGAGCTGCCATGCTCAGGCTCTAATTGTACCAAAATGCTTGCAGTTTCACTGACAGTGGCACTGTCAGGCTCTTATTTATTTTTAACATGCCATTCCCTCTGCCTGAATGTTTCTTACCCTGTGACCCTATGACTCAGGGATAGATCATCAAAGAATGAGTTATAAGCATGCTTCTTATGTACTTCCTCTATTTGATATTGAAAATGTTCAGGTGCTTGTCTTCGCTCTGGCTAAACGATAAGCATTTGTGGTAAAAGACTAACTTTTCACTGCTTTATTCCCAGTAGCTACTATAGTACCGGCACAGAGTAGCCAAATCTAAAATTAAAGGTTCACTAACAGGTAAATTTATTTTTATTTCTATAATAGAATAAAACTGGTGAATGGATAATGCTGATATTTTAAAAGTGTTCCATCTCTAGATGTAAAGCTGAAATAATTCTTAGATGTCCTCAAACTTACTTTCTAAGACCATGTACAGTGGATACTGTTATGATTTCTGGTTTGGCATATCCTAAAACATCTTCAGTTAATTAATAATATTTAAAGGTTTTCTATAAAATGTTTTTTAAACTAGTGCTTTTTTGTAAAGTTTTCTTTTTCATTTTTTTTCCCCTATCTCCCTCAAGTTGTTTTATATATTACTGACAAATTATGAATTGGATCCCAGATAACCTGTTCTGGTTCAAAGATCAAGCTAATAACTTTGCAGTACATTTTTGATATATAACCTAACCTTTTGAAAAAAGCAAGACCCTAGGAATGAGCCAAACGTCAGAGAAGGTAACATGTTTGCATGTGAAACTGTTCTTCACAAGGGCTTGAGGGAAAAGAAAGCAATAGCATCAGAAGGCAACATAAGGACTCACCCAGTGAAATAGCTTAATGACTTTTTACTTGTTATTTATTTATGCATTTACCCATTTATTATAAAGAATACAAGTCAGGAACAGCCAAATGGAGAGGTGCACAGACTTCCCTGACGGTCCAGTGGTTAAGACTCCATGCTTCCAATACAGAGGAGGCAGGTTCGATCCCTGGTGGGGAACCAAGATCCCACATGTTGTGCGGTGCGGCCAAAAAAAAAAAGAAAAAAAGCAAATGGAGATGTGCAGAGGATGAGGTATGGGGGTAGGGGGAGGCATGGAACTTCCATGCCCACTCTGGACACGACATCCTCCTAGCACGTTAAATGACATATTTACTTTAGAATAAAGCTAACTCTTCTTCCTCTTTTTTTTTTTTTTTTGCATGCAGTCATTAAAACACAAAACAAGACATTGTTTTAAAGTCAATCCTCAAGTGCTCTTTTTTCAATTGTCCAGAATTAGATGCCAAAGCTATGCTAACATGCATCTATATTAATAAGTTTCAGGATTAGTAGAGAAGATCAGAGAATGTAGGCATTAACTCTTTCATTTGCTAACGTAGCATGACTAGAAAGTATGGTTTAGTGTATTAAGAGGAAGAAGAAACACGGGGTGTCTTTGGGGGCATGGGGTGGGGAGAATGTGGAGGAAGGTACATCATATTTTACTATAATTGTCTTCTTAGCTTTTAGAAGATTTAGGATAAAATCACAAAAGAGAGTGCCAATCTTATAAAAGAGAACAAGAATTTTTAAGAGAAAAAGAGACAAGGAATGAAAGAAAGAGATAGGAAGAAATGGGTGCAGGGAGAAGTGCTTCTTTTTAAAAACATGAAATGTGTGGTCACTGCAATGGTATGGGAGGTCTCTCCCAGGGCAGATCTATATGGCTCCTTTGACAACTTCAATAAAGTCACAGGTAATTGCTAACAACCATGAAATACCCTTTTCACCTTTTTATGTGTGGCACTCAGACTGTTCAAAATGTCCAGGTTAATTAGTATGAACTCTGGCTTTTAGGTGGGGAAGGTGGATGGTCCTAATTAGCTTTGCCTGACTGATGAGCAAGTGTGGTCATAAAGGTTGGGAATCTTGCTCAAGGATATTCTGCAGCTCAGCTGCACAATCTGAATTGAACAAGGTCCCTTGACACCCTGTATGTAACCTTTCTTCCTCCTTTCCTCCCTCCCCCTTTCCTCCTATTTCTCTGTCTCCTCTCTTTTCTCTCTCTTTTTCACTTCACTGTATGCAAAACCAAATCCAGAAATACTGGGATAATTTTTACTCTTCAGTTGAGTCATCCATTTTATTTTCAACATTCATTCGTCACAAAGACAGTTGAACAATGTTTTATTCCATTCTCTCCTTTTTACCTGCTAGTTTGACTCAAGACGGACAGTTTCTCTTGAAGCTGCTTAACTGGTCTTTTACACTGGGTGGGGATGGGTGAAATTTTTCTTAAAAACATTTTATGACTCCATTTACTTTTAGCTCTGGGATTAAAAAAAAAAAATCTACTTTGGATCAACTTGCCATTGACTCAGGCCCACTAACTGATTATCAGTGGCCAGCTTGTCAGATTTTGGTCATTGGGTTTGTCCACAATGGCTGTTTGCTCTGACATTTCCACAGGAAGAAAGTTCTGAAGCCATGTAATTCTGAAGCATAATTTCTTTCACACACAGAGGGGATATACAGATGGGAATTTCTCCCTCTCTTTGCCTAGATGTTCTCCATTTCTTTAGAGTTATGTTAAGAACTCAACTGGGTAGATTAGTGCCGAGGTTCTTTGGTGAACTATTACATTATAGAGCTGTGTACTGTGGTTTATAATATGTTCTGGGCCACATCAAAGAAAGAGGAGCCATCTGGAGTGTAACAGTTTAAACGAAAGGCAACAAAGATTGTCAGAAGAAGTTAACCCAAAGGCAACACTGAAAAACAGAGGTCAGTTGAGGGGGCAGGAGATGGAAGCACAGCTGAAGTAGGCATCGGTGGGACAGGCATTGGGTCACAGAATGATATTCTCTGGAGGAGAAAGATACTCTTAAGTCTTTGGAAGGAAATGCAATAAATATTTCAGAAGCCTGCCAAGAAAAGCAAGAGGTAGAGAAGTTATTTATTATCCAGAGACTTCCATACAGTTGCTTTCCTCCTACACCAGGAAAGGCAAAAATCTTTTAGCTTATCTTTATAATATGACCTTTTTTTGTTACAATGAAGTTGGACTGAAATAAGAAGGAACGTAGACTGTCAGAAAGCCCTCATAAATAAATAACGGATGCCTATTTCATTACAGCTTCAGCCTTAAGCATCTGTAAAACAGGTAAATAATATAAACATTATCTGGCAGTCAGTAATTCAAAAAATCAGAGGTATTTAACCATAGTCAGGTGAATGCAGATTTTTTTTTTTTCCCCGTATGAGACTATGGTAGCTGTAGACGTCAGATTTCTCCTTCTCACTATTTGCAGTCCCAGGTTGCCTACCTGACTCCCTTTTCTTCTTTGCACACAGTGAATCATGCATTTCAAGCCAGAGAAAGGGTATCTAACCATGCCATTGGAACAACCGTGGGCAGGGGTGGCTGGCATAATGGCAGCCTTCCCGCAGTGACACTTAAGCTGAATCTTAGTAAAAAAGGAGTTGGCAAAGGTAGGTGCCCTAGGCAGAGAACTGCACGGGCAAAGTGCTGAAGTGAGCCAGTGCCTGTTGGACTATGGCCACCCTGCGCTGTGTTATCAATCTATGAGGCTGAAGGTTGACAAAACCTAGCAGACTACAAACATATAGGGTTCAGAATGCTTGGGTTCCAGACATGGCTCTGCTGCTTACTGGCTGCATAACTCTGGACAATTTACTTGGCTTCTCTAAGCCTCAGTTTCCTAATCTATAAAATGAGAACAGTAATAGTATCTCCTCCTGTGGATACTATAAAATCAGGCATTTAAAGTGTTCAGAACAGTACCTGTCATATCAGAAGTAATCAGTGTTCACTTTTATTTGATTGTAATTAATAAGTCCCGATTTTACTATTTGATAGTTCACCTCCATAATTATGCAATCACGTTTTGCTTTTAATGGTGATTATTGCTAAATTACCCTGTTACTGCTGCTTGATGGAGCTTCCAGTTCTCTTCTGTTGGCTCCAGAGATTTCTCTACCATTCCAATAAGATTGATGTCTGCATTACATTTGTTACTTGTGGACTAATAAAATAATATTATAGACTTCACTTTGAAAGGGATTCACTGGCTGGAAAGTATAAAATAAAAGGCTTATAAGAGGCCTTTGTTGGTGTTTCTGTGATGTGGTCCAATTAATTTAGCCAAAGAAGGGAGTCATATTTTATGATTTGTGGCCCTCCCAGATGGAGCTATTATTGAGCTTCCTCGATGGGGTTACACTTTCTCTTGGAGTGTTCAACCCTAATGCAGGGTTGGAATGAGAAAAGTAACCTCCTGGACAGGTCTGCACAGCTAGAAGATCAAGAAGCATCACCTTAAAAATATGCCTGCCTCAGTTAGAGCAAAAGAGTTAACATCTTTCTAGATGCAAAAAATAGATGTCACATTAAAAGAAGAGTGGAAATGGCTTGTAGCTGGCAATTCTGTCCCTCATGTGGGGCTACTGAAGAAATAGCCATGTGTACTGAGCTGCCAGCGGCTGCTCACACTTTGCAAAATTTAATAAAACGTGAGTTGTTTCTAGCAGTGGGCAGTATAGGAGAAACTTTCCATAAAATCATACCATCATCAGTTTTAAACAAAGGTTATGATAATAGTCCCTCCACCTCAGGACTTTTGGGAAAATTAGATGATATATTACCTGCAGTGTGCTTTCCATAGTGCCCGGAACAGTGAGAGGGCTTGATAAATGTCACTGGATGCTACCTCTGGTAGTAGGGGTACAAGTGGCAGTTTGGTGGTTAGAGAAAGTATAGCCTGAGTTTGAAACCCAGCTTATCACTGAGAGCTAAGTACGAATGGGCAATGGCTTGACCTTTCTGTGCTTCTGTTTCTTTACCTGTCAAAGGTAAATAGACATCTCTACCTCACCGGGGGTTTTGAGAAGTACATGAGTGAATATACACAGAGCACACACAGTAGTGTTGGGCCCACAGTAAGGGCTAAACAAAATATGAACTCTTAGCAGCAGCAGTTGTATTGCAAAATGATTTATGTCTGCCTGAAAAGCACAGGATTAATCATACTTTTTCATTCAATTGACCTTTTTAGATAATAATTTTTTGATAGTTTACAGATTTGTATGGCTGAAATTTGTTGTTGAAACAAATTTCATTTTTATCTATAGAAGATTCACGGACTCTGTATTTTTATTCTAATATCAACTAACTGTTCTGCAAACATTAGTGAACCACCTTCTGACCTACTTTTTGGACTTCAGAAGTATTATTTGGGATTATAATTTTTCCAAGGAAACAGTACAATAACTCTTTATTATCTCCTCCACTCTGGGGTCTTGGTGGTGTTGTAGAAGGCAATATTTATTATTTACTGTTTTTACATATTATTTCACTTATGGGGAAACAGATGGACTGTTTTCAGGCAACACCAACCTTAGGAGCTAAGAGCACACTTTGAGAGTTTGTTTTCGGCATTAAAACGGTCTAGAAAACTAAGCAGGGCTTTGAGAAAAAAATTTTGAGGCAATTCTGACACCCACTTTCCTCCCTTTATTTAACTCCCCTCAAAAATAAATAAAAATCCGTAGCTAAACTCTACATTGAAACACCACAGCATATAATTACAGGATGTCAAAAAGTGTTGGAACAATAGTTCTATCTTTCCAGTAAACATAGCATTCTTGATGGGACCTGGGGAGAGTCAGTTTAATCTGTCAACTGCTGAGGAATCTGTAGAGGAAAAAGGCCAGGAGAGATGATTGTGCCAAAGGAAAGCATTCCAGGCAGAGAGACTCTAGGCTTCAGTAGCAGAGAGAAGGGGGCAGTCTTCCCCACACCAGAACAGGAGTTGGGACACAGATCTCTCACTTTGATGACACTAGGTGAGGCATGGAGCAGCTAGTCAGAGCCTGAGACACTAGCTTTGTAAAAAGCCCTGAACACCCGTAACCACCTGGAAATTGAGTCTCCAATTTGGATTCTCCCAGACATGCAGGAAGATAGCCAGGGACAAGCCTGTTTCACATAAAATGGCATAACAACATAAGAAGACTGGCAGTATGGGCTTCTGACAGTGAGTCATAAATAATTTGAATTCCAATCATTCATTCATTTGTGAATATTCACCGAGGGACTGCTATGAGCTGGGCACCATTATTGATGCTAGATATAGAGTGGAGAACGAGACAAGATTCCTGCCCTCATGGAGCTTACAGTCTAGTGGTATGAAATAGATAATAAGTATGCAAACAAATTAATGGACCAGGTACTTTCAGAGGGTGATAAGTACCATGAAGGAGTGCTTGATATGAGGGAGAGTTGAAAGTCCTTCCTGAGGATCTTGGGGGAAGCAGTCATCCATCCATACGTAGATCTGGGAGCAGAATATTCTAGACTGAGGGGTCAGCATGTGCAAAGAGCATGAGGCAGAAGTGAGCCAGTGTGGCTGGAAGGAGTGAGAGGGAATGCGATACGAGAGGTAGGCAGGAGCAAACCATTCAGGGATTGGCAGGCCTTGGGGAGAGGTGTAGATTTTTTTCTAAGTATGATGAGAAGCCACTAGGGCTTTAAGCAGGAGCATGCCATGGCATGATGCACGTCTTACAAAGTTCCCTCTGGCTGCTGTGGGCAGAGTGGCAAGAATGGAGGCTGCTCTCCCTGTTGGGAGGTGATGCTCATTAAGAGATGATTCCCTGGGCAAGGACGGTTTCAGTGGAGATAGAAATAGATGGATTCAGGATCGGTTTTGGAGATAAACCCACAGGACTTGATCAGTTAGATGTGGGGAGGAAGAGGGAGAGAAGAGTCAAGGGAAATTTCTTGGTTTTTGTAGAGTACATGATGATGACATGTGCTGAGGATGGATGACAGAGGAGAGTGGGAACAAAGGGATTTTGGAGGGGAAAAAAAGAGTTCCGTATTAGCCATGTCAAATTTGAGGTGCTAATAGACAACCCAGTGTAGATGTCAAATTTGAAGTTGGATATTTGAATTAGAAGCTCAGGGAAGAGGCCAGAAATAGAGATAGCAATTTGGGAGGCATGGGTGTATTGTTGGTATTTAAAGCCAGGACACTGGGTAAAGTCCCCTGAGGACCATCTGCTTTTGAACAGGCGATCTCTAAACCAAACCAAAACAAAACACCTGAAATATTTCATGTTCATCTCAGTCATTGTTTTGCATTCAGAATCTCAAACAAATACAATCCTCTTTCAAAGCTATCGCTATTAAAATATATTTTTTATTGGATATGTTTACATCCCCTGTTACTGTCACTGGAACTCCTTCACTTCAAGTCTTGATCGGTTTCTCTATCTCTAGTTTGTGTCTGTATCTTCAGAACCCTAGACAAAGGCAGCTGATGACACTCCCCTAGGCCACGAGTGTCTTAATGAGGACCTAGAAGAAGCATCTGAAGAGTTAGACAATAATTTATTTGAGCATGAGCAGGAAGCGCCATATTTAGATAATTCTCTTCCCACAGCATCATTATCTCAGAATACTTCTGCTGACAGCCTTAGAGATAATAGCATTCAATATGTAAATAATGAAACAATACACATGGTAATGAGGGAGCCTCAGAAAATACAGTAGTAATGAAAAAATAACAAGACAGCTATTCTAATATTGTAAATACACAAGTTTGCATTACTGACACATTATCTCTGTAATGCCAAGCTGAAATAAATTAGAAGCCAATGTAACAACTGCTGAGCAACATAGAAAGTGTCAATCCAGTGCCAGTTAATACATTTAGAGAATTAGGCAGGCTCTGAACAGTTAGGAGTGTGCATGAATCTGGAGTGAGCAGGTTGCAGTTAAGTATGGGAGTGATAGGGCGGCACAGCAGTTGACCTAAACAGTGTTTCTAGGCAGAAGCACATAGGAAATCAGAGACAGAAAAATATCTTATCAAAAGCCAATGACTTGGCTACATATGCAATAAATGTACAAAAAAAAATCATTGCAACCACTTTGTTGAATAGGCTGAAATCTGTGTTCTGCAAATAGGAAAGGGCTTAATTATTTTCCATCCTTACTCTTCACACATGCTCCGTTGGATCTCCTTTTCCCTACCCATTGGTTGCCTCACAGGCAGAATTCATACTCTTCCAATATTGGAACAATCATGTTTTATTAATGAAGACACATACTGGGTGGTAAAATTTTGGTGTTGTCTAAATCAGAATTTCAATCTCATGTTCAATCCATAGCTTCTCATTTCCGGTTGGCTTAGGCCTAACCTCCCACAGAGGGCAGGTCTTGTTTCCTCTCTTGCTCCCTACTCGTCACTTCAACCCCAGTTATCACACCTGGATCTTCCAGGGCCAGCGGAGGAGAAGGTAGGCTAAAGGAAGTCTTGACTTACTTGGAGCTGTTGGAATTCAGTGTTGCTGCCTTGTGGGTTAGAGGTCCAGATGTTGGATACTTCATGGGACATGAAGGGCTATGAGAATTCTAGGAGAGTCATTTCTATTTAAAATATGTATATTTCTGCTTAAAATTATTCCACCAGAATCTCTTCCTTTGTGTTAACAACCTACATATTACTCTTTCAAAATGCAGCAAAGTGAGATTACAGATAACTGGGCAAAAGTCTGTCTTTCCTACCACTGTGTTAACTAAGTTTACTGCAGTGATATCTTTCTAGTGTCCAGCACAGTGCCTGGCAAAAAATGGACACTCAGCACGTTTCTTGAGGAACTGAATAAATAAGCGAATCTTTATGTCCATTTGTGTATGAATAAATAACTTATGAGCTCCTCTAATGAGGTGTCCTACGTAGCTTGATCTGGAAGGGACTACTTAGGGGGAAGGCTGAACTAACACGTTCCTATAAAGCTAAAGGGAAACCAAAGTCTCTAGAGTACTGGAGGTTGGGAAAAATATGCAGGAGGGAAGTGTGAGCCTCTGAGGACAGATTGCTATTTTTGGACTTTTCTACTTGTTTTTACCTCTGGTTGTTATGAATGTGAAAATGTTGATCAACACATTTATTCCACCGTGAGTAGAACAGTAGTGAGAAGGCCTTTGATAAAATAGAACACTTTAAAAATAGCTGTGTTATTTTTCCCACCAAACAAAAGATTAAATCTGGGCTCAGTCTTGATATGGGGTATTGGCATCTGGCCACCCAGCCATTTGGGAGTCTCTCGGTAGAAACTGTGTATCATCATAGATGACGGAAATAGAACTCTTGGCTGAGCGTCCAAATACCACTTAGGATCATTTGGAAGCTTTTGTTTTGGTTTAGTGCATGAGGCCCCTTGCTTTATATCAAAAATGAAGCAGCATATATATTTTACCCATTTTTTTGGCTTTACCTGTATTCTGTCCTTCCATGTCATCTTCCATCTTACAATTTTTGACACTGAGGTTCTTTGGATGACTGGAGTACGCTGAAAATGCAAATTTCTAATAAACTGGGTTATCCAAGGGTATTCTAACCAGTCAACATGTAGACCAAGTTTTTAAATTAGAATCATAAGAATTAAAGTATAGGAGCCAGGCACAGTTATATAAGATTATTTTACTTTTGAGACATTCTTATTTACTTAAGCTATGTTTTGAAGATAGTATCTAATTATGTCTAATAGTTAAAGTAAAAAATTTTTTTTCACTGATATGTTTAGTTGTACCATGGGGAAGATTTTAATATCTGATTATAGTGATGATTTAGTGATTAAAAAACTGAGTTAAATATTTTTGTATTAGACAGAAACATAGATTTAATTTCCTATTTCATGTCATGCCTCTTAAAATTTGTGAATGATATATTGGTATAATTTCATATTTTGCTAACATAGACTTACCTTAGTCCATGTGTGCATTACCAATTTTAAATTATTCAGATATAATAAGATAAACGTGCTTAAAGTTGAATGTAACGCAAACTTTCTTTGAAAATGGAAAAGGCCTTTAGTCTTTCTTAGGTGTCAGAATTATCTTGTGAACATCTTTTATATTTGTATTTGCACAGCACAGATGTGTTGGTTAATAGACTCTGTTGGATGCTATTACTATAGTGAATGAAATATTGAACTAGTTGAAATGTATCCAGGAAGTTCACATTGTAATCTGCTAAGTTAAAAAAAAATTTTAAACTTGTCAGTTACCCTTGACATGACAACTACAAGGACTATTTGAATGAGATATTATAGCTCTAAGTTACTAGATGTTTTACCATGCTGGCAAAAAGTAAAATATTAAAGGAGTATTAAATTTGTGCAGCTGTGGGTCAATGAGTGATTCCTAAGTAATAGGTTTTTGTGGAGGGAAGAAAATCAAGGGAAGGAGATGAAAATTTTAAAAAGCTGAGCAGATAGCTTTTTCACCTGTGCTTGCCTCTTATTAGCTATGTGTACCTGGTAATTTATCACTCTCTCATGCCTTAATTTCCACAACTTTAGAAAAGAGAAAACAATTCTTTCATTTGTGAAGTCTAAATAAAATAATGTTTATAAAGTAAGTTGCTTACTGCCTGGGACTATACTTTCGGCACAATAGATGGTAATTCCTTTCCTCCCTCTAATAAAAATTGTTCAAACACAAGACTGTCCAAATGGAATCATAAAATTATAGAATTATAGAGATGTGTGGCTCACTTAGAAATTGCCTAATGTAATTCTTTTTAATTTTGAGGTGCAAAATAGGATTTGGGGACCAGAAATGCTCTTTAAGAAAGAGAAAGCTATTTTGATTTTATAAGTTTACATTAAAAAATCACTTTTCAATATAATGCTTTAACAGTCCTAGAAAATGGCTGTTTTACCAAGTAAATAATTTTGGTATCCCTGCTGATAATCATAGAATTCTAACACTGAGAGTTGGAAGAGGTCTATAAATTATTCAACTCTATTCTTGAGGCTCAGAAAGACTGGATGACTTGTCCAAATTCACAGTAGTAACTTTATTTGGGAGACAAAAGCCCAGAGCAGTAAAGGTGGAGAGAGGAGAGGGAAATAACATAAAAGGTAATAAACAATGAAATGCAATCATTTTAATGTGTCAGTCACGACATCAACAAGTTACCTATCGGGTATATTTGCTTGGCATATGGAAGATTTGCAAAGAAGAACTGCAACTTGGAAGCAATCCAAGATGAGAGGGAGAGGAGAAATTTATCTACCTAGTTCCATTTCATCTCTCATTTCCCAGTGGTGAAATTTACTCCACAGGAAGCTCACACTCTCATATGTCCAGGTAATTTATCTAACACCTTAGTGTTCGTTCAGCAAGCTGGATCCCTAAGGTGTGGCACTTCATCTAGTCATAAAAGGACTATTCGGCATGGATGACATGCTGACCAGCAGAAAGAAAAAAGGAGGGCAGTCAAGGGAAACTGCAAAGAAGAGCAATATTTTTACCTAATACATATGCATTGTCAGGTGGAATCCTTACAACAATCTTAGGAGAGAATATTATTGCTCATTGTCGTATTCCAACAGTGGTACCCTGCGGGCAGTCAGTGCATGTTGGTCATCTGAATGACTGAATGATTAAATGAATGGATAAATGAAACTCTGTTTCCTGTTTCCCAAATCAAGACACTTCCCATTATATTACAACTTCCGAAGTTAGATGAATCCAGCATTTGTATTTTGTCAGACTCTGACATGGCAGCTAGGGAAATGATTCAGAGTCACATTTACACGCCTGGTCCATTTGTCTTAAGGAAACATTTGGCCTCTCAAATAGATCATTTAGAACTCGAGTCTGAAGCTCAAATACCATCAGGGACCAGTCAGATAATGTAAATGAATAAATCAATATAAAAGCAATAGGCTGTGGACATTACAAATGCCATCTAATGTCATTCAAATTTAAATTTTAGCCAAGTAAAACAGATCTGAGGCCAAAGTAGGCTCTCACCAATCTGCTCTTCAATTTGCATTAATTTTTCCTTTCTTATTGTAGTACATAAAACAGATGCCTATATACAAAACAGAAAGATTTTTGGTTTTTTATAATAATGAATCAAGATCACCTGACCTGATGTTAACACTGAATTAGTATATGCAGTCACCAAAAATATCTTTTCTAAAATGTTATAAAGTCTTATTTAAGACATATACTGGCGTTCCTGCCTGGACCTCTTTCCATTCTCACTGGACTTTGTCAGAACAGTCTTGGAGTTTGGGACCTAACATTACCACTAAGAGGTGTTGGTATGCATATTAGGAATGTAATGAATCTTAATAGCATTACCTTATTATCCCAGAATGCTCAGTCATACTAATGCAGGTTTGCACTGGCATACACATGCTCATAATTAAGGAAGGGATATTTCTTTACTCTTGTATCTGGGCTTCTCTGATAAGTTGTTATGCAGCTGGCATTCAATGCAAATTGGAGTTTGCTGGCTTCTGATATGCATACTCGCACTAATCAGCAGATTACTTGTGTGGAGGCTGCCCATCTCTAAAGCTATGCTGTCACAGTTAGAATAAATAATAGAGTCTAGCTTTGAACTTATAAAATACTAAATGGCCTAGTTCAGACTCATGAAGTATAGCGTGGTGAGTATGGTTTCTCTGTGTAAAAAAAAAAAAAAAAATTGCTGGACCTTGTATACAAAGCCTGGAAAATGAACACTATCATTTCATTATAACAGTGATTATTACTGAACAAAATTTGGCCTAAAGTGCTTACAGGAGCTAAAACACAGAAAAATTATTAATATAATGTGGTACCTCTGGTCTGGACTAATAAAACCCCTACAGAAAATGTAAATATCCCCCATTAACAACTAGGGGATTGAGTTTAAAATACCTTTTCGGACCTACTTTAAGCTACTAAGCCTTCATTATACATAGCATCCTTAACTCAGACTGGTGACTTTAGTAGTACTAATTCCTTGATGATGAATGAAGAACTATTGACAAAAAAGTAACAGGGTTCTGAATAAATGATAACATTGAGAGCAAAGTTTCAGTAAGTACAATTGAGGAATTTTTTTGGTGAAATTTGGAATGAGCTGAGAGATCAAAACAATTAGATTTCAGAGTAAATATTAATAAAAATATGTACTACAAATTGGGTCAGAACAGTGATAAACTCTAGACTTACTTTGTTGAAATAATCCTCATAATGGTTCTGCAAGGAAATTCTTCTTAGATGAGAAAACTGAGACTCATAGATGCTGTTATTTACTCAACTAATAAATGGTAAATTTATACCTTTAACTGCTGGACTCCTGATGTTTTCCTTGTCCTTAACCATAATCACTAAACTGTCTTGGCCCCAGGTTTAGTGAGAACAGTGTTAGGTGAACAGAGAAATGTGAAGCAAGGCTCTGAAGACCACAGTGTTTTTCAGACCACTGTTTACATGCTACAGCTTAATGTTGAAAGAAAATCTGCTTTCAAAACTTTTTTAAAAAAAATGACTCTTCATACTCCTGGGTTTTCAATAAGAATCTTTGAAAGCAATTTAGCTAAAACCAGAAAGTTGTTCAACACAAGTGAAGGCAGATGTTGAATTTACAATACTGAGACACCTGTGCATAATACATATGTACTAGCAGATGTCAACTTTATCCCTAAGAACCAGATTTTTAATCTTTTAGGAAAGAGATTTAGTTTCTGTGAGTGGACTTCTAATAAGTTACCATCATGTAGTAACCATGTTTACTTTTAGTGTCTTCAACTACTAAGGGACAATTCCCACAACTCTGGTTTCAATACCCTTTATTTATTTATTTATTTAAATGAATTAATTTATTTTTGGCTGCGCTGGGTCCTCGTCACTGCGTGCGGGCCCCCTCCAGCCGCGGCCAGCGGGAGCCACTCCCCGCCGCGGTGCACGGGCCTCCCATCGCGGTGGCTTCTCCCGTTGCGGAGCATGGGCTCTAGGCACGCGGGCCTCAGTAGTTGTGGCTCGCGGGCTCCAGAGAGCAGGCTCAGCAGCTGCGGCGCACAGGGCCAGCTGCTCCGTGGCATGTGGGATCCTCCCTGACCAGGGCTCGAACCTGTGTCCCCTGCATCAGCAGGCGGACTCTCAACCACTGCCCCACCAGGGAAGCCCTCAATACCCTTTAAATAGCTAGTGTCACTCTAGATCGTTGACACATTTATGCTGCTGATTATAAATTTAAATGTACATGCGTCAGAATAAAGAAAAACAGGTAGAGATTTGTGAGAAGCCTTTTTTAGACAACATATGGTCTTAATACTTTTTGGCTCATCCTATTGGGTGAATTTTGAATAGTAAAAGAGAGAAATTAGTATTTTCTGAAATGTGGAATTTTTAGCGCTGCATGTATTCAGATACCAAGGCAGGTGGCCATTACCAGAAACTACCTTTAGCTTTAATAGTATAGCTCATCTTTGTCTTGGTTATATTTGTTTTCTATGCTGCATAACAAATTGCCACACACTCAGTGGCTTGAAACAACACCCATTTATTAGCTCAGAGTCTTTTATGTCAGAACCTCAGAATAGCAAAGCTGAGAGTCTCACAAGACCAAAATCAAGATGTTGGCAGAGGTGAGTTCTTGTTCAGAGACTTGGGGGGAAATATCTGCTTCAAAGCTTATCTTGTTGGCAGAATTAAGTTGCCTGTGGCTATTTGAACCAAAGTTCTCATTTCCTTGCTAGTTGTCAGCTGATGGCTGTTCTCAGTGTCTAGAAGATGCTCTCGGGTCCTTTGTGTGTGCCCCCCTTCATCTTCAAGCCAGAAACCTGGTTTCAGCTCCTCATCACTTAAATACATCTGACTTCCTCCTCTGCTAATCTCCGCTCGCTAGAGAAAACTCTGCTTTTAAAGGGTTCATGTGATTAGGTTAGGCCCACACAGATAATTTGATAATTTGATTTCCTTTTTTTTTTTCTGGCCTCACTGCACGGCATGCAAGATCTTAGTTAACAGGGATGGAACCTGTGCCCCCTGCGGTGGAAGTGCGTAGTCTTAACCACTGGACTGCCAGAGAAGTCCCAATTTGATTTCCTTTTTGATTAACCAAAGTCAACTGATTGATAAACTGAATTACATCTGCAAAAATCCCTTTTGCCATTTTATTAGAGTTCTTCAGAGAAACAGAACCAATAGGATATTGAAACCAAACGTGGACAAAAGCCACTTGAAACTTTGGCCCATCCCCCCCACCCCGTTTAGCTCAAATGCTACCAGGAAAAAAGTGGTCAGCCCTTAGCAGTGAGTGGTGGTATAGAAGGGTGCAGAGGGGTTAACCAGAGGTGAACTCAATCTAATTAATACTCTGGCTCAGTCCCAGCTCACTTTGATTTTTGAAAAACTCTAAAGCATCATCCTTGTGCTCTAATTGCTGAACAGAGAAAAGGGCTTAAATTCTCTAGAATATAAACAAAATAAAACCAAAAAATAATTTTACAAGAGAGAGGAACCAAGATGGCAGAGTAGAAGGACGTGCTCTCACTCCCTCTTGCGAGAACACCAGAATCACAACTAGCTGCTGGACAGTCATCGACAGGAAGACACTGGAACTCACCAAAAGAGATACCCCACATCCAAAGACAAAGGAGAAGCCACAATTAGATGGTAGGAGGGGCGCAATCACAGTAAAATCAAATCCCATAACTGCTGGGTGGGTGACTCACAGACTGGAGAACACTTATACCACAGAAGTCCACCCACTGGAGTGAAGGTTCTGAGCTCCACGTCAGGCTTCCCAACCAGGGGGTCTGGCAATGGGAGGAGGAATTCCTAGAAAATCAGACTTTGAAGCCTAGTGGGAATTGATTGCAGGACTTCGACAGGACTGGGAGAAACAGAGACCCCACTCTTGGAGGGCACACACAAAATTGTGTGTGCATTGGGACCCAGGGGAAGGAGCAGTGACCCCAGGAGAGACTGAACCAGACCTACCTGCTAGTGTTGGAGGGTCTCCTGCAGAGGCGGGGGGTGGCTGGGGCTCAATATGGGGACAAGGACACTGGCAGCAGAAGTTCTGGGAAATACTCCTTGGCGTGAGCCCTCCCAGAGTCTGTCATTAGCCCCACAAAAGAGCCCAGGTAGGCTCCAGTGTTGGGTTGCCTCAGGCCAAACAACCAACAGGGAGGGAACCCAGCCCCATCCATCAACAGTCAAGCAGATTAAAGTTTTACTGAGCTCTGCCCATCAGAGCAACAGTCAGCTCTACCCACCACCAGTCCCTCCCATCAGGAAGCTTAAACAAGCCTCTTAGATAGCCATATCCACCAGAGGGCAGACACCAGAAGCAAGAAGAACTACAATCTTGCAGCCTGTGGAACAAAAACCACATTCACAGAAAGATAGACAATATGAAAAGGCAGAGGGCTATGTACCAGATGAAGGAACAAGATAAAACCCCAGAGAAACAACTGAATGAAGTGGAGATAGGCAACCTTCCAGAAAAAGAATTCAGAATAATGATAGTGAAGATGATCCAGGACCTCGGAAAAAGAATGGAGGCAAAGATGAAGAAGATGCAAGAAATGTTTAACAAAGACCTAGAAGAATGAAAGAACAAACAAACAGAGATGAACAATACAATAACTGAAATAAAAACTACACTAGAAGGAATCAATAGCAGAATAACTGAGGCAGAAAAACGGATAAGTGACCTGGAAGACAGAATGCTGGAATTCACTGCTGCGGAGCAGAATAAAGAAAAAAGAATGAAAAGAAATGAAGACAGCCTAAGAGACCTCTGGGACAACATTAAACGCAACAACATTCGCATTATAGGGGTCCCAGAAGGAGAAGAGAGAGAGAAAGGACCTGAGAAAATATTTGAAGAGATTTTAGTCGAAAACTTCCCTAAGATGGGAAAGGAAATAGCCACCCAAATCCAGGAAGCACAACGAGTCCCATACAGGATAAACCCAAGGAGAAACATGCCGAGACACATAGTAATCAAATTGGCAAAAATTAAAGACAAAGAAAAATTGAAAGCAGCAAAGGGAAAACGACAAATAACATACAAGGGAACTGCCATAAGGTTAACAGCTGATTTCTCAGCAGGAACTCTACAAGCCAGAAGGGAGTGGCCTGATATACTTAAAGTAATGAAAGGGAAGAACCTACAACCAAGATTACTCTACATGGCAAGGATCTCATTCAGATTCGATGGAGAAATCAAAAGCTTTACAGACAAGCAAAAGCTAAGAGAATTCAGCACCACCAAACCAGCTCTACAACAAATGCTAAAGGAACTTCTCTAAGTGGGAAACACAAGAGAATAAAAGGACCTACAAAAACAAACCCAAAACAATTAAGAAAATGGTAACAGGAACATACATATCGATAATTACCTTAAACGTGAATGGATTAAATGCTCCAACCAAAAGACCACAGGCTTGCTGAATGGATACAAAAACAAGACTCATATATATGCTGTCTCCAAGAGACCCACTTCAGACCTAGGGACACATACAGACTGAAAGTGAGGGGATGAAAAAAGATATTCCATGCAAATGGAAATCAAAAGAGAGCTGGAGTAGCAATACTCATATCAGATAAACTAGACTTTATAATAAAGAATGTTACAAGAGACAAGGAAGGACACTACATAATGATCAAGAGGTCAATCCAAGAAGAAGATGTAACAATTATAAATATATATGCACCCAACATAGGAGCACCTCAATACATAAGGCAACTGCTAACAGCTCTAAAAGAGGAAATCGACAGTAACACAATAATAGTGGGGGACTTTAACACCTCACTTACACCAATGGACAGATATCATCCAAAATGAAAATAAAAAAGGAAACAAGCTTTAAATGACACAATAGACCAGATAGATTTAATTGATATTTATAGGACATTCCATCCAAAAACAGCAGATTACACTTTCTTCTCAATTGCACATGGAACATTCTCCAGGATAGATCACATCTTGGGTCACAAATCAAGCCTTAGTAAGTTTAAGAAAATTGAAATCATATCAATCATCTTTTCTGACCACAGCGCTATGAGATTAGAAATGAGTTACAGGGAAAAAAACATAAAAAACACAAACACATGGAGGCTAAACAATACGTTACTAAATAACCAAGAGATCACTGAAGAAATCAAAGAGGAAATCAAAAAATACCTAGAGACAAATGACAATTAAAACACGATGATTCAAAACCTATGGGATGCAGCAAAAGCAGTTCTAAGAGGGAAGTTTATAGCTATACAAGCCTACCTCAAGAAACAAGAAAAATCTCAAATAAACAATCTAACCTTACACCTAAAGGAACTAGAGAAAGAAGAACAAACAAAACCCAAAGTTTGTGAAGGAAAGAAATCATAAAGATCAGAGCAGAAATAAATAAAATAGAAACAAAGACAACAATAGCAAAGATTAGTAAAACTAAAAGCTTGTTCTTTGAGATGAGAAGATAAAATTGATAAACCATTAGCCAAACTCATCAAGAAAAAGAGGGAGAGGACTCAAATCAATAAAATTAGAAATGAAAAAGGAGAAGTTACAACAGACACCGCAGAAATACAAAGCATCCTAAGAGACTACTACAAGCAACTCTATGCTAATAAAGTGGGCAACCTGGAAGAAGTGGGCAAATTCTTACAAAGGTATAACCTTCCAAGACTGAACCAGGAAGAAATAGAAAATGTGAACAGACCAATCACAAGTAATGAAATTGAAACTGTGATTAAAAATCTTCCAACAAACAAAATTCCAGGACCAGATGGCTTCACAGGTGAATTCTATCAAACATTTAGAGAAGAGCTAACACCCATCCTTCTCAAACTCTTCCAAAAAATTGTGGAGGAAGGAACACTCCCAAACTCACTCTATGAGGCCACCATCACCCTGATACCAAAACCAGACAAAGATACTACAAAAAAAGAAAATTCCAGACCAATATCACTGATGAATATAGATGCAAAAATCCTCAACAAAATACTAGCGAACAGAATCCAACAACACATTAAAAGGATCATACACCATAATCAAGTGGGGTTTATCCCAGGGATGCATGGATTCTTCAATATATGCAAATCAATGTGATACACCATGTTAACAAATTGAAGAATAAAATCCATGTGATCATCTCAATAGATGCAGAAAAAGCTTTTGACAAAATTCAACACCCATTTATGTTAAAAATTCTCCAGAAAGTGGGCATAGAGGGAACCTACCTCAACATAATAAAGGCCATATATGACAAACCCACAGCAAACATCATTCTCAATGGTGAAAAACTGAAAGCATTTCCTCTAAGATCAGGAACAAGACAAGGTTGTCCACTCTCACCACTATTATTCAACATAGTTTTGGAAGTCCTAGCCATGACAATCAGAGAAGAAAAAGAAATAAAAGGAATACAAATTGGAAAAGAAGAAGTAAAACTGTCACTGTTTGCAAATGACATGATACTATACATAGAGAATCCTAAAAATGCCACCAGAAAACTACTAGAGCTAATCAATGTATTTGGTAAAGTAGCAGGATACAAAATTAATGCACAGAAATCTCTTGCATTCCTAGACACTAATGATGAAAAATCTGAAAGAGAAATTAAGGAAACACTCCCATTTACCATTGCAACAAAATGAATAAAATACCTAGGAATAAACTTACCTAGGGAGACAAAAGACTGGTATGCAGAAAACTATAAGACACTGATGAAAGAAATTAAAGATGATACCAACAGATGGAGAGATATACCATGTTCTTGGATTGGAAGAATCAACATTGTGAAAATGACTATACTACCCAAAGCAATCTACAGATTCAGTGGAATCCCTGTCAAATTACCAATGGCATTTTTTACGGAGCTAGAACAAATCATCTTAAAATTTGTATGGAGACACAAAAGACCCCGAATAGCCAAAGCAGTCTTGAGGGAAGAAAACGGAGCTGGAGGAATCAGACTCCCTGACTTCAGACTATACTACAAAGCTACAGTAATCAAGACAATATGGTACTGGCACAAAAACAGAAACATAGATCAATGGAACAAGATAGAAAGCCCAGAGATAAACCCACGCAGCTATGGTCAACTAATCTATGACAAAGGAGGCAAGGATATACAATGGAGAAAAGACAGTCTCTTCAATAAGTGGTACTGGGAAAACTGGACAGCTACATGTAAAAGAAGGAAATTAGAACAGTCCCTAACACCATACACAAAAATAAACTCAAAATGGATTTGAGACCTAAATGTAAGACCGGACACTATAAAACTCTTAGAAGAAAACATAGGAAGAACCCTCTTGGACATAAATCACAGCAAGATCTTTTTTGATCCACCTCCTAGAGTAATGGAAATAAAAACAAAAATAAACAAATGGGACCTAATGAAACTTAAAAGCTTTTGCACAGCAAAGGAAACCATAAACAAGACGAAAAGACAACCCTCAGAAAGGGAGAAAATATTTGCAAATGAATCACCGGACAAAGGATTAATCTCCAAAATATATAAATAGCTCATGCAGGTCAATATTAAAGAAACAAACAACCCAATCCAAAAATGGGCAGAAGACCTAAATAGACATTTCTCCAAAGAAGACGTACAGATGGCCAGGAAGGACATGAAAAGCTGCTCAACATCACTAATTATTAGAGAAATGCAAATCAAAACTACAATGAGGTATCACCTCACACCAGTTAGAATGGGCATCATCAGAAAATCTACAAACAACAAATGCTGGAGAGGGTGTGGAGAAAAGGGAACCCTCTTGCACTGTTGGTGGGAATGTAAACTGATACAGCCACTATGGAGAACAGTATGGAGGTTCCTTAAAAAACTAAAAATAGAATTACCATATGATCCAGCAATCCCACTACTGGGCATATACCCAGAGAAAACCGTAATTCAAAGAGACACATGCACCCCAATGTTCATTGCAGCACTATTTACAATAGCCAGGTCATGGAAGCAACCTAAATGCCCATCAACAGACGAATGGATAAAGAAGATGTGGTACATATATACAATGGAATATTACTCAGCCATAAAAAGGAACGAAATGGAGTCATTTGTTGAGACGTGGATGGATCTAGAGACTGTCATACAGAGTGAAGTAAGTCAGAAAGAGAAGAACAAATATCGTATATTAACGCATGTATGTGTAACCTAGAAAAATGGTACAGTGAACTTTTGCAGGGCAGAAGTTGAGACACAGATGTAGAGAACAAATGTATGGACACCAAGGGGGGAAAGCCGTGGGGCGTTGGGGATGGTGGTGTGCTGAATTGGGCGATTGGGATTGACTTGTATACACTAATGTGTATAAAATTGATGACTAATAAGAACCTGCTGTATAAAAAAATTAAATTAAATTAAAAAATTTAAAAAAAAGAAAAAACAAAGCAAAAATAATTTTACCTTCAGCCTCTATTATTTCTTTTGCACAATGCCTGGAACTCAATTATAACATATGAAACATGCAAAGAAGCAGAAACAAGTGACCCAAAATCAATAGAAAAAGAAGTCAATAAGAGCAGACCAACAAACAATTGGAGTCCCAGAAGAAAAAGAAAGTCATGTAAAGAACATTTCAATAAATAATGATCAAAAATTTTTCAAATATAATAAAAAATATTGACCCACAGGTCTCAGAAGCTCAGTAAATGCTTCTCATAAGGTGAACACCTTACCACACCATACACACAGAGGCACATGCCTGTCAATCTGCTGAAATCCAAAACAAAAGATAAAAATTTTGAAAGCAGCAAGAGAATGAGCGCACATTACACATAGGGTAGAAATGATAACAGATTTTGCCTGATTTGTCATCAGAGACAATGGAAGCCAGAAGATAATGGAATGCCATTTCTGAAGCACTTAATGAAAAAGAACTGTCATGATAATTATGTGCATAGTTGAAGTAATCATTCAAATATGAAGGCATGTTTTCAGATAAGCAGAAGTTGAGAGACTTGTTGGCAATAGACCAACACAGCAGACATGCTAAAGGAAGTTCTTCAGGCTAAAGCATCCTGTAAATCCAGAAATTTGGATTGATAGGAAGGAATAAAGAGTGGTGGAAATAGTAAATATGTGGGTAAATAAACAAATTAATTAAATTATTTAACAAACAATTTAAAGCAAAAATAATTACAATTAATTTGGGGTTATATAATTAATGTACAAGTACTATATATGACAGCAACAGCACAAAGGACAGGAAAGAGGTAAACTGAAGTGTACTATTACAAGTTTCTCACACTATACGTGAAGTGGTATAATATTAAGTAGATTATTATGAGTTAAGCATAGTGTCATCATGAGAGTATCTGTTAAAACATTAAGACAATGAGACATAGCTAAGGAACCAATAGAAATGATAAAACTGATTAATAAAAAGTTGATCCAGTGGAAGTAAAAGAAAGGAGGAAAAAGAAACAACAGACAAGAGGTATAGAAAACAAATATAGTGGTAGTCTTAAGCACAACTTAAGATATCATAATTAAGAATCAGTAATTTAAAACAATAATTATGTTCTATGTAGATGGTTTAAAAACTTAAAAGGCACAGATTATTAGGATTTAAAAAAAAGCAAAACCCAACTATGTGCTGCCTACAAAGGATCACCTTAAATAAGATACAAGTAGTACCCTGTGAAATAAGTAGCATACTGTGAAATATCATGAATCAGGAAATCACAAGTGAAATTAGAAAATATTTTAAACTGCATGTTAATAAAAGCACAAAATATCAAAATATGTGAGATGCATTTACAGCAAAGTTTTTAGGGAATTTTATACCTCTAAAGGCCTATATTAGAAAAGAAGAAAAGTTCAAGTTACAAAGCTAATAAAAAGAGTAAATTAAACCCAAATAAGTAAAGAAAAGGGAAGAACGATAAGTGGGAAATCAAAGAAAAAGACAAAAGAGAAAAATCAATAAAGCTGAGTTAATTATTTGAATAGAATAATGAAATTGACAAATCCTTGTGAAGGTGATGAGAGAGCAAGAGAGAGAGGAAGAGGAGATGAATGAAGAAGGGTGATAAATTAATTAACCATATCAAAAATGAGAAATCTTATTAGAATGTAATGCTTAATAATGAAATATTATGAACAACTTTATGCAATGGTTAAATTCCTTGAAAACTACAACTTACATAACTGACACACAGTAAAATAGAAAATGTTGATAGCCCTATATTTGTTAAAGAAACTGAATTTATAATTAAAAATTTTCCCCGAAAGAGACCTCCAGGCCTAGATGCCTTCACAAGAATTCTATCAAACATTAAGGAAGAAATAATACAAATCTTACCCAAATTATTTCACAAACCACAGAAGGAGGGAACACTTCTAACTTATTTGTGAAACCAGCACAAACTTGATACCATAATCTTAATGACAAAGACATAAGAAGTAAATAAAATTACAGACCAAAATTGATTGTATTTCTAGATTTGAAACATCATCAGTCAAGAAAGCAACTTTTGGACTTCCCTGGTGGTCCAGGTGGTAAGACTGCGTGCTCCCAATGCAGGGAACCCGGGTTCGATCCCTGGTCAGGGAACTAGATTCCTGCATGCATGCTGCAACTAAAAGTTCACATGCCACAACTAAGAGTCTGCGTGACCGCATGTGCAACTAAGGATCCTGCATGCCGCAACTCAGACCCTGCACAGCCAAAATAAATAAATAAATAAATATTTTTAAAAAAAGAAAGCAACTTTTATTCATGGCAAGTAGCGCTTATGTGAAAGTCAGTGTTGCTTGTCATTGCAGAAAGCCGTCTCGTGGTGGATTCAGCTCAGTGAAATGTCTTCTCTTCTTGGTTAGTGAGTTGTCTCCTCACGGGCTGCTTTTGATCGGAAAATATGGCAAAAATGGAGTAGTCACTGGCAAGTTGAGCTTGTGTGTTTGTGTGTGTGTGTGTGTATTTGTAGGAGTGTCATGGGTTAGGGTTGTGAATATCTTATTTGGAATAAGTTGAATATAAGGTTTGTGGTGAAGGATAAAATCTTTCTCATATAAGAAGGATTTTTTTGGACTGGGTTTATGAATCATTGGAATTATATAGTAATTTCTGAAGTCTTTTTATGTGAATGTTTATTCTTTGTTGGTTCACTATTACCAAAATACAATAAGTATTACCCAAAATACTTTTGGATTACCCCGAATCCAAAAAGTAAACTCTCTGTGAGGCATGGGAAAATTTCAAGGATTGCAGAAAATTTGAATTAAATGCATTCTGAGCATGTCACTTCAAAAAATGGAACTTACTTTTTAGAGCAGTTTTTTTTATTGAAGTATAGTTGATTTACAATGTTGTGTTAGTTTCAGGTGTACAGCAAAGTGATTCAGTTATACATACATATATCCATTTTTTTTTCAGATTCTTTTCCCTTATAGGTTATTATAAAATATTGAGTATAGTTCCCTGTGCTATACAGTAGGTCCTTGCTGGTAAGAGCAGTTTTAGCAAAATTGAGCAGAAAGTACAGAGTTCTCATACACACCCTGCCTCCACACATCCGTAGCCTCTCCCATTGTCAACATCCCTAACTAGACTGGTACATTTGTTACAATTGTACACTAACCTACATTAACACATCATTATCACCCGAAGTTCAGAGTTTACATTAGGATCCACTCTTGCTATTGCATATTTTATGGATTTGGATAAATGTATAATAACAAGTATCCATGATTATAGTATCATACAGAGTATTTTTACTGCCCTAAAAATCCTCTGTTCTCTGCCTGTTACTGTCTAGGAGTTTTATAGTTTTGTGTTTTACATTTAGGGGTGCTAATGTGAATGATACTGTGTTTTGAATTTTAAATTCCACTTGTTCATTGCCGGTATATAGGAAAGCAATTTGCTTTTGTATATTAACTTTGTATCCTGCAGCCTTGGTATAATTTCTTATTAGTTCCAGGAGGCTTATTGTTGTTGTTGTTGATTCTTTTGGATTTTCTACTTAGACAATCATATCATCTGTGAGCAAAGACAGTTTTATTTCTTCCTTCCCAATATGTACACCTTTTAATTTGCTTTTCTTGTTATATTTCAGTAGCTAGGAGTTCCAATACAACGTTAAAAGGGAGTGGTATGAGAAAACATCTTTGCCTTCATCCTGATCTCAGAGGGAGAACTTCTAGATTCTCACTGTTAAATATGATGTTAGCTGTAGGTTTTTTGTAGAAGTTCTTTATCAAGTTCACGAAGTTTTCCTCCTAGTTTTTTGAGTATTTTTATCATGACAGGATAAAATCATTTGGATTTTGTCAAATGTTTTTTCTGCACCTATTGATGTGATCATTTCATTTTTCTTCTTTGCCTGTTGATATAAGGAATTACATTAGTTGATTTTCAAACATTGTACCAACCTGCATACCTGGATAAATGCCACTTAGTCATGGTGTATAATTCTTTTTATACATTGTTGGATTCAATTTGCTAATATTTTGTTGAGAATTTTTACATCTGTTTTCATGAGAGATATTGGTCTGTAGTTTTCTTTTCTTGTAATTTCTTTGTCTGGTTTTGGTATTAAGGTAATTCTGACCTCATAGAATAAGTTAGGAAGTATCCCCTCTGCTTCTATCAGTTCAAAGAAGTTGTAGAGAGTTGGTATAGTTTCTTCCTTAAATGTTTGGTAGAATTCACCTGTGAACCCATTTTGGAATGATGCTTTCTATTTTAGAAGGTTATTATTGATTCAGTTTCTTTAATAGATATAGACCTGTTCACACTGTCTGTATCTTCTTGTGTGTGTCTTCCAAGGAATTGGCCCGTTTCATGTAGGTTATCACATTTTCTCTTTAGGTAATGGTTATTTGTATGTCTAGTGCACTAACACTTATGATTAATTGTTGATAATCTTCAGTAACATCTTTAGGAGATGGGTGTCAGTAAACCAAGCTTCCTATTCAGAAAAAAATAACTAGGAGGTTTTTCATGGACTGGGACTGCATATTACTCTGAATTTGTGATCTCCACAGATATTTACCTTACCATTAGCTATGCTCATTTATTCATTCATTCGTACATTAAAGAGTCTTAAGTAAGTATCTTGGGAAGGCCAAGCTCTATCTTAAGGTTCAGGGACTCTGGTTAGTTACCACTGAGTTGGCATAATCTATTAAACACAGGTTATTCATTTCAGGAAATTAGTATTTTTACCTTTTGGCCAAAATATATATCTGTGGCTTTCAAGCAAGCTTGTTGCAGCCTTCCATGGATCAAACTGTTGTATCTCATGTGTAGTCTTCCTTTTTAAAAAAATATGGCATCAACAAATGGAAATGTTCTGATTTCAGACTATTGTATAATTGTGTTGTTTGAGCCATAGGTCAAAACCCACACATATATGAGCGGAGGAGTTTTCCTTGAAGGGAATGGTTGTTAGTTTGGGATCAGGGAATAAAGACCTCCATGTTGGCCTTGTGCTGAAGGGGGAAAAATCATTTATATTCTTTTAGAGGCTTGGAGGCAGATTGGCCCAGATCTGAAGCCCTGAGATGCCTAGAACATTTCTGCTGGTGGAGGGTGAGGGTACGGGTGATGGAAGTCATCAGTGGCTCTTTGGCACATGATATCAGGCTGAAAGCAAAGGAAGAACTGGCCAGGAAGAGTCTCTAGAATGAATCTGAGTCCAACAGGAGTTTTAGGCTAATTTATTATCCTTGAATCTTCCATAAGGTCTTGTTGAAAGGTATAGCACAGTCTCTCCTATGCTGAGGGGATTTTAGGGGAGGAATAGTACATATTTGGAGAAATTGATAATAGGATTGCATTGTTTTCTATCTTTTTATCTGTTTTCAATATTGCCCACTAGTTATGCCCATCAAGTAGCATGGAGCCCAGCAGAGAGCTCATGAGGGTCACCTGAGGCAAGGAAGTGGCAAGTTAAGAAGGCTGGATGGAAAAATCTGATGGACTCATGAGAGGAGAGGCACACAGTACCTTCAAACCTCTAATAAATAGCTGGGAAAAAAATTCAAAGGGAGCTAATTTCAGGCAAAAATACAAGAAGACTTGAGGCTTATAATTTGTATTATACATGCAAATACAAAAACTCAAGGACTACCAAAATGTACCATTGGCACTCAAAACGCTATCACAGTGGATTCTGCCTTGTGAGTTGTTACTTGGATGGGTTCACTTAGGAGACGGGCCAGTCTGCATTTAACCCTTCCTGGTGTTTCAGTTTTGCTGTCATTGTCCTTTTTCTAAAGTATTATAATTTAAAAAAATATGGTTCCTTGTTTGCTCTCCGTCCCTATTTATCAAATTAAGGATTTTTAGAGAGAAAAGAAACACAAAATAATTTAATTGTTCCTAACCAGTTATTTCCTTTCCCTTCCTTTCTTCCTCCCTTCTTCCTCCCTTCCTTTTATCTCTTGTTCTCTCTCTCTCTCTCTTTCTCTTTCTTCCTCAGAAAAAACCTTACATTTATTAAACACCTACCACATGCCTAGCACTGTCACACACATTCAGTAAGTGCTGACAACAGGTTACTATAACATAGCATAGTGCTTAAGGGCCTGAACTAAATAGTCAGCTTGATTGGGTTGAAATCCAGGCGCCACGCATATTAACCAGTGTTAAGTACGGTACAGACAATACTACACGTAAGTTTCATTTTGGGCAAACAGAAAGACTGCATGACTCCTTACAAGTAGATGGTATCCTGTGAATAATTTTAGCCAATGGAATATTAGCAGGAATTATATGTATCACTTCTGAGTTGGGGTAGTTGTATATCTCGTGTGCCTTACCCGTGTTCTATACCCCTCAACCATCTCTACCTGCTGGCTGGATGACACTAGTGTGAAATAGAAGGTACAGAAAAGCAGAGCCCCAGTAAGGTGGGAGCTTGGATCCCTGCAAAGCACTTAGGAGAATGCTGCCCGGGAGAGCTGCTTTAACTTTGTATTAAAACTAGACTTTGTATTAGAACTAGACTTTGTATAAAGCCACTGAAGTTTTGAGATTAGTTTTACATCAATGAATGCTGATTACCCTAATACATTACTTCTGGCAAATTCCCTAACATCTAGGCATCAATTTCCTCATCAGTAAAATGGAGATAAAATTAACACCTACTTCACAGAGAGTCATTACAGATATTAAATGGAGTCAAGCAACAATTGTCAGAGTTAAAATAATTTTATAAAACAGTAACTTTTATGTTCAATTTTACAAATTAGGGCACCAAGGCATAGAAATATTAGGTAGGTTGTGTCGGTCAAAATTCTTTTATTGCTTATTTAAGCAAACAGAAAATATTTTTATTTTATTGCTAGACATTTCAGTGGGTGAATCTGGCTTTCAGGTATACTTGGATTCAGAGACTTAAACAGTGTTATAAGAGCTCTCTGTATTTCTCTCGATATACACCCTCAGCTCTCCTTTCTTTTAGTGGCTTAATTCTCACGTGCATTCTGGCTCAATAGCAAAAGATGGCCACCATTGACTTAGCAATTACATCAACCATGAAGAGTCCTTTTCTTGACCTTGCCTGGCTCACATTCCCATCCATGGATCTGTCACTACCTTGCAGAGGATGGCTTACAGGTATTGACCATTCTAGCTTTGAACCCAGTGTCTGGCAGAGAAGATTGGAATATGTATTTTACAGACTCACCAAGCTTGCGTGCTATCAGGGTGAGAGGACTTTTCAAAGGAAAATGAAGGCACTGTGACCCAGTAAAAGGTGTAGAGGCAAAAGCAACTGATGCCCACCATAAAAGCTGGCAAGGGTCTATGTATCATAGCAACTATATCAAGCCAGGCTTATGTGATTTTGAGACCAAGCTGCCACAAATAGACATTTTGGTTGGTGACAGACTAACTTGTAAATATCCTGAGCTTGTCTCCAATACTCATCACAAAGTTACACTGAAAGAACAGTTAGTACAAGTCAGAGATTTGATTGGGTTTTAGGTACTCAAACTGATGTTCTTCCTGAAAGGATAGCTGCTTTGTCCTAACTGTGCTCTAAAACTATAATTATAATTAGTATTGATTTATTCATTGCCTCCTACTGTTTATGAAGTGAGGAATACAGCTTATACATGTTAGTTTCCTAAGATTTAGGCATCCTCTTTAAGTACATAAGATTAGTTTAACACCTTTGGCATGTATTCCAAATAATAGAATATACTCTAATTAGATCTGCAAAAGCTGTTACCTTGATTACCAGACATACTAGTTATCTTGTCAGTCATTGATCTCATAATTATAAGGGAGGATGCTGTTATTTTCAAATGATCTGGGCTAAATTCTGCCTTTGAGTTCAGGGGCTCTAACTGAGTCCCAGCCCAGTAGATGTTTACACTATTCTTGTGCACACAGCAATTAGCTGCATTTCTTTATCCTTAAGGCTTTAAAATTAAAATACTTTACAATCGCTACCAAATAGGCTCAAATCACCTAATCCCACCACCCTAACATAACAGTTTACATTTAAATCCATAAATGGTAAGAAAAAGAATTACATTCTGTCTCTAATTAAATTAGCTTAATTTTAATCAGTAGACATTATTTGTAGATTTTTCTTAATGTGTATCACAATTTGCACAAAGTGTTTTACCTTTTTGCTTGAGAAGATAATAATCTTTATTTTACCTTATGTGGGATTTCTAAAGAAGTATATTTAACTCTGTTATGTTGTGTATTTGCTTTTAGAACATATCACATATGTAATCCCTTTCTGTAGGAATAGACTAATATTTTACCATATGCATCTTCAGGTTAGCAGTTATATGTTTTTCATCTTTTTAACACTCACAAGCCTTAGGACTTACTTCACGTTATTAGATGCAACACAGGTCTTTACAGAGCAGGAGTGATGACTGGACATTTAGAAGCCAGCAACTGCAATAGCACACTTTTCTTTAAATTCCTCAAACACCTCCCGTGCTCTACTTTCCTGGCCTTTTGGCTTTTACCTGGACTCTAAAAACAAGGAACCCATTTTCAGGAAGGCCTCATTGTTCAAGTAGGTTTTTTTTTTTTATGTTGAACTAAAAATCTGATTTGCAATAACTTTCACCTGTTGGCCTAATGGACCTAATATGACCCCTTGGAATGACACAATACAAATCTAAATCCTCTTTATGTTACATTGTTGATAAGAAAAAGTCATAAAACTGCTTGTATTAGGTAAAAAAAAAATTAATATCATGAACAAGCTTGAAATGCGGGTTCAGTGGAATCAAGCCCTGCCTTTGCCACTTTCCCCCTGGGTGGTTTTTAGCACACCATTTAAATGTTTTTAGCCTCGGTTTACTTATCTAGAAATTAAAGACAGTAGTAATATTAGCTCTATCTTCTAAAAGTTTATTTTTATCTCAAGTTTATGGTTGTATAATTTTCATACCAAGAATTTCACCCTCCATAAGTATAGTTTATTGAGTTTTGAAAAATATAAAGCCATGTACTTAAGATATATCTCAAAAAGTTCTCTTGTGCTTTGAAATCAGTTCCCTCTACCAACCTCCAGCCCCTGGTAACTACTTGTCTGATCTCTGTCTTTATAATTTTGTCTTCTTCAGGTTGTCATATAAATGTCACCATAGAGTATGTAGTCTTTTGTATCTGGCTTCTGTCAGCGCAGTGCTTTTGAGATTCTTCCTGCTGTTGCATGCACGTATACATTATTCCATTATATCCATGTACTACAATTTGTTTACTGATTCACCAGTTGATGGACTTTTGGGGTTGTTTACAGTTTTGGGTGATAAACATTTGCATGCGGGTTTTTGTAGCTATATGTTATCATTTCTCTTGGGTAAATATCTGGGAGTGGAACGGCTGGGTTATATGGCAAGTGTACTAAAGTGTCTTAACTCCATTTTTGATGTTTGGCCACAGATAACTTTCAAGCCCCATCCTTCTCCCTTTCTATCTTTTCCACATCTGGGCAAGCCATAAAAAAGCCCATGTGCTCCCTCCCTTAGTGCCAATGGAGAAGTTCAAACTATTCTGTAACCCTCACCTTGGTCCTAACCACAATAAAAGACAAAGTCATCACTCCTTCCTTTGTTCAAGTCATTTTGAACTGGCTTGGGTGCTTCCCTTGCTCTCCCCAGAAAGCCTCATTATGTGAATAATAAACTTTTTCATATTCTCTCGATGCATATGTGGCATCAATTGTCTTGATATCTGAACCAGTTTTGGGAAGGGGGGATCGATCCTGCCTTTCAGCAAGACTACCACAGAATAATGAGCATGGGTTTAACTTTATACGAAAATGTCAACTCTCTTCTAAAATAGCTGTACCGTTTTGTATTTCTACCAGCAACACCTGAAGGTTCTACCTGCTCTGCAGCTCTGCATTGTCAGTAACACTTAGCATTTTTAGCCTTTATCATTTTAATCATTCTAGTAGATAGGAGTTTTTAATTTGCATTTTCCTAATAAATAATGATGTTGAATAATTACCCCCACATACTTATTTGTAATCATTTGCAATTAGTATATCTTCTTTGGTGCAATGTCTATTCAAACCATTTGGCTATTTTCAACTGGATTGTTTCTTATCTTATTATTGAATTTTAAGAGATTTTGCATATATATTCTAAGTCCTTTATAAGATATATTTTGCAAATATTTATTCCCATCTGTGTTTTTTTTTTTCATTTTCTTACTGTCTTGCAAAGAACAGAAATTGTTAATTTTGTCAATTTACCAATATTTTGTTTTATGGTTTGTGCTTTTAGTGTCATATCCAAGAAATATTTACCTAATCCAGGCTTACAAAGATTTCTTCCTTTGATTTTTCACAGAACTTTTAGAATTTTTAGCTAATTTTATATGGTTCAAGATAATGGAATAAAGGTTCAGATTCTGTTTGATATTGTTTCAGTTTTACATATGGATGTCCAATTGTCCAGTATTTTTTGAAAAAAGTGTACATTGCTTTTGAATTACCTTGACAACTTTGTTGAAAATCAACTGGGCACAAACGTGTGGGTCTATTTCTGGACTCTCTGTTCTTCTCAATTGATACTATCCTTATGTCAATACTGTACTGTCTTGATATTGCAGTTTTATATAAATCTTGAAATCAGACAGAATGAATTCTCTATGTTTAGTTTTCTTTTTTTTTTTGAAAAACATCTTTATTGGAGTATAATTGTTTTACAATGTTGTATTAGTTTCTGCTGTATAACAAAGTGAATCAGCTATAGGTATACATATATCCACATATCCCCTCCCTCTTGGATCTCCCTCCCACCCTCCCTACCCCACCCCTCTAGTTGGTCACAAAGCACGGAGCTGATTTCCTTGTGCTATGCGGCTGCTTTCCACTAGCTATCTGTTTTACATTTGGTAGTATATATATGTCCATGCTACCCTCTCACTTCGTCCCAGCTTACCCTTCCCACTCCCCGTGTCCTCAAGTCCATTCTCTACGTCTGCATCTTTATTCCTGTCCTGCCCATAGGTTCTTCAGAAGCTTTTTTTTTTTTTTGATTCCATATATATGTGTTAGCATACGGGATTTGTTTTTCTCGTTCTCACTTACTTCACGCTGTATGACAGACTCTAGGTCCATCCACCTCACTACAAATAACTCAATTTCGTTTCTTTTTATGGTTGAGTAATATTCCATTGTATATATGTGCCACATCTTCTTTATCCATTCACCTGTCAATGGACAATTAGGTTGCTTCCATGTCCTGGCTATTGTAAATAGAGCTGCAATGAACATTGTGGTACATGACTCTTTTTGAATTATGGTTTTCTCAGGGTATATGCCCAGCAGTGGGATTGCTGGGTCATATGGTAGTTCTATTTTTAGTTTTTTAAGGACCCTCCATACGATTCTCCATAGCGGCTGTATAAATTTACATTCCCACCAACAGTGCAAGAGGGTTCCCTTTTCTCTCCACCCTCTCCAGCATTTATCATTTGTAGATTTTTTGATGATGGCCATTCTGACTGGTGTGAGGTGATACCTCATTGTAGTTTTGATTTGCATTTCTCTAATGATTAGTGATGTTGAGCATCCTTCTATGTGTTTGTTGGTAAACTGTATATCTTCTTTGGAAAAATGTCTTTTTAGGTCTTCTGCCTATTTTTGGATTAGGTTGTTTGTTTTTTTGATATAGAGTTGCATGAGCTGCTTGTAAATTTTGGAGGTTAATCCTTTGTCAGTTGCTTGTTTGCAAATATTTTCTCCCATTCTGAGTGTTGTCTTTTCATCTTGTCTATGGTTTCCTTTGTTGTGCAAAAGCTTTTAAGTTTCATTAGGTCCCATTTGTGTATTTTTGTTTTTAATTTCCATTTCTCTAGGAGGTGGGTCAAAAAGAATCTTGTTGTGATTTATGTCATAAAGTGTTCTGCCTATGTTCTCCTCTAAGAGTTTTAAAGTGTCTGGCCTTACATTTAGGTCTTTAATCCATTTTGAGTTTATTTTTGTGTATGGTGTTAGGGAGTGTTCTAATTTCATTCTTTTCCATGTAGCTGTCCAGTTTTCCCAGCACCACTTATTGAAGAGGCTGTCTTTTCTCCATTGTATACTCTTGCCTCCTTTATCAAAGATAAGGTGAGCATACGTGCATGGGTTTATTTCTGGGCTTTCTATCCTGTTCTATTGATCTATATTTCTGTTTTTGTGCCAGTACCATACTGTGTTGATTACTGTAGCTTTGTAGTGTAGTCTGAAGTCCAGGAGCCTGATTCCTCCAGCTCTGTTTTTCTTTCTCAAGATTGCTTTGGCTATTCGGGGTCTTTTGTGTTTCCATCCAAATTGTGAAATTTTTTGTTCTAGTTCTGTGAAAAATGCCATTGGTAGTTTGATAGGGATTGCGTTGAATCTGTAGATTGCTTTGGGTAGTATAGTCATTTTCACAATGTTGATTCTTCCAATCCAAGAGCATGGTATATCTCTCCATCTGTTTGTATCATCTTTAATTTCTTTCATCAGTGTCTTATAGTTTTCTGCATACAGGTCTTTTGTCTCCTTAGGTAGGTTTATTCCTAGGTATTTTCTTCTTTGTGTTGCAGTGGTAAATGCGAGTGTTTCCTTAATTTCTCTTTCAGATTTTTCATCATTACTGTCTAGGAATGCAAGAGATTTCTGTGCATTAATTTTGTATCCTGCTCTTTTACCAAATTCATTGATTAGCTCTAGTAGTTTTCTGGTAGCATCTTTAGGATTTTTTATGTATAGTATCATGTCATCTGTAAACAGTGACGGGTTTACTTCTTTTCCGATTTGGATTCCTTTTATTTCTTTTTCTTCTCTGACTGCTATGGCTAAAACTTCCAAAACTATGTTGAATAATAGTGGTGAGAGTGAACAACCTTGTCTTGTTCCTGATCTTAGAGGAAATGGTTTCAGTTTTTCTCCATTGTGAACGATGTTGGCTGTGGGTTTGTCATATATGGACTTTATTATGTTGAGGTAAGTTCCCTCTGTGCCTACTTTTTGGAGGGTTTTTATCATAAATGGTGTTGAATTTTGTCAAAAGCTTTTTCTGCATCTACTGAGATGATCACACGGTTTTTCTCCTTCATTTTGTTAATATGATTTATCACATTGATTGATTTGCATATATTGAGGAATCTTTGCATCCCTGAGATAAACAAACCCCACTTGATCATGGTGTATGATACTTTTAATGTGCTGTTGGATTCAGTGTGCTAGCATTTTGTTGAGGGTTTTTGCATCTGTGTTCATCAGTGAAATTGGCCTGTAGTTTTCTTTCTTTGTGACATCTTTATCTGGTTTTGGTATCAGGGTGATGGTCACCTCATAGAATGAGTTTGGGAGTGTTCCTCTGCTCTATTTTGGAAGAGTTTGAGAAGGATAGGTGTTAGCTCTTCTCTAAATGTTTGATAGAATTTGCTTGTGAAGCCATCTGCTCTTGGGCTTTTCTTTCTTGGAAGATTTTTAATCACAGGCTCAATTTCAGTGCTTGTGATTGGTCTGTTTCTGTTTTCTATTTCTTCCTGGTTCAGTCTCAGAAGGTTGTGCATTTCTAAGAATTTGTCCATTTCTTCCAGGTGGTCCATTTTATTGGCATAGAGTTTCTGGTAGTAATCTCTCATGATCCTTTGTATTTCTGCAGTGTCAGTTGTTACTTCTCTTTTTCCGTTTCTAATTCCATTGATTTGAGTCTTCTCCCTTTTTTTGTTGATGAGTCTGGCTAATGGTTTATCAATTTTGTTTATCTTCTCAAAGAACCAGCTCTTAGTTTTATTGATCTTTGCTATTGTTTCCTTCATTTCTTTTTCACTTATTTCTGATCTGATCTTTATGATTTCTTTCCTTCTGCTAACTTTGGGGTTTATTTTGTTCTTCTTTCTCTAATTGCTTTAGTTGTAAGTTTAGGTTGTTTTTTTTGAGATGGTTCTTATTTCTTGAGGTAGGATTGTATTGCTATAAACTTCCCTCTCAGAACTGCTTTTGCTGCATCCCATAGGTTTTGGGGCATTGTGTTTTCATTGTCATTTGTTTCTAGGTATTTTTTAATTTCCTCTTTGATTTCTTCAGTGATCTCTTGGTTCTTTAGTAGTGTATTGATTAGCCTCCATGTGTCTGTATTTTTTACAGATTTTTTCCTGTAATTTGTATCTAGTCTCATAGCGTTGTGGTCGGAAAAGATACTTGATATGATTTCAGTTTTCTTAAATTTACCAAGGGTTGATTTGTGACCCAAGATATGATCTATCCTGAAGAATGTTCCATGAGCACTTGAGAAGAAAGTACATTCTGTTGTTTTTGGATGGAATATCCTGTAAATATCAATTAATTCCATCTTGTTTAATATGTCATTTAAAGCTTGTGTTTCCTTATTTATTTTCATTTTGGATGATCTGTCCATTGGTAAAAGTGGGGTGTTAAATTCCCCTACTATGTTTGTGTTACTGTCAATTTCCCCTTTTATGGCTGTTAGCATTTGCCTTATGTATTGAGATGCTCCTATGTTGGGTGCATAAATATTTACCATTGTTATATCTTCTTCTTGGATTGATCCCTTGATCATTATGTAGTGTTGGTCTTTGTCTCTTGTAATAGTCTTTATTTTAAAGTCTATTTTGTCTCATATGAGAATTGCTACTCCAGCTTTCTTTTGATTTCCATTTGCATGGAATATCTTTTTCCACCCCCTCACTTTCAGTCTGTATGTTTCCCTAGGTCTGAAGTGGGTCTCTTGTAGACAGCATATAGGCAGGTCTTGTTTTTGTATCCATTCAGCCAGTCTATGTCTTTTGGTTGGAGCATTTAGTCCATTTACATTTATGGCAATTATCAATATGTATGTTCCTATTCCCATTTTCTTAATTGTTTTGGGTTTGTTATTTTAGGCCTTTTCCTTCTCTTGTGTTTTCTGCCTAGTGAAGTTCCTTTAGCATTTGTGGTTAAGCTGGTTTGGCAGCGCTGAATTCTCTTAGCTTTTGCTTGTCTGTAAAGGTTTTAAATTCTCCGTCGAATCTGAATGAGATCCTTGCTAGGTAGAGTAATCTTGGTTGTAGGTTTTTGCCTTTCATCACTTTAAAAATGTCCTGCCACTCCCTTCTGGCTTGCAGAGTTTCTGCTGAAAGATCAGCTGTTAACCTTATGGTGATTCCCTTGTATGTTATTTGTTTCTTTTCCCTTGCTGCTTTTAATATTTTTTCTTTGCTTTTTTAAATTTTTGATAGTTTGACTAATATGTGTCTTGGCATGTTTCTCCTTGGATTTATCCTTTATGGGACTCTCTGCTCTTCTTGGACTTGATTGACTATTTCTTTTCCCATATTAAGGAAGTTTTCAACTATAATCTCTTCAAATATTTTCTCAGTCCCTTTCTTTTTCTCCTCTTCTGGGATGTCTGTAATTCGAATGTTGTTGTGTTTTATGTTCTCCCCGAGGTCTCTGAGCCTGTCCTCAATTCTTTTCATTCTTTTTTCTTTATTCTGCTCTGCAGTAGTTATTTCCACTATTTTATTTCCCAGGTCACTTATCCGTTCTTCTGCCTCAGTTATTCTGCTATTGATTCCTTCTAGAGAATTTTTAATTTCATTATTGTGTTGTTCATCATTGTTTGTTTGCTCTTTAATTCTTCTAGGTCCTTGTTAAACATTTCTTATATTTTCTCCATTCTGTTTCCAAGATTTTGGATCATCTTTACTCTCATTGCTCTGAATTCTTTTTCAGGCAGACTGCCTATTTCCTCTTCATTTGTTTGTTCTGGTGGGTTTTTACCTTGCTCCTTTATCTGCTGTGTGTTTCTCTGTCTTCTCATTTTTCCTAACCTACTGTGTTTGGGGTCTCCTTTTTGTAGGCTGCAGGTTCATAGTTCCCATTGTTTTTGGTGTCTGCCCCCAGTGGGTAAGGTTGGTTCAGTGGGTTGTGTAGACTTCCTGGTGGAGGAGACTGGTGCCTGTGTTCTGGGGAAGAGGCTGGATCTTGTCTTTCTGGTGGGCAGGAACACGTGCAGTGGTGTGTTTTGGGGTGTCTGTGAACTTAGTATGATTTTAGGCAGCCTCTCTGCTAATGGGTGGGGTTGTGTTCCTTTCTTTCTAGTTGTTTGGCATGGGGTGTCCAGCACTGGAGCTTGCTGGTCATTGAGTGGAGTTGGGTCTTAGCGTTGAGATGGAGATCTCTGGGAGAGCTCTCGCCAATTCATACTATGTGGGGCCAGGAGGTCTCTCATGGTCCAATGTCCTGAGCTCAGGTCTCCCACCTCAGAGGCTCAGGACTGACACCCGGCTGGAACACCAAGATCCTGTCAGCCACACAGCTTACATGTAAATCGGTTAAATTCTCCAATCCAAAGGCACAGGGTGGCCAGTCTTCTGCACTCCGCCTGGTCCTCCAGCCAGGCATCCTCTGTGCCTGGTCGATATGGAGAGCCTGCTTTGGATCCAGGTCCAGCTGCATTCACTAGTGTCTAGAAGAAACAGCCAACGCCCCCATCCTCCCTCATCTCCGTTGCAACTCATCACAATGTATCTTTAGTTTTCAGTATGGTTTTAGTTACTCTGTATTCTTTGCATTTCCGTATGATTTGTGGTATCAGTTTGCAAATTTCAAAAAAAAAAAAAGTTTCCTGGGTTTTTGATTGGTATTACTTTGAATCTATAGATCAATTTTAATAGAATTGATATCATAACAATATTGAATTATCTGAATCTTGAATAAAGTACATCTCTCCCTTAAATTAGTTTTCTTAATTTATCTCAGAAAAGTTTTATAGCTTTCAGTGTATAGGTCCTGCAGAACAGTTTGTTAAATCTGCCCCTAAGTGTTTCATGTTTTTTCCTGTTTTAAATGTTACTGTTATTGGCACTGTTTGTCTGATTTCAATTTCCAATTATTCATAATCAGTAACTATAAATACAACTGATTTTAAAAAATATTTTATTGTGCAACCTTAATGGACTCACAAATTGATTTGAGTAATTTTTTTTTGGTAAATTCTTTGGGATTTTCTAAGTAGATAACCATGTGATATGTAATAAAGACAGTTTTACTTCTGCTTTGCAAATCTGAATGATATTTATTTCTTTTTCTTAACTTATTGAACAGGCTAGGACCCCCAAACAATGCTGACTAAAAGCGTTTTGAGAGAGGAGATTCTTGCCTTGTTTTTTTGTTCTTAAGGGCGATTCATTTAGTCTTTCATCCTTAATTCTGATGTTAGCTGTGGGTTTTTCAAAATGCCCCTTCTCTGGGGAAGGAAGTTCTTCCCATTAGTTCACTGAGAGGTTTTTTTTTTTTTTTTCCTTTTTCTTATCATGAATAGATATGGAATTTTGTCAAATGCTTATTCTGCATCTATGGAAATAATCTGACAGTTTTACTTCTTTGATGTGTTGATATGGTGGACTACATTGATTATTTTCAAATGTTGAACCAATCTTTTGTTCTATGACCCCACCTGTTCATAATGTATTTTCGTAAAATATTGTTTGATTTGCTTTTATAATAACTTTTCAAGAAGTTTTTATCTATACCTGAGAAATATTGGTCTATGGTTTTCTTTCTTCCATTGTCTTTGTCTAGTTCTAGTATCAGTATGCTGACTCCATCTAATGAGTTGGGATGTCATCTCATCTCTTCTAGTTTCAGAAAGATTTTGTGTAGAATTGATATTATTGCTTTCTTAGATTTTACTAGTTAAGTCATAGTCATAGGCTATAGTTTGATAGATTTTACTAGTTAAGTCATAGTCATAGGCTATAGTTTTCTTTGGGGAAATTTTAAATTGTGAATTAAATTTAATAGAAGGCTTTTCAGATTATTTTTTTCTTGAATAAGCATCATCACTTTGTATCTTTCCAAGATTTGGTTAATCACACCTAAGTTATATGTTTATATGCATAAATTTGCTTATAACTCACTTATTAGCCTTCTAATGTTTACAGAATTTCCATTAATGTCCTCTCTTTCACACCTGATATTGGTAATTTGTGTTTCTTTTCTTTTTTCTTGATTAGTCTGGCAGGAGGCGAAAAAAACCCCCAATGTTTATAAAATAAAATTCAAATAGAAAAAATATGACAGGTATATGACAGATAAAGAGCTAAATTCCTTAACAAAAAATTCTTTCAAATCAAGAAGTACTTTAATTACAGTGGTGATCAGGACAAATTTGATCTAAACATATCTGGAATTTCCTATTTTTTGAGAGAGACAGATAAGAAAATAATTATAGTAAAGGGTGATTAATGTTATACCAAGAACAAATACAAAAAAAAATTGTGACCAAATCTAGACCTTTTGTGAGGCTGTCCTAATTTTAATGTTCCTGCTTTGGGAAATAGTAGAATAGGAATGGTGTGGAAGTAAAGAATAGCAGAGAGGGAAGTGACAATGGGAGCTGTTACCTGTGTGACTTCTCCTCTAATAGTACAGAACTTAGATGGCGATTATTAGATACTGTCCTGGGAAAGACTGAAGGTACAGGCTTTGGAATCAGATTGATATTGACTAGAATCCCAGTCTCTCCATGTATCAGCTATGTTACTTTGGACAATTTATTAAATGTCAGTAAGCTTTAGTTTCCTCATATGAAAAATGATAATGCCCACCTCATAAAATTTTTGCAAGGAATACATAAATATATATTATTTATATTATTATGTATGTGTGTATATATATATATATATATATATATATATATATATATATATATATGCAGTTATTACTGTGCTTGGCAAAATGTTGTATCACTAATACCAGTAGTAGTTATAACTGACATTTATGTGTAAGGAGCTTTATACACATCACTCCATTAGATATCTAGAACAATCCTAAGAGAAACACATTGTAATTGATAAATAAGTCGTAGGTTTATAGACATATCAACTGGGTAGGATGGAGGCAGTGTTCCCTATTGCAAATGTCTGCTTTTACTCAGGTGTTCATAGCTTAAATTTCTGTATTGTGTTGTCTATAAATTTAGGTCTTTGGGGCCTTTGCTCTCTCTAAGAATGACATTACCTGTCACACTACTACAGGACTTCTAAGATGGGGATTACTGGCATTACTTACTCAAATAACATACCACTAAATGAGAACAATCATTGATTTTCCTGGACAAATAAACATAAGCATAATCCTATGTACACATGTATTCTACATATACATATTAAATAGGTCAAGCCAAAATGTCAATGCAAGTCAATTCATGTGTCCTGAAATCCACTAAGTGCTGTGAGGTGCACAGAAGAAATGTAAGTGCTGGAGACACTCTGTGTTTGCCAACCCAGCTCACATTTATTCTCAACTCTCTTCTCCCTTGCCCACTTCTACTCTAGAACCTGAAAAAGGTTAAATACTCTGTAGCTTTATTGCCTCCCTTGCAGAGAGAAGACGCCATGTGGCACACTTCTGGCCAATGAGATATCAGTGGAGGTCTTTCTAAGAAATTTTTTTTTCCTGACAAAAGAGACAGAGGCTGCTAGAATAGCTCCATTTTCTTCTCTTCTGCCTTGAACTTCAGACAACGGCAGTCATATTGGAACCATAAAGCCTCATGCATAAGAATGAAAGCCAGTATGCAAAGCAAGAGAGGCTGCAAGAAACAGAAGAGCCGATGTTACTAAAAGCAGCTGATTTTGTAGGCTATCCAGCTTTTTCTCCTTGGCTGTGTGGCTCCAACATTCTCTTACATTTTTCAACATCCTAAGGGGAAGCACAATTCCCTACCTAGGAATTGGGTTTCCTCTTACTTGCGGTCACAAAAGTATTCCTAACATACAGTAAGACATAACTGTTCATGGAACATAGGAAATCATGGATTCTAATATTTCCCAATAGCCCAGGCAATGGCAGTGATGTAAATACAAATTGTCCAACATATCCTCCAGAGGGGAATAAAATCAACAGTTAGAAGAAATTATATCGAACAAAACTCATGCTTTCAATATAATTGGAAAACAGAAAAATTTAAAAATTCAAACTGACTCTAAATAGAAAAATATACATCTAATCACAGTTAGGTATCTCCTTACACGTCTACACTCCTGCTCCCAGCCTTCATAGAGAACAAGGACGGTTCAGGTAAAACTGTATGGAAGAGACAAGATGGAAGCTTGCCCAGGGCTTAGACTGTTCTAAAGCCTTCACTATTAAGAGGAAGTTAACCCCTCAGTTAAAAAATTATGCAGTAAATCAGAACACTGCTCACAGAACAGGTACCTAACTGTGCCCCCAGAAGGTGAGGAGGCCTTCTTAGAAAAGAAATACTCCAGGGGAGAGAAGAGGGTGTTATGGAGGGAGAAGTACCTTTAGGAAACAATGTAGCAAAGAGAAAAAGAAGTAAGGGAGGTGGGTGGAATTAGATCCTGCAAAGTAAAAGGAAAAACAAACAAACAAAAATGGCAAAAAATTGATTGCTACACAACTTCTCCACTCAGTGCTCCTTCCAACCAAGGGCTTAACTCACCTGTAAAGAGAAAAAGACTTTAAATTTGTGCATCACGAATTAAGACTTGACTATATGCTCTATACAAGAGACACATGATTCTTAAAGGCAAAAATAAATAAATAAATGAGAAAAAGATAAAATTGTACCAGGCAAGTTAAAACAGGAAGAATGCAGAGCAGAGATATTGGTGTCAGAGAAGTAGAATCAAAATATATACCACTTAGAGTGATAAAGGATACCTTTAAATGTTAAAAGTACAATTCACAATAAAAACACAATAATTAAAGATAGTTATAAATATCTAGGCACCTAAGAACAAAGAAATCACATTTATAAATCAAATAGTAGAAGACATGCTGAAACACACTAGTAATAGGAGAACTTACACACCACTAAGTAGAAGACAGATCAAATAAATGAAAAATAAATAAGGATTTAGAAAATCTAAACAATACAAGCAATGAGGCAAACTTTTTGGATATATTTTGAACTTTACATACTGGTAATAAAGAATACACTTTCTTCTCATGCACACATGGAGACATATACAAACATTAGTCATACAGTAATTAGAAAAAAAAAAAAACTCCAGAAAGTTCCATGAAGTAGCAATATTACAAAAATCATTCTTCAATCACAGTGCAATAAACCACACATTAACACATTTTTAAGAAAGGGTTTTTTTTCAATCAGAAATTTACAAACCTTTCGATAAATAACTTGTGAAAGTAGAAAGAGGTACCAAAATTAAAGAATTTCTAAGAAGCAACAATGATGAAAACACTACATATTAGAATCTATGTGTTACATTAGTGATCACTGAAATTTTTCTAGCCTTAAACACCTTTTCAGTGTACATTAAAGAACTGAAGTAAATGAATTAATATCTTGGAACAGGAATCTAGAAAAAAATTAATTAAACCAGATAAAAGTAAAGTGAAAAATAATAACAATAAAAGTAGAAAATAATGATATAGTAGTAAAACAATAAATCTAATGAATAAATAAAATCCTGGATTATTTTTAATTAAAAAAATAGACAAACCACTGGCTAACTTAATCAAGAAAAAGTGAGGATGCACAAATATACAAAGTAAGAAATGGTAAGGGGGAAATAACTATTGATACAGAGGAAATTTTAAAAAATCATGAGAGTGTGAAAAGTGCCAGGATATTTACATATTAGCTTCAAACTATGTTCCCATAAGATACTTACTAATTAAAAGGGAAAAAGTATTAACTTTACAGTGGTGACTTGACAGACACCTCCTTAAACAAGTGAGCAAAGTTAACATCACCAGCACTGGGATGAATTGACATCATGTGCCTCTTGATATGTTGCACTGAGAAGAACAAAACATCACTTCTATGATATTCCTGGCCCAACATGCAAATGTTGAATTGAATCATAAGAAAACATGAGACAAACCCAATATGAGGGACATTCTAAAAGATAATAAGATTGTACTCTTACCTGTGAATGAAAATGAAATCTTTCTGAGAAACTTTTCTAGACTAAGAGAGACTAAACAGATATTACATCTGAAGGTAATATAAGAACTGAGATTTTCTTTTGCTCTAAACAGCATTGTTGGGATAATTGGTGAAACTGAATGAGGTTTATAGATTATCTGATAGTATCAATGTTTTTTTTTTTAATTGGAGTAAAATTGCTTTACAATGTTGTGTTAGTTTCTGCTGTACAATGAAGTGAATCAGCTATATGTATACCTATATCCCCTCCCTCTTGGACCTCCCTCCCACCCTCCTCCCCCAATCTAGGTCATCACAGAGCACCAAGCTGAACTCCCTGAGCTATAGAGCAGGTTCCCACTAGCTATCTATTTTACACGTGGTAGTGTATTTATGTCAAACCTAATATCTCAATTCGTCCCACCCTCCTCTTCCTGCCCTGTGTCCCCACGTGCGTTCTCTACGTCTACGTCTCTGTTCCTGCCCTACAAATAGGTTCATCTGTACCATTGTTCTAGAGTCCACATATATGCGTTAATATACGATATTTGTTTTTCTCTTTCTGGCTTACCTCACTCTGTATGACAGACTCTGGCTCCATCCACATCTCTACAAATGACCCAATTTCATTCCTTTTTTATAGCTGAGTAATATTCCATTGTATATATTTACACATCTGCTTTATCCATTCATCTGTCATTGGACATTTAGGTGTTTCCATGTCCTGGCTATTGTAAATAGTGCTGCAGTGAACATTGGGGTACGTGTGTCCTTTTGAATTATGGTTTTCTTGGGGTATATGCCCAGTATTGAGATTGCTGGGTCATATGGTAGTTCTATTTATAGTTTTCTAAGGAACCTCCTTATGTTCTCCATCATGGCTGTATCAATTTACATTCCTACCAACAGTGCAAGAGGGTCCCCTTTTCTCCACACTCTCTCCAGCATTTATTGTTTGTAGATTTTTTGATGATGGCCATTCTGACCGGTATGAGGTGATACCTCATTGCACTTTTGATTTGCATTTCTCTAATAATTAGTGATGTTGAGAATTCTTTCATGTGTTTGTTGGCAATCTGTATATCTTCTTTGAAGAAATGTCTTTTTAGGTCTTCTGCCCATTTTTGGATTAGGTTGTTTGTTTTTTTGATATTGAGTTGCCTGAGCTGCTTGTAAATTTTGAAAGTTAATCCTTTGTCAGTTGCTTTGTTTGCAAATATTTTCTCCCATTCTGAGGGTTGTCTTTTCATCTTGTTTGTGTTTTACTTTTCTATACAAAAGGTTTTAAGTTTCATTAGGTCCCATTTGTGTATTTTTGTTTTTATTTCCATTTCTCTAAGAGGTAGGTCAAAAGGACCTTGCTGTGATTTATGTCATAGAGTGTTCTGCCTATGTTTTCCTCTAAGAGTTTTATAGTGTTTGGTCTTACATTTAGGTCTTTAATCCGTTTGAAGTTTATTTTTGTGTATGGTGTTAGGTAGTGTTCTAATTTCATTCTTTTACATGTAGCTGTCCAGTTTTCCCAGCACCACTTATCAAAGAGACTGTCTTTTCTCCATTGTAGGTTCTTGCCTCTTTTGTCATAGATTAGGTGACCATATGTGCATGGGTTTTCTATCCTATACCACTGATCTATATTTCTGTTTTTGTCCCAATACCGTAGTGCCTTGATTACTATAGCTTTGTAGTATAGTTTGAAGTCAGTTAGCCTGATTCCTCCAGCTCCATTTTTCTTTCTCTAGATTGCTTTGGCTATTTGGGGTCGTTCGTGTTTCAATAAAAATTGTAAAATTTTTTGTTCTAATTCCGTGAAGAATGCCATTGGTAGTTTGATAGAGATTGCATTGATTCTGTAAATTGCTTTGGGTAGCAGAGTCATTTTCACAATATTGATTCTTCCAATCCAAGAACATGGTATATTTCTCCATCTGTTTATGTCATCTTTGATCTCTTTCATCAGTGTTTTATAGTTTTCTAAGTACAGGACTTTTGCCTCCTTAGGTAGGTTATTCCTTGGTATTTTATTCTTTTTGTTGCAATGGTAAATGGGAGTGTTTCCTTGATTTCTCTTTCTGATTTTTCATTGTTACTGTATAGGAATGCCAGGAATTTTTGTGCATTAATTTTGTATCCTGCAACCTTACCAAATTCATTGATTAGTTCTAGTAGTTTTCTGGGGGCATCTTTAGGATTTTCTATGTATAGTATCATGTCATCTGCAAACAGTGACAGTTTTCCTTCTTTTCCAATTTGTGTTCCTTTTATTTCTTTTTCTTCTCTGATTGCCATGGCTAGAACTTCCAAAACTATGTTGAATAAGAGTAGTGAGAGTGGACATCCTTGTCTTGTTCCTGATCTTAATGGAAATGCTTTCAGTTTTTCACCATTGATATGATGTTCAGTGTGGGTTTGTCATATATGGCCTTTATTATGTTGATGTAGGTTCCCTGTATGCCCATTTTCTGGAGAGTTTTTATCATAAATGGGTGTTGAATTTTGTCAAAGGCTTTTTCTGCATCTATTGAGATGATCATATGGTTTTTATTCCTTAATTTGTTAATGTGGTGTATCACATTGATTGATTTGCATATATTGAACAATCCTCACATTCCTGGGATAAATCCCACTTGATCATGGTGTATGATCCTTTTAATGTGTTGTTGGATTCTGTTTGCTAGTATTCTGTTAAGGATTTTTGCATCTATGTTCATCAGTGATATTGGTCTATAATTTTCTTTTTTTGTGGTATCTTTTTCTGGTTTTGGCATCAGGGTGATGGTGGCTTCGTAGAATGAATTTAGGAGTGTTTCTCCCTCTGCAATTTTTTGGAAGAGTTTGAGAAGGATGGGTGTTAGCTCTTCTCTAAATGTTTGATAGAATTCACCTGTGAAGCCATCTGGTCCTGGACTTTTGTTTGTTGGAAGATTTTTACTCACAGTTTCAATTTCATTACTTGTGATAGGTCTGTTTATATTTTCTAATTCTTCCTGGTTCAGTCTTGGAAAATTGTACCTTTCCAATAATTTGTCCATTTCTTCGTGGTTGTCCATTTTATTTGCATATAGTTGTTTGTAGTAGTCTCTTATAATCCTTTGTATTTCTGCAATGTAAGTTGTGATTTCTCCTTTTTCATTTCCCTTAAGATCCAGGATGGTGGTAGGGGCCCCGGAGAATGGAGGACCAGGCCTGGGAGCCCATTAGGCTTCCCAGGCCCGACTGGGCAGGGGAGACTCTAGGCACACTCCCGCATGATCCCCCGATCCCCCGAGGGTCCCTCCAGGCATGGGAACCCCTCCCCACTCCCAGCCACCCCTCAGGTGTGCTGGTTGTGTCCAGCCTCCACTTCTCCTCCCTACTTACTCCCCACCTCGTCCTACCTGGTCACTCGGGGGTTCCTTCCATCTCCTTGGCCGTCAAGGTCCCCCACCAGCATCTGGCAGGCACCCTGGTTGTGGGGAGATGAGAACTCTGCATCCTCCCCCACTGCCATCTTCAATGTTAATTTCCTGGTATTAGTGCTTATACTGTGATTATGTATGACAACTGTTTTAAGATATGCACATTGAAATATTTAGGCATGAATACAATACCATCTGCAGTTTACCCTTAAGCAGTTTTAATATATATATTTTAAGAGTTGGAGTGATAAAGCAAATATGGTAAAATATTACCATTTAGAAAATCTGGATGAAGGGTACATGGAAATTCTAATTCTAGGAACTATTCTTATAACCTTTCTGTAAGCCTGAATTTATATCAAAAATGAACAAACATAGAAATCTTGTTTTTCTGTCTAAAAGAATCTAGAAAATGCCTCTCTATGTGTGAAAATAGATAACAAAATACTCATGTTTTCTAATGCATACTTATAAAATGATAAAATTAATATATTGTCAATATCCAATTAATACAAAGTAGGAACTTAAAAAGTAATCTCATTATAAAAGAATTTTCATGTTATGTCTTTGCCACTTTTAATGGCATCATTAAGGCAGGACTTTATTTATTGCTTAATATATTTTCTGTCCTCTTGATTCAACACATTTATTGTTTCATTTTATTCCACACTTTTCAGTGATAGGTATTGACATTGGGTCAAAATCTATGGGTTTTTCTTTGAAAACTCTGGACTGTATTTTGAAAAATATATCAATTTTAGCACCAAGGAGGCAAATGGATTGCTTAGTTGTTAAATAATCTTAATGAGATGTCAACAGCAGAAAAATATTCTCAGTCCTCAGCAAGGTCTTCAGGTAATGAAACATTGATTTTTCTTTAAACCTCTAAAGCCATTTTGCTTACTGTACAGGAAGTAAATGAAAAATAGTTATTTGTTTCCATGGGCAAAATCCATTTTCAGATAATTTAATAATTAAAATTATTTATAATTTCTCTACCTTCATTAGCTATTTGTTTCATTTACACTGTTGCTTTTTTGAGTAAACATCCTGAATTCACTTTTGAAGCAAGTCTCAGGCCAAAACTGACCTGAATTAAATCATAAGAGCAATTATACTTGTGGGGAAGCATCCATATTTTAGTTAGAAAATACTTTATGAAACCAATAAACATGATGTAAGAATCTATTGTCCTAACTTATTTATTTCTATTCTTTCATTTATTTAAATATTAGTACAATTGAAATTACTTTGCCATTTGGGTCAAAGGTTTATAGTATTCATGAGAATTATGCAGAATCCAAGTTCTCTGTATATCCAACTTGAATTCTTTAGTTCTAAGCATTAAAACAAAACACAAATTTAAAAATCTATTATTTAATAATTTGGAAAAAGAGTAGTTGTCCATTGACTACAAAATCGTGTTAAATAAGAATTAAACACTCTATTCTGGGGAAATAGCAATGTGATTCTAAGTGAGAGGTACAGATTATCTAAAGTGGGGTATTTTCAGAATGGCAAGGAAGCTCTAGTTTCCAGATATGGAAACATTTCCAGAGTATCTGAACTTTGGAAACTACTTCTTCAGAAAAGATGAGGAGCCATGTTTTTCTCAGCAAACACCACAACTGTGGACCATTTTCATCTATTCTGGTTTCCAAATGGAAGCATTTTCCTCTGTGTTTGAGGATAAGCATGATAACTTAAGACAGAGTGCTTTTTGGCCTTGTTTTGGACTCCAGGAGAAGTCCAAATATGGTATTTTCAGCTAGTTTTGTTCCTGGTTTTGACACTGAAAACCCAACTGTTGAATAAGAAACTACTTCAAAATTCAGTGGCTTGTAAACAAGAATCATTTATTAGCAAGCCCTTCTCATGGCAATGGAAAAGATACAAAAGAGCAACTGTAATTCTGCATTTCTACTCAGATCATGTTGAGCAATATAAGTCACATGGTCAAGTCCAAGGCCAAGGGACAGAATTGCAAAATCACAAGACTGAAAGTATGAATACTGGGAGGGATGAAGAATTGGGGCCAATAATGTAACCTATACTAACATGCAAAAATATCTGATATATTGTTTTAGAAACAGCTCCTATTCCATATATTATTTCATGTCAGTGTTTTTGGATGATGAAAATAGTGTAGGCTCACCAAGTTACAAATATATCACCTTAGGAGGAGGACTAACCTTTATAGAAATTATGAATGTCTTTTTTAGAACAATGGGGCATCAGACTATTAATATTTGAAACTAATGGCCAAATTTTAGGAGAGATTCAGTTTTAATACTCTTCAGAAGAAAAAGTCTTATAATCCCTTTGGGGCAAAGAATATCTAGAAGTAATGAATCGACAGGAAAACAATCAGTTCTGTATTACAGAAGTTGTAGGAAACATGAGCTTCTAAGGAAGAACTCACACAGCCTGGTTCTGACGATAAGAATTGTGCTCCCTCTGTTATGGTGAGAGAGAGGAACAGTCACTCCAAGTAAAAAACAGAAAGACAATGACAAAGCGACATAACTTTGGAGGGCAATAATTCTGATGGTTTGCTGTAAGTGGAGAAATAATAAAATGTGTCTTTCAAGATTTAGAGATGATTTTCAGATTTAAACATATTGCAAAATATTTGTTTAAGAGTTGTGAACATTCCCTTTTCTGTTTGATAAAATGTAAGTGCCTGAGATGGTTTTGCATTTTTAACAAATACTTCTAAATTCTTTTTATTGCAGATAGTTTTATGTTTCAGATGTCTGAATATGAACTGAATGCTTATGAGCTTGTTATAAACACCTGAAGAGAGAGGGTTTACAGTGACAACACATAAAGAATCTTAACAAATGTGCTAATATAATGCAGTGACAAACAGCATCCGTTTCCAGCAGTTGTGCCATCGTGATGGTATAAGTTCACTGCACCTGACTGGTAACCGATAACATGCTATCTGTCAAATCTGAGTCACGGTTACAATTATTCAGAAGACATTGATTTTTCTCATGCTGACAGAAGCATTTATCACTTTTCACTCAGGATAAGTCTGATTTAAGCTCATATATTATACTCTGATTGTACTGGAAATCAAGATCCCCGGAATCTGGGACCTAGTCTTTACTCTTCCAACTTCTACATATGTGACCTGTGGCAAGTGCAGGTTTCAGTTCCTCATCCATTTAAGGAGAGGGTGGGAAAAGATAAATTCTTAGATTACTTCCGGCTTGAATATTCACTAACGCTCTGTGCTGGCTCAGTGTTCATGGGGCATTCCCTCTGACCGACCCAGGAGGTCTTTCATAGATCCCACTGCTGCCTCAAGTAATAGGTAAACCATGATAAAACTATGGTCCATAAATGGGTTATACTGTCATGGAAATCCTATAAAACCAATGCTTCAAATATTTGAAAGGCATGAAATATATTTCTGTTTATGAGAAAAATACAAGGGAATTTTCTTATGATCTTTGAACTAGAGTTTAATAAATGTGAAACACCCTCTTCAGTGACTGATCACAAAGGGAAAGGTAGAAGAGTAACTGAATTTGAAGATTAACTGAATCATTTCTCTTTTTATTTTGGTGGATGAGAAAGGTATCAGCTGCGTATTAGGACTCTGCTAAAATAGATAAGAGTTTCGTTTGTGTATCTGGTGTTTACGGCAGGCGCATGTGAGTATGCACGTTGTATGCCAGACAATCCAGAGGATGCAATTCCCTCAGCCCCTGATATGAATGCCCTTACAGAGTTGTGCAGTGCAGAGCCTGTTTAAACTGACTGTGGAGACCCTGCAGCTTAATAGCTTAAAATGGCATTTCTGTGTATATGACCTCACAAGAATCTATTGGGGTAGGACGGAAGCAGAGCTGGCTTCACGGGCCTGTGAAGTGCAGTTGCAGAGGGTCCCAGGCTTACAAAGGCCCATGTTTGGTTTACTGTTCTGCTATCACCATGTCATTATCTTGAAATTCTTAATAATTTTTTTTTTTTTTTAATAATTTTTAAACAAGAGGCCCCATCTTTTCATTTTTCACTTGGTACCAAAAGTTATGTAGCTGGTCCTGGATGGATGGTCCTGGGAGTGGTTTAAGACTGTAATAGCAGGAATGTAAAGAGGAAGAAATAGTTGCTTGTCAACTTCTGACATCCAAAAGAGAATCTTTACAGCAAGGCAATTGGCTTGAAAGCCAGGATTTGTGAAGACAGTTAACTAATTTTCTACTTTCTTTATTATATCAAAGGATTCAGATTATACAATTTCTCCATAAATATAGAGGAAATGATCTTTTCACATATGAGCAAATGTGTATTGTCAACATTTGCAACTATTTTATTTTGCAGTGTAATCAGTAAGTTACCTGGGCTAGAGAATACCTTGTGTTTGCCTTTGGCATAAATCTACATAGACTGATGTTCTGCCACCTGGCTTAGTTAAATTAATCCATAGATGTCAAACCAAATAGAAAATTTTCCTATATGATTATTCTTCATATTCAAAAAACATGAGTAACTATGTGTGTTTTACATGAGTGTACAAAGAAACTAAAATCCATTTCCATGGTTGGCTTGAACATTTTCCTTGAATATTGTTAGTTTTTTGACCTGAAATAACCTAAAAGTGAGGACACTTAAGTTGATCATATTGAGTTGTATATTGTATATTAACATGGCCAATTCAAATAGTCATAATCCAAAATGGATTTTAAAGCTGGAATGATTCACTTTACTTACATTAATCATTAAACTCACAAGAAATGTGAATACTAAGAAATTTAAGAAATGACCAATAGTAGTCTTATTTCTAAAAAGGAGTTAGCTGTGATGACAATATTTGAATCTTTCCAGTTGGTAACTGAGTAGTCTGTCTCCCATATTTGGAGCTAGGGAGAGAGCAAAGGAGGAAGGGAGGGAGGGAGGGAAGGAGGGAGAGAGAGAGAGAATGGTGATTAAAAGCTTAAGCAAGTTATTGGCCCTAAACCTGTTGGTGACATGCCAGCCCTTGTGAGCTAGTTGAAGATTTCTCAACCTCTGCAGTATTGGCATACTGACATTTGGACTGGATAATTATTTTTTGGGGGGGAGTGTCCTCTGCATTGTAGGATGTTTGGCAGCATCCTTGTCTCTACCCACTAGATGCCAGTGGTGTACCTCCTCTTCAGTTGTGATAACCAAAAATGTCTCCAGATATTGCCAAATCACCTTCAGTTAAGAACCACTGGCCTAGATCGAACTAAGGATATCCTGAGACGGCCGCTTCTCCTTAACTTACATCCAAAAGCAGGACAAGTGGTCCTCTTGGTTCCTTTTTCATAGGCTGATATCTTGATATTGTACTTGAATGTTGAAGAGATGACCCAAAGAAAAGTGAATATATTCCCGTACAACTTAGAACAGCTAAACTAGACTGCCTGTCCCCGGGCCTTCCCCGAATATGTGTTTGTGTGTGTGTGTGGTTGTTGTGGGGAGGGCGGGCAATAAGAAATTATTCCAAGCTGGAAGTAGCCCTAGTCCACGCATTCCTACCTTACTGATACGGGAACAAGTAATACAGTAAATGACCGTGATCTCAAAGAGGACTGGTCCACAGATGCACTGAGTTAACACCACAGCAACATGCTTTCAGCTTCCTTAGTGATTTTAAAAAGTCCATCCCCTAGTGTGTTGGTCCTGCCTACATCGCCATCCTTTCTTTGTAGAAAGCTTGGTTCAGAATGTTTGGAAGGATTTGAGTACTCCCTAGACTTCAGGGTACCTGAGAACTTGAAGATACAGTCCCCCCAAAAGTGATTTTTTTCCCCTAAGATTAAGAACAGCCACAATCAACACTAACTGTGCCTAGTTACCTGGAAATTTTGATTTACTTGCCCCACTTTCATTCATTCCAGGCCTTCAATAATTAGTTCGCCTTTAGATGAGTAGCAGATCATCAAGTTTTAGGGCTTATCATTATTTACTGTTGGTTCTATGCTTCTCTGACATTAGGAAAATATACTGACCAGTTCATTTAAAAAAATCTTTCTGGCCCATAAAGAGAAGAAAGGAGGTGTAATAGAGATCCTTTGAAACTTTAGCATAAGGAGTTGTTCCATAAAAATAACATTTTTCTGTGATTTAATCTGTGAGTGGGAAACGGTTGTATACTACTTCTGTTATGGGGGAAGAGTATGTATCTTAAATTACCTAAGTATTTGCTGTGAAGTATTTGAATAGCTGCTTCCATCCTACAATGAAAAGTACTTTCAAAATAGATAATGCAGGGGAATACAACACAACTACTCAAATACTCCAGAATCAGACAAAGGCATGCTATGTAATGTGTCTTGTTCCTAAGTTTTTGTTCCTTCTCATTTTACTTATTTTCTTTATAGGATAGATTATATTAAAATAAGGTTTTACTACATATCTTGAGGCTTGGCTACCATTTTTGTTTCAAAACATAGAATAAGCTTCCTTGTGTGTGAGAAGTACCTCTTTATTTTACATATAAGGAAAATGCAAACAGGGAAGTTGAAAGATTTGCCTAAGTTTGCAAAGTGAGCTTGGGCGCTCTGTGGCAGGCTGACTGTGCACATTAATGCGCATTCTCTGTGTTCAGTGTCACCACCTTGGCCCATGCCTTTCTGGGAGCAGCGTGAGAGGAGGCTGTGTCACACTTCTGTCACTCCCTGATTGATAGTACATTGAGGCATCCCTTCCATTTTACACTCTGTATTTGACCACTGCCTACAGTTAGGGTCACAGAACTGAAATATCAGGAAGCTGAGAGACTAAAAGTAACTAAACTTGATGGAAAGATAACAACATTTTCATTTTGATAAGAAATGGAAACTATCACCCATAAATGCTTTTACTTAGTATCTTTAGGCTATGTTCAAAAAAAGAAAGAAAGAATCGTTGTAAATTAGAAGTCCATAGTTCCTTTCCCTATTCTGGCATTAGTAACCTATGTGGTCTTAGTAAATCATTTGTTCTGGACTTAATCTCCATTCTGCAGTCATGTTTCCTCTGGAAAAAATCCTAAAACATCATGATCACCGTCAGAATGCCCATGACTAATAATCTGTAGTGCTTGTGAGACTGTGGGAAAAGAGAGATTCTCATTCACTCTTGGTTGGACTATAAACAACCTTCTTAGAAAGTTATCCGGCAGAGCTAATTAAAATGTAAAATATATATGCCTCCCTAACCAGCAATTCTACTTCCAAGTACTCATTTACTAGATAGAAAAATATTTAAGTATTTAAAGACATATGCATGAGAAATTTATTACATGATTTTTGGCAACAAAGAACCGGAGACAATCTGAAGAGTCATCAATAACAGGATAATTGAACAAATTGGGTAATTCATATTCTGATATACTACACACCTTTTAAAAAGGACAGAGATCTATATGAATTGACTTGGAAAGCTATCCATGATGCATTTATAAAGTAAAAAAGCAATTTACAAAATGCAATATACTGTTATCCCATTTGATATTAAATCCTTATATTTATGTATGTATATTTTACGCTTGTGATAAGCAAAGGAAAATATGGATGAATACATCCAAATTGGCAGTAGATAAATCAAAGAAAGGCAGAGAATTACTACTTTTCTCAAGATGTAACTCTGTCCTGTTTGCATATGTACAAGAAGCATATTACTTTTAGTGAACAATATTTTTCCAACATTTTATTGTGAAAAGTCTCAAACATAGAGCAAAGCTGAAATAATGTTACAGTATGCAGCCATATATATGCCACTTGGATTCTGCCCCATTAACATTTTACTTTACTTGCTTTATCATGTATCTATCCATGTGTCTCTTTTTCTATCCATTCCTCATTCCACTTTATTTTTTTGATGCATTTCAAAGTAAATTTCACAACTCAGTCCAGTTTCTTCTAAATACTCCACCTTTCATAATAAATGACATTTTGATTGAAATTTAAATATAATACATTTTAAAGAAAGAGCTCTGGTTGTGGCTTCACTCACTAGGCATCTTGTATTACTTCTCCCTGCCCCCAACATAACAGATCTTCCGAGGTCTATAAAATGTAGGGCAGTTGGGTACTAAGGTTTGAGGGTAGGATCTTAGAAATATTAGTGAAATTAATACTCTTTCCTACACTCTTTGGGGATCCATAGACTGACATATCTCTTAGTAAATGCTTTTCGGAATTCAATGTAAATTGTCTGTACATTCATGAAAATGTGAGCCAGAGATCTCTAAGGAGATTTCAGGCTTTTGGAGACATAAAAGGTATATTGCTCAGAGCTCAGTTGTCAAGAATAGAATCCACTCTACCTAAGCACGCAGGGAGTTATTACATGGTATTATGTGACTTACAGAATCACTGGGAGGGCTGAAGAAAAACCACGTTGAAATTTCAGGAAACACTTCCAAATCCACACAGTGGAATTGGGCCAGGGTAGGTGCTGCCTCCACCGTAATCAGAAGCATTATTACAGAATCAGAAATATGTCATCATGGCTGCCTGTTCCAGAATGATACCTCAGCCTTTGCCAAGAATCTGCCAAAGGAGGAAACTACCTGTAGAATCAGGAAGTGACTGCTGTAGTTGTCCATTCCAGAACCAGGGTGCCTTTGCCCTGATCTACACAAGCAACACGGAAGCTCCTCACTTTGCTTCTCTCCTGAAATGAATCTGTATCCAAACTCTAAGATAATACCTGGAATCTCACCATAAGGGAATCTAGGAAATGTTTCATGAAAAGCACTGTTAGTTGACTGAAATAATCAATTTTCTCCTTCTTGAGTACATAGCTACATTCTGTTTTCCAATCTCCCCTGAAGTTATATGTGGTTGTATGTCAAAGTTCTTGCCTAGAAGATGCAAGTAGAAGTAATATATGCCTTAAGACAATGGTCATACCTTATCCACATTTTTTTCTCCTTATTGTTGGCTGGAATCTGACCCAGGATCAACCATGTGGATAACAATAAAGCCAGAGGCTGTAGAGCTGTATTGCTACCCTGGATTTCAGGCTGACTTTGTGGAGCAAAGTCCATTTAACCATTTTGGTGATTCCATGAGTGAGGGGGAAAAAAAAGAAACTTGAATCTTCTTTAAGTCACTGGGTTATTGCTTGATCTTTTGGTTATAACAGGCTCGCCCTACCCTAAGTAATGCATGTGGATTTTAGCTTTTCAGCCTCTGTACCTAGAAATGTTGTTTGGGTTTAGAAGAGCAAGCCAATCCATAGTGCCCTCCAAAACAGGGTTCCTCTCCTCTCCCTTCAAAACACACTCTTGCTCTCCTCTTCTCTCCCTTATGTCTCTCATCTCACACAACCAAACACACACACACAAACAGAATCTATCTTATTCATTGTTGGATTGTGAGTGCCTAACGTAAGACCTAGTGTGTCATAGACGTTTAACAAATATTTGGTTAATAAATAAATAAATGAAGACATCTTCACATTTAAGGAGTATTATGGGGACAGCTTATAATTTTGTCTTTGACATATTTCATTGGAAGGTGTGGTTTGAAACCTTGGAAAGGATTTCAACATCTTGTGATGGGGTTAAGGGCATTTTCTTAGCAGAGAAGTATGCTTGAAGTATGGTAGCATAATAGGGGTGAACATAGTGAGCTTATGTTATGTATGGTGAGAAGGCTGAAGAGAAGGGGTTTGGTTTGAGATTGGATTCAGATTGGGCAAATTCTTAAATGCTGTACTAGGGCATTAGCAATTTTGTAAGCCAAGAAAACATCAAAGGTTTGTTTTGTTTCTGGTTTTGATTTTTGCTCTCGCATTGTACTGACATGCTTGGATCTGCCTTTTAGAGAATGAAATGCTGGCAGTGTGGAGGAGAAGACTGGAGGTGAGAGAGCCTGGGAGCAGAGAGGTCAGGTAAGGGGCTATTTGAATTGCCCAGGAAAGAACAATGGATATTTAAATTTGGCAGAGCTAAGGGATACATTTGAGAGATATTTTGGAGATAAAATTAATAGAACTGGGTGACTTATTGGATGATAAGTAGAGAGAATCTCTAGTTTCTAGATTGAGTTGATAGTGCTATTAAGACAAAAAGTGCAAACAAGGAAGTAAATTGTGTTTGGGGGGGATGAAGTAATAAAATTTGTTTTTCAGACTATTGCATTATTACATTTTAGGAAATGGAAATATTAAGTAGCTAGATGGAAATATGGGTCTGGAATTCAAGAAACAGATTAAGACACTGGTGACTTGGAAGTCATGAGCAATCTCTATTAGTATGTCTCAAGAGGTGATCTATGAATATTTGCATCCAAGATACTTGCTTCGGGATGCTTGTAAAAATGAAGATTCTTGGGCCTTATCGCAGATATAGTCAATCAGATTCCCTGGAGGATGCGGCCCAGGAATCTGCTTTTCTAAACGTTTTCTTGGGTTATTTTAATGCATTAAAATTTTTGAGAACCAAGGATAAAGGTGATAACCAAAGCCTAATGGTAGATAAGATTATCTGGGAGAAAGTATCAAGTAAGGAGAGATTATGGACAAATGCACAAGGATATGGACAAGAATGGTATTAGACTGCAGAAACTGCAGAATTTAAAAACTGTTTAAAGAGGAGGAAAAAGAAGAGATTCTTGAGAGTAGAGAAGTAGCAGTAGGAAGAGAAAAGTTTTAGGGAGGCGAGGTGGTGAGGGCTCCAGAGAGAGAAACATCATGTTCTGTAAAGCGATCACCTAGAATGAGACAGAGAAAAGGATACTGGCTTCCTCAGTTTGTTGGCCATCACTGACCCCTGAGGCAGCAGTTTCAATAAACTGAAGGGAGTGAAATAACATGACGTCACTAAAGCATTAAAGGAACTCAGGATTCAGAGATAGACTATTTTAAGACTATTTTCCTTTTATAAGGGAACAATATATATTTGTTTATAACTCAATGTAATTTCTACTTCAAACTCTCATTCTTCTAAGGAAGAGAAAATATGGTGTTAGTTGGGGACTTTCCCCTGTACCTGTTTCTCATAGAATGTACCACTTTGTGCTCAGGTGGGTCCAGGCAGATCATTGCTGAGATGTCTCTTGGCCCATCTTCAAGGCTCCTTCCAACCTGACAGCTTTCTCTCTCCTCATGAGTCATATTCGACTGGGGGTGCCTGTGGGGCAGGTGTGGCCTGGTGTGTAGAATTGCACCAAGTGGACACTTCGTCTTGGAGTACACCCTCTTTCCGGGGTTTACTCTTGAACATTACATACCCATCCTGGAGATCTGTTGTGCACCAAAGCTATCGTGTGACCCCTCTCAGACACCAGTCCCAGGGTGCCTGCTTCTTCCCTTGAAACCCTGTTCCTCCTCCCCAGATGCCATTCTTTTTTTTTTTTTTTAATTTATTTATTTTATTTATTTTTGGCTGCATTGGGTCTTTGTTACTGCACATGAGCTTTCTCTAGTTGTGGCGAGCAGGGGCTACTCTTCATTGCGGTGCGCGGGCTTCTCATCGCGGTGGCTTCTCTTGTTGCGGAGCAGGGGCTCTAGGCGCGCGGCCTTCCGTAGTTGTGGCGCACGGGCTTAGTTGCATTGCCGCATGTGGGATCTTCCCGGACCAGGTATCTAACCCGTGTCCCCTGCATTGGCAGGCAGATTCTTTACCACTGCGCCACCAGGGAAGCCCCCAGATGCCATTCTAAATGTGTTGCACATACTATACACACACTATTCACTTAATCCTCAAAGTAATATCACAAGATCGTTACTCTTATTGGTAACTTACATTTAGCAAGAGTCACAGCTTGAGCCTAACCTCGATTTGAGGATTGTGTGTGTGAGTGCACCTGGAAAATGAGGAGGTGAGAGAGGCCTACGTAGCTGGGGAAGGCCCAGGGTGAGGAGGGAAGCTGTTTGAAAGAGAAGAAAGTCCAAACATGATTTGTGGAGAGTATACAGGAATGATTCCAAGGGTGGTTAGGTGTCTGTCAGATGCTCCTTGGCTTAACTCCCATGCAGTCCTGCCAATTCCTAGGGTGAGGGGTGTAACAACAGAGCTAATGCAAATTAAGAGAGTCATTTCTCTAAACTACCCCATGGGACATTGACATGCAAATTGTCAACTACATTGGGAACTGCTGGTGCCTGTAGGAGAAGCAGTAGTACAGGCGGTAGCAGATTGTCTATGGTGATGGCAATGATGTTAAAGACAGAAGCATCTTTTTTGTTAGTGTATTCTGTCTCTGGCTTTGATAATCAGCAACCTTGCTACAGATACGGATACTCTTAAGCCTTGGGCAATGGCAACCTTACAGCCTCTGGAAGGCAACAGTGGACAACACTGGCATAGATGCCACTTTCAGCATCCACAGAGGACACGGCTACCCCTCCAGTGGGCAAGAGGAGGAAGGGAGAAATATGGTTGTATGCCATGTGACAGACAGGAGGACTAGGTCTTGGAGCACTGAGCAAATGGAAGGAGGATTTGGGAGATATTCGAAAGGGGATAAATCTCCCACTAAGCAGGTTAGGATGTAGTCATAGGGCTACTACTTGTATCAGTTATTAATTAGTCTTTTTTTTTTTTTTTTTTTTTTTTTTACTTATCTGGGGTGTAGTGAACAAAATAGATGAAACTGATGAGAAAACCAAGGTTCAGAGAATTAAGAAAACTTGTGCAAAACTCTGTACACAGCTAATGAGTTGTGGGATCATATGTCCACTCATGCTGCCATCTTCCTATTTGGGGCAAAAGAGAAGATGCCAGGAGAGAAAAAAAAGATTGTAATTATCTAACAGTAATCGATGGCAGGGTCTTGGATAAGTTGGGAGAGGATAAGATTAAGAGGGTAGCTGGAGGAATTAATTAAAGACATTTAGAAAATGGAATATAAGAAACTCAAGCAGAAGTATTTCAGACAAAAGATTATAAACATATGGAATTAGATAAGAAAGCTAGCTGAATTTTCAGCATACAAAGTAATTAAAGAAAGGCATCTGGAACAGGAGAGAAATAAGAGAAGTCTAGGAAATAAAAGGTAAGTTTGAGATAAACTAGAGTATGCTGGTAAGGCCAGATGTTTTTTTTTTCTCCTTTGCTTGACATATATTATGTCTTTCTTAACCACAGTCCCAAATATTGCACATTTCAACATGTTATATTTGTTCCTGGAAATATCTAGGAACTATATAAATATATCTGCCAAAGCAAATGATTCAAAGATCCACATGATCTGTTTTTCATGGCTAACTTAGCCTGTATGTAGCTTCCCACAAAAGTCTAGAACATACGTTTGTGATTACATATTTTGGCCACAAAAATAACAACAAAAATGGCTATTTAATATGATTTTCTATAGCAATAGGAAGCAATATCCACTAAAGTACCCCTACAAATGTCTTTCATCATGCTCTTCTCCTCATGTTAGGACATGAAGCAAGGCAATTTTGATGATGAGGGGTAGAGGTACATTATCCTTTTATTTCTCATTGCACTGGACGTTAATCTCATCTGTGTGAATGACGAGAATATCTCATTATACATGGATTCTTCTCATTTGTGTTTGAAGTGTAACTTCAGCTTATGGAATATCATTGGTCATTGCGTAAACTATGTGGAGGTGTAGATGGCTGCTGATGTGATGTGATGGGGGGAGCCACCGAAGAAAGGCCTACTCACCCCCAAATATTTTTTGCTCTGGCTGGCTGGATTTGGGAATCACTGAGTGCTGTCATTTTCCAAAAGGACAAGAGACTCAGTGACTGAATAGACTTTATGATGAAATATATCTGTTTTGCCTTGTTTAAGAATGTATTGTTTACTCACAGGGAATTGGGGATACCAAATCCTTAGATGGGAACATTGTGCAGCTAAATTGTCTCTGGCACAAAAGAGAGCAATGATGAAGAATCATTCTGGCCAGAGAAACAGCCTCACAACAAAAGGATCTGTGGGGCTGGGCTCTGTCATTTTCAAGGTTTACTGATAAAGTATGTGTGGTACAGCTGGCTATGACTCTGAGCAAGCTGTTGTCCTTGGATCGGTTTTTCAGGAAAAAAAGATTTACTCAAAGCATCCTTTAATGTGGAGAGATGCATTGTTTACTCTTTAACGTCTGAAAGATTAGATATCTTGACAGATCTGAGAGGATTTTGCATTCACATTATTATAGTCATTGATTTATTCAATAAGTATTTATTGAACAATTACTAAGTACCAGACTCTGTACTAGGTAGTGGAAACATAAGAACAAATAAGGGAACATTCCAGTCTTTGAATATCTCAGAGTTTAATGAGAAAAGGAGGACAGTGCAAAAACCCCCCAAATATTAAAACAAAATGAAATAATAAAGTCTTATCAGCAATTGCATAGACTACCTATACAAAGTATTGGAATAAAAGATAACTAATCATTCCTAGAAGGAATCAGGAAAGATTCAAAGAAATTATATTTGAGTTGAGTGAGTTTAATTTTTCAAAGGAGAAGAGAAGTTAAGAGCATTCTAGGAAACGGAGAAATTGCTCATTAAGATAGTAGTACTGCTATGGACTGAATGTTTGTATCACCCTCAAATTCATATGTTGAAACCTAATCCCCAAGGTGATGGTATTGGAAGGGAAAGTCTTTGGGAGGTAATTAGGCCATCAAGGTGGAGCCTTCATGATGAGATTATTGCCTTTATGAGAAAAGACGCAAGGGAGCTTTCTCTCTCTCTCTCTTTCTCCCCTCTCTGCCATGTGAAGACACAACAAGATGACCAGCTACAAAGCAGGAAGTGCCTTCACCATACACCAGATCTGCGAGTACCTTGATCTTAGACTTCCTAGCCTCCAGAGCCATGAGAAATAAATGTCTGTTGTTTAAGCCACCTAGTCTATGATATCTTATTATAGCAACCCAAGCTGACTAAGTACTCACTAACTCATCAGAATAGATGTTGTAAGTCATAGTGTTTAGTTGTCACTAAGCAAAGACTGAGAGATGGTAACACTCAACAGATAAATTTCACTGGGCTGGAACATGAAGAATTTTCTAGGGAGAATGGTCCAGCATTAATGGAAGTCCCAAACATTATGAAAGCACTGGGAAACCTGATGGGTGAGCAGCTGTCATGGAAGAAAGGGTGCCAATAGAAAGGCAAAGGCCAATAAAAATAAATTTTGCCTACTTCATAATTTTTCTTAGGCTTAGTCCTAATCAATTTCATCCCAGCAGAGCCCATGTATCCAAATCAAGATGACATTAAAAATATGGAAAAATCAAAATCAATACCCATGGCTCTAATAAAGAGCTGAACTCAGCATGTACCATAGAGGCGTCAAGCTCTAACTCCAAGCTTTTTAAATTCTGTAAAGTGATGAGCTTTGAAAGCATGCTGTGCCTGCTCCAGAATGTCACTTAACTGTTGTGAAAGTCAGAGCATATTCCTGTCACTCCTGGTTTGCATAGTTTAGGAAGCCAAATACATATATATATATATATATATATATATATATATATATATATATATATATATATATACATATATATATATATATATATATATACATCTTTATTGGAGTATAATTGCTTTACAATGGTGTGTTAGTTTCTGCTGTATAACAAAGTGAATCAGCTATACCTATACCTATATCCCCATATCCCCTCCCTCTTGCGTCTCCCTCCCACCCTCCCTATCCCACCCCTCTAGGTGGTCACAAAGCACCGGCCCAGAAATGGCAGTGTCACTCTTGTCCTATTCTATTGCTCAAAACTAGTCATACAATGAGACCAGGTAAAAGGAGAAATGTATTTACTTCTCAGTGGGAGGCGTGACAAAGTCACATTGCAAAGGACCATAGCAGCGATTGCCAGAGCCATCTTTTTTTTTTTTTAACATCTTTATTGGAGTATAATTGCTTAACAATGTTGTGTTAGTTTCTGCTGTATAACAAGGTGAATCAGCTATATGCATACATATATCCCCATATCCCCTCCCTCTTGTGTCTCCCTCCCACCCTGTCTATCCCAGCCCTCTATGTGGTCACAAAGCACGGAGCTGATCTCCCTGTGCTATGCGGCTACTTCCCACTAGCTATCTATTTTACATTTGGTAGTGTATATAAGTCCACGCCACTCTCTCACTTCATCCCAGCTTACCCTTCCCCCTCCCCATGTCCTCAAGTCCATTCTCTACGTCTGTGTCTTTATTCCTGTCCTGCCACTAGGTCCATCAGAACCTTTTTTTTTTTTTTTAGATTCCATATATATGTGTTAGCATACGAGATTTGTTTTTCTCTTTCTGACTTACTTCACTCTGTATGACAGATTCTAGGTCCATCCACCTCACTACAAATAATTCAATTTCGTTTCTTTTTATGGCTGAGTAATATTCCATCATATATATGTGCCACATCTTCTTTATCCATTCATCTGTTGATGGACACTTAGGTTGCTTCCATGTCCTGGCTATTGTAAATAGAGCTGCAATGAACATTGTGGTACATGACTCTTTTTGAATTATGGTTTCCTCAGGGTATATGCCCAGTGGTGGGATTGCTGGGTCATATTATTTTTAGTTTCTTAAGGACCCTCCATACGGTTCTCCATAGCGGCTGTATCAGTTTACATTCCCACCAACAGTGCAAGAGGGTTCCCTTTTCTCCACACCCTCTCCAGCATTTACTGTTTGTAGATTTTTTGATGATGGCCATTCTGACTGGTGTGAGGTGATACCTCATTCTGGTTTTGATTTGCATTCCTCTAATGATTAGTGATGTTGAGCATCCTTTCATGCGTCTGTTGGAAACCTGTATATCTTCTTTGGAGAAATGTCTATTTAAGTCTTCTGCCCATTTTTGGATTGGGTTTTTTGCTTTTTTGTTATTGAGTTGCATGCACTGCTACTATAATTTGGAGATTAATCCTTTGTCAGTTGCTTTGTTTGCAAATATTTTCTCCCATTCTGAGGGTTGTCTTTTCATCTTGTTTATGGTTTCCTTTGTTGTGCAAAAGCTTTTAAGTTTCATTAGGTCCCATTTGTTTATTTTTATTTCCATTTCTCTAGGAGGTGGGCCAAAAAGGATCTTGCTGTGATTTATGTCATAGAGTATTCTGCCTGTGTTTTCCTCTAAGAGTGTTATAGTGTCTGGCCATATATTTAGCTCTTTAATCTATTTTGAGTTTATTTTTGTGGATGGTGTTAGGGAGTGTTCTAATTTCATTCGTTTACATGTAGCTGTCCAGTTTTCCCAGCACCCCTTATTGAAGAGGCCGTCTTTTCTCCATTGTATATTCTTGCCTCCTTTTCAAAGATAAGATGAGCATATGTGCATGGGTTTACCTCTGGGCTTTCTATCCTGTTCCATTGATCTATATTTCTGTTTTTGTGCCAGTACCATACTGTCTTGATTACTGTAGCTTTGTAGTATAGTCTGAAGTCAAGGAGGCTGATTCCTCCAGCTCCGTTTTTCTTCCTCAAGATTGCTTTGGCTATTCAGGGTCTTTTGTGTTTCCATACAGATTGTAAAATTTTTTGTTCTAGTTCTGTAAAAAATACCATGGGTAGTTTGATAGGGATTGCATTGCATCTGTAGATTGCCTTCGGTAGTATAATCATTTTCACAATGTTGATTCTTCCAGTCCAAAAACATGGTATATCTCTCCATCTGTTTATGTCATCTTTGATTTCTTTCATCAGTGTTTTATAGTTTTTTAAGTACAAGTTTTTTGCCACCTTAGGTAGGTTTATTCCTAGGTATTTTCTTCTTTTTGTTGCAGTGGTAAATGGGAGTGTTTCCTTAATTTCCCTTTCAGATTTTTTGTTATTAGTGTATAGGAATGCAAGGGATATCTGTGCATTGATTTTGTACCCTGCTTCTTTACCAAATTCATTGATTAGCTCTAGTAGTTTTCTGGTAGCATCTTTAGTATTCTCTATGTATAGTATCATGTCATCTGCAAACAGTGACAGTTTTACTTCTTCTTTTCCAATTTGTGTTCCTTTTATTTCTTTTTCTTCTCTGATTGCTGTGGCTAAAACTTCCAAAACTATGTTGAATAATAGTGGTGAGAGTGAACATCCTTGTCTTGTTCCTGATCTTAGAGGAAATGTTTTCAGTTTTTCACCATTGAGAACGATGTTGGCTGTGGGTTTGTCATATATGGCCTTTATTATGTTGAGGTAGGTTCCCTCTATGCCTACTTTCTGGAGAGTTTTTATCATAAATGGGTGTTTAATTCTGTCAAAAGCTTTTTCTGCATCTATTGAGATGATCATATGGTTTTTATTCCTTAATTTGTTAATATGATGTATCACATTGATTGATTTGCATATATTGAAGAATCCTTGCATTCCTGGGATAAACCCCACTTGATCATGGTGTATGATCCTTTTAATGTGCTGTTGGATTCTGTTTGCTAGTATTTTGTTGAGGATTTTTCCATCTATGTTCATCAGTGATATTGGCTGGTAGTTTCCTTTTTTTGTGACTTCTTTGTCTGCTTTTGGTATCAGGGTGATGGTGGCCTCTTAAATTGAGTTTTGGAGTGTTCCTCCCTCTGCTGTATTTTGTAAGAGTTTTGATAGACTTTGCCTGTGAAGTCTTCTGGTCCTGGGCTTTTGTTTGTTTGAAGATTTTTAATCACAGTTTCAATTTCAGTGCTTGTGATTGGTCTGGTTATATTTTCTATTTCTTCCTGGGTCAGTCTCAGAAGGTTGTGCTTTTCTAAGAATTTGTCCATTTCTTCCAGGTTGTCCATTTTATTGGCACATAGTTGCTTGTAGTAATCTCTCATGATTCCTTGTATTTCTGCAGTGTCAGCTGTTATTTCTCCTTTTTCATTTCTAATTCTGTTGATTTAAGTCTTCTCCCTTTTTTCCTTGATGAGTCTGGCTAATGGTTTATCACTTTTTTTTATCTTCTCAAAGAACCAGCTTTTAGTTTTACTGATCTTTTCAATTGTTTCCTTCATTTCTTTTTCATTTATTTCTGATCTGATCTTTATGATTTCTTTCCTTCTGCTAACTTTGGGTTTTTTTTGTTCTTCTTTCTCTAATTGCCTTAGGTGTAAGGTTAGGTTGTTTACTTGAGATTTTTCTTGTTTCTTGAGGTAGGACTGTATTGCTATAAACTTCCCTCTTAGAACTGCTTTTGCTGCATTCCATTGGTTTTGGGTCGTCGTGTTTTTATTGTCATTTGTTTCTAGGTATTTTTTATTTCCTCTTTGATTTCTACAGTGATCTCTTGGTTACTTAATAGTGTATTGTTTAGCTTCCATGTGTTTGTATTTTTTACAACTTTTTTCCTGTAATTGATATCTAGTCTCATAGCGTTGTGGTCAGAAAAGATACTTGATATGATTTCAGTTTTGTTAAATTTACCAAGGCTTGATTTGTGACCCAAGATGTGATCTATCCTGGAGAATGTTCCATGAGCACTTGAGAAGAAAGTGTTTTCTGTTGTTTTTGGTTGGAATGTCCTATAAATATCAATTAAGTCCACCTTGTTTAATGTGTCATTTAAAGCTTGTGCTTCCTTATTTATTTTCATTTTGGATGATCTGTCCATTGGTGAAAGTGGGGTATTAAAGTCCCCTACTATTTTTGTGTTACTGTCAATTTCCCCTTTTATGGCTGTTAGAATTTACCTTATGTATTGAGGTGCTCCTATATTGGGTGCATAAATATTTACAATTGTTATATCTTCTTCTTGGATTGATCCCTTGATCATTATGTAGTGTCCTTCTTTGTCTCTTGTAATAATCTTTATTTTAAAGTCTATTTTGTCTGATATGAGAATTGCTACTCCAGCTTACTTTAGATTTCCATTTACATGGAATATCTTTTTCCATCCCCTCATTTTCAGTCTCTATGTGTCCCTAGGTCTGAAGTGGGTTTCTTGTAGACAACATATATACAGGCCTTGTTTTTGTGTCCATTCTGCCAGTCTGTGCCTTTCAGTTGGAGCATTTAATCCATTTAAATTTAAAGTAGTTATCGATATGTATATTCCTATTACCATTTTCTTAACTGTCTTGGGTTTGTTATTGTAGGTCTTTTCCTTCTCTTGTGTTTCCTACCTAGAGAAGTTCCTTTAGCTTTTGTTGTAAACCTAGTTTGGTGGTGCTGAATTCTCTTAACTTTTGCTTGTCTGTAAAGGTTTGAATTTCTCCATCGAATGTGAATGAGATCCTTGCTAGATAGAATAATCTTGGTTGTACTTTTTTCCCTTTCTTTACTTTAAATATGTCCTGCCACTCCCTTCTGGCTTGCAGAGTTTCTGCTGAAAGATCAACTGTAAACCTTGTGGGGATTCCCTTGTATGTTATTTGTTTCTTTTCCCTTGCTTCTTTTAATATTTTTTCTTTGTATTTAATTTTTGATAGTTTGATTAATATGTGTCTTTGCATGTTTCTCTTTGGATTTATCCTGCATGGGACTCTCTGCGTTTCCTGGACTTGATTGACTCTTTCCTTTCCCATGTTAGGGAAGTTTTCAACTATAATCTCTTCAAATATTTTCTCAGACCCTTTCTTTTTCTCTTCTTCTTCTGGGATGCCTATAATTCAAATGTTGGTGTGTTTAATGTTGTCCCTGAGGTCTCTGAGACTGTCCTCAATTCTTTTCATTCTTTTTCCTTTATTCTGCTGTGCAGTAGTTATTTCCACTATTTTATATCCCAGGTCACTTATCCATTCTTCTGCCTCAGTTATTCTGCTATTGATTCCTTCTAGAGAATTTTTAATTTCATTTATTGTGTTGTTCATCATTGTTTGTTTGCTCTTTAGTTCTTGTTAATGTTTCTTGTATTTTCTCCATTCTATTTCCAAGATTTTGGATCATCTTTATTATCATTACTCTGAATTCTTTTTCAGGTAGAGTGCGTATTTTCTCTCCATTTGTTTGGTCTGGTGAGTTTTTACCGTGCTCCTTCATTTGCTGCATATTTCTCTGTCTTCTCATTTTGTTTAACTTACTGTGTTTGGGGTCTCCTTTTCACAGGCTGTAGGTTCATAGTTCCTGTTGTTTCTGGTGTCTTCCCCCAGTGGGTGAGGTTGGTTCAGTGGATTGTGTAGGCTTCCTGGTGGAGGGGACTGGTCCCTGTATTCTGGTGAGTGGGGCTGGATCTTGTCTTTTGTTGGGCAGGGCCGCATTCTGTGGTGTGTTTTGGCATGTCTGTGAGCTTAGTATGATTCTAGGCAACCTCTCTGCTAATGGGTGGGGTTGTGTTCCTGTCTTGCTTGTGTTTGGCATGGAGTATACAGCACTGGAGTTTGCTGGACGTTGGGTGGAGCTGGGTTGTAGCATTGAGACGGAGGTCTCTGGGAGAGCTCTCGCTGATTGATGTTACATTGGGGCCGGGAGGTCTCTGGTGGTCCAGTGTCCTGAACTCGGCTCTCCCACCTCAGACACTCAGGCCTGACACCAGGCCGGAGCACCAAGACCCTGTCAGCCACATGGCTTCTATGCTGACAGCATCCTCTGGGAGCCTGGCACTGTTCTGGCTGGTGAGACCTGAGTGAACTCAGTAAGGTCGCCACCCACAGCCGTTCTGTGGTAACATTTCCTCTGTCTATATATATTTTTAAATTTTTTGTTTCCTTGTATCTGCCTTCTAGATGTAAAAGGTCACGATGAGGTCATAGAGGTCTTGTTTTAGAAAAGCAGCCACTGACTATGAACAGGCTCTCAGAGAAAGTCTAAACAGTAACACATTGTTAGGATGTCACGAGGCATCATAAAAATATGCCCCCAAATCTCTACATTTCGAAAGTGATAATTAGATGCCAAAAGCAATGTTGCGTGTTTCAGAATCAACAGAATTGCTAGGAACTTCTCTAAGATAATAGATAGGTATAAACATTTTTTAATTACAAAATTTTTAACATGAGAATTTGGCCAGGTATATGGAAAGTAAATGAAAGTATAAAACAATTAGTAGTTTCACTAGAGGTAAAGAGACTCTTCTGGTAGACATCAAGCCTTCTTGTTTGAAAAGAGAGACAATGAATCTGTATCACAGAGTGTCTTGCTTTCTGAACAATAGAATATCTACATACCTTGGTATAAAGGGAACCTTTTACCAAGTTATCATGGACTCAATCTTAGTTTCTGGTAAAGGGATATCTCACTTTATTGAGGACTCTGAGGAGGAAAGGGTTTTCCCTGGGGCCTAGAGGTTATACCATAAAAGCCAGGCCCCATTCTCTAATCCTTGCAACAATTCCGTTCTGCAAGAGAGGACACTGAGGTTCTGAGAGCTGGAATAACTTGGTAGAGGTAGATTTGAATCCACCTCTGTCTGCCTCTGATGCTTTGTTTCCTTACCCCATCTTGTGACTTCCCTGTGATGACTCCCCCTTCTGTTTAGCACCTGACCTTGCCACATGTGTTCCATGCAGAGCCCTGATGATCATCCAAGCCTGACTTGGGGGAGTTGGGAGATAGAACTTGAGAAGTGACAATCAAACTTCTCCCATGTGATTGAAGACTGACAGGTTCTTGAGGCATATGTCAATGTACACTGTGTTTCAAATGCTTTACATATTTTAGCTTGATTAATCTTCACCCAATCCTATGTGGTAGGTGCTATTAGTATCATTCCCATTTTAAAGATTATTTGCCTAAGGTCACACAACTAGTAATTGGTGGAGGTTGCATTTGAAACCAGGTAGTCTGATTCCAAAGCATGTGCTTTTCACCATTATGCAATACATACATACATATAGATAGTTGTTTTTATTTCCTTCTCCTATAGATGCCTAACCAGTTTTCAATAGTGTAGAGACTGGTTGTCTATTTTACAGATTGTAGCATCATCTCATTTTTTCTATAGTATTTTTTGTTTATCTCATGAAAATTTCATCAGAGCATATATTATTTAGACACGTTTGGGAAATTTAAGACCATTCATTTAGTAAATATATAGTTAATGAGCACCTACTCTGTCCAAAGCATTGTTCCAGGAAATGACCAAAAAAATACAAAGATATGATATCAGAGTCTCTAACCTTGAGTTGATTATTATCTAAAGGGAAGATTAGATAAGAGGTAGAGCAAGAGAAAGGGCATAAAAATGATATACACAAAGTCTAGGGTGAATCAACTAAGTGATCACAACTTACTGCTGAGTTGAACAGAAGGGCTTCTAGGAGGCTCAGTGTATCAGAAGGATTTGGGCAGCAGGAATGAGTGTATGCTCTGTGCTGTAGTCACACTGCCACACTCTCAGTTTCTCTTTCCTGAACATTTCCGTGAGTTTCCCTTCTTAAATGTTTCGGTAATTCTGGGTGTTCTGAGTGTCTTTTTTTTTTCTTTGCACTTATCAGAGTTGCAATTTTACATGAATCTGTGGTATTTGATTAATATCTGTCTTCCCACTGGTTTAAAAACTCCATGAGGGCAGGGGCTGTGCTGCTTTTGCTCATGTTTGAATCCCTACTGTCTAGCAAAAGTGCCTGGTACGTAATAAGTACTGAATAAACACTGGGTGAGCCAGTGGAGCCAGGGATTTAAGTAGGGGGAGAAACCATATGAACAAAAGAAAAGTGGGAAGGTAATAAGGGGTTCACTAAAGGGAGAGCCAGTTTACAGGGAGCTGTAGCTGGGAAATATATTGAGATCATGCTAAGGAGGGCCTGGAATGCCAGAGTGAAATGGCTATATTAAGTTGGGAAAGGTCTTGGGGAAAGACCACCAGAGTAGCAGTATGAACATAGCTGAAGGCTTATCAGGGGGCGGTGTAGAGGACAGATTAACAAGGAAAATCAATAAGGTTCCTAGAGGGGTCTCTATCCAAAAGCATGATCCTTCCTCCCACTATATCTGTATTAGACAGGCTTCTCCAGAGAAACAGAACAAGTAAGATGGGTATATACACATACATATATATAATATATACATTATATGTATAAAATATGTTATACAATATATAAAAATATAGATAGATTGATTGATAATGTATTATGATGAATTGGCTAGCATGTTTATATAGGCTGAGAAGTTCCACAGTCTGTGGTCTGGAAGCTGGAGACCCAGGAAAGCTGGTGGTGTAATTCAGTCCAAGTCTAAAGATCTGAGAACTAGGGGAGTCGTCAATGGTATAAATCCCAGTTTGAGAGCTGGAGAAGATGAGATGAGACATACAGGAAGCACCTTCCTCCACCTTTTGTTCTATTCAAGCCTGCAATGGATTGGCTGATACCTATCTACACTGGGGAGGGCAATCTGCTTTACTGAGTCCACTGGATACAAATGCTAAACTCATCCAGAAACACTCTTATAGACATAGCCAGAAATAATGTTTAATCTAGGCACTCTGTGGCAGGTCAAGTTGACAAAATTAACCATCACTACATTCTAAGCTGCCAAAGTTCTGAAGGCCAGGTCAGTGCATTCCCCGTTTCCTTCCCTCTGGGTCATGTGCATTGATACTTCTTCTGTATAAATTTGCCAAAGACAAAAACTAGTAATCCCAACTACATGTCACTTAATCATGTAGTGATTTACCTTTTGCGACTAAGAGACTTGTTACAACAGGACACGGACTATATCAAGGGCAGATAAGGAGCCAGCTATGTCTTCAGCAGACCATGTAGGTTGCTCAGGGCATACCCTCTTTTCTGTCACTGCTGCATTTTCACTGCTGCTCTGACGTATGAATTGCAGCCCCAAAAGGGGTGTCACTGGCAGAGGCCTTGCTGGTGAAAACTCAAATCCCAGAGACTCCAACTCATTTCTTTCTTCAGTTCATGGTTCCAGTATCTTCAGAATTGATGGACTATTGCTCAGAGTGACGTCTGGTTTCTTATTCATTGGTCAGCTCAAGCCTGGGATAATATGCACTGTTCTATCAGTGTGACTCTGGGCTGGAGAAAGAGTTCTCTCTGTGAGGAGAGTAGAGAGCTTTATGGAAGCCATGGAAGGAGACTGGAAGTGACCTAACAGATTAATCTAGATCATTTGATGCCACATATTTAAGAGGAATGGACAATTTAAGCAAGAGGACAATAGCCTCAAATTCTGCAGGCAAATAAGGAGATTGGAGGGCTTAGAAAATATTGCAAAATTTGATCACAATAAAAGTATGGAGCAGAAACCAGACTGTAAGGGGTTAAGGAGTGAAAGCAAGGCCTGGGAGGCCATAGATGCAGACTAATTTTCAAGAATTTTGACAGTGAAGAAAAGAGAATGCTATGGTAATTGCTTGATGGGTCAACCCTATACAGGGAAAAATTTTAGAACAGAGACAATCTGAACACGTAAGTAGAGGAGATGAAAAAACAAGAAAATTCAAAGTATACACTAAGAATTATTCATGAAAAATTGCTTTATAATTGGTATTAAAGCAGTAAGATGAAGACCAATATTCCTAATTAGGGTGGAGATGATTCCTCCTCTGAGTCAGAAGACATGAGATGAAATTGATGGAAGATACAGAAAGAGTTTCCAGAGGAGAAAAGCAATACGAAAATGTTTCCACTGAACTATCTCAGTCTTAACAGTAATAATACAGACCAAAGCCATTTTTCATAATCAAAAGAAACACATTTAACACTATACAATACAGATGGCTGAATGCTTATATTAACTATGTCTTATTTTCTGTGTTCTGATGCTTTAACATTATGACCCTTGCTGACCCTGGAGGGACTGCTTTTCCCAGGGTTAGCTAATTCTTTGATAAACAACTCGCCAGTGAGTATGCTTTTCAAATGTAACTCAACCAAATCAGAGCCCACATCCCCAGCCACCTCCTTCACTTTGGGTTCTAATACTCCGGGTCATTATCCACCTGCCCTAATTACCCACGGGGCAGATACCAGACAACTAGGAACAGCCCCTATGCCCCAGAGCCCATTGAAATTATTCAAACTAGCCAGTCCTAAATCTGCTTACCCTGCCTCACCCGTTGCTTACTGTGGAAGCCCTAGAAAAGGCTCTTCCTCACATTTTGCCCCCTCCCTCTGCCTCCTGACTGACCCTGGTGTTTCCTCATGTGGCCCCTCCATGGTGTTATGTGCCCCCTCCACTTGGGAGCTGTGATCGACAAGCTGTCTTTTCAACGGCAATTGTCTCTTGATCTGTTAGGCTTACCATACCTAAATAACCACAAAACCAAGGAAAACAATACCTTATAATTATAGACCTTACACTAATACTTCACATACTTAATTCATAAAGCAGGTAGGCTTAGAAGGCAGTTTGCAAAAGGATAAGGAATAATTGTTTTCCAAGTTAAGTTTGAGGACTTATTGGGTTGGCCAAAATGTTGTTCAAGTTTTTCCATAAGATTTTATGGAAAAACCCAAACGAACCTTTTGGCCAACCCAGTATATCATTGTGGACATCTCCTATGTTGGAACCATCATAAATGATATCAATTTGTGATGAAATTTAAACATGCATTTTTAAATACAGAAGTCGAGGCATGTGCCAAATTTGAAAATATCTGTGTAATTCATGCATCACAATTCTAAGGTTTGTAAAGAGCGTAGCTGGACTAATAGTAACAAAGAAGCTGGATGTGACTTTCTGCATTAAATAGGACACCATCTCCACCAAATGCCCTGTGTACAGAGTCAACAACTGAGTGAGGAGGCTATTAGTGGGCCTCTCAAATTACAGCTACATCCTTTCTGTCCACTTTCATTTGCTCTTAATTCATGGCACCAATCCTGTTTTGGAAGCAATCTTCTTTTTGATGGATTGAAACACAAACTTGTTTTACACTGATTCTGAGTAAGGGTCTAGAGATGTCACTTTTCTGTTGCATCTAATATCATCAACTAGTGCTCTTAAAAAGAAAGACCTGAACCAGCAGTGTACGATGTAAGCACACAGTAAGTGATGAGCTTTAGACTGCACTGAACCATTACTTACTGTTCTGCAGATAATAATAATAGTGATGTGGCCAAACCATTTATACAATCAGCCTGTTATATTAAATTACATGTATTCCCTATCTCCCCTGAGTAGCTTTGTCATAACAAGTGGCGACTTTTATAAATTTATAATTACTGGTAACTTTTAAATATTGTACCAATTACAAAAGTTTACCCCCAAAGCTCTAATTGGAAGGTTGATGGTTAATGGGGTGACTCAGCTTCTAGCAGGATTACAGGTTGAAGCTATATGGATGAAACACAGTATCTGAACCTGCCACTTTAGCTTTACTGATGATTTTTATAATTCTGATTAGTTTGATATTGCTTAATAGATCCGCTATTTCACTTACCTAAATGTTCTAAAGGATGGATGCCATGAAGCAATTAATCTAGAAAACAAGTGCATTGAGAGAAAAATTATCTTTGGCTTTTATTTTTTTAGTATCAACATCATGCTTTGATTTTGATTGTTTATAAAAACAGTTGTCTCATCTACATCAAACCCAATAAATGTGAATAAAAGGGAAGTTTTACAAAGCCAGCTGTGAAAGTATTTAATGCTGTAGTTGTAGTGCTGAATTTTTACCATTTAAAAATACGAAACATCACTTACACATTTCTCTAGTTGAACTTATGTGCGAGTTAATAAGATGTCCTTTGTAACTCATAAAGTGAGTTTTAGTGAAGTGTTTGGTTAGGCTTCTGAAAAGGCTGTCATCTTAAGGGTGTATTATTTCTATGATTTTTGAAATCTTCTTACACTTGTGAACTCTATGAAGACTACACAATTAAACTATATTTTTTCAAAGTTACGTATCTTCTGTTTTTGAAAATTCTGGAAAAGCTCTCTGTGATGAAATTGTAGCTGATTTACCTGCTAAAGTTATATTTTTTCAAAGTTAAACTATATTTTTTCAAAGTTACGTATCTTCTGTTTTTAAAAATTCTGGAAAAGCTCTCTGTGATGAAATTGTAGCTGATTTACCTGCTAAAGCCTTCTACTCTGCTGAGCATGAAGACCCCGTGGTCCTTGAGAGCGCTGTCATGTTTTTTCATTTAGCATAATGTTTTACTTAATATTCAGAAAGGACCTTAGTCATTCAAGAAAATCTAGATCATGAGCTGAATAATTAAGACAATTTTATTACTGCCTGGGGGTTTATCTGAAGAAGATGGTTTTTCCTTTGGTTTGTTGATGTATCAGCCTCCAGAAATACAACGGTAAACATGCAAAACAAGAATGGGGTGTACTTGGCATTTAAACTTATTCATTATTCAATCATTTGTTTACCAAATTAATTTTACCAAACAGTGACAATAACACCAGAATAAGAATCTGGGTGCTGTTGTTTATGGGCAAAAACAAAGAACAAAAACCTTTAACAAGCAAACAGACTAACACACTCTTAGATTTCTTTTTCTGGAATAGCACTATATTGGAGAAGACAGAGTAGGGAGTCTAAAGGGGGGGGGGCGGTCACTGAAAGAGTGACATTCTGACCCTTTGGAAGTACCTCATTTCTCTCAAACTGTGCGAATTAACATAGGAAAATGTACTTTTCCCTTTCAGTAAACAACACCCTAAGTCAGCAGTCCACACTTTTCTGTAGTGGGCCAGATAGCAAATATGTTGTCACTATACAACTCTGCCACTGCAGAGTGAAAGCAACCAGAGACAATACGTAAATGAATAGTGTGACTCTATTCCAATAAAACTTTATTTTTGAACTCTTAAATTTGAATTTTGTATTATTTTCATGTGCCACAAAGTATAATTCTTCTTTTGATTTTTCTTTCAACCATTTAAAAACATGAAACTATTCTCAGCTCACTGGCTGTACAAAAACAGAGCATCCTGGATTTGACCCTTGGGCAGTAGTTTGTTGACCCCTGCCCTAAATAATAATCTTATAAGAAATCCCATATACACACATGTATATATATTTATACATTCTAACATTTTTTGCCAGAAAATCAAACTTAAATTACACTTCTGTTTTCACTAAACACAATGCTTGTAAATATGTCCAACTCAGAGCCCAAATAAAGACTATAATCTTTTCACATCTGTGGCAGAACCCCAGACAAAGAGTTCCCCAAGTTCTATCTGAGTTTCTCTGCATTATGCATAAGCTTTCTTTAGTCTCATTTGCAATTTTTTAATTCACTGGAGACGTGGTACATGGCCATAACCTCTTTCCTCCTCCTTTCTCTCTTTCTTTATCCTTTCTCTTTCCCTACTTACATCAATTTTAGGCTTCACAGGACAAAGGGATTTTAATTTGATACAACACAGCAAGGGAGAAAATGGCAGAGGGAAGGGAACTATGGGGCTAGGAAGGTGAGAGATGAAAGGAAAAGATGAAAAAGAGAAGCACAAAAAGGAGGTGGTTTTTCATTCAAGTCAGAAAAGGATGTGTTCGGAGAAGTGGAATACTGTTTCCTGCACTTTTCATTGCCACTTCTCCTTCTCCGCTCCCCATTTCTCCTGCCTCACCCCCAACTTGCTCATTTACCCTCATCTGCTAGCTCAGCCCTATTTCTCGTCTGCACAAAACTTCCTACTTCCTCTCTCTGAACGTCTTACCTGATTCTCTCTTTCAATCCTATTTCTTCCTTTATTCTTCGCTTCTCAGCACTGACCTTGGGCTCATCATCTTGAATGTGTCACTACAACTTGCCTTTCACCTCTCTCTGCTTCCAAACTCTCCAGGTAACTACCCCAAAGGCCGCACACCCAGCCTCTGTGGAATGACTGGGCCTCTCAGAGCAGCGTCAGGTGCTCTTAAGTCCAGGCCTCCTCCCCCGGGAAGCATCATGGCGGCAGTATGAATTTTCCCCTATGTGTTTTCAGAAACAAATGGTACAACTGAGCTTGTACATTTACACGGCAGATGACTATTCTGGCTCCACTAATTTGCTTTTTAAATACAGAATTTAGCTTTTATCACTCTTTCCCATATATTTGTTGACTTGTCTGAGTATTGGGGAACTTGCATGTACTGGTGATACCACTGTAGAATTCAAACTAATGGGTTCAGTTCCACTATTTTTTTCTAATAAATGGACTCATTAATGAAAAACATTAAAAATTACTTCATTGTAAAAATTTTAGGTGTCAAGTAACATGTTCACTGGTAAGAATTCAGAGTATACATATGAGCAAGCAAAAGTCAGAAATCACCCCAAGTTCTCTTTCCCATATGTAATCATTGTAAACATTTTGGTGTAAAATCTTCCAGAGTTTTATATAAACCTTAATATGGATTGATTTATACATGTGTATTAGTCATAATTTGATCAAAGAAGCAGAACCATTTGGAGATATACATAAAATAAGGGATTTGACCTTTCCCAATTATGGGAGCTGGTTAAATACTCTCTCTATGCTTTTGTTTTTGTGTCTGGTGCTGGAGAGTGAAGACCTATCAAGCTAGATACAATCTCTGACCCTCAATTTTCTCATTTGTAAAATGGGAATAGTACTTACTTAACAAGGTTGTTATAAGTATTAATATCAGTGTTAAATGAAATAATGTAGTAATATGCTTTATCTTAGTTCCTAGTTTGCAGGAAGAGCTCAATATATTTCACCAATAATTATTATTAATAATTATGGTTATAACATTTTCTAGCACCGACATTTACTAGCTATGGACAAGTTATGTAGCTTTTCTGAGGCTCAGTTTCTTACCTGTAAAACAGAGCTGTTAATACTTATTTCAAAGTGCTGTTATGAGAGTTAAATAAGAAAGTAAATCCAAAAACAAAGTCTTGCATAAAAAGAGTACTCAGTGAAAGTCTACAGTTCTCCTAATGCTAAGGTTGCTTTAGCTTCATTAGCAGCCCTGCCGTGTCATTATTTCATATTGAGCTTGTCATCATTTAAATCCTTGGAGTTTCTTTTACCTGATGGTGAAATATCTCTGCCATCCTACACTTGAAAAACTTTGTTTATCCAGCTCAACACAGGATTTTACATTTGTCTTTGTTCTCTTTCATTGTAGTAAATTTCTGTCCCATATCTCAGAAGGCCCAGATTTTTTTTCAGATGTGATTCTGGGTCCAGTATATTATTCTTCCTTAGTTTTCATGTTTCCTACCAATTCATCTAAGATATTAGGCTGAGCCTTGTAAAACTGCTGTTTTTGTAGGGCAAAAATGGTCACACATGGGCAGTAGTATACGGTTCAACCTAATATTTATTACAAGGTTGAATAGAATAGAACCAAGGACATGATTGTGAACTAACTTTTTATTAGTAGTCTTGGCCTTTTGTGGGTCATGAATCTGTTTGAGAATCTGATGGAAGCTATTAAATTTTTTACTAGGAACGCACATACACACACACACACACACTTCTTAATACCATCTTTTTATTGCACTGGATATTCATTTCCTTCATGGAGATATAATATAAAACACATTTTTAAAAGGCCTCTCTTATTCTCAACTTTAATGTAAAAAATGTTTATTGCTTTAAAAATTATAGTAATATAAATTATGTTTAAAACCCAAAATGTAAACCTTAATTGTGTTCAACTTTAAATTTCAATGAGAAAGCACATATTTTTGGCTTGGATAAGAAGTAAACACTGTGGAGTGAACTTACATGGCTCTGCGAAAATCATCTTTTGACAATCAATTCTGAGTTTTCATTTCTGTGTCTACAGATGCTGGAACCTTGTAATGACAAATGTCTGTAATAGCAAAAAAAAAAAAAGAAAAGGAATCAGAACTCCCATTACTGGTTTTGCTAGATGGAATAGGCTCGTTTCAAGGAGCAATGGAATTTCCGAGGTCTTAAGGTAGAATTTATATCATACCACATCCATTACTGTCAAGTCAGGGAGGTGAATTTTCATAAGTCCTGCCAATCAGCACAGTAAGCATTATGACTGCACATCTCACTTTCAGGTCATCTGAGGAGAAGTAACCTTCCAAAAACTTCTGTGGCATTTCCAGGTGTTGGTAGATTCTGGTTTTCTTAAAAAATGAGCTTTGTTACTTTTGATTTCAGCTTACAGAACCACTTTCTCCAGCAAAGGAGAGTTTTCAGTTTGTCTCTGATCTTTCGTTACAGAATCTGTTTGGTTGAAAGGCCTCATATGTTTAAAACAGTATCTGTCAGTGCTTTGTGACCACCTAGAGAGGTGGGATAGGGAGAGTGGGAGGGAGGCCCAAGAGGGAGGAGATCTGGGGATATATGTATACGTATAGCTGATTCACTTTGTTATAAAGCAGAAACTAACACAACATTGTAAAAGCAATTATACTCCAATAAAGATGCTTAAAAAAAAAAACAGGGCAGGAATACCTTGGAGATATTGTGTGTTCAGTTCCCAACCACCGCAATAAAGCAAATATTGCAATAAAGTGCAGTGAAAGTGAGTCACACACACACAAAACAAACAAAAACAAACAAAAAACAAAAACCGTATCTATAATGCTGACTCTAGGGCCTTAATGGAAAGGTTTATATTATTCCTGTGGCCGAAAATATTTGTCAGAATGACATCCTCCATAACAAATGGTTCTGTGAGTGAATTTCTTCTGTCAGATAAGAATGGTGATGGGTAGGGATGGCTCTGTCCAAAGTTAATCTGTCTTGTATTGAAGACCCTTTCTTCTACGTATCAAATGAAAGAACTCCATATTCTGCTCCTCTATCTTGGCAAAACTTCTTGGCAAGGTGATTTAGGTCTTCAGTCATGATGAGGATGTCTTTCACAGCAGTAGCCAAATGTTTCAGGCTGTTGATAGTCTCTCACATGAATGCATTCTCATATGCAACACTGCGTTCGTAATTATGGGTGGAATTGATCTCACTATTCCCCTTTTTATCAACCCACGTGGTAAGTGTTGCCTAAAAATCCTTAAGGACAGGTATCCTGCAGAAGTGCCCTTATTTGTTACCTCTCATAGAGAAAGAAGACGAACGTTACTTACCTTCTCAAGCCACAAGAATGACATAATTATTACGTGGTTTATTATAGTTATTGAAAGATGAACAGTCGTAAGCATGTTCCAAATAAAACTCTCTAGTTGATAAGACATAATCATATTTCATTATTAATAACAAGTTAATCTGCAAATGCTTGCATTAACTGTCTTATCATTATTATAAATCATCATGGTTATTGATAACTGCAGCAACTTTGTTCAAAATTTGTCTTTCAGATCCCCCTTATAAATAAATGGCACTTAGCCAATCCCCCAGTTGGCTAAGCCTTCACCAAGATAGTTTGTCCATTCTACATTCATTTTTATTTATGATCCCAACTTACATTGTGGTTATATGTTTTGTTCCAAATTTTTTTCCCATAGGCCAAGCTAATCTTAATATGGTTATTATTTCCATCTTGTTTTTGCCTTTATTGAACATTGTCCATTGTAGAATTTATTCTCTTCCCTGACTTCTTCCTCCTACAGGCTAAAATGTATTGTTACTTCTCTCCCAACAATCCCAAAAAGAGCAGTGGTCAAAGTTTCTACCTGGCCAGCTGTCTATACTACACTTTTTATAAGATGATCTGTATATGGGCCTCCATTCTTAAGTTCAGAGATTTTCTTGGGAATAACATTTGATGTATAGCACTATTAATTATTCCCTCATGAGTAGATATGTTTCTGTCTGAAAATGATTCTCTCCCATTCTGCATTTCTACCCATGAATGCCTACTACAAAGTGTCAGTATTCATAGGTGGTATTTACTTATTAGTATCTAGAATTTAATTTTAACTGTTTAAAACAGTTACTCAGTGAGTAGCTTATGAAAATTACAGAAAATGAGTATTTCTTATTTTCTGTTACTTCAAACCTCCTATACAATCATCTTTATATATTATTCTTATTGCTCATCATAATTCTTTTTTCTCTCTTTCCTGAAAATATTACTTTAAAGCCTTTGTAATCAAGTTAGTGATCTCCTGGAATCACAATTTCCTTAGACTTTTAAAAATGATCTTTGACCCTTTTCAGGGACCCAATTCAATTATTGCAAGAATATAATTTTCAAGAGTTTTAAGCCATGGAATCCTTATTTCCCTTAAAGAAAATCTTGTTCAGAGCCCTTTTATGTAAAATATATAAACGTGAAGGTTTTCTAGTTGAAGGGTGTTGCAGGTCGGGGTGCCAGATGGGAAGGCTTTTTCTAAGTGATGCTCCGTGGCTCCAGATCGCCTGCAGAGTGCAGCTTGAGAACCAGTTTTGCAAGCCATGCTCAAATTAAGCAAACTCTTTTCTTTTTATGGCAGTTTCTTTCTTTCTTCTCTGAATATTTATTGAACACTCACCATTTACAGAACATTGTGCTATGCACTCCTTATACCCTACTCTCATTTCCAAAGTGGCATCTTTCTATCAAAACAGTAAATAAAAACACAACATCCTCAGAAATCACTAGGAATCTATTCTGGGCAGCTTCTGGTGGTTACAGTCTTTCCGATATAAATAAGCACACACACAAAAACCAGTTTTTCCTTTTTAAAGATTATGTATCTGCGCCACTGAGCTGGGGGCTTGGCACATAATGTAGTGAATGTGATTGCCACAGAGGAAAGCTCAGGTCCTCTAGTTGTATCTCCTTCCGTGACCCAGACCCCAAGCGAGAGGACTTGGTGTGCCACGCACACACCGCATCTGCCCGCCTCTGCCCCTGTATGCGTGCTGCCCACTCTGTCCTCTCTAAATGGGCTGCTGTAACTTCTGTCTCTTAAGTCCTTAAAGCCCAGTCAGCCAAAAATAATTGTTTCCTCTTCCGTGCCACAAACTGCACATCTCTTCTAAAACCCCACATTAGTCCTTTTATTACAATTATTTTTATATATTTTACACCTGTCTTCCCTATAAGATGTAAATGCCCCCAGGACGGAAGAATTTGCAGGAGATTTAAGGTCCCGGTTAGCAGATGGGGACAAGACATGTGGAATTTGTACTACAATTGTTAATGGAACTTGCCTTATATCCAGACGCTGCTGAGGTCCAGAGGTATTTGGATTACATTTATTTTACAAAGAATGCAAAACTCTTAAACTTATAATTATTTTTAAAAAAACAGTATTAAATGAAAATATCCATTAAGGCTAGGGTACACATGACTGATGTAATTGAATATATATGCTGTGTATATATTACATGTGTATATGTCTGTGTTTCTCCCCTTCTTGAGGAATAAAGAAGAGATTTTGCCAAAAGGGCAAAACTAGCTAACCAAAAATGAAAAAATCATAGAGAAGAGAAACAGAATAGATTTTCTGGGTACTCTGAAGAAAGCAGATGATTCCCATTTTCCAGTTTTGACTAAGATTGCCTACCTTGGTGAGATCTATTTCATATTAGCACTTTGCCCAACTCTCTAGAAAATACAGATTGGCAGGAAGGAGGAAAACATGCTTTGGCCGCAAAATTGAAAATAGTTGCTCTGAAACTATGAAAATAGTGATACCATAAGGATGACTATAAGCAGATGTCTCTGAAAAAAGTGTAAAACCCACAAAAATTCTAATTTCCTGCTATCACGAACACTCCCCTTTGGTTTTTTTTAGACTGTTCGCTTTAGATGGCCAGGTGGACTTGGGGAAATGGCTAACATATATAGATTTTCCATTTCTCTAAGTGCAAGTATTTGGAAGCTAGTGAATGTCTGGATCATCTCTAAACCATCTTTCACCCAATAATTTTTTGGATCAAGTTAAGCCAGTGTCTGCAATCCACTGCCATGTAAGTTATTTCTGGCCCTGAAATTTTATTGAACTATGTGGATCATTTCACATTTCATAATGGAATGTCAACTTATTATTGCATTATTCTTCTCTTTGATTCAATCATTTTAGAAACATTTGGAAGGGACGAACTCAAATCAGTGTTAGTCATGCTCTTAGGTGACTGGTCTGACAAAATACAATCATAGAAAGATGTCTGAGCCAGTAAAACCATCTGGGCTTTCATGTTTTTAAGACTCAAATGTTTTAGATTGGTGAATCATGCCAGTGAACTTCAAGCCAGTTGGATTGAACCAGGGAAAAAATGGCCTGTGTCTGGGTCACTTTTTTCTTCTTTTTTAAATACGTATTTTAAACTACACATAACTTAGGTTGGAATATTCTTCCCTAAAGTAACTCTTATTTATAGCTACACTGTATTTGATACGTGCACAATTAAGGCTGATGTTATTTAAACCTTGAAGGGATAAATGACAATTTAAGTATGCACTAGTAATTTTCAGTAGTATTCTAATTCTAACGGTCAGCAGCTTTCCTTGGAGTTTATCTTGCTACTTGGGCCCTACAGGATTAAGACGGCGACTCTGATACCCAAGTACTCAGAATGAATTCAAGGTGGTGCTCAGAAGTATAGGTGAGAGGGTATGGCCTTGCACCTTCAAGGAACCAACCCACTTTAGGTACTTAATACTCAGTAATAAGATACTTACAGCAAGTATTATTAGATGCCATCCAGGCAGCCGCCCCTCATTTCTTTCTGATATCATCCCAGTTCTGCCTGAGTTCCACCATTTACTCAGAAAAGGCAAGGAGAGCTGACTTTATTCCCAGCTCTTTGGGCAATATTAAGCCCATCTATGAGGTCATGCCCCTTGACAATGATTGTAGCGCCCTGGTATGCAGTCAGCCAATGTTGTGGAACATTAGACCACAAACTAAGAATTTAGAATTAGACCTTATTGTTTATTAAGAATTCATTGTGGGAAGGAGGAAAGGAAGTGTTAAACCAGCCAGTAACTGGATGTCCAAGAAGCCATACTTTAAGATATCAAAATTATAGACTGTCTTTTATACGCTGGTGTAAGGCTAAGACCTCCTCTAAGAATTACCTTGTGGCCAATGTGCAGAAAGGGCTTTGTGGTCCCCAGGAAGGCGAAAGCAGAAATTCATTGCAGGAGAGATGAGGGCAGAACTTGTAGTGATAATTAAGAAAACTTTAAAAATAGTATTTGAATAATGTGATTATAAATGTGAAAGAGGTACAGTTTGTCCAGTAAGATGTTAAGGATCAATTATGTTGTTGAGATTTTAACTTTGTTTCTCCAACTATCAGCTTATAGTAATAGCTGATTATGGGGAGTCTGATTTTTTTTCATAATAGGAGCTTCTAGAAAAAAACTCCACTTTTGAAAAGAAGCCAGGGAAGACATTCCTTTTCTCTTTTTTTGCCATATGTTGTCGTATCTGCATGGCATACTAGTGATCTTGAGGTTAGCTGGTCTTTGACAAAATGGGAATGCTGAAGATGAGAGAACAGAAAGATAGAAAGATTTCAGGTTGTTGTTGATGTCACTGAGCAATGAATTAATCAGCCCTAGAGTCATTCTGCCTCAAGATTTCCTGCTCTATTGGATAGTAAAAATTCCTTAATTGCTTAGGCCACTGTGAATAGAGATTTCTCTTATTTACGGTCAAAAACTCCCCAACCAATACATTGTTTAATCTAACTTTTGTCTCTTTAACGAAAATAACAATACTTAGCATAACTCCTGGTATGTAGAGAATATGGATCAAATAACACTTTAACTACTCACTTTAATTATAACTGTACACTTTAGTTATAACTAAACTTTTCAAGTTGTTAAATTATTTTCTGAAAGAGCAGGTAAGGCATGTGGAGTTGTAATAAAGGAACATTTACAGTGAGTCAGTGCTGCCTTTACACCAGAAAAATGGTTCAAAGAATGTATGGTTTAGGATGTTAACATGCATACACATTCTAGATTCCAGCGATTCCATTGGTAAATAATGGTTTCAACAAAGTTAAACAAGTTTCTTTGTGGCAGAACTGCTCAGAGTGTAGACTATACTTATATATCCTTTGAATTTCCAAGAGGAATTGTAATATGCTGCATTTCCTCCATTTTAAAGTCAGAATATTTCATAAAAGTGCTACTGTAGAAAGAAAAGACTACCAGTTTCCTTTAGTGAGGAGAATAAAAAATATCTAAAGGCATAGCATCTGTACCCACCGAGATTATTGAAACGAATGTTAATAAGAGCACCTTGTTTTTCTGCCCCAATTTCTTCTTTGATGTTATCTATTGGGACAGGAGGCTTCTGGAAAAAGGAGTACAGATGCCTGTTCATAATGTAGAGAGTGGGAAAAATCATAATGGCTTTTAGGAAACTCCAGTCTCAGGATGAAAGAGAAGAACTAGAAACTAACTGGCTTCAACTTAATTGGAAATAAGACTTGGGAGAATTTTGTACGGTCTGGTTCTGGAATGTAATACTTCCTCATGTTTGTCCTCTTTGTTTTCTTACATTGAAAAGGATTTATTTGCCTGGGTTCAAAGTCAATGATGATGTGCAGGATGCTGAAACACTGTGCTGGAGTCTGCAACCCGTTCTGAGAAAGGCAGAAATCAAGGGATAGAGAGTGTGGGAGCAGCTTCTAGGAGGGCGGAAGAACAGGAGAAAAGCAGGAAAAGAAATGGGGTTGCCCGAGGTGCTTCTCAGTAGAACAGCTATGTGGTTCCTAGAAGAAAAGGCGTGATGATATTTCTGGGCATATCAGTTATGATACAAGTGAGGATGCAAGGGAGAAAGCTAGCTGCCCGAGAACACAATAGGGACTTAGAAGCTCTGTGCCTAGAGTGTTCATCAAGAGTTATCACGAAGTGCTGTGGAAGGCTGCGTCAGCAAGCAAAGGGCCAATTAAGCCAGAGTCAGCCAAAACAAGTGGTGTGCCTAGGTGGAGGACATTCTGAGACGTCGGTGTCTCAAAGCAGTTATGCTGCTAATAATTGTGTAACTATGTCACGGTAAATCTTTATCCTTCCTTGGTCTTAGATTCCTCCTTTGTGAATGAGAATGTCTCTAGGACCCTTTCCAACACCTAATAGTCTATGATACCCCAGCTTGCCTTAAAACAGCAGTTGGCAAGGAGATTATGAGGAGAAAACAAAAACAAAGACAAATGGCTGTGGGAACACAATTACGGAAATTATCCTGGAGACAGAAAGATTTATTTGTTCCTGTTCAGACTGAGATTGCACTTTGATGATGGAAGCAAGAAATAATTTTGAGGCTGCTGTATGCTTGATGAAGCAAGTTGGGGCTGCACAAAGACACTTTGCTCTAGGGTAGAATTAGAAGTTTCTACTTAGGGGGGGTTTTAGTGTGTTTTTTGTTTGTTTGGACAAAGCAACCTTGGAATGTTAAGATATCACCTCATTCACCTTCTCCTGGTTCTTATCATAGAGATAAAAAATGGAGATATTGGGCAATGCTGGTGGAAAGGAAGAAAATCAATATAGGTGACTATCTTTGACATACTATACAGCTTTAGATGTTGGTGTGTGACAACCAGGAGTTGAGAGAGTGGATGGAAGAAAGATTACTCCATTTGTCTGAGAGAAGAAGGAAGTAGGGGTATAGAGCAAAGTTCTCTGCTGGTGGCCTTCCCTGGGATCTCCTCTGAAACTCCTCATTGAGGTTTCCATAGAGATTTGTTTTCTCTATTGTTTTTTAAAATTGAAGAATATTTAACATGAAATCTACCCTCTTAACCAATTTTTGAGTGAACAATACAGTATCATTAACTATTGGCACAGTGTTGTACAACACGTCCCTAGGACTTATCTTGTGTAACTGGAACTTTACACCCATTGATTAGCAATTCCCAGCCTCCGCCTCCCATTAGCCCCTGGCTACCACCCTTCTTCTTTCTGCTTCTATGTGGGGTTTTTTTTCAGGGGGGTGGGGGGAAGGTGTTAAACTTTTAATTTATTCTGTGCTCTAATTCTTTCTTTCATGACATTTTCAGTTATGGGAGCCAGTGGACTCATTTGGGGCCAGGTTTAAGGCCACTTGCTGCTAGAAGATTCCTGACTGAGACAGTTCCCTTAAAGCCTCTCCAAGTCCTCTAGGACAATCCGCTCATCAGCAGCTCTTAGAGTCGTTTGTCCAACTTCCCTGCCTTGGCCCCTTTCCCACATTCTACTCTGGACACCAGGAAGCCCCCTAGGGACCTTTGCAACCAGCTGATTATCATTTCTGTGCCTTTTCTTACCTTTTCTCCAGGCCAAGAGTGCCTTATCTCTCATCACCACTTTACTTCTTATGCCATCTTCAAGCTCCAGGTGGTGCATTGTCTCACAGGACAAAAGCTGACTGGATGCTGTCCGCTGAGCTCAGAATAGATTATGTGAACCTTCATTGACTGTATCCTGTTTATCTCGTGTGCTCTAGTGATCTGGCCTGAAAATGCGTTCCTTGGAGAACGAGGTCCTGGCCTTTCCCCAGAGCCCAGCACAGGTCCAGATGCTGGGCAGGTGTACAGTAGGGGATGCTCGATTAAAGGCTGAGTGCTGCTTTTTACTGCCTTATCCTCATGCCACTTACCATTCTGGTTCAAACACTGTATCCCACATTTAGCCTGGTAAAGCCTTTATCGACGGAGGCCAGGACTCATAGTCTGTAAATGGACAGCACTTGATTCATAACTTGCATAATGGATAGTTAGCAAATATTAGTTCTCTTTGAAAACCATCCCTCCCACTATTCTTATTTTTTTTCAGCTTTATTGAAGTGTAATTGACAAAATTGTTAGATCTAAAGTATAAAATGTGATGAATTTATACATATAGATTGTGAAAGGATTCGCCCCCCACCCCATCAAGTTAATTAACACATCCATCATCTCACAAATATGCCTTTTTATATTTACCTTTTTTTTTTTTTTTTTTTTTGGTGGGAACATTTAAGTTCTACTCTCTTAGCAAATTTCAGTTATCAGTAGTGTTATCAAGTATAGTCACCATGTTATACATTAGATCCTCAGTCCTTATTCATATTATAACTAAAAGTTAGTACCCTTTTACCAACCTCTCCCTATTTCATCTACCCTGCATCCCCTGGCAACCACTTCTCTACTCTGTTTCTATGAGTTCAGTTTTTTTTAAGATTCCACATATAAGTGATACCATGCAGTGTTTGTGTTCCTTGATCTGGCTTATTTCACTAAGCATAATGCCCTCCAGGTTTATCCATGTTGTTGCAAATGGCAGGATTTTCTTCTTTTTTAAGGCTGAACGATAAATATCCCATTGTCTATATATGCCACATTTTCTTTATTCATTTATCCTTCAGTGGACACTTAGGTTGTTTCCATACCTTCACTATTGTGAATCATGCTGCTATGAACATGGGAGTACAGGTATCTTTTTGAGATCATGGTTTGTTTCCTTTGGAGATAGACCCAGGAGTGGGATTGCTGGGTCATATGGGAGTTCTACTTTTAATTGTTTGAAGAACTTCATACTGTTTTCCACAGTGGCTGCTCCAGTTTACATTCCCACCAACAGGGCACAAGGGTTTCCATTTATTGTTATCTTCATTGACACCTATTGTCACTTATCTTTTTTGATAATAGCCATCCCTACAGGTGTGAGTTGATGTCTCATTGCGGTTTTGATTTGTATTTTCCCTGATGATTAATGATATTGAGCACATTTTCATGTACATGTTGGCCATTTGTATATCTTCTTTGGAAAAATGTCTGTTCAGGTCTTTTGCCCTTTTTTCTTTTTTGAGATGCTGAAAGTTTTATTTATTTATTTATTTATTTAACATCTTTATTGGAGTATAATTGCTTTACAATGGTGTGTTAGTTTCTGCTTTATAACAAAGTGAATCAGCTATATGTAAACATATACCCCCATATCCCCTCCCTCTTGTGTCTCCCTCCCACCCTCCCTAACCCACCCCTCTAAGTGGACACAAAGCACCGAGCTGATCTCCCTGTGCTATGCAGCTGCTTCTCACTAGCTATCTATTTTATATTTGGTAGTATATATATGTCCATGCCACTCTCTCCCTTCGTCCCAGCTTACCCTTCCCCCTCCCCGTGTCCTCAAGTCCATTCTCTACGTCTGCGTCTTTATTCCTGTCCTGCCCCTAGGTTCATCAGAACCATTTTCTTTTTAGATTCCATATATATCTGTTAGCATATGGTATTTGTTTTTCTCTTTCTGACTTACTTCACTCTGTATGACAGACTCTAGGTCCATCCACCTCACTACAAGTAACTCAATTTCATTTCTTTTTATGGCTGAGTAATATTCCACTGTATATATGTGCCACATCTTCTTTATCCATTCATCTGTCAGTGGACATTTAGGTTGCTTCCATGAGTTGGCTATTGTAAATAGTGCTGCAGTGAACATTGTGGTACATGACTCTTTTTGAATTATGGTCTTCTCAGGGTATATGCCCAGTAGTGGGATTGCTGGGTCACATGGTAGTTCTATTTTTAGTTTTTTAAGGAACCTCCATACTGTTCTCCATAGTGGCTGTATCAATTTACATTCCCACCAAGAGTGCCAGAGGATTCCCTTTTCTCCACACCCTCCCCAGCATTTACTGTTTCTAGATTTTTTGATGATGGCCATTCTGACCAGTGTGAGGTGATACCTCATTGTACTTTTTTTTTTAAACATCTTTATTGGAGTATAATTGCTTTACAATGGTGTGTTAGTTTCTCCTTTATAACAAAGTGAATCAGCTATACATATACATATATACCCATATCTCTGCATCTTGCATCTCCCTCCCACCCTCCCTATTCCCACCCCTCTAGGTGGTCACAAAGCACTGAGCTGATCTCCCTGTGCCATGCGGCTGCTTCCCACTAGCTACTTTATTTGGTAGTATATATTAGTCCATGCCACTCTCTCACTTCATCCCAGCTTACCCTTACCCCTCCCTGTGTCCTCAAGTCCATTCTCTACATCTGCGTCATTATTCCTGTCCTGCCCCTAGGTTCTTCATAACCATTTTTCAAAAAAATTCCATATATATGTGTTAGCATATGGGATTTGTTCTTCTCTTTCTGACTTGCTCTTTATGACAGACTCTAGGTCCATCCACCTCACTACAAATAACTCAATTTCATTTCTTTTTTATGGCTGAGTAATATTCCATTGTATATATGTACCACTTCTTCTTTATCCATTCGTTTGTCGATGGACATTTAGGTTGCTTCCATGGCCTGACTATTGTAATAGAGCTGCAGTGAACATTGTGGTACATGACTCTTTTTGAATTTTGGTTTTCTCAGGGTATATGCCCAGTAGTGGGATTGCTGGGTCATATGGTAGTTCTATTTTTACTTTTTTAAGGAGCCTCCATACTGTTCTCCATAGTGGCTGTATCAATTTACATTCCCACCAACAGTGCAAGAGGGTTCCCTTTTCTCCACACCCTCTCCAACATACATTGTTTGTAGATGTTTTGATGATGGCCATTCTGACCGGTGTGCGGTGATACCCCATTGTAGTTTTGATTTGCATTTCTCTAAGGATTGGTGATGTTGAGCATTCTTTCATGTGTTTGTTGGCAATCTGTATATCTTCTTTGGAGAAATGTCTATTTAAGTCTTCTGCCCATTTTTGGATTGGGTTGTTTGGTTTTTTGATATTGAGCTGCATGAGCTGCTTGTGTATTTTGGAGATTAATTCTTTGTCATTTACTTCATTTGCAAATATTTTCTCCCATTTGAGTGTTGTCTTTTCGTCTTGTTTATGGTTTCCTTTGCTGTGCAAAAGCTTTTAAGTTTCATTAGGTCCCATTTGTTTATTTTTGTTTTTATTTCCATTTCTCTAGGAGGTGGGTCAAAAAGGATCTTGCTGTTATTTATGTCATAGGGTGTTCTGCCTATGTTTTCCTCTAAGAGTTTTATAGTGTCTGACCTTACATTTAGGTCTTTAATCCATTTTGAGTTTATTTTTGTATATGGTGTTAGGGAGTGTTCTAATTTCATTCTTTTACATGTAACTGTGCAGTTTTCCCAGCACCACTTATTGAAGAGGCTGTCTTTTCTCCGTGCATGGGTTTATCTCTGGGCTTTCTATCCTGTTCCATTGATCTATATTTCTGTTTTTGTGCCAGTACCATACTGTCTTGGTTACTGTAGCTTTTTTTATAGTCTGAAGTCATGGAGCCTGATTCCTCCAGCTCTATTTTTCTTTCTCAAGATTGCTTTGGCTATTCGGGGTCTTTTGTGTTTCCATCCAAAATGTGAAATTTTTTGTTCTAGTTCTGTGAAAAATGCCATTGGTAGTTTGATAGGGATTGTATTGAATCTGTAGATTGCTTTGGGTAGTATAGTCATTTTCACAATGTTGATTCTTCCAATCCAAGAACATGGTAAATCTCTCCATCTGTTTGTATCATCTTTAATTTATTTCATCAGTATCTTATAGTTTTCTGCATACAGGTCTTTTGCGTCCTTAGGTAGGTTTATTCCTGGGTATTTTATTCTTTTTGTTGCAGTGGTAAATGCGAGTGTTTCCTTAATTTCTCTTTCAGATTTTTCACCATTAGCCTATAGGAATGCAAGAGATTTCTGTGCATTAATTTTGTACCCTGCTACTTTACCAAATTCATTGATTAGCTCTAACAGTTTTCTGGTAGCATCTTTAGGATTCTCTATGTATAGTATCATGTCATCTGCAAACAGTGACAGTTTTACTTCTTCTTTTCCGATTTGGATTCCCCTTATTTCTTTTTCTTCTAAGATTGCTGTGGCTAAAACTTCCAAAACTATGTTGAATAATAGTGGTGAGAGTGGGCAACCTTGTCTTGTTCCTGATCTTAGTTGAAACGGTTTCAGTTTTTCAGCACTGAGAACGATGTTGGCTGTGGTTTTGTCATATATGGCCTTTATTATGTTGAGGTAGGTTTCCTCTATGCCTACTTTCTGGAGAGTTTATATCATAAATGGGTGTTGAATTTTGTCAAAAGCTGTTTCTGCATCTATTGAGATGATCATATGATTTTTCTCCTTCATTTTGTTAATATGGTTTATCACATTGATTGTGTATATTGAAGAATCCTTGCATCCCTGGGATAAACCCCACTTGATCATGGTGTATGAGCCTTTTAATGTGTTGCTGGATTCTGTGTGCTAGTATTTTGTTGAGGATTTTTGCATCTATGCTCATCAGTGATATTGGCCTGTAGTTTACTTTTTTTGTGACATCTTTGTCTGGTTTTGGTATCAGGGTGATGGTGGCTTCATAGAATGAGTTTGGGAGTATTCCTCCCTCTGCTATATTTTGGAAGAGTTTGAGGATAGGTGTTAGCTCTTCTCTAAATCTTTGGTAGAATTCGCCTGTGAAGCCATCTGGTCCTGGGCTTTAAGTTGCTGGAAGATTTCTAATCACAGTTTAATTTTCAGTACCTGTGATTGGTCAGTTTATATTTTCTATTTCTTCCTGGTTCAGCCTCGGAAGGTTGTGCTTTCCTAAGAATTTGTCCGTTTCTTCCAGGTTGTCCATTTTATTGGCAAATTGTTGCTTGTAGTAATCTCTCATGATCCTTTGTATTTCTGTGGTGTCAGTTGTTACTTCTTTTTCATTTCTATTTCTATTGATTTGACTCTTCTCCTTTTTTTTTTTTTGATGAGTCTGGCTAATGCTTTATCAATTTTGTTTATCTTCTCAAAGAACCAGTTTTTAGTTTTATTTATCTTTGCTATCATTTCCTTCATTTCTTTTTCATTTATTTCTGATCTGATATTTATGATTTCTTGCCTTCTGCTATCTTTGGAGTTGTTTTGTTCTTCTTTCTCCAATTGCTTTAGGTGTAAGGTTAGGTTGTTTATTGGAGATTTTACTTGTTTCTTGAGGTAGGATTGTATTGCTATAAACTTCCCTCTTAGAACTGCTTTTGCTGCATCCCATAGATTTGGGTTCGTCGTGTTTTCATTGTCATTTGTTTCTAGGTATTTTTTAATTTCCTCTTCGATTTCTTCAGTGATGTCTTGGTTATTTAGTAGTGTATTGTTTAGCCTCCGTTTGTTTGTATTTTTTACAGTTTTTCTTCCTGTAATTGATATCTAGTCTCATAGCGTTGCGGTCAGAAAAGGTACTTGATATGATTTCAGTTTTCTTAAATTTACCAAGGCTTGATTTGTGACCCGAGATATGATCTATCCTGGAGAATGTTCCATGAGCACTTGAGAAGAACGTGTATTCTGTTGTTTTTGGATGGAATGTCCTATAAATATCAATTAAGTCCATCCTGTTTAATGTATCATTTAAAGCTTGTGTTTTTTAACTTATTTTCATTTTGGATGATCTGTGCATTGGTGAATGTGGGGTGTTAAAGTCCCCTACTATGATTGTGTTACTCTCGATTTCCCCTTTTATGGCTGTTAGCATTTGCCTTATGTATTGAACTGCTCCTATGTTGGGTGCATAAATATTTACAATGGTTACATCTTCTTCTTGGTTTGATCCCTTGAACATTATGAGGTGTTCTTCTTTGTCTCTTATAATAGTCCTTATTTTAAAGTCTATTTTGTCTGATATGAGAATTGCTACTCCAGCTTTCTTTTGATTTCCATTTTCATGGAATATCTTTTTCCATCCCCTCACTTTCAGTCTGTATGTGTCACTAGGTCTGAAGTGGGTCTCTTGTAGACAACATATATATGGGTCTTGTTTTTGTATCCATTCAGCCAGTCTGTGTCTTTTCCTGGAGCATTTAATCCATTTACATTTAAGGTAATTATCGATATGTATGTTCCTATTACCATTTTCTTAATTGTTTTGGGTTTGTTATTGTAGGTTTTTTCCTTCTCTTGTGTTTCCTGCCTAGAGAAGTTCCTTTAGCATTTGTTGTAAACCTAGTTTGGTGGTGCTGAATTCTCTTAACTTTTGCTTGTCTATAAAGGTTTAATTTCTCGTCGAATCTGAATCAGATCCTTGCTGGGTAGAGGAATCTTGGTTGTACTTTTTGCCCTTTCTTCACTTTCAATATGTCCTGCCACTCCCTTCTGGCTTGCAGAGTTTCTGCTGAAAGATCAGCTGTTAACCTTATGGGGATTCCCTTGTGTGTTGTTTGTATTTTTCCCTTGCTGCCTTTAATATTTTTTCTTTTTATTTAATCTTTGATAGTTTGATTAATATGTCTTGGTGTGTTTCTCCTTGGATTTATCCTGTATGGGACTCTCTGTGCTTCCTGGACTTGACTGACTATTTCTTTTCCCATAGTAGGGAAGTTTTCAACTATAATCTCTTCAAATATTTTCTGAATCCCTTTCTTTTTCTCCTCTTCTTCTGGGACCCCTATAATTCGAATGTTGGTGCGTTTAATGTTGTCCCCGAGGTCTCTGAGACTGTCCTCAATTCTTTTCATTCTTTTTTCTTTATTCTGCTCTGTGGTAGTTATTTCCACTATTTTATCTTCCAGGTCACTTATCCGTTCTTCTGCCTCAGTTATTATGCTATTGATTCCTTCTAGAGAATTTTTAATTTCATTTATTGTGTTCTTCATCATTGTTTGTTTGCTCTTTAATTCTCTTTAATTCTGACGCACACAGGTCAGAAGAAGAGGGGGAAAAAAAGAAAAAGAAAAAAATTAAAATAATAAATAAAAAAATATTAAAATAATAAAATTTAAAAGTAATAATAAAAAAGAAAGAAGAGAGCAACCAAACTAATAAACAAATCCACCAATGATAACAAGTGCTAAAAGCTATACTAAAAAAAGAAAAAAAGGACAGACAGAACCCTAGGACAAATCGTAAAAGCAAACCTATACAGACAAAATCACACAAAGAAGCATACACATACACACTCACAAAAAGGGAAAAAGGAAATTACATATATATATATATATATATATATATATATATATATATATGTAAAAGGAAAAATATATATATATATGTAAAAAGGAAGAGAGCAACCAAATCAATAAATCTACCGATGTTAATAAGCTGTAAATACTAAACTAAGATAAACATAAAACCAGAAACAAATTAGATGCAGAAAGCAAACCCCAAGTCTACAGTTGCTCCCAAAGTCCACTGCCTCAATTTTGCAATGATTCGTTGTCTATTCAGGTATTCCACAGATGCAGGGTACATCAAGTTGATTGTGGAGATTTATTCTGCTGCTCCTGAGGCTGCACAGAGAAATCTCCCTTTCTCTTCTTTGTTCGCACAGCTCCTGGGGTTCAGCTTTGGATTTGGCCCTGCCTCTGCGTGTAGGTCGCCGGAGTGCATCTGTTCCCCTCTCAGACCGGATGGGGTTAAAGTAGCAGCTGATTAGGGGGCTCTGGCTCACTCAAGCCAGGGGGAGGGAGGGGTACGGAATGTGGTGGCAGAGGCTGGCATGACATTGCAGTAGCCTGAGGTGCACCGTGTGTTCTCCCAGGGAAGCTGTCCCTGGATCATGGGGCCCTGGCAGTGGCAGGCTGCACAGGCTCCCAAGAGGGGAGGTGTGGATAGTGACCTGTGCTTGCACACAGGTTTCTTGGTGGCTGGAGGAGCAGCCTTAGCAATTCATGCCCGTCTCTGGTGTCTGCGCTGATAGGCGTGGCTCGTGCCCGGCTCTGGAGCTCGTTTAGGCAGTGCTCTAAATCCCCTCACACACCTGGAAACAATGGTCTCTTGCCTCTTAAGCAGGTCCAGACTTTTTCCTGGACTCCCTCCCGGCTAGCTGTGGCACACTAACCCCCTTCAGGCTTTGTTCACATGGCCAACCCCAGTCCTCTCCCTGGGATCTGACCTTCGAAGCCTGAGCCTCAGCTCCCAGCCCCCACCTGCCCCGGCGGGTGAGCAGACAAGCCTCTCGGGCTGGTGAGTGCTGGTCGGCACTGATCCTCTGTGCAGGAATCTCTCCACTTTGCCCTCTGCACCCCGTTGCTGTGCTCTCCTCCATGGCTCCAAAGCTTCCCCCCTGCCCACCCTCCATCTCCACCAGTGAAGGGGCTTCCTAGTGTGTGGAAACCTTTCCTCCTTCACAGCTCCCTCCCAGGGATGCAGGTCCTGTCCCTATTCTTTTGTCTCTGTTTTTTCTTTTTTCTTTTGGCCTACCCAGGTACCTGGGGAGTTTCTTGCCTTTTGGGAAGTCTGAGGTCTTCTGCCAGCATTCAGTAGGCATTCTGTAGGAATTGTTCCACATGTAGATGTATTTTTGATGTATTTGTGGGAAGGCAGGTGATCTCCACATCTTACTCCTCCTCCATCTTGAAGGTCCCCCTTTTGCCCATTTCTAAATCCGGTTACTTGGGGTTCTTGCTATTGAGTTATTTGAGTTCCTTGTATATTTTGGATATTAACCTTATCAGATATGTGGTTTGCAAATATCTTCTTCCATTTCTTAGGCCTTTTCATATTATTGATGTTTTCCTTTGCTGTGCAGAAGCTTTTTAGTTTGATATAATTCTACTTATTATTATTTTTTTTGCTTTTGTTGCCTTTGTCTGCTTCTATGTGTTTGTTTATTTTAGATACCTCATATCAGTGGAATCAATGTTGTTGCATACTGCAGGATTTCCTTCTTTTTTAAGGCTGAATAAATAACATTATATATATATAACACATTTTCTTTATCCATTTTTCTCTTGATGGACATTAGCTTGTTTCCACATATTGATTATTATGAATAATGCTGCATTGAGCATGGGTCTTCTGGATGACAGGGATGAACCAGAGAGCATACCTTCACTCTCCTTTTCTGTCACACCATTGCTCAAAGCCATTAACACACAGGGCATCTTCTTTTCATAGAGCTGCCAGTACAATTCATATAGAGACCCTGAACTTGCTCCCTGTGTAATGTTTTGTTTTAAGCCCTTAATGCAATTGAGAGTAAAAAAAAACATGACTTACTTCATGCTTCATACTCTAAGCAACAACCTTCCTCACAAGTTAAACAATTTTTTAAAAAGAACTATGTGATTGTCCAACCCCAACCTCAAGGCAGCCCAGTTAATGAAATCCAGACTCTGTTTTGAACACCGACAAATGAGTTCTGGGATCAACCAGCCAGAAGCTATACAGCAGACTCAAGAGACTGGTTTTGAAGAGAACATAACAGTTTGGACTTCTCTGTGAATACTTTGGCTTCCTTTGCATCGAAGCCTTGCTACAGTCAAGGCACAGGAACTATTCCACCTAATGTGTTGCTGAACCCATGAGCATTTAGTCTCTGGTAGTATGGCTTTAATTTAAGGGAAAGTTTTTAGTTCTGTTAGCCAACTGAATTAACCCAAGTACATTCAAGTTCATATTGCTCCAGGAGCAAAGAGGGTTGAAATTAGATGAGTGGAAATTTCAATTTAATTTAAGGGAGTACATTCTAACACTAGAACTTTGTAGAGATGAAATGGTCTTTGCTGTCATCTTCTCAAAGTCATAAGATTAAACTAGGCTTCCATTTGTACTTATGCAAAAGAGATTGAATGAAAGGGTGAATCTGAAAGCATTCATGCTGAGGTTGTACAACCACTTCTCCTTCATGTATGGAGAGTATTTGTGTATCTAATGAAAAGACAGGGAAATGACAGCTATTATGCACTTCTGGTTTGCTAGGTATTTCATATACTATTGCATTTAATCCCCACAGAAATTCAGTCATCCTACTACTATCTGCACTTTAATGAGAAGAACTCACCTGCCCAAGGACAAAGAGAATTAGGCAGAGGTCTTTCTAACTCCTGAAACCATGTTCTTAATAAAAATGAACATTTATGGAGCACCTACTCTATGCTATCACTGAGTCTAAGCACTCTACACATATGATCTCCTTTAATTTCCAACAGCCTGATAAAGCAAGTTCGAATCGTATTCCTCTTTAATTCTTTAATTTCTAATCCTGAGGGTATTTAGGTGTAAAAAATTAATCAAGTTATCCAATGAAAAATGATTTGTTGCTAACAAAACTATGATTTGACCCTAGACAATTTAACTGCACACGTCTAATCATTAGTATACACTGCCTTACATCTATACCAGGCTGTTTGCTGGATTCTTCTGTAGTACTGATTTTGGCATATTTTTCTAGCAAGAAGTACACCTTCCTATATACCTTAGAAATAAACTGAAATTTATTCACAGATAATTTTTTTTAAATCCAAAATAATTATAAAACCACAACCCATAAGCTCTAAATCATTTCTAATTGTCACAACTATCATCAGAACCATAGTAGCTGTATCTTAGGGTGAATTGCAGCAGAAATAAGGTATTCCTGAGGTACTTGCCATCCTGAGTCCCAGTCATACTTCCAATTCTTTCTCTCCCAATAAAGGAAGAAGAACATGGGATTGCTAGTAAGAGTGACATTATTATGGGGATAACATTGCATTCTAAGCAAATTATTTGGAAAAAATCAATAAATTGTTGTACGTTATTACTGATAACATTGTGTGTGCGTGCATGTGTGGCATAACTTACAACTAATCAAGGTGTGCCCTGGTCTTGCATCCTCCAAGAATCAAGTTGTGCCCTGGCCTTGCATCCTCCAAGAACAATTCTACTCTTAACATTCTGTAAATGTGTGTAGCAGATAATGCTGATTCTCTGTCCAGATCTTCTTGGAACTCATTTTCACAATTTCCTTTTCCCCACTGTAGGACTTCCCATGGGCTCCTGGATGACTGAGAGCCAGAAGTTCTGGTTATTTATATTCCCTAAGGGTGGACTTAACCAGTGACTCCCAGATGTGGGAGTATGACAGCCCCTTTGACTTGGGTGAAGACTATTAGAGGCAGAATTCACAGTCCGTAGTTTTCTGCAGGATCAGGATGAAGGTAGCCTCTGGGAGACTTTGCCTGAGATCACTTCCTTGCTTGGCTTCCTCCTCTTTCCTGTCCTGCTTTCCCCACTCCTTTTCCTGCTTCCAGACTGGCTTCCCGTGGAAGCACTTTGTTAATAAATCACTTAAACTGGAATCATACTCTCAGGTTTGCTTCTGGGGAGCCAATCTGAGACAATCTATCTCCTGGTTCCTCTAACAGACTTCAGGTCCTAGCAGGGACAGCTGAATGTTTATGGACACATCTATCAGAAAATAAGAAGAAAAAAAAAAAAAAAAAGGAAGGAAGGAAAGAAAGAAGGAAGAAAAAGAAAGAAAATGTGTATGGTTCTACTCAGTGGGGTACAGACAAGAAACATTTTTTTTCCAATCGCTGCTTTCAGCTGTGCTCTGTCAAATCCCTTTTCTTTTCCCTTAATAACATCTTGGGAAGTTATCAATGCTCAGTCTAGTTGAAAGATGAATCTCAAGCTTGATTTAAAATGCATCTCTTCCCCTAACTCTAGGACAGGCATTCAGCTGGGCTAGTTACTGCTTGGGGAGTATGCGTGCCAGTGGATGCTTCTCAAATACATCTTCCACACTTTTCTACAAAATGTAGATCTTTCTGTGTGTTGATGTTATTGGGGAGGAGAGTGAGAGAAAATAGTGAGCATTTCCAGACTTACCTAACTCCTGTTGTGGTCCTCATTCTATTGGTAGCCACCTCTTCTCCGACTAGCCCTGACCAGGGTTAGGGCTGTGGCACCAGCCGGGTCGTGCTGGCTCTCGTGGGCACAAGGGTGATTCCCTTGGAGGTCATTGCAAGGCTTCCAACTGCATAGCTCTCCATGGGAAAGCTGGCTTTAATGCTGTCTGTTTTTCTGCTTCATTTCCTGCCCCCAGAAGTATACTCTACAAATTCCTATTCCTACATCCCAGGTGGAGTGTCAACATGCTGGCTCAAACCCTACCCATGAGAATTTTATCCTTTTTTTTTTTCCTAATTCTCCTCTCCTGTTCATATAGGCTCAGGGTAGATCAGCAAGTTCACATAAGAAAACACCTAAATGTAAAATAAGATGCAGCATCCCTTTTTGAAGGCATCTTACAGTCTCTATGAGAGATTCTCTCGGAGTCTCCATGCCCAGGCACCTCTCACACTTTAGAGAAAGTGTAAAATAATATCTGAAGGCTAATACAACATTCCCCTTGAGGCCAAGGCCAAAGATGCTGAGGACTCCCCCTCCACTCTCCATGCCTGAGTCTTTAGATAGATGATAGATAAATAAATGATAAATGATAGATAACTGAGTTTTGCTCTATTATAGATGATTAATGATAGATAACTACTATATAGTTAGGTGATTGGTTTATAGACAGTAGATAAATAGATGGACAGATGATTGATAGATGATAGATAGATAAATAGATAGATAGATAGATAGATAGATAGATAGACAATAGCTAGTGAGTTAGATAAGTTATTGTGTAGATTTTGCTCCCTTTAGTTGAGCCCTGAAGAAATTAGTCTGGCCTTTATTGTTGGTGGCTCTTGTGACTGAGGGTACTGAGCACATGTCGTTTTTTGTCTGTGTGCTATAGAGCACAATGGACAATCTATGGCCCATGATACAAATATGGTTTGTGGCCTGTTTTTGTATGGCTTGTGAGCTACGAACAATTTTTAAAGGGTTGTAAAAAAATAAAATATAAATGATAAAGCCTAAAATAATAACTAGCTGGCCATTTATAGAAAAAATTTATTAATCCCTACTCTAGAGGTAATTTCAAGGCAATCGGAAAGGTTCCTCGCAACATCCCCCTACACATTTTTTCTGTTATTCCAAGTGAAGAGAAGAGAAGTGAGGATTTAGCATTTGTTTTTTTGCCCATCCCAAAAGATTAATTTTAGTAGCTATTTACTAAGCACATATTGTGAAATTAGGATTGTGTTTGGTGACAAACTGGTACAAAAAAAATATGTCATAGGAGCTGACCTCAACTCAGGAATTTGAAATCTCAGGAGAACTTAAATCACACATGTAAAGTGTTAATAGAAAGCAACCCATGTTTAAGTTATATAAATAAATGGCACTAATAGTAATTGCTGTGGGATTAGGATGATTACAAAGTCCATGCAGGTTGAAATAACCAGTAAAGAATAAGCCTTTATGTAGACTTCAAGGCATGCTTAGAGAGCTACAAATCCCAAAGAACTGGATTCATTTGGAGCCAAGATTCAAATGCTTGTGATTTCCTGGCTCTTGGGAATATCAGATATCCAATGACTTTTCAAATAGGATATAATTTATTTAGGAGTCTCAACTCCAGAACAACTAAACAGTGAAAATTATTCATATAGAATTTTGTAAATGATTACCAGAAATATTGCTTGAACCATGATTTGCTATGGTTCATGGTGTGATAATCTGAACTGTACGTACCTCTTGGTGATCTCTCAGGAGCCCAATCCCAAGGCTACAGACAGGATTCTGAGGACCATAAAGGATGATCACAGAGCTCTGAAGTCTTCATATAATTTGGAAAATAACAGCTTCTTAAAACGTTTAACAATGGCAACCTGTTAATCTACATAATGAGAAATATTGACAATGATACAATGCATCTACAGGATGCTAGGGCTGGGTGAAGTCTGTTTTCATCCTATGCTGGATGAAGTCATATGGTCAACAAATCATCTTTAGTTCTTCTTAACTGGTGACCAGCTTCCATAGCTATTTATATAAAATTTTTTCAGAGTTAAATGCCTACTATTATATGTTTATCTAGCAAGGTGCTGGGAATGACCAGCATTTGCAGTCTGCCAATTGTGGGAACATGAAGATTGATTTCTTTTTTTAAATAATTAATTAATTAATTAATTAATTTTATTTTTGGCTGTGTTAGGTCTTTGTTGCTGCACGGGGCCTTTCTCTAGTTGCAGCGAGCGGGGGCTACTCTTCATTGCGGTGCATGGGCTTCTCATTGCGGTGGCTTCTCTTGTTGCAGAGCACAGGCTCTAGGCACGCGGGCTTCAGTAGTTGTGGCACGTGGGCTCAGTAGTTGTGGCTCACGGGCTCTAGAGTGCAGGCTCAGTATTTGTGGCACACGGGCTTAGTTGCTCCGCGGCATGTGGGATCTTCCTGGACCAGGGCTCGAACCCATGTCCCAGGAAATCCCAAAGATTGATTTCTGAAGTGTTGGATGAAAAATAATTGTTAAATACTTCCCTGTACCCTTTAATCACTGTATTTGTCAATAAAGCTATTGGCATATGGGTAACAACGTTTGATGAACTCATTATCTCACTGAGGTTCTAGGATCCTTATGCTAGGATTATTTCATTCCATACATGATCCAGAGGTCATTTTTATAGACCCTTATAGAATCATCCTTTATCATCTTAAAACAGGTGCATGACTTGGCTAGTTTAGATATGCCAGTACTGTTGTCTTTGAAAGCAACAGATGAGTTCCAGATTATTGGACCCATTTGTGTGTGTGATTGTGTGGGTGTGTATGTGTGGGTGAGTGTGATATCTGTATCTCTAACTCTACATCTGCATCAGTATCTTTATCTCTACCTCTATCTACATTATATCTATAACTATATAGATATTATTTCAATACTGATCCGGCAGTTTTTCAGATTTTTAAAAAGCTGCTATAATGTATAACCACTTAAGATAACTTGAGGGAATTTTTTGTTTGACCAAATATCCATTTTCCCGAGACCTCTCTGGAGGGGAGTAGAGCATTTCAACCAGAACCAGGCTTTGGGAAACATGACCACATCTGTATTTCATAATGATTTTGAGCCTAGATTCCAGCTGTCGGGATTTTGTATATTCTGCCAGGGGTATTACCATATTAACTTCTTGTAAAAAAACAAAAACTAAGAAAAAGGAAAAGAAAAACACCAGGCAAAGCTAAGAGACTAGCTTCCTTTATTTGCATGGCTTTTAAAATACTCTTCTGAAACCCTGAATTGAACATCATCTTACTTGGTTTGCAATCAAACACAAATGGTTGAACCATCATGTCCTGCTAGCACAACTTCAAAAAAGCAAAACAAAAAAGCCAGTGGAGTGGATCAGGGTGTGCCACCCCAAAATATGCCACTTTAACATATTGATTATTTTGAGCTGAACACACTTAAGAAACAGTAGATGCAGGAAGGGCTCTCTGACCTCCCCCTTTTTACCTAAAAGCAGGTTGGTTATAAAATTTCTCACCTCCACCTTTCTACCTAAATGCACGTTGGTCGTAAAATTTTCCATGAGAAAAATGTCCTCCCTGTACCAGAAAGAAAGAACATTTTTATCACCAAAGACTGGGAGTTGACACTGAAATGGACCTGTACAGACAGACCTATTAAAATAATCCTTATCTTCTATTAGTGCCTTCATACATTTCCTAGTCGCTGTCCCATAGTGTACTGCCCCTAGTCCAAGTCCCTTTGTCTTGTCACATCTCCACAGTGTATCATCACTTGTGTAAAATGGTATATAAGCTTTTGGGCATAATGATTTCTTCAGTTTTTCATTTTCCTTCTGAGTTCTCTTGTGTACATATAAATATATTAAATAAATGGGTATGCCTCTTTTCTGTTAATCTGTTTTATGTCAGTTTAATTCTTAGGCCCAGGCACATAACCTACAAGGATAGAAGGAAGTTTTTCCTCCCCTACACCAAGAGCACTTTGAGAATATTCATTTGCTTAAAGCAATGGATGAGGTAGGCATCCAATTTTTATTGGCTATTCACCAGATCATAGCACTTAAGGAAAAACAACTCAGCATGTTATACTTTCCAAAATATTGACATGATACATGTAGCTCTGAACAAAGGACTTACTTTCTTAATTTAGAAGAGGTTTTCAATAGATTGTAGTCAAGAAAGCCTAAGAGAATGAAACATGTATGGGTTTTTAAATCAGATACACCTGGGATTAAATCCTATTTATACCACATATTTGCTGTTTGTCTTGGGTAAGTTATTTGACTTCCCTGATCTTATTTCTCCTTTGCAAAATTAAGGTAATGATCCTACGAAGTGGGACTGTTTTACATATTAAAGGAAATAATATATGTAAAGATCTTAGGACACAGCAGATACTCAATAAGAATTAGCTCCCCTCCACCCCCATCCCCAATTATTTGCCATGAATAGTAACTTAATCTGGAAACAGTGCTCAGAATACATCCTAGATTATATCCAGTTAATTCAGATACCATGTGCGAAAACATATATTTCAAAACAATTTATGCATCTAACCTTGCCATCCCTATACAAATGAATTTTTCTTCAAACTAATGTTGTGAATAACAGAAGATTGGCATGTCATTTGGCGTTTGTTTTAGAGAATCCTTCCTTTGTTGATAAAAAGGGTGAATTTTAATGTTCGAAGCAAGTGAAGCAAAGACTGAGTTAGGAGCTTACTTTTTTGAGCTTCCTTTGACTCTTATGTCCATTGGACCGCCAATTTTGCTTCTTTCACTTAGAAACAGTAAGCAAGGAAACTCACAAAAATATTAAAGCAAGCCAGTTTCCCCTCCCCCACCACATGAACCATGTGATATTTGATGCAAATGTGGATTATAAGACTCCAGAGAAAATTTGTGGAAAAACAGAGATCTGAAACCATAGCATTATGGAATGTCTTCTAGGGAACTTTTCAATCATGAAGGCTTCCTTGATAAATTTCTGGTGAATCCTGATGGGAGAATACAGAAAACAGATAATTGGAGGCTCTTCCATCTTCTACCTGGAGAGAGATTTACTGTAACACCCCTAGGTTTCTGGGGTAAGGGGAGGGTGATAATCCTTTTGTTTACATAATTCTGAAAAGGGGGGTTTAATTTTAAACATTGGTTTGAAAATAATTTTAATTATGTAAATAATATAACTAATGGAAAATTTCGAAGAAGGGAAAAAAAGTGACCATTAATCCCAGTACCTTAAAACAATTATGATAACAATGAGCTGATGTTTTATACAGTTTACATAGTTGTAATCATAATATAAATAATCTACTTCTTTTAACATCCTTCATATTTTCCACCTTGAATATAGATTTTATAATGATTGATTTAACACTAGCCTCATATTTCACTTGATGTTTGTAACAATTTACTTAACTACTTTCCTACTTTTAGACATTTAATTGTTTCCAAAGGAGTTGTTTTAAGGATTGTGACAAATATTTCTAAATGCCCGAGTATTTAAAACAAAAAATGAAAACAGTAATGAAAAAACAGACACTCATTTAATGACAAAGGTGGAAGGGCAGCCACTTACCTAGAACCACCTCTATGGCCCTCTGGTCTAGGGGTCATCCCACCTCTGAATAAACACTTCTGTTACCACACTCGGGTTTGGCTGTTCACTGCTCAAAAGCCAATACTCAAGAGGCAAGTGTTGGTAGAAAGAAAAGTTGCTTTAATCAGAAAAGCTGGCAATCTGGGAGAAGGCAGACCTGTGTCCCAAAAACCAACTCTGAAGATGCTGCTCAGCCACGAAAGTTTTTAAAGGGAAAAGGGGAAGTAATCTCAGTTAATCATTGAGATAGGGGATCAGACTCATCACCATCTCCCACTGCATGCAGGCTTGTCGACTCCTTGTGATCTTTCTTTAGATGCTATCTTGTTCCACAGTTTGTTTGTGAGATTACCAAAGGGGAAGCTAGGGAAGAGATCTGGTCATCTGTTAATTACTTGTTCTTCATTTCTACTTCTTTGATCTGTCAACTACAAATTGGCACTTGCCATTGGCACTTTCCATCTATCTCTACAAGGATTAAATCATGTGCTGCTGCAACTGCTGACTTTCAACACCCTCTGAAAGGAATACAGGGTGGAGAGTAGAAATGAGGCACTTTGTGCTCTGGGAAAAACTGGCAGAACAGGTCTTCAGACAGATATTTTCAGGAGCCGATTTTATGAGCCCAATTTTTGTATCTCCTCCTATCTAGAAAAGCACTAAAATCCTTCATGGTGATGTCTGCTCCTCGTGACTAGCAGTAACCTGCACGAGACTAGCAGAAAACTTCTGCAAAAAAAATGTGCTTGATTGCGTGTACATCAAAATCACATATATAATGACCTTTCCCCTTAGCTCTTTGGAGCAGTTTCTTAGAGCTCTCTGATGCTGTCTCCCAGGCTATAGTCCTCAGTTTGCCCCAAATAAAACTTAACTCTCAACTCTCACATTGTGCACTTTTTAAAATTGACAATCTATGGAAAGAACCAACAGATTAGGCAAGGTACTGTGTGATCAAAAGATTTGAAAGGTGTGCTTTGGACTGGAGACGAGTAGAGCATGGGGGTGCCTGGTTTAAGGTTAGTTACAACATAGCTTTGCTCAAGTGACAACACAAAAAGGACCTCCTGCAGAGAGCTCGTTCCTGCAAAGAGCTCTTTCTTGCCAAAAGTTGCTTACACTTCCAGAGGGTGACAAGGATCAAGCCCAAGACACAGTTCTGAAGCAGAGGATCTGGTGGCTTCCTGGAGCTATCTTCCAAATGGCGTCTGTAAATACATGTGTACTTCTAAGGAACTGTTGAGTTCTGCCTACTGTTTTAGGAAAACAAACTATTTTGGTTGTTGAAGGGGTTTTTTTTTTTTGCTATTTTTTTACATCCCAAGGATAAGTTGCTTTCTCTTCATCAGCAGTTTCCATAGTGTATAGAGCAGAAGTCTCCAACTGGCAGCCCAGGGGCTAATCATGGCTGCAGATGTTTGGTTTAGCCCAAAGAGGGTTAAAATTATATGTTAAATTAGTTGCCAACTTTTAAAATTCAAGAGATTTAACATACAGACCTAGATTTTTTTTATCTTTTGAACAATTGGAGGATCTGGTAATATAGAACCTGTATTTTTACTTCCCGAAAACAGCCTGGACCTGACTAGTATCTGTGTCTAAAAGAAGGGATATTTTGTTCCTTTACCTCTGGCCAGCATCATTTATTTAAATTATTTTCCTAGCCTCTGTGACATCTGAATTTGCAACTCTCATGTGCTGGATAACTTTTGTCTTTGTGCCTTTGTATCCGCACAAAGATAGAAATACAAGTGAGGAACAAGCAACAGGGGCACAGATTGACTTTTATTTAGGGTAGAAAGCTATTAAACAATCATAACGAGACTTAGTAAATGCAATAGTTGTGTGTGATCTTTACAAGCACAGAGCATAAAAGAAATATGCTGAAGGTGAAAGAAGATGATACGGAGCCACTACTAAGACACTGACTCAGCCCTGAACCAGAGAAGGTTTCTCATTCTACAGAGAGAAAGTTTCTCATTCTACAGAGAAACAAGTAAACACATACCCATGGTCAAGATGGGTATGTGTTTATTTGTTTGCATGTCTAAATTACCATAGGGAGATTGGCCAAAGGATGCTCATCCTACAAAGGACTTAGTTCTTCTCAATTATTCCTTTTATTTTATTTTTGACATCTGGATTAATCTCCACTCAGGCATTCATCTATAGGAAAAGAAAAAGCAAAACATTAACTGGTATCAAGTCACATACTGTGACAGAATTGTCATCTTAATGGAAATATGGAAACTGATGTGACATTTTTACTTGGCTTTATTAAACTACTTCAAACACAATTGTAATCAAACACTGGATTTAATAGATTTTTATGATTCATTTTATATTATGTACACAAAAAAATTACTGACAATAATCTGATGAACTCCAATATACCCAACCCTCTGCTTAAGAAATAATCCATTTAAAGAAAAGTTAATTCCCTCTGCACCCTTGCTCTATCACATGTTCTTCCCTACCCCCAACCCTAAGGTAATCCTTATTCTATATTTAATGTTTAGTACTTTTAAGGATGACTTTTTTATTAGAGAGATTCACTGATCAATTATATTTCTTATACTTCAAATTTATATAAATGGCATTATACTTACTCATTGTTCTATACCTTGCTTTTTTTTTGTTCAACTTTTGAGATTCAACCATGTTAATATTCAGAGTTCTAGCTCATTCATTTTGGCTGCTGTGTGGCATTTTTTGTAAATATACATCTGAAGAATATATATAATATTTTCCAAATTTTTACTAGTAAAAATATTTCTGCATTGAATATTTTGACCTTATTTTTAATGCACCCCTTAAACCTGAGGGCAATTGCAGCTGGCTCATAGGATTTATATCTTTTCCACATCACTAGATTTTGCCAAATTCTTTCCAATGAGGTATACCTATTAACACTCATACTAGCATTGTAAGAGAGTTGTTTTGCTATAACATTGTCAATACTTAAAAAAAAAAATTACTTAACAAAACCAAGAGGTATAAAGTGGTATTTCGAAGAAGAACTACAATCCTGCAGCCTGTGGAACAAAAACCACATTCACAGAAAGATAGACAAGATGAAAAGGCAAAGGGCTATGAACCAGATGAAGGAACAAGATAAAACCCCAGAAAAACAACTAAATGAAACAGAGATAGGAAACCTTCCAGAAAAAAAATTCAGAATAAGGACAGTGAAGATGATCCAGGACCTCGGAAAAAGAATGGAGGCAAAGATCGAGAATATGCAAGAAATGTTTAACAAAGACCTAGAAGAATTAAAGAACAAACACCTAGAAGAATTAAAGGACAAACAAACACAGATGAACAATGCAATAACTGAGATGAAAAATACACTAGAAGGAATCAATAGCAGAATAACTGAGGCAGAAAAACGGATAAGTGACCTGGAAGACAGAATGGTGGAATTCTCTGCCGCAGAACAGAATAAAGGAAAAAGAATGAAAAGAAATGAAGACAGCCTAAGAGACCTCTGGGACAACATTAAATGCAACAACATTTGCATTATAGGGGTCCCAGAAGAAGAGAGAGAGAAAGGAGCTGAGAAAATATTTGAAGAGATTATAGTTGAAAACTTCCCTAACATGGGAAAGGAAATAGCCACCCAAGTCCAGGAAGCGCAGCGAGTCCCAGGCAGGATAAGCCCAAGGAGAAACACGCCGAGACACATAGTAATCAAAGTGGCAAAAATTAAAGACAAAGAAAAATTATTGAAATCAACAAAGGAAAAATGACAAATAACATACAAGGGAACTCCCATAAGGTTAACAGCTGATTTCTCAGCAGAAACTCTACAAGCCAGAAGGGAGTGGCATGATTTACTTAAAGTGATGAAAGGGAAGAACCTACAACCAAGATTACTCTACCCAGCAAGGATCTCATACAGATTCGATGGAGAAATCAAAAGCTTTACAGAAAAGCAAAAGCTAAGAAAATTCAGCACCACCAAACCAGCTCTACAACAAATGCTAAAGGAACTTCTCTAAGTGGGAAACACAAGAGAAGAAAAGGACCTACAAATACAAACCCAAAACAATTAAGAAAATGGTAATAGGAACATACATATTGATAATTACCTTAAACGTGAATGGATTAAATGCTCCAACCAAAAGACACAGGCTTGCTGAATGGATAGAAAAACAGGACCCATATATATGCTGTCTACAAGAGACCCACTTCAGACCTAGGAACACATACAGACTGAAAGTGAAGGAATGGAAAAAGATATTCCATGCAAATGGAAATCAAAAGAAAGCTGGAGTAGCAATACTCATATCAGATAAAATAGATTTTAAAATAAAGAATGTTACAAGAGACAAAGAAGGACACTATGTAATAAACAAGGGATCAATCCAAGAAGAAGATATAACAATTAAAAATATATATGCACCCAACATAGGAGCACCTCAATACATAAGGCAACTGCTAATAGCTATAAAAGAGGAAATCAACCATAACACAATAGTAGTGGAGGACTTTAACACCTCACTTATACCGATGGACAGATCATCCAAAATGAAAATAAATAAGGAAACACAAGCTGTAAATAACACAATAGTCCAGATAGATTTAACTGATATTTATAGGAGATTCCATCCAAAAACAGCAGATTACACTTTCTTCTCAAGTGCACATGCAACATTCTCCAGGGTTGATCACATCTTGTGTCACAAATCAAGCCTCAGTAAATTTAAGAAAATTGAAATCATATCAAGCATCTTTTGTGACCACAACGCTATGAGATTAGAAATCAATTACAGGGAAACAAACAAAAAACACAAATACATGGAGGCTAAACAATATGTTACTAAATAACCAAGGCATCACTGAAAAAATCAAAGAGGAAATCAAAGATACCTAGAGACAAATGACAACGAAAACATGACAATCCAAAACCTATAGGATGCAGCAAAAGCAGTTCTAAGACGGAAGCCTTAGAGCAATACAAGCCTACCCCAAGAAACAAGAAAAATCTCAAATCAACAATCTAACGTTACACCTAGAGGAACTAGAGAAAGAAGAACAAACAAAACCCAAAGTTAGTCGATGGAAAGAAACCATAAAGATCAGAGCAGAAATAAATGAAATAGAAACAAAGAAAACAATAGCAAAGATCAATAAAACTAAAAGCTGGTTCTTTGAGAAGATAAACAAAATTGATAAACCATTAGCCAGACTCATCAAGAAAAAGAGGGAGAGGACTCAAATCAATAAAATTAGAAATGAAAAAGGAGAAGTTACAGCAGACACCTGAGAAATACAAAGCATCATAAGACACTGCTACAAGCAACTCTATGCCAATAAAATGCACAAGCTGCAAGAAATGGACAAATTCTTAGAAAGGTATAACCTTCCAAGACTAAACCAGGAAGAAATAGAAAATATGAACAGACCAATCACAAGTACTGAAATTGAAACTGTGATTAAAAATCTTCCAGCAAACAAAAATCCAGGACCAGATGGCTTCACAGGTGAATTCTATCAAACATTTAGAGAAGAGCTAACACTCATCCTTCTCAAACTCTTCCAAAAAGTTGCGGAGGAACACTCCCAAACTCATTCTATGAGGCCACCATCACCCTGATACCAAAACCAGACAAAGATACTACAAAAAAAATTACAGACCAATATCACTGATGAATATAGATGCAAAAATCCTCAACAAAATACTAGCAAACAGAATCCAACAACACATTAAAAGGATCATACACCATGATCAAGTGGGATTTATCCCGCAGATGCAGGGATTATCAATATATGCAAATCAAACAATGTGATACACTATATTAAGAAATTGAAGAAGAGAAACCATATGATCATCTCAATAGATGCAGAAAAAGCTTTTGACAAAATTCAACACCATTTATGATAAAAAGTCTCCAGAAAGTGGGCATAGAGGGAACGTACCTCAACATAATAAAGGCCATATATGACAAACCCACAGCAAACATCATTCTCAATGGTGAAAAACTGAAAGCATTTCGTCTTAAGACCAGGAACAAGACAAGGATGTCCACTCTCGCCACTATTATTCAACATAGTTTTGGAAGTCCTAGCCATGGCAATCAGAGAAGAAAAAAAAATAAAAGGAATACAAATTGGAAAAGAAGAAGTAAAACTGTCACTGTTTGCAGATGACATGATACAATACATAGAGAATCCTAAAGACGCCACCAGAAAATTACTAGAGCTAATCAATGAATTTGCTAAAGTTGGAGGATACTAAATTAATGCACAGAAATCTCTTGCATTCCTATACACTAATGATGAAAAATCTGAAAGAGAATTTAAAGAAACACTCCCATTTACCATTGCAACAAAAAGAATAAAATACCTAGGAATAAACCTACCTAGGGAGGCAAAAGACCTGTATGCAGAAAACTATAAGACACTGATGAAATAAATTAAAGATGATACAAACAGATGGAGAGGTGTACCATGTTCTTGGAAGAATCAACATTGTGAAATGACTATACTACCTAGAGCAATATACAGATGCAATGCAATCCCTATCAAATTACCAGTGGCATTTTTTACAGAACTAGAACAAAAAATTTTACAATTTGTATGGAAACACAAAAGACCCCAAATAGCCAAAGCAGTCTTGAAGGAAAGAAATGGAGCTGGAGGAATCAGGCTCCCTGATTTCAGACTATACTACAAAGCTACAGTAATCAAAACAATATGGTACTGGCACAAAACCAGAAATATACATCAATGGAACAGGGTAGAAAGCCCAGAGATAAACCCATGCATCTGTGGTCAACTAAGCTATGACAGTGGAGGCAAGGATATACAATGGAGAAAAGACAGTCTCTTCAATAAGTGGCGCTGGGAAAACTGGACAGCTATGTGTAAAAGAATAAAATTAGAACTCTCCCTAACACCATACACAAAAATAAACTCAAAATGGATTAGAGACCTAAATGTAAGACTGGACACTATAAAACTGTTAGAGGAAAACATAGGAAGAACCTTTTTGACAGAAATCACAGCAAGATATTTTTTGATCCACCTCCTGGAGTAATGGAAATAAAAACAAAAATAAACAAATGGGACCTAATGAAACTTAAAAGCTTTTTCAAAGCAAAGGAAACTACAAACAAGATGAAACGACAACCCTCAGAATGGGAGAAAATATTTGCAAATGAAGCAGCTGCCAAAGGATTAATCTGCAAAATATACAAGCAGCTCATGCAGCTCAATATTAAAAAAGCAGACAACCCAGTCAAAAAATGGGCAGAAGACCTAAATAGACATTTCCCCAAAGAAGACATACAGATGGCCAAGAAGCACGTGAAAAGCTGCTCAACATCACTAATTATTAAAGAAATGCATATCAAAATTACAATGAGGTATCACCTCACACCAGTTAGAATGGGCATCATCAGAAAATCTACAAACAACAAATGCTGGAGAGGGTGTGGAGAAAAGGGAACCCTCTTGCACTGTTGGTGGGAATGTAAATTGATACAGTCACTATGGAGAACAGTGTGGAGGTTCCTTAAAATCTAAAAATAGAATTACCATATGACCCAGCAATCCCACTACTGGGCATATACCCAGAGAAAGCCATAATTCAAAAAGACACATGCACCCCAATGTTCATTGCAGCACTATTTACAATAGCCAGGTCATGGAAGCAATCTAAATGCCCATGGAAAGATGAATGGATAAAGAAGATGTGATACATATATACAATGGAATATACTCAGCCATAAAAAGGAACGAAACTGGGTCATTTGTAGAGACGTGGATGGATCTAGTGACTGTCATCCAGAGTGAAGTAAGTCAGAAAGAGAAAAACAAATATCGTATATTAACGCATATATGTGGAACCTAGAAAAATGGTACAGATGAACCGGTTTGCAGGGCAGAAATTGCGACACAGATGTAGAGAACAAACGTATGGACACCAAGGCGGGAAAGTGGTGGTGGTGGTGGTGGTGTGATGAATTGGGAGATTGGGATAGACATGTATACACTAATATGTATAAAATTGATAACTATTAAGAACCTGCTGTATAAAAAAACAAATAAAATAAATTCAAAAAAAAATAAAGTGGTATTTCAGTGTTGATTTAATTTTCATTATTTGTGAAGTTTAGCATCTTTTTGTATGCTTTGTGTTTTCTCCTTGTTTTTTGTTTTGTTTAACTTCATTTTATTTATTTATTTTTTTGGCCGTGTTGGACGTCCTGTGGGATCTTAGTTCCCCAACCAGGAATCGAACCTGTGCCCACGGCAGTAGAGCCATGGAGCCCTAACCACTGGACCTCCAGGGAATTCCCTGGGTTTTCTTTTTAGATTGTTGTTTCAAACCCTTTGTCCAGTTTTTTTCTCTTGGATTGTTAATTTGAGTTTTAAAAGTCATAATGATAATATATTTTATGACAATAAACTGGCTATGTGCACTGACATAGTCTCCATTTCCTATGTCACACCTTTTGAGAATGATGTTAAAAAAACCAAAATTCAGAAATACATCTTTGATGCCATGAACACATACTAAAGTTAACAGGTCTGGCTGCCAATTATGTTTTCTTAAAATTATTACTGAGTTCTCTTCATATATGCTGGTACAACCCTGATTGATTTAAACTGGTCTAGGGCCATTAAAAGATCTTTTACCCAGTTTGCTAGTGGAAATTTCAGAAGGAAAACTGCAGTTTAGACTGATTCATGTAGATATATTAAATGCATCAAAAAGTCACTTGGATTTATTGCTGGTGGATTTGAAATTTTGCCCACATTATGCTTATGTAAATTAATACCTCACTGGATTATAAATGGAGACAGATCTCTTCAAGTATTGGGCATTTTCTTTAATGTCAACCATTATTTCTAAAGAGCATTCCTTGTATTGTAAATCTGTTTTTATCAGAGGAAAATTTCTTTCTTGTTTTTCTTTTTTTTTCATTTGTGTAAGATAGTGCTTGCCATGACTGATAAACTCGTGTTTCTCAATATATTCTGCATTTCAGCAAAGCCACTCTGTTTCAAGAAGTAACAGATCACCTCAGCTTATTTCCCTGATACAAGTTTGAATGGCACATGCATAGTTCTCACTCAACCTGTGTATGTAGAGAGATAGCAAAGAGGTAGCTTGGATAAGTACACAAGTACAAGAATAAGCTATTTTATTTCTTTATAGATAAATTTTGAGACAGAGTATATCTATGAAGATCTTCTTGAGAATAGGAATTCAGTAAACATAAAGTGCTAACATTTCCTTGATTTTTATGAGTAACAGGGGCAACTGGAAGTCAAATTCAAAGTAAACATGCATAAACACAGAGGACAAACTGAAAAGATTTTGAAGCAGGTGTGAAGCTGTGAGTCTATTTTGGAGACAGATCTAAAATTTAAAATGCACAGAAATCAAGAATAGTTAGAAAAAAGGTAGCTGCCTAAAGTCACTTTCTGGAGTAGTGAGACTCCAAAAGACAGGAGACAAATGAACACAACTAACACAAACAAAGCGTATCCTCAAGACACTTGAGGGATAATGATTGAGTCATAATCATATTGATGCCACAAACACAGACAAGGTCCTTCTGATCTCATAGAACCTGGTATAAAATCACTGTGGTAAATGATGTAGGTGAAGTGTGAATGACAGAGAGCCATAAATCACAGTTGATCTGAGTGCTTTGGAAAACAAAGAAAAAATTTTTTTAGCATCTTTATTGGAGTATAATTGCTTTACAATGGTGTGTTAGTTTCTGCTGTATAACAAAGTGTATCAGCTATACGTATACATATATCCCCATATCCCCTCCCTCTTGCATCTCCCTCCCACCCTCCCTATCCCTCCCCTCTAGGTGGTCACAAAGCACCCAGCTGATCTCCCTGTGCTATGCGGCTGCTTCCCACTAGCTATCTATTTTACATTTGGTAGTGTATATATGTCCATGCCACTCTCTAACATCGTCCCAGCTTGCCCTTCCCCTTCCCTGTGTCCCCAAGTCCATTCTCTATGTCTGCGTCTTTATTCCTATCCTGCCCCTAGGTTCTTCATAACCACTTTTTAATATTTTTTTAGATTCCATATATATGTGTTAGCATATGGTATTTGTTTTTCTCCTTCTGACTTACTTCACTCTGTATGACAGACTCTAGGTCCATCCACCTCACTACAAATAACTCAATTTCGTTTCTGTTTATGGCTGAGTAATATTCCATTGTATATATGTGCCACATCTTTATCCATTCATCTGTCGATGGACACTTAGGTTGCTTCCATGTCCTGGCTATTGTGAATAGTGCTGCAGTGAACATTGTGGTACATGACTCTTTTTGAATTATGGTTTTCTCAGGGTATATGCCCAGTAGTGGGATTGCTGGGTCATATGGTAATTCTATTTTTAGTTTTTTAAGGAACCTCCACACTGTTCTCCATAGTGACTGTATCAATTTACATTCCCACCAACAGTGCAAGAGGGTTCCCTTTTCTCCACACCCTCTCCAGTATTTGTTGTTTGTAGATTTTCTGATGATGCCCATTCTAACTGGTGTGAGGTGATACCTCATTGTAATTTTGATATGCATTTCTTTAATAATTAGTGATATTGAGCATCTTTTCATGTGTTTGCTGGCAATCTGTATATCATCTTTGGAGAAATGTCTTTTTAGGTCTTCTGCCCATTTTTGGATTTGGTTGTTTGGTTTTTTTGATGTTGAGCTGCATGAACTGCTTGTATATTTTGAAGATTAATCCTTTGTCAGTTGCTTTGTTTGCAAATATTTTCTCCCATTCTGAGGGTTGTCTTTTCATCTTGTTTATGGTTTCCTTTGTTGTGCAAAAGCTTTTAAATTTCATTAGGTCCCATTTGTTTATTTTTGTTTTTATTTCCATTTCTCTAGGAGGTGGGTCAAAAAGGATCTTGCTGTTATTTATGTCGTACAGTGTTCTGCATATGTTTTCCTCTAAGAGTATTATAGTGTCTGGCCTTACATTTAGGTCTTAAATCCATTTTGAGTTTATTGTTGTGTATGGTGTTATGGAGTGTTCTAATTTCATTCGTTTACATGTAGCTGTCCAGTTTTCCCAGCACCACTTATGGAAGAGGCTGTGTTTTCTCCATTGTATGTTCCTGCCTCCTTTGTTGTAAATTAGGTGCCCATATGTGCGTGGGTTTATCTCTGGGCTTTCCATCCTGTTTCATCGATCTATATTTCTGTTTTTGTGCCAGTATAATACTGTCTTGATGACTGTAGCTTTGTAGTATAGTCTGAAGTCTGGGAGCCTGATTCCTCCAACTCCTTTTTTCTTCCTCAAGATTGCCTTGGCTATTCTGGGTCTTTTGTGTATCCATACAAATTGTGAAATTTTTTGTTCTAGTTCTGTGAAATATGCCATTGGTAGTTTGATAGGGATTGCATTGAATCTGTAGCTTGCTTTACGTAGTATAGTCATTTTCACAATGTTGATTCTTCCAACCAAGAACATGGTATATCTCTCCATCTGTTTGTATCATCTTTAATTTATTTTATCAGTGTCTTATAGTTTTCTGCATACAGGTCTTTTGTCTCCTTGGGTAGGTTTATTCCTAGGCATTTTACTCTGTTTGTTGCAGTGGTAAATGGGAGTGTTTCCTTAATTTCTGTTTCAGATTTTTCATCATTGGCATATTGGAATGCAAGAGATTTCTGTGCATTAGTTTTGTATACTGCTACTATATCAAATTCATTGATTACCTCTAACAGTTTTTTGGTAGCATCTTTAGGATTCTCTATGTATTGTATCATGTCATCTGCAAACAGTGACAGTTTTACTTCTACTTTTCTGATTTGGATTTCTTTTTCTTCTCTGGTTGCTGTGGCTAAAACTTCGAAATCAATGTTGAATAATAGTGGTGAGAGTGGGCAACCTTGTCTTTTTCCTGATCTTAGTGAAAACAGTTTCAGTTTTTCAACATTGAGAATGATGTTAGCTGTGGGTTTGTCATATATAGCCTTTATTATGTTGAAGTAAGTTCCCTCTATGCCTACTTTCTGGAGGGTTTTTATCATAAATATGTGTTGAATTTTGTTGAAAGCGTTTTCTGCATCTAAGGAGATTATCATATGGTTTTTCTCCTTCAATTTGTTAATACTGGTATATCACATTGATTGATTTTGCGTATATTGAAGAATCCTTGCATTCCTGGGATAAACCCCACTTGATCATGGTGTATGATACTTTTAATGTGCTATTGGATTCTGTTTGCTATTATTTTGTTGAGGATTTTTTAATCTAAGTTCATCAGTGTTTTTGGCCTGTAGTTTACTTTTTTTGTGACATCTTTGTCTGGTTTTGGTATCAGGGTGATGGTGGCCTCATAGAATGACTTTGGGAGTGTTCCTCCCTCTGCTATATTTTGGATGAGTTTGAGAAGGATAGGTGTTCACTCTTCTCTAAATGTTTGATAGAATTTGCCTGTGAAGCCATCTGGTCCTGGGCTTTTCTTTGTTGGAAGATTTTTAATCACAGTTTCAACTTCAGTGCTTGTGATTGGTCTGTTTATATTTCCTGTTTCTTCCTGGTTCAGTCTCAGAAGGTTGTGCTTTTCTAAGAATTTGTCCATTTCTTCCAGGTTGTCCATTTTACTGGCAGATAGTTGCTTGTAGTAATCTCTCATGATCCTTTGTATTTCTGCAGTATCAGTTGTGACTTCTCCTTTTTCATTTCTAATTCTACTGATTTGAGTCTTTTCCCTTTTTTTTGATCAGTCTGGCTAATGGTTTATCAATTTTGTTTATCTTCTCAAAGAACCAGTTTTTAGTTTTATTTTTCTTTGCTATCATTTACTTCATGTCTTTTTCATTTATTTCTGATCTGATCTTTATGATTTCTTTCCTTCTGCTAACTTTGGGGTTTTTTTGTTCTTCTTTCTCTAATTGCTTTAGGTGAAAAGTTAGGTAGTTTATTTGAGATTTTTCTTATTCCTAGAGGTAGGCTATTGTATTGCTATAAACTTCCCTCTTAGAACTGTTTTGCTGCATCCCATAGGTTTTGGGTCGTCGTGTTTTTATTGTCATTTGTTTCTAGGTATTTTTTGATTTCCTCTTTGATTTCTACAGTGATATCTTGGTTATTTAGTAGTGTATTGTTTAGCCTCAATGTGTTTGTATTTTTTACAGTTTTTTTCCTGTAATTGATATCTAGTCTTATAGCATTGCGGTCAGGAAAGTTACTTGATATGATTTCAATTTTCTTAAATTTACCAAGGCTTGATTTGTGACCCAAGATATGATCTATCCTGGAGAATGTTCCATGAACACTTGAGAAGAACGTGTATTCTGTTGTTTTTGGATGGAATGTCCTATAAATATCAATTAGGTCCATCTTGTTTAATGTATCATTTAAAGCCTGTGTTTCCTTATTTATTTTCATTTTGGATGATCTGTCCATTGGTGAAAGTGGGGTGTTAAAGTCCCCTACTATTATTGTGTTACTATTTCCCCTTTTATGGCTGTTAGTACTTGCCTTATGTATTGAGGTGCTCCTATGTTGGGTGCATAACTGTTTAAAATTGTTATATCTTCTTCTTGGTTTGATCCCTTCATCATTACATAGTGTCCTTCTTTGTCTCTTGTAATAGTCTTTATTTTAAAGTCATTTTGTCTGATATGAGAATTGCTACTCCAGCTTTCTTTTGATTTCCATTTGCATGGAATATCTTTTTCCATCCCCTCAGTTTTAGTCTGTATGTGTCCCTAGGTCTGAAGTGGGTCTCTTGTAGACAGCATATATACAGGTCTTGTTTTTGTATCCATTCAGCCAGTGTATGTCTTTTGGTTGGAGCATTTAATCCATTTACATTTAAGGTAGTTATCGATATGTATGTTCCTGTTACCATTTTCTTAATTGTTTTGGTATTGTTATTGAAGGTTTTTTCCTTCTCTTGTGTTTCCTGCCTAGAGAAGTTCCTTTAGCATTTGTTGTAAACCTAGTTTGGTGGTGCTGAATTCTCTTAACTTTTGCTTGTCTGTAAAGGTTTGAATTTCTCCGTCAAATCTCAATGAGATCCTTGATGGGTAGAGTAATCTTGGTTGTTGGTTTTTCCCTTTCATCACTTTAAGTATATCCTGCTACTCCCTTCTGGCTTGCAGAGTTTCTGCTGAAAGATCAGCTGTAACCTTATGGGGATTCCCTTGTGTGTTATTTGTTCTTTTTCTCTTGCTGCTTTTAATATTTTTGCTTTGTATTTAATTTTTGATAGTTTGATTAATATGAGTCTTGGCATGTTTCTCCTTGGATTTATCCTTTACGGGACTCTCTGCTCTTCGTGGACTTGATTGACTATTTCTTTTCCCATATTAGGGAAGTTTTCAATTATGGTCTCTTCAAATATTTTCTCAGTCCCTTTCTTTTTCTCTTCTTCTGGGTCCCCTACAATTCGAATGTTGGTACGTTTAATGTTATCCCCAAGGTCTCTGAGACTGTCCTCAATTCTTTTCATTCTTTTTTCTTTATTCTGCTCTGCAGTATTTATTTCCACTATTTTATCTTCCAGGTCACTTATCCGTTCTTCTGCCTCAGTTATTCTGCTATTGATTCCTTCTAGAGAATTTTTAATTTCATTTACTGTGTTGTTCATCATTGTTTATTTGCTCTTTACTTCTTCTAGTTCCTTGTTAAACATTTCTTGTATTTTCTGCATTCTATTTCCAAGATTTTGTATCATCTTTACTATCATTACCCTGAATTCTTTTTCAGGTAGACTGCCTATTTCCTCTTCACTTGTTTGGCTTGGTGGGTTTTTACCGTGCTCCTTCATCTGCTGTGTGTTTCTCTGTCTTCCCATTTTGCTTAACTTACTGTGTTTGGGGTCTCCTTATCCCAGGCTGTAGGTTTGTAGTTCCCATTGTTTTTGGTGTCTGCCCCCAGTGGGTGAGGTTGGTTTAGTGGGGTTGTAGGCTTCCCTGTGGAAGGGGCCGGTGCCTGTGTTCTGGTGGATGAAGCTGGATCTTGTCTTTCTGGTGTGCAGGACTGTGTCCAGTTGTGTGTTTTGGGGTGTCTGTGACCCTATTATGATTTTAGGCAGCCTCTCTGCTAATGGGTGGGGTTGTGTTCCTGTCTTGCTAGTTGTTTGACATGGGGTGTCCAGCACTGGAGCTTGCTGGTCGTTGAGTGGAGCTGGGTCTTAGCGTTGAGATGGAGATCTCTTGGAGAGTTCTCACCGATTGATATTACGAGGAGCCGGGAGGTCTCTGCTGCGCCTATGTCTGGAGCTTGGCTCTCCCACCTTAGAATCTCAGGCCTGACACCCGGCCGGAGCACCAAGACCCTGTCAGCCACACTGCTCTCTCGGCCCTGGTTCATGTGCTTCCCATCACTCCACCAGCTCCTGCCTCCACACCTCCCTCTGTTTTGGTTTGATCTTTACTTCCCATGCCGGGTGGAGGGTGTAGGGCAGTGCAGAGGATGCCAGTGGGCAGTTGCCCCTCCGCATCAACAAAGAAAGTACTTCACAATGAATTTCTAAAATGAGTCAGACTATCTGGTCCAAGAAAGAGAGACAACTAGGATGTGACTGTGCTTCACATAGGCTATGTCAGAGGAATAGTTTTCAGTCAGGAATTTGCCATAGTACAGTGAGGTGGCATAACAAAAGAGAAATGTTCAGGAGTGCCAGAGGATCAATGTGAGAATATATCTGTTATCATTAGCAGGAATACCTAACCATTGGAACAAAATTTATAGCAAGTAATTGAGATATTATTCCTGAATCTACCCAGAAATATATATTTTTAAAATATCAGTACAGGGTCAGGAGAGCTGATCCATGAGACCTTAGGAGGTCCTACCATCTGCAACAAATTTTATGAAACCTTAAGCAGGTATTCACCCGGTTTCCTCTTATAAATTAAAAGCCTTTGCATTTTGCACTTTAGTGTCTCTTTAAGGCTGCATTTATATGGTTCCTGTATATGGTCTAATTCTCTTTGTTGTGCTTTTAAGAGAACGCAATGAAAACAATCTCCGTATGAGTTCATAATAGTCATCCTTGAACTTGGACTTACATTTCTCTGTATGAATCTGTGAATAGGTTTAAGTGTCTTCTGCATTTTCTATCTGGTAACTGGTAGCACTTAGTATTTAGTGGGACAACCCAGAGTTAAATATGTCCTTGGGGAAGGTGAGAGAGCAGTGCCTGAGGAAACCATCTTAGCCTCAACGTTTACATGAACTTTTCTTTCTTTTTCTGCAATAGACCAAAGTTGGCTTTAACATTACGACATGTTTTTTTTTTAAATTTTACTGGAGTATAGTTAATTTACAATGTTGTGTTAGTTTCAGGTGTACAGCAAAGTGATTCAGTTATACATATACATATATTCAGTCTTTTTTAGATTCTTTCCTCAAATAGGTTATCACAGAATACTGAGTAGTGTTCCCTATGCTATACAGTAGGTCCTTGTTGGTTATCTATCTTATGTATAGTAATGTGTATGTGTTCATCCTAAGCTCCTGGTTTATCCCTCCCCCCATGACATGTTTTAAATGACTTATAGTCAAGTCAAATTTGTGCTTTAAAGAGGTGCACATGCTTATCCCATGTCTTCTTGCAAGCACAAGCACATGAGGCAAACACCAGTGTGCTGCCTGCCCCAAGTTGAGAAGCACAAGAGTAAAGGACCTGGTTCTGTTCTACAAGATCATTCACTTAATAAATCCTTAATGAGGACTGACTACGTGCCTGCCACTGGGTGAGGTTGGGAATACAGCAGTGAACAACACTTAAGACTTAGAGTTTAGTACTAATCAGTTTATACCTATAGATATTTCTTCCCTGTGTATAGATAACACTAATGCAAACAAACCAATGAAAGTACTGAGTACTGGAAGGGATGAAGGTTGGTCCAGGTGGTGGAGGAGATCTGCAAGTAGGAATAGAAACTTGGTGGCATATTAACTGGGAAGCTGCATATGGGTGTCAGTTATTAACAGGGTTGACACTGCAAGGCACCTCCTTTTAGAACTTAAAGTTTCTCCAAGCACTAGCTTCTCCTCTTGGACAGTGTTAGGGATTAAACTGGGTGCCCTTCAAATTCATGCTGCAGTCCTTTAGGGAAGTAATTAAGTTTAAATGAAGTCATAAAGGTGGGGCCCTAATCTGATAGGACTGATATCCTTATCAGAAGAGGAAGAGACACCAGAGATCTCTCCCTTTCCATGTAATCACAGAGGAAAAGCCATGTAAGAACACAGTGATAAGGCAGTTTTCTACAAACCAGGAAGAAAGACGTCACCAGAAACCAACCCTGGCACCTTAATCTTGGACTTCCAGTCTCCAGAACTGTGAGAAAATAAAATTCTGTTGTTTAAGTAACACATTCTATGATATTTTGTTATGGCAGTTTGAGCTGACTAATATAGACAGCCAGCATGATATGATTCATTCATTCAAAAGAGATTGACTGGGGGCTTCCCTGGTGGCGCAGTGGTTGGGAATCTGCCTGCCAATGCAGGGGACACGGGTTCGAGCCCTGGTCTGGGAAGATCCTACATGCCGCGGAGCAACTAAGCCCGTGAGCCACAACTACTGAGCCTGCGTGTCTGGAGCCTGTGCTCCACAACGGGAGAGGCCCGTGCACCGCGATGAAGAGTGGCCCCCGCTCGCCGCAACTGGAGAAAGCCCTCACACAGAAACGAAGACCCAACACAGCCAAAAATAAATAAATTAATTAATTAATTTAAAAAAAAAAGAGATTGACTGAGCATCACCTACTATGTGTCTAGCGCTGTGACCAAAACAGACAAAATCTCTGCATTTGTGGAGCTTACACTCTACTGGAGAGAAACAGACAATATACAGAATGCATAAGTAAAATATGTAATATGTATAGTGAATGGTGATAAATGATATGGAGAAAAATAAAGCAGAGAAAGAGGGATAAGGAGTACCAGGGGGCAGGAAGAAGATACAAGAGGGGTTTGAGAATATAATGAATAAACATAATTTCTATTTAAAAAATATCTTTTCTTTCCCTATGCTGAGAATAGAGTAAAGATGGAGAGCAGTGGGAGTTCCCTGGTGGCCTAATGGTTAGGATTCGGTGCTTTCACTGCAGAGGCCAGGGTTCAATCCCTGGTCAGGGAAGCATCCCACATGCCGCTCGGTGTGGCCAAAGTACACACACACACACACACACACACACACACACACACACACACAAACAAAAGAGGGAGAGCAGTTAGGAGTCAATTGTAATCATCAAAATAAAATATGATCACCTTGAACCAGGATGATAGTGCTGGGAATGATAAGAAAATGTCAGATTTTGGATTTTGAAGGCAGAGCCATCCAGATTAAATTTACATAGTGAGAAAAAGAAAAGAGTGAAGGATGACTTCAAGGTTATTGGCCTAAGTAACTGGAAGGATAAGAGTTGTCATTAATTGAGATGGGGAAGACAATGGAAAGAAGAGACGGTACATGAAGATCAAGAGTTTAGTTGTGGGCATGAGTTCCACAAGACTGTCATTCCAGTGGAGATGCTAAGTAGACATTAGATACATGAGTCTGGGGTTCAGAGGAGCTGCCTGGATTGTACTGTACATGGTAGGTAAAAATTGGGGGGAGCCTTCAATGCATCTATGGTATTAAAGGCACTAAAGTCTGGAGAAAATTAAGGATACAAGATTGAGTTCTGAGATTCCAATAATAAGAGACTGGGGAAATGAAGAATGAGCAAAGAAGGCAGAGAAGCAATTCAAGTCAGTTCTCTCAAGTCAGAACATGCAGTCTTGAAGCCAAAAGGAGATAGTATCAAGCAGAAGTGGTGAGGTCCTATGAAAAGGAGTTAGAATCAGAGGACTGGAGGTTCTAGCAGGGCTGAAGAATTACTGGAGTCAGGGCATTATAGCAAGGTAGAAGGAATTCAGGTAGATGCAGTAAGAATTTTGGGAGCTTGAAACTGAGTTGATGGAGGGTTGTAGTTAGATCTTGATTATGACAAAGTGTAGGTGTGAGCATGGGAATGAGTGGCTGAAGTGTGGAGGACAAGGTATAACTTCCAGGACATTACAGATGAGGGGTAAATGATCTGAGAGTCCAGAGGATTGGAATGTGGGTATTCAAAGCACCAAAATGTGGGTAGTATTTGAAGAGTGTGATAGCAATCCAGTAGTTAAAATCATCCAGAATGAGGGGTATAAACTGTGAGGTGGTGGGTGGTACAGTTTGATGACACTAGATAAAAAGCTGGGGTTTTAAAGAAAGATTGGAAAGAGAGTGGTCTGGAAGCAGCATGAGGTGCAGAGATGACACTCAGCCCATTTCCAGGGCCCGTGGTACCAGGGGGTGGGAGAGGAAACAGCTGTCACTTTAGAGGGACCAAAGACAGAGCCTTCAGTGGGTGTCAGAGTTCCATTAGAGCAAAAAGGTGAACCTTCTGAAGAGACTCTTCAGAAGAATTTGAGAATATGAGTGTTTTATTGATGACTGATACTAAAGTTCCAGAAGGCATTGGAAGGGTGTCAAGGGTTAGAAAATTGGGGAGTGTACAGAGCCATATGTGGATTTGATTCTAGGGGTTGAAGCGTGACTTGGGAATCCTAGATATTCTCAAGTGTCTAACATTACAGGAATGGAGGGCATAAAAAGAATTGTCCAGATGGTGGGAGTCTGGGAAGAGCAAGTGGTTGGGAGGAGGCACAGTCTTTATAGAAGCCTGTGGAAGAATTCTTTGTCTCTCCCTTTCACTCCTCCCAGGGGAGGCCTGGAGGCTGGGGAGGGTTAGTCTTACGTGGAATGTGTGTAATGGTAATATATCATGTAATTTTGGAGATTTTAAAATATTGAAGAATAGTTGATTTACAGTGTTGTGTTAGTTTCTGGTGTACAGCAAAGTGATTCCGTTTATATATATTCTTTTTCATATTCTTTTCCATTGGGGTTTATTATAGGATATTGAATCTAGTTCCCTGTGCTATACAGTAGGACTTTGTTGTTTATGTATTTTATATATAGTAACTTGTATCTGCTAAACCCAAACTCCTAATTTATCCCTCCCCCACCCCCTATCCCCTTTGGTAATCATGAATTTGTTTTCTATGTTTGTGAGTCTGTTTCTCTTTTGTAAATAGGTTCATTTTGTGCCATATTTGAGATTCCACATATAAGTAATATCATATGGTATTTGTCTTTCTCTTTCTGACTTACTTCACTTCGTATGATAATGTCTAGGTCCATCCATGTTGCTGCAAATGGCATTATTTCATTCTTTTTAATGGCTTAGTAATATTCCATTGTTTATACATACCATACCTTCTTTATCCATTCATCTGTCAATGGACACTTAGGTTGCTTCCACATCTTGGCTATTGTAAATAGTGCTGCTATGAACATTGGGGTGCATGTGTCTTTTTGAATTATAGTTTTGTCTGGATATGCCCAGGAGTGGGATTGCTGGATCATATAGCAACTCTGTTCTTAGTTTTTTAAGGAACCTCCATACTGTTCTCCATAGTGGCTGCACCAATTTACATTCCCACCAATAGTATTAGGAGGGTTCCCTTTTCTCCACACCCTCTCCAGCATTTGTTATTTGTAGACTTTCTAATGATGACCATTCTGACTTGTGTGAGGTGGTACCTCATTGTAGTTTTGATGTACATTTCTCTAATAATTAGTGATGTTGAGCATCTTTTCATGTGCCTGTTGGCCATCTGTATGCCTTCTTTGGAGAAATGTCTATTTAGGTCTTTTGCTCATTTTTTGATTGGCTTGTTTGCTTTTTTGTTATTGAGTTGTATGAGCTGTTTGCATATTTTGGAAATTAATTATTGAGATTTAAATGGCAGTTTTTACTCAGCTTACTGATATTTAGAATACAAACTTTATTTCTCTCTCACACACATTTCTGATACTTATTCTAAGCATTACATGCCCACAAGCAGCTCTTTAGTGTTTCCTGGCAAAGGTTTTTCTTCCATGCATAGAGAGTGGCCATGGCCTTGCTACATTTCTAAACATGTTCATACTAAAGGAAGATGTCCTTTCCCAAGGTGGGAGTAATTCCCCTGGATGATTGTTTGAAGAGAGCAAGCATTTCTCTCTGCTAAATGCTCTGAGTCCCCCACTTCGCCACCAAAGCAAATAAGCACAGGTTAGGAAATATAAACAGGCATCTTTATAGACAGTATGAACAGATCATAATTTATCATTTATTAATTATAGCTATCTAATCTGTTTCCAGATAGCAGCTTATGATAATAAAATATACAATAAAGTTGTTAAAATTAACAGAAAATTAAAAATATTGAAGAAAAATAAACCACCGTATACTAATCATTCAGGTTAATGAGTTACTATAACAAACATTAAATTTTTTTCTGAGCCTCCTAGAGGTCAAAGCAAAAAGGGATGAATTATAAGGTTCTTATCCACTTTATGATAGGACTAATGATATTTTTGAGTGCCTGTTATGTGTCACTTTTGTTATAATATAAACCTTACAGCCACCCCATGAGATTAATTCACCATCCCCATTTTAATATGAGGAAATGAAGATTCATAAAAGGAAAATGCCTTTGCCAAGATCAAATGACTGGAAATCATAAAAGTATTTTGTCTACAGCTGAACCCTGTCTTTGTTCTTTCTAAAATCCAGGAACATGATAATAAATTTTAACTTAGTAAAGGTGTTTCTGCAAATCTTCCTTTGATATCATTGCCTGGGAGCAAAAGGAAAGGAAAAATTTGATATTCAATCATTGTAGTCTGTAGGCAATTATTTTCCTTGCCATGACCAACAATAGGTTGTAAACTTTTTATCAGTTTCTACTTGCCAGAATATAAGGAAGGATAGTTTGTTAGAGTGAAGAACAGTGTTTTAAATATGGTTTCTTCTTCTTAAGTGCTTTCTACATTCTAATAATAAAATTAATTAAATCCACACTCTTTGTTATTTACTCTATGTTAGTTTCCTGGGGCTGCTGTAAGAAATTTCTACAAACTGAGTGGCTTAAAACAATGAGAATTTATTTCTCTCATAGTTCTGGAGGCCGGAAGTCCAAAAATTAAGATATCAGCAGGAGCACATTTCCTATTGAGGCTCAAGGTTAGAATCCCTTATTTGTCTCTTCCAGATTCTGGTGATTGTTGTCATTCTTTTACTTGTAGCTACATCACTCCGATCTCTGCCTCTGTGATCATATTGCCTCCTCTCCTGTGTGTCTGTGACTGATATCTCTCCAACTCTCTGTTATAAGGACACCACTTGTAATTAGGGCACACCTGGATAAACCAAGATAATCTCTAAAGACCCTTAACTTCATCATATTTTTGCCATAAAATATAATATTCACTTTTTTGCCATGTAAGGTAATAGTCATATATTCAAGGATCAGAAAGTGAATGTATCTTTGGGGTGTCATTTTTTCAGTTTGCCACAATTTTCTTTCTGGCTGCCAAAGTTTCACCTCTGTCCCACATGCAAAATACAGCCAGCCCATTCCAACATCTTCAAAAGTCTTAACTCATTTTAGTATCCACTGAAGTCCAAAATTTCATCTAAAGAACATTAACTCAAAAGCCCCAGATCTCATCCTGTAAATAATCTAAATCAAGTATAGGTGACAGTCGGGCATGATTCCTCCTGGGGCAAAATTTATCTCCATCTATCTATGTGTGAGACCAGAAAACAAGCTATCTACTTCCAAAATTCAACTTGAGGACAGGTATACTATAACAGTTATAGACATGCTCATTCCAAAAGAATGAAAGTGGAAGGAATAAAGAGGTTACCAGTTCTAAGCAAGTTCCAAATCCTGCAAGACAAATATCAGGTTTCTAGGCCTACGAATAATCCTCTGTCACTCAGCTCTGTAGCCCTTTGCACCCATGTCTCCACCCTTCAAAATCATTCTTCCTTTTTCTTGAAGGTTAGCACATTTTTGTAGCTGAGTAGATTTATAAGCATGTTTCCTGTTTGTAGAGTTTAGAGAGTCCAACAGACTTTTTTCATGTTGTTTTATCTCTTTTTCTGTCCAAACTGACAGTGTTTCTCCTGAGATAACATTCTTAAAAACTTTGTGGGTCTCCTGTGTGTCATACGTATTCACATCATTAAACAAGAGGGGGCCCTCCACAGATCTTTCCTGGATAATCCCATCTTAATTCCTGGCTTCCTTGAGATGATTGAGTAGATCCATGAGTCACACACCTAATCTCTTTAGCTAGAGGTTGTCCAACTGTATCTTTAGACTTCTCTCCAGGGCATGCTTTCCTAACAGTGAATCTCCTAATTTTGGCATCATTTGCAATTTGGATAGGCTGATAATTTCTCAAATCATCAAGTTCTGGTTTCTTTTTGTTTAACAGTTCTTTCTCTATCTCTTTCCTCTCTCATTTTATCATGAGCAGCAAGAAGAAACTAGGCCACACCTTCAACATTTTGTTTAGATGTCCAGGTTTTTTGTTTACAAATTCTGCTTTCTATACAACTGTAGGATGCTGTTCTCCCTTATAAGGACATTGTGATGGTATTTAGGGCCCACCTGGCTATAATCCAGGATAAGTTTCACCTTTCAATATCCTTAACGTAATCATATCTTTTGCCTTTTTTTTTAATATAAAGTAATATTCACAGGTTAGGGATTAGGAAGTGGATATATCTTGAGGGAGGAGGGCATATTTTCAGCCTACCACAACCTGCAAAATCATTACCCTTCAGGGGAAAAGCGTTTTTTGTAAGATTGTGCCACCAGAGGTAGATTCAATCCACCTGATCAGTTAGCTCTTGTTCAGAGGAGAGGTTTTGATCTTAAATCTGAAAGATACTCTACACATATATCAGTAGAATAGGAGAGAAAGTAAAGCATGGTTATTATTTCATGATGAGGCTCATGCCTGTTTATACCAGGAACATATAAAGATTTTAAAGTTGAGGGCTAGTGTAAGAAAGTGAAGAGGCAGAGGCAGAATTAGGCATACTGTTGCCATGGTGATACAATTATTATCACATACACACACACACACACACACACACACACCAAAAAAATACAAATCGGAGCATGTATTTGCAGTGCTCTGAATTTTGCTTTTTAAATTAAAAACATACCTTAGGGATCTCCCCAAATCAGCATCTATAGAGCAATTCTTCATTCTTCTAATGGCTGCCTCTTATACTATTCTGTGTATGTACCAAGAGTAATGTAATTCCTTACTGGATGACATTTTTCCTCCAGTTTTCTGGTTATTCTATGAACATCCTTGCATATATGTCTTTGCACACATATGTGAGAAGCTATCCAAGTCAGGGCCCACTTATTTACCCAACTCCTTTGGGGGTGTCATTCACACCATAGTCTATGGGAATGGAACTGCCTGAAGTTGGGCCGTGTGTTAGCCTGCAAGGCTGTTCTCAGTGGCTATGAGTAAGATACTTACCTGGAGATGAAATGCTAGTTCTAAAGTTAGAGTATGTAAAACATGAATCTATATTCATTTATAGTGTCATTAACAGTGAGTGCTTGTGATGGCGTGTTTTCTGCATGGCTTCTAAAATGTGCAACACACAATCCTACAGAAATAGTTGCTCCTGGAGTTGTGCAACACGTGAAATACGGTGGCCCTGATTTCTCAAAACTCTATAATCAGACTGATTTAAGTAGACTATTAAGTAAAAAATAGTATCCTCTTAAAATGTGCACTTATGTAATTACAAAGGTGTTTGAGCATGTTTTATATATTTATAATCTATTTATAGGTATGTGTGTGTCTATGTGTAACCTCTTTGTTCATACTATTTGCCTATTTCTTTTCTTGAGGGATTATAGGTCAAGACTTTTATTAAAGACTTAAAGATGAAAAATAATTTATTTCAAATGTGCTGGATATAATTTTTCAGTGTCATTCTATTGACCACTAAAAACTTAATACAGTTTGAGTTGCATGTCTTTTGTATAAATACCATTTCCATTATATGGTAATAGAAATATCCCATGTTTCCTTTTTAATCCTTTTTAACCTTTAGTAATTTAAGGAGTGGGGTCAATATTGATATCCAATTTTGTTTTCTTTTTTCTCCAAATGGTTTTTTATTTTCTGACACCATTCATTTAATAACACGCATTTTCTTACTGACTGGAAGTGTACATTTGTTGGATGCTGAATTCCCATGTATATTTTAGTTGGTAACACCTTTGTAACTGAGCCAAAAGAAGAGCAGAGTTATACAAAATATGATGGAGGAAAAATAATGGATTCCGTTTGGGATATGTTCATATGAGTTATATTTAGGACAAACAGGTGAAGAGGTCCATTCAGTACTCAGGATTTCTGTGTTTAGCCTCATTTTAAATCAGGCCCTCATAGATATTTAGTTGCCATTACATAATCTTGGTCAAGCCAGATTTCCCCAAATATTTTGTCTTCAGTTTCATCATGGTTTGTCTCTTGTGGCAGGGGCTTTAAGTCTTGGCACTATCACAATTAAAAAAATTAAAATGGTTCTAATTCCAACTGAGGTGGCAGGTAATTCATCCCTAACTTTTTGTACTTTGATTTTATGTAAAGAGAAGTTGTAAAGGAATGTGCCTTTTATGAATGGACAGTTCTGGTACCTTGGTTATTAATAATATAACTTTATTTAACGGTAAAATAGTTTCATTATATGCGAAGTCTTAACTTGTTCCATGTAAATAACAGTTCTAGGAGGAAGCTCCCTGTGGAGAATCTATGTAAGCAGTCATCTTTTTTATAAAACCGTATTAATTTTCAGAATTCAAAGACTTGGTTTTAACAAATTTGTTTTTATAAAATTAGCAATGAGAGTGACCTTAGGAAAAAACATTAGGAATGTCACTTCAGCCACGAATCCTATTGGAGAAAATATTCCCTGAAGAAACCAAAAAAGTTATTAACTGTCTACTTCTAATTTAACCTTGGACTAAGTGAGAACATTGGTTGATTGCCATCCTCTGAAGCCTTATCATTTTTAGTTAACGTTTAGCTAAATCTTTCTTTTGTATTTTCCTTGTCCATTATGAAGTAAAATCTAATATCCAGCCAGTTCGTTTCTAAATTCTAATTAGGTTACCACCTGTCCTTATCACATTTACATGAGTCATTTTGGAATGGGTGTTACATATTGGGCCAATTTGTGTGAGGTATGATAGTATGCAACAATCAAGATGTATAGTGTTGCTAGGTTATAATTCTTACTTCTACTCAATTTTTCTAGGCATCTAGATTTTATGAGTGAATTTTAGATTCAGCCAGGAGGGATCCTAATGCTTAAAAATTATTTGGACCTAAGTATAATAGAATGGGATAGTATGAATTACAGACAAAACTCTCATTCAATGTCCAAAAGGCTGGTCCCTTGGCAAAATATTAGAAAGTTAAGAATAAACTCATAATGAAACATGCTTAGACCATTTTTTCAAGGCATTGGCAAAAGAAAATATTTTAAGCAGGAAAATGGTTTTAGAGACTCAGACACGAAATCCTAAAATTAAGTGTAAAGTATTAATTGTGAAATTGGCATACACAGCCTTGGTCATAATTGGATTTATAGATTTGTAACTTACACTGGGTCTTCCTTCTTGGATATATTTTATACAGCCCCACACAATGCTAACTGAACACCTACCCATTGACACATCAGGCCAGGGAGAGCCTCTGTGGAAATCTTTAAGAAGTGTTACATAATGCGGCCTTGACTTGTAATGCTAGAATTTAGCAGCTGCTGCCAACAGAGTGAATGGACCTGCATCCAGTAGTGTACCTTTAGGTAGTTTCCAATCATGAGGTTTTATCATCTCGGGAAATGAGATGGCTCCCTGAGCAAACTGTCCATGGACCAAATGGATGAAACTCCAAACTTTCGAACAATAGCAATGTCTGAAAATTATGTTAGCTGAGATTCAAAACCCTCAAATTCTTCATGAGACCTACCACTGCTGCAGATTCATGAGGAAGGTTCTCAGAGCGGACATTGATCAATGCAATGTACACTCTCATTATTGAGCTTTGACCCTTGGTGAGCTGGACTAAGACATGGGAACTCCTTTTGATCCTCTGGCTGTAGGCCTTGGCTACAGCAGAGTTGGTACCACTTTAGAGCTTTTTGCCATCTTGGAACTTTCTCCTAAGCCCATGTGTTCAAGCTTTTTACCACTCTCATAGTGAGGAAAATCCTAGAAAATCTAACCCAGGGGTTGTAACCCAAGGAAACAAGCCATTTTTTATCTAATTGTGTATCCAGTGTTTAAAAACACCAGTCCATCCCTAGGGCTTCTTGGAAGGTTTTTTTATTTTGTTTTGATTTTTTCTGCCAAGTAAATGTCAACTCTAAGGTTGGTTGTGATTACAGTTAGACTAGGGAATCTGCAGGAGGCTCTGCAAGCCATTCTTCACTGTTCTTTGTGAGTCATTTGCTACCTGCGTGGTCAGAATTCTCCCCTTGCCCTTAACTCCTTCCCATTTTTGGTGGGCTGGGCAGGGCGGCGGTGGGTAGGGTGTGGGGGAGGGTTGTTGGTAATGGTAGACTGTCCTGGCTGAGCTCTGAGGAACCACTGTTAAGAATTCTACTTGAGGTAACACAGGCCTGGAGAGCCAGAGGGCAAGCCACAGCAGAGTCTGTGAGCAATTTTTAATTAGATTTCTAAGAAGACACAATACAAACACAATCCCAAGGGCCAGTGGCTAGATCCAGCTCTGGTTGAAGAACCGCGAGTTTGAGGCCAGACAGAGCTCAGCTCAGAGGAGCAGCTTCTTGAGAACAAGACACAGGATTCTGAGCAATTGTTGCATGTGACTTTGTGCATCTCTGGCTGATCTTTGTTACTTTCAGTGTGAGGGGACGCTGGACTTGTTTCAGGGCTCCATGACAATGCAGAGCAGGGCTGCTATTGTCCAATTTGTATGAAGGTCAGGAGGAATAGGGTAGGTTTTTTTAAAAAGGATAATAATAGTAACTACACTTATTTAGAGCTTATTATGTGACAAATATTCTAAGCAATTATTACATGTACACACTTGCTTTCATCTTCACAACAACCCTCTGAGGCTGATACTGTCAGTGTTCCTAATTTACAGATTCATCCAGAGGCATAAAGAGTATGTGACAGAGTCAGGATTCAGTCTAAGGCCCCTGAGTGTGTACCCTTAACCACTGTGCTATGCTGCTTCTGATCACACAGAGAATGGGTATTTATGAGTTGATTTTGTGGTCAGCTGCAGGTGACTATCAGATGACTCTGGACAGACTGAGTGGATAATATCCCTCAAAACCTTCACTGCAAAGATATGACTGCTAAGAAGTTAAAATGGGTCTGCCAGCCATTTGTAAAATGTTCTTTCAAGGTTAGTTAGGTTGCTGAGCAAAACACAAGAGTACTGGCCCAACTAGACCACTGGAAACATTGCCTTTTGTACCCAGATCAAGTCCTTAGAGTCTGAACAGTTTCTACTTGCTGAACTGTTCACTTGAGGAGAACATCTGTGTCTCATTCATTCATTCCTTCATTCAACAACATGCATTGAGCTTCACTTTATGCCAGGCTCTATCCAGGATGCTGGGGATGAAAAATGGAAAGATGTGGTCCCTGCCCTCATGTAATTTAAATACAGGCAAGAGATGTGCCATCAAACAATAGGATGACTCCTTTAAAGATATGTGCACAAACCTGAATGAGATCACCAGAGAAGTGGCACAGCCAGCTTCTTGGGGAGTCAAGGAAGCCTTCTCAGAAGAGCTAGCATTTGAACTGAGGCTTGAAGAATGAATGAATTTGTCAGGCATACAAGCAGGGAGGACTCTTCCAGGCAGAGCATGTGTAAAGGCAGGGCACCAGACCAGAGCCTGGTCCATTAGAGAACTATAAGTAGTTCAGTATTTCTGGCTTGCAAAGAGCAAGGCAGGAAATGACAGATGAGACTTGACATTTCGGCACTGGCCAGATCTTGAAGTTCTTTGTATGCTAAGCAAAGGAGTTTACAGTTTACTCTGTAGACACTAGGGAAGCATTTTAAGGGCTTTAAGCCAAGGTTTCACAGTTAGATCTTTTATATTGGAACTATCAGTTTGGCAGCAAGCATAGAAGATGGATTGGAGGAAGCTGATAGTAGAGGCCGGGGTCCAGTAGCAGTATGAGGCTTCCCTCCTTTGGGGAGTTTCTTGGCATTGGAAATAGTAATAGTCTTGAGCTTTCCCAAAGTGTCTGGGTGAGACCTCATGGAATTGCAGAGTTCAGTGTTGGGTGAGATAAGCAAGGAGGTACAAGGAAAGAATGGTGACTCAGTCTGAAGGGTGTACAGTTTAATAGGTAGAGTTTGGAATTTGAGCCAAATGTGTTTGTAGTGTGGAAAGTCTTCTCAGATGTCTGCAGACATTCAGATAATAGCCATGTCATCCTCAAATGCAGAATTTCACTTTAGTAGCACTGCCATTTTCATCATGATGCCATAGACTCTACTTAGAGGCCAAACCAATTCATAATTCAGTTATTTTTTTAACTTCAACAAGTTACCTTTGGATTGTGTGCAAGTGAAATTTATAAATAAGATCTACATTGCAGTGTTTGTGTTGTGTATATTAGTGTGAAATGTATTCTCACTTATTTCAGAGAATTATTGATCAGATTACCTGTAGTTTTGTAATATTTCTGCCATAGCTTCCCTGAGTTGGTCTACAGGAGGTTTATTCCTCTCCTCTCATAGAGCATTTTTCATACACAACCACGTACAATATACCCACACACATCTCAAAAGTACATTCATACATATAAAAGATGAAATGTTGTCTATGCGTTTTTCTACATTCTCTGAAAGGCAAAAACTTGATTTGCTGAACTTCAGTCATAACTTAAAGTTCATCTTCTTCAATAAATTTTCCAAAATACTTAAAACATAAGGCTTATTTTCATGCTGATTCCATTCCATTTGCATTTATGTTGTATTTTTTACTTGTCATCTTAAAGCAGTACTTCTACCAGAAGAGTCAGTATTAAAATAAGCACTATTAATAAATGCACTTGAAAGGTATTGGACCCTGGCTGATTTTTTTTTTACATGAGTCATTCCATTAGCATTCTAACCTGATGCGACTAAATTTAAATTGGCCCCCAACTCACAGGTACTTTAGAGGTGATACTATTAATTGGCAGAGTTCTTCTAAGCAGTATGCACTGTCTGGACATTTTTGCCGTTGGGTTCTGTGTGTCTGTGGGCGCATGCATGGGCCACATAAGAACTTCTGTAATCTAGACAGCTGCCAGGCTCTATTTTTGTGTTATTGATTACACACTCAGGCATCTCCCTTAATAAAACAAGCCCATCTGCAACAAGGTGAGCAAAATGGAAAACATATAAGATGGCTGGGTGCCAGGAAGCTGATAGGTACATTCCAGTAAGCTAATGCCTCGCATACGGTATTGTGTTGACTGTCATGACTCATGAACCTCAATTGATATCACCTGGTACTGGGTTTTCCTGAATGTTCCACATCATTCATTGTCTTCAAAGCTAATTTGAACTTGTGGTAATTTTGCAATGTTATTATTTCAGCAGACTGAGACATGCACGTACACCAATATAGGTTGGGAAGAATTATCCCTGTATTATGTATTGGAAGTAAAGTTATTCTGATGTATAGTGACCATTAGAGAATTTTAAGTAGAGATTTTGGAGTTTGACTGCCTGGAAGGTTCAGATTCCAACTTGAGCTTGAGCTATGTGACCTTGAGTAAGTTGTTTAAGTTTACTGTCCCTCAGTTGGCTCATCCATTAAAAAAAGAAGTAGAATAAATCCTTTCTAGTAGGTTACTATGAGGGCCAAGTAAGAAAATACATATAAAGTGTTTAGCACATTGTTTAAGTGTTTAATAGATATTTCCTCTCATTACTCAACTGTTGACGTTTTGATTATCCTTTGTGCCCCCAGTGAACACTGATGCTATTTAGTTCACACAGGCTAATTAATTGTCTGGGTTATCATAGATTATGAAGGTGAAAAAGCTCTCTTCCAAAGAGGGTTACTTGAACTCTGACTGAGAGAACATCTTCCCCACCCAAACAAGCCCCAAAACCCTACTCAAAGCGAATTTACTCATTTGTGCTTGTAACAGCCAGCAGATGCTAGTGGAAAACATGTAAAATATAAGGACTACACAAAAAACAGCTACTAGAAGTCTAGGGTGATTGTGATGGAGAAGGGTAGAGCAGGGGAGGGAATTCAGGACCTCTCTTGAAGCACCTTGTAAATATGAAATTAACTGTTTTTTATCTTATAAAGTCATCGTAGAGTACATTTTAAAAATGTGACAAAAAGAATATATAAACACTAAATAATTATTCCCAGGACAGAGAGATTTTTCTTTTTCAGAGCTGCAGGCAGATCTTGAGGAATTTATCTATTCACTAAAGAATGCTTTTACATATGAACTAATTTTAGACAGACATAACTCAATTCAGATGACTGAAACAAAGTAAAAGTTTTCCTGGGACATATAAGTAAAGAGGATTTAATTTTGTTTTCAGATGTTGTGAACTGTGTTGCAGTTATTTTTCTATTCCTCATTTCATTTATGGTGTTTTTCAGAGTTTGAATAGCTGTCCTAGAAGAAGGTTAAAACTCAAAGTTTACATGACAGTGCTGCACAAACTCTTTATATGTGTTTTAAAAATTAAAACTGGTGTCTGAATATGTGCCCCCAATTAGAAGACTTATGCAAGAGTAAACTAGTGCTAATGATTGCACAGCAAAGTGTGCTAGATCTCCTTGGACCCCCTCAGTCACCCCTACTCCCCTGGCCAGAGGTAACAACTATTAGCAATGGGGCCTCTTCCAACTTGTATTTCTTTTCTACTTTCTCTGCTACTTGAATTTGGTAATTTGTATCTAGCTGTAATGTGTTCAGGTTTATTTTCTTTAATGGAGTATGTACGAGTGAACAACAATCAGTTCAACTTTCTTATTATCTCTGCCGTTCTGTGATTTTACCATCTTTTCACTCCTAATGTTTTTGTGTTTTCTCTGTTTTGTTTTGTGTTTCTCCTTGGTCAAACATGTAGAAATGTGTTCACTTTAGTGTCCTTTCCAAAGAACATAATCTGGTTATGATCAATCTACTTTTGGAGATATTTTCTATTAGTAATGATAATAACAATGGTGTTATGGACACATCCGAAGACTAAATTGTATTAATTATATTATATTGTATATAATGACTTGCATGAAGTGAGCACTTCACAGAGGTTAGCTCCTTTTATTATTAGTATTATATGTCTGACTTTATTCATTCCTTATAATTTCAACACTTTCAGTTAATATAGTACTTTAGAGTTTATAAAGCCCTTTCACATATTTATTGCACAGTAGCCTTCCACTGTGAGCTGAATGTTTGTGTCCCCCACCCCCAGATTCGTATGTTGAAACTCTAATCCCCACTCTGCCAATGCAATGGTATTTGGAGATGGGGCCTTTGGGTAGTAATTGAGTCATGAGGGTGGAGCCCTCATGATGGGATTAGTGCCCTTATTAGAAGAGACACCAGAGAGCTTGCTTCCTCTCTCTCTTTCTCTCCTACGTGAGGATATGAGAAAGTACAATATTCCTATAAAACATCATTCTTTGCATTTGACGTTTTCTAGGTAATCCTCAGGAAGACATAGCACAGAGAATGCCTGAGGTAGTAAAACCAGGTTCCATCAGAACCTCAGGTGAATGAAGCGATGAGGCTCATCATGGGGTTAGGCGGGGTTAGGTGTCAAGGATCTGGGGACATAGCAGCAGAATGATTTCCTTAGGAACAACTCCTTCTGTGTTTGTTCTCCTATTCTGCCTACCCACACACACTCACTGGAACTCCCCTTTCCTGAGCCAGGAGGTAGTGACTGTTTCCCATAATGAAGCCCTTGCTGCCCTCAGAGATATTGGTCTCAAGGTGAATGGAGGAGCAAGTGAGAAATCAAGCAAGGAGAAGGAGGAAGAAGAAGAGGAGGAAAGTGAATAAAGCAAGGAGGGTCTCTCAGAAAGAATCTCACAGCCTATGAGAAAGGGATTCTGATTCCCATTTTATAGTTGGAGAAACTGAAGAGGGCAGGAAATGAATCATCCACTCAGATCCACTAACTCAAAATTTCTTGCCAATTGTACTAAGTCCTGCTTTTCTCCCCACAAAGTATAGGAGTATCTAAAATGCCAGATGGATCAGAGATCTCTTTCAACTACCAGCTGTTACTATTGCACAAAGAGAAAAGGGCTGTGTGGTTGATCCCTGGTGGTTGTTTACATAACTAAAGGCTTTACTTGGAAAAAAAAATAGTTTCATGTATTATCATCTTACAAGTAAAACTAGTCTGTTGAACAACAAAACTGTGTAGCTAAATATGTTTGAGAGATTATCTGCAAAATGAAAAGATGAGCTTCATGGCTTATCTATTTCCCTTTGCATATATGTGAATATAATTTTTCCACATTTAAGCTGTAACATTGTTCTTACCTGTGAATCAGGGAAATTGCAAACTCTGATATTTCATCCTGTGTGTAATTGAGATCAGCCTCTGCAGAAAACTGGGACATCTTCAGTTATATAATCCCAGTTCAGTCCACACCAGGCTTATTATTTACAGCTTCAATCTTATTTTATATCACCCATTTCTAAAATAACAAATATCATATATACTTGTCTTATATGAACTTTGATGATTTGTTATTTTAATTAAAATAATTATAAAGTGTTGATACAAAATAACTTGATGATTTCAAATAAAACATAATTCCTAAATAAAGCAAGCCATAAATCTTACATGAGACTATCTTTAGAAAACAACTATTTTGATCATATATCCTCTAGTAAGATGTTCACCTTTAATTCAAATGGTCGAGAAATCTGAGTATCTTTTAGTTCCTGGAGGGATGTATACATTTGAAATCTGGCACAACCCACTGAATGTCAGTGCATTAGATATAGGGAGAAGAACAATGAAGAAAAAGAAAATACATGAAAGTAGACAGATGAATTTGGGAAGCTTACTTGCCTTAGGGGGAAAGAGCCATGAAATAGCTGCTAGCACCCTTGAAACTACTGCGTATGCGCCTCATTATACCACCTAGATTTCCAACCTGTCACATTCAATGAGGTCTTTGCAAGCAATGATGCTAGGGCTGTCAGCATGATATTCTATAATTTGGGATGGCTCCCACCCCCGCCACTTTGTAACACTTCCTGGAAAGCAGTGGAGGGAGCCTTGCCAGATACTCTTTCTAACTCCATTTAATAAGAGTATTTTCAGATTTCAGTAAGAACAGCTCTATGCTATTGATGTGCTGGGGCATCAGTCATTCCCGGCACCATTTTTTAAAAATAACTGAGGCCTCAGCAGGAAAATTGCATTTGATTCAACTCAGAGAAACTAGTGTTATATATAGTGCCTTCAAGTTCACCACCCTAGTTGCAACTTCTGCATTCAGCCTGATCCATTTTCCCAGTTCTGTCTCTCTGGTGAGATTCTGATTGCCCATGCTGTGCCAGTTTTTGAGAGCTGGGAGAGCCTTGTTAGAGAAAGTGTGCATTGTCTAGAAGTGGGGCAGCAGCTGCCTTGGAACATCTTGCAGTTCTTCATGAAATGCTGGGAATTCTCTGTGGTCCCGGAGGGAACAGTGGGCTCCCCTTTCTTCTCGGCGAGTGCTCATCGATGCAGGAGTGCATGGAGCTGGTTTCCTTTGAGCCCCTCAGAGAGTCTGTCCCAGCCTTGGCTTGACTGCAAAATCACTGACAAGGAGACCCAGACTATTCAGTAACGTGCCCACTGAAGCCTCCAGAAGCCTGGTGGGAAAATGAGATCATTAGGGGAATAAAGTGCTGTAATTCAGCTCCTAAAGGAATTACTAGGTGACATTGATGGAACCCTAAACTGTGGCAATCAGGGAGACAAAGATGATTTATAGAGCTACTCTCCTAAAGAGAAAGAGGGTGAATCACCTTCCTTCCTTCTTCTAACATCCTCCCCTAACTTCTCACATCCTTGGGAGGACAGCCACCTGCCACCTACGACCCACTTCCCTTCAAGGACCCTAGAATTGGATTGTCTATTTTTAACGGAGTTAGAGGAACTATTTTGTACATAGAGCTCATTTTCTCACCTCTTATTTTGGCAGAGGTGATATACGTTTGGTATAGGGATAAATTGAGATTTGCATCTTTGAAGTGATGCTGATGGGATCACAGAAAAATGACGACAGAGGAAGGAGAGGGAAGACAAGAGAACCTCAATACAGCACTCAAGTCATGGCACCAAATATTCCAGGAACAGTATCTTCCTCTGCCTGCCTGTTCTCTCACTCAATGTGTGTCCTTGTTTTCTTGCATCACACAAACATTCAGATGCTGTCAGTGCCCTCAGCTCATGTATTTTCTTAGCAATCCAAGAATGATTATTTCTGTTTATATTTTCCTCTCACCATTTCTTCTCTCACATCGTTAGGTTGTATTATTACATTCTGAGGGCTGTGCACTCGGCGTAGGATATTTTCTGGGAGTGTTGTTCTCCCTGCTTGATCTCAGAGAAGTCTCTCATTTGCTCTCCTACTTTCTCTCTCTCCCTCTCTCCTTCCAGTTTTGTACAAAGACTCTGCGATCGGCTCTCAGTCCTCACTGTTGACACATCAAAGAAATATGACCTCAATTTTTCAAAGAAAATATGAGTCATGTAGTGTTCCCCGCACGGACAGTACCCTCCTCTGTTAGCTAGATTGTACACAATCTAAAATTCTGAGCTTCATTTTATACACAAGCAATGGTCAGATTTTTGGGCCTGTACAGGGCAGAGCACCACCCCACCAGGATATGAGCTCATCTTCCCTGAGAAACTAAGTGGGGTTGAGCTGGGTCAGTGTTTGGAGGAACACATTTCCGATGAAAACCGAGAGAATCCCAGGAAGGAACAACAATTGCTCATTCTGAACAAGGGCCTCCTGTGATGAGAACACTTCAGCTGAAAATTAAAGAGCAACGATAGGTTTATTATCGTCACATAAAAACCACTTAATTGAAAACAAATTCCCATTTTACATGATTATCAAACAAAAGAAACATCAACTAAATTGCATAGAAAGAAGGTTCATTCATAGTTCACTTTGGTGTGAGTGACACAGACAGAGTAAACAAATGGAAATAAGATTTTTTTTCCAAATTAACAATTTCTCTGGTATGTGGTATGGTCAGAACAGTTTCAGCTTGTTTTCTGTATGTATAATACTTTGAATGGGGAGTTGGTTTTCCTAATGATGCTCCTGTCATTGCAAGCCCTTGAATATCTTTGTGATTCACCCAGGCACCTATTTCCAAATACCTATGTACCTATTTACAGTAGAATTCAGAATACTTGTGAATCAAAATGAACTATTCAGGGGACTTCTGTGGCAGTCCAGTGGTTAAGATTCTGCCCTTCCAATGCAGGGAGCGCAGGTTCCATCCCTGGTCAGGGAACTAAGATCCCACATGCCGTGTGGCATGGCCAAAAAAAAATTAAAGAAAGAAAGAAAACAGAAATAGAAGATCATATTGATTGTTTGATTAAAAAAAAAATGAACTATTCAACTATTGTGGCAGGACCCAGGAATCAGAATATTTGATGAACCAAAGCATCCCATTATGCAGTTACTCAAAGAAAAGGGAATTTCTTATCTGGTGATGATGAGACAAAGGAAGGAGACAGATAGGAAGTGGCGAGAAATGAATAATCAAGAGCAACACATGAGCCTGAACCCTGTAATTCCACGCTGCCCACTAAAGGCTCTGGTAAATATCATTTGGATTTGGTTCTCTCAGTCTCTCATTACTCATCACTGTGTCCCTTTAAGGCTTGTTATCTGACCCACTGTGAGAGGGATGTATTCCAAAGCTGAGGGAATTATTTCCCTTGAGCTGTGCAGGTGGGTGGGTGAATTTACAGTTGCAGCATCCAAGAATGTATCTGTGACAGCAGGATTCCTGCAGGTTCATTTCAGCTGCCAAAGAAATGACTCTGCTGAACATTGATTCTGTTCTGCTTTAGGTGCTGCCCTTGAAGGCAGTCACCATCAACAGACGCATGCAGACTCATCCTCACGCATCCCCTATAGCAACTGCACGTCGCTCTCAAATAAGGGCAGGCAGCTACATTTTCTAGAATCAACTCTGGGCAGAGAACTATTCTCGACTGTGTGTGTGTCCCAGTGCTGGAGGATGGTGAATGATTACACCAAAAACTGAGAACGTGTTTTATTAACCTAGAGATATTAATGGTTTAGTAAGAAACAAAATAAAAATAAAAACCACTAGTAAATACAATAAAATGGGCAACAAAATATGTGCATACACAACTGGATTGGTACAGTGAAGGCATAAATCCTAGTATTTTCATATAAAGAGAAGGATAAAGGAGGAGAAATTAAAGGGTGACATGGAGCAGACAGTAGGTAGCGTGGCAGACCTGGGAAGAATCTCAAAAGAGGTGATGGAAAAGCTAATTCTTTTAATAGTCTTCCAGGAGAGATATGAAATCAGTGTATTTAAGGCAAACAGATGCCCTAGGTCAGCATGTCCAAATTGTTCATAAAATCCATGCAATGTTCGAAGGTATTTCTTGTATTCTTTGAAAAATGAGTTCTGTTTTCACAAAGCAAAAAACAATATCCCTGCTTAGAGTCTTAGAAGTTAACAAAGGGCATCAGCATCTTAAGGTTTTTAGTTTTATTCCCGTATTTTTCAAACTTATTTCACTAGGAGGCTGTGTGTGTGTGTGTGTGTGTGTGTGTGTGTGTGTGTGTGTCCTAGGAATATTGCTCTAGGAATTTTCTGTGACACACAGTTGGGGAAGCAAATAGAATACAATCATCAAAGAGGAAGAGGTCGGCACTTTCATCTCTCTTGCTTGCTTGCTGGTAGAATCACAGAAATGCTTTTTCCTATGGCCTCAAGAGTTTGCAAGTTTCTACCTAATCACACTATCTTAAAAAATACATATATATATATAAATATATACATGTATATATGTATATATCCTTTAATGAGTCAAGTGGAGAGCATTGTTTGCTTTCAAAAATACTTAGGACCTGATTACATTTATCAAATAGGCTCCTATAATCTTTTAAATATATTTGCCACTCTTGGCACTGAATCATCACAGTGAAGGCAGTGGTAAAAGATACAGTATGTTGCCTAGAAGCATCTTGCATTGAGGAGCATGAAATCCGGAACAAGGGGGATCATGTTTTGAAGAACACCTACAATGCAATTATAGCAAAAGGCCTGATACTTTTAGTGCATTCACTTTGGCACATCAAGAGAACAGTAGTGAAAATTATTTCTGTTTATTTTGGATTAACATCAAATTAAATTACTTCCTTTTTTGTCACAGACTTAATAGTATGTGTTCAGTTGTCTCTAGTCTAAATATATGGAGGGAGATCCTGATATGACCTAGTTTAGAAATTGGAGACTGGAGACAAAAGTCACAAGTGACATTTATCACTAGATTGTATGAGGGACTTTAGTCTGTGTCATCAGGCATTTCTACAGTCCAAAATACATAACATCCCATCTAAGCAGAAGCAATTTTTCTCATGAATCAAGAGTAGGTTCTCTTAAGACTTTCAAGTAACAATAACTTGAACTTTGTGGTTAGGTCTTTGATAGAATTCAGTGAAAAGGCGTCTATAAATAGAAAATTATATCAGTGAGAGAGAACTAGTTCCATGTTCATGATAATTAAGAATTATGGAGAACTGGAATGACCAGACTCAGTGTTCTCATGCTTGAAATTCTTTTTCAGAAGTACTAAGCCAACTGCTTTTAAGACAATCAACACACTATGCATGTTTCTCCTTGTTTTGAAGTATTTAATAAGTGTTAGGTAGGGGAGATTTTGTCATGAAATCTCAAAGTCAAAAGATGTACAAAGGGAACAAAATTTGACTCCCTAAATATGAAATGGAAACTTGTGTACTACAAAAATAGCCCATAAGAGACAAAAGCCCATGAAAAGACAAAAGAGCATCAAAAAATATATGCATTGAATATCATAGTCAAAGGGCTAATACCCTAAATATATGAATAGTTCCCACAAAATAATAAAAAAGACAAAAAATATAATTAGAAAGGGGGAGTAGGATATAATAGAAAGTTCAGGCAAAGAAACGGAAGTAGTTTATCAACGTATAGAAAAATGTTCCACCATTCTATGGTCAGAGAAATGTAAACTAAATCGACAATGAGTTATCATTTTTACTTTATGAGGTAAAAGTCCATAGTGTTTTTGAAGGTATAGTAAAATCAACAGGAATATAAATCAAAACAAACAGTTTGTGGAGGGCACTAGTAGTTATAAATTTATATAATGTATAAATCCTTTGACTTGGCAATTCTATTCCTAATAGTGAAGTTTACAGAAACTTTCCTAAAAGTTTGTTTAAATGTATGCAGAAATGCATAAAGATGTTCCCTGCAGCACTATTTGTAATAATGAAAGTACAGCATTATTTGTAATAATGAAAAATTGGAAACAATCTAAATGCTTATCAATTAAAAATGAATTGTGGTTCATTCATACAGTAAGAAAGCCAATAAGCCATTAGAAGAATGAAGATCTGCAGATTTTGACAAGGGAACATGTTTATGACATGTTGCTAAATGTAAAACACAAGTGACAAAACAGTCCATAAAATGTTATTTCACATTTTAGATAAATACCTGTGTATGTGTGGGTATACATCTAAATGATGTAGTGTTTTTTTTTCTTTTTCTATGCACATTTGTATTTTTAAACTTTTTATAGAAAACTTTTTAAAAATTAAAACAAAATAAAATATTTAAACAAAACCACCTCAGATGAAATATTGACTGAAGGAATGCCATATAACTATCCTATGCCTTTTTTAAGTATGTAGTTTCTCAAGTAAAGAAGTAGGCGACTCCAGCAGATCTAAAGTATATTAACCCCAAAACTCACGTATCATTTTGCAATCACTGTGCTCCGCTGATAGTTCTCAACTTTCCCCTGGATTTACTGCCTTGACCTTCAGCCTGGCCTCCCTGCTTCTACTGGTGACCCGTTGAACCACCCATTCTCAACACAGTAGTCTGAGTAGTCTTTACAACATTTAAATGATATTCATATCACCACCACCCCCTTCAGTGGCTTCCTGTTGCATTTAGGATGAAACCCCAAATCCCTAGCCTAGCCTGTAAGGACCTATGTTGTCCTGTCCTCCTCAATTTTCCAGCCCATTCTAATGGCATGCCATCCCTGCCTCACTATGGGCCAGCTACCCTGAACTCTTTCATTTGTTCAAAGGCACTAAGTGCTTTCCTTCCATGAGACCTTTGCACATGCTTTCCACTTTCTCTGGAATGCCCTTTCTCTGCCTCCCAACCCACCCCACTCCTCCTCTTTTCTTGGCTTAAGGCGCCATCAGTCTTCCAGATTCAAATAAGTCTTCCTCAGAGAGGATTTCCCAAATCATCTTTACTAATTAAATTAAATCTCTATCAGTATCTCATATCATAAAAAGCACATACCATGTGCTTTTTGTTCAGTTTACTTGTCACAATTTATAATCATATTTTATATGGTTCTTTGTTTACTGTTTACCTCTCCAAGATTCATGCAAGCAGGAACTGCATCCTTAAAACAAACAAACAACCTGTAAAATCCCTTTCTAGCACGATACCTGGCAGCATAATAAATATTTTTGAATACTTGAACAAATGAATGAATACTCCTAGCCCCCCTCTTGTTGATTCTTATTTTTTAAAAAGCTTCTTTAGCCTCCTTCTATGAGCATATCAAAATATTCTGAAGTAAAATAGAACACAAAACCAATCAACCACAACACAAATGTATTTTAGTTAATGAACTGAAATACTCTTCTGGGTGTGTAGAAACCTCCTCAGATGCCACTTTCAAAAATAGACTCTGCTCTTTTCATATGCTTTCAACCTGTAGGAGAGTGGGTGTTGTAACCTTGCTAAGCATTTGTGTTCCCAATTACCAGGGGAACCCAGCAAGACCCTTGGTTAAACTGTTCTGTTCTCCACTCACATGTTATTTCTGGTAATCTAACCTCGCCTGTAAGGCCCTATGCCATCTTGTTCTCCCCAGTTTCTCAGTTTCCTTTAATGGCTTGCCGCCCTTCCACATTTTTAAATAGGACCGCTGCTGATCTGTTCTACACCCTCCAAGTTTGTAAGTTTCCCTTTGAGGAAGGAGGTGATAAGATGGAGAAATGTTAAAAAAAAAATCTCCTACCAAAAATATCACTCATCTGGGAGGAGAAAGACAAAGAGAAATCTAATTCTGTGTTCATGAGTCAAGTGTTTCTTGTCTCTCTTAGATGAATTTTGTGAAGGGTCTTATTAGTGTGCAAGCTTTCTTTCCAAACTCCCAAGTTACATTTGTCTTGCTCTCATTTACCATTTCCACTAGAAACATCTGCATCTACATTTGATACCAGTTCTGAAAGTATTTTACTCTAAATATTGATTAAGTTTCTCTGAGTTGTATGCAATAAAAAACCAGAAGATGATTTTTTAAAAAGGTAAGAAAATGCAAAAGAAATCTACTGGAGAGATTCTAAGACATCAGAGAAAATTTGAACAATGAAGCATTAGAAAAGATGGAGACAAAGCTATTCCAAATTCACAGGCTTTTTCTCTAGAGTTCCAGAACGGACATGTGTCAGTTCCTTTCTCCTTATTGTCTGTTGGTTAAAAGTCTCAAGGCACGATTCTGATTGCACCAGTTTGAGTTATATGTCCACTTCAGTGTCCGATCAGGTATTACCAGCCAGTTCCTCTTCTGTGAATGGAGCAGGCAGAGGAGAGGGACTTGGAAGATACCTTAATGGATGCCCATCACACACAGCCTATGAATTCCTGCCGAAACACTTTATATGTTGATTGATAATAAGAAAATCTATAAATATAGATGGATAACTCACTGAAAGACTTTGAAAGAGCCATATTCTAATAACAGGGTTCTAAAGAGACATACTTTAACTTTGTCCAAATACAGAGAAGGATGTAGGAAACCAGGTCACACAGGAAGCCCTTATGTTTGGGGGTAGAATGGTGACCGACCATTAAGCAATATGGCTTCGCATTTCTCCAGTTTCCTGTTGGATAGAAGAAAAGACATTTTCTAGTTCCCATGGTGTCTTCTTAGCTTTGACTGCCTTTCTCCCTTCTCACTCACACAAATGCTCACCATCAGTTCTTTTTTTCCTTGTTGGTTTGTCTTTTTCTCCCCCATTATCTTATATGGTCCTTACTTTATCACCTTCCTCCCAAATTGGCCACCAGGTCTTCTTACCTAGAGTTATTTACCTCCTTTACTTCACCGTTCATGTGCTACAAGAGGAATCTTCCTAAAATACCCCTTTTGTTATGATGGCTATCTCCTCAAAAACATTTAATCCCCTCTTTTTTCCTCCTTAATCAGTTCTAATCTTCTCTGCTAATCTGTTCAGGTCCTTTGATTGGCCGTTCTTAACCACAATTTGGTCTCTACTCTTCCTTAGTCTGAATGCCTGTATCTATCACTTTGGCCCCCTTATTGTCCTTCTTCAGCCCTATCCACCACTTGCTCACCGTCCTGGCTCACTCTTGATCTTTTACTGACCAAGAATGCTATACTTCATCCATCATGTTCACCTATTGAAATTCAGATTATTATTCTAAGCCCATCTCTAGTCTTAACCTTCTGTGAGGTCTACCTCATGCCTACTGTCCACCTCATTTTAAAAAATTATTTTCTTTTTGAATTTGTTATGCATATAGCCTTATCCTGTTCTTCATTGCCTGCCCACAGTTGGCAAGAGACTATCCTGTTCTTCGTTGCCTGCACACAGTTTGCAAATTTAACATATCACAATATAGAAAGGATATAATACTCTTCTAGTCATTCATTATTGTCCACAAATATTTATTACATGCCTTCTACATGCTTTACATTATTATGGACAACACAGGTACAAAGAGCAAGACAAGTGAGGACACATACTTTTATGGGGCTTAATTCTTAGTCTGTACCCTGGACAAGGTAAGAAGTGATAGGAGTTGAGGTAAGAGAAATAGGCACGGAAAGACTGGGCAGAAATTTGAAAACAATGAAGGTAGGAAAAATAGCATGATGATTCCTCTTCCTTCTCCTCCTCTCCTCTCTCTCTCCTTCACTAAGCTAAAGAGTATAGATTTTATCTTAAGTGCAGAGGATGACTGCTGACTTGCGTGAGGAACAAGGATTGTAGGAGGGCAAAAGGAGGAGCAAAAGGACATCTAGAAATCTAGGTATGAGATGATGGTGTCTTGGGCTCGGGTGATAGTAATGAAGTTGTAGAGATTGTTTCATGGGTGAATGCATGACCTCTCCTACCATATTAAAAACAAACCACCACAGACAGATGCCATATCTTAATCCAGGAGGTACTGCATAGGTAAATAATGTAACAGATGTTCCATATACATCTGCTGGCAAAGTGGTTGGATTTAATTTTATCTCTGCTTATTTGAAAAAGAATAGTTTGTGAGGTAGAAGACTGCATTGACCATGCTTTCTGTTAAATATTTCCCTTCATTATTGTGATGGATACCTGACAATTTACTTGTTAGATTGTGCAGGCACAATGATATTCAGTCAAGACAGACCCAAGCTACTAATTGAAACTTCCCTAAGTTTTTCAAATTTTAGATGTGTCCTAAATGTGTCACAATAATTTAAGGATTTTTCATAAGAAAATCTTGAGACAATGTAGGATAGCTGAACATTTTTGTCTTCCCACAGTATATTTCTTTTTAGCCCAATCTGTTTGCTTATATACATCTAAATACCATGGTAATATTTCAAATAATTATATAGTCCCCAATGTATAGTTTTTGAGTAGGATGTGCCAGTGATTAAAAATCTATGTATGGAAATAAAACTGCTGCTTATGAAGGCTGCTAAGTCTCAAGACTGTACGTGGGTGTGTAATTCATATTTCCTTTTATAACTGCAACTTGACTATTTGAAAACTAACTTTTCCCAAGTAATTTAAAAGAAAATTAATGCCCACAAGAGAAAGGCATTCACATAAGTAAGCTGATCCAAAGATCTAGGTGATCTGCTGCTCAGGGATCAATGATATAATTGATGGAAAACCTGAGATATCAGGTCTCCTGTGCAGAATTTTTCTGAAAAAGTTACAGTCAAGGTAGAGAAAATGAAATAATAGATACAAAAGCACTCTGAAGAATTCAAAGAAGTGTGTACACATTTGGCACTCTTTATCAAAAGAGCTTCTCAGTTCTTCATTCAGAACAGTTCTAAGCCCCTGGATCCTAAAGGAAAGTTTATTTGGAATGATCAATTACATGTCAAAATTCATTTCACCAGCCTGAATCTTCCACTACCTTGTTTTAATTTATAGAAGAAATTCTCAGTGGGAGGAGCAACAATGTCTACAACAATGTCCTTCAACAATGTCTACAAATACCACTTGAAAAGAAATACATTTCTAACCAAATGGTTCATTAACAAAATATTTCCCATGCCTGAATTGTGGTTCCATTGGAATCACAGTTTCACAGAATTTTCGAGGTGGACAGGGTGCTAGAGAACATGTAGTCCAATTCCCTCATTTGTCACATGAATAGTGGAAAGCAGGCTGAGTTTTTGCGACAACAATGGATGATTGAAAGGGGATCCAGGTACTACATTTTCCCAATTCAAATAAGTACTGTTTACTGACTGAACCCTTCTGCAGCAGTGCTAGGATTCAACCTCACTTCTGAAGCTGAGGCCAGTACTCCTCACCCGCAACCTGCTTGTTTGCTCACCCTTGTATTAGTATAGTGAGTCCCCTACATACGAACCTTCAAGTTGTGAACTTTCAAAGAGGCAAACGTGGGTGAGTTTACGGCCGTCACCATGAATGGGGTTTGGAAGAACCTTTGCCCGCAGTTTGTTTACAATTTTCATGGATTTGAGAAGGTGAATGAGGAGTCCAAAGAGGTCTTCAGCAACTTAGTGACCCTCAGCAAGAAGCTGGAGCTAGATCTTCAAGAGGATGTCTTCATTGAACTCCTTGCTGTGCAACACGAGGAGCGTACTAATGAAGACCTGATGGAATTGGAGGCACAGAGAAAGGATAAAGTGAGACAAGAGGAAGAAGAGGTAACTGAAGAACCGAAGAGATTCACAATGCAGGAAATGGCAAGGGGAGTTTATTTATTTGAGGAGGCACTGTAAGTTTTGAGACACAGGACCTGAACGTAGAATGAGACACGAAGGTTGCAGCAGCCATTCAGAATGCAATCCAGTGCTACTGTGTCATCTATGACGAGAAAAAAAGAGCTTCTACCCAGACGTCACTGGATCGTTTTCTCAAGAGAGTAGATAGAACTGAATCCAGCAAGGAACCAGAACCTGTGCCATCAGCGTCAGGCATGAGTGAAATTGCAGCTTGCCCTCCGTCTCCTATCGCTGATGATCCTTCAGCTCTACCATCTCCCACCTCCTCTCCCTCCTCCAGTCAGTAACTCTTCTTGCCTGTTCACCCGATGCCAGCCCTGTACGCCAGCTGTTGTACTGTACTACTGTACTTTTTAAGGTACTGTACTGTAAGATTAAAAATGTTTTCTTTATTTTTTGTGTTTGTTTTCTATGTATTATTTGTGTGAAAAGTATTATAAACCTATTACAGTACAGTACTATATAGGCAATTGTGTTAGTTGGGTACCTAGGCTAACTTTGTTGGACTTATGAACAAATTGGACTTATGAACGTGCTCTTGGAACAGAACTTGTTCGTATATAGGGGACTTACTGTATTATTGAAGCCATGTCATTAACTCAACTGTAGAGAATCAAATACACATGTTTCTATGAATTTACCATGTTCCAGGAACTATTCCAAGCACTCTATGTCTATTAAATTGTTTAATCATTACCAGAACCTTCTGAGGTACAGACCATTATCATTTCCGTTTTACAGATGAGAATACTGAGGTACAGGGCTGTTTAGTTATTCATCAAAAGCTACTGAGTGGTAGAGTATAGATATGAGTTCACACAATAGGGAGACTACGTACTTGATCATTACTTTGTGGTTATCCAAAGTAGTTAACCAAAAGTTATAATAACACTTAAGAAATAAAACAAATTATGTTCTTAAACTGTATATAAAATTCTAATGACTGGTTCTTGATCTAGGATAATAATAATTTATCTTTCAGCATTAGGAGTTCAAATACATCATCAAAGGGGAAGTCTGAGAGATCCTTTGCTAACGTGGGGAACATATTTCTTAATTCAAATATTCATGTGAATGACTGCATCTGTTCCAGTCTTGTCTCTATCCCTAGTCATCAACACAGTACCTGGAACATGGTAGGAGATCAACAGTATCTGTTGAATGAATGAAGGATTGTAATGTGGGATGAACTATTGAATTATAAATGAGTTTTATGCCTAAAAAAAACTAAAGATTGTTTTATTAAGCAAATCTGGTGACCTGGAATGATTCATGTAGTTTCTCCAAATATTGCCTAATTCCTGAAATATACTTTACGTAACAAGCTTAAGCATCATAGATATTGTTAGATAAGTTAATAACTAATTTTATTGTCTTTCTGTAATTATTACATGAGTTGAACTGAACTATTTAATTTGAAACACCAGAAACACTTACTACAAGGAAATGGAATTTTAAAAATCAAATTTGTACTATCAATGTATTCTTTTCTTAACAGAACAGTTTCCTACTTTTGAAAAGCAAGCCAGCTTAATAATGGCAGATCAAGTTAATCCACCGATTGAGACACTTTTGCCAAGGAAAATATGAACAAGATAATACTTTTTTGTAGTGTTATTGAAATCCACAGTGGTAACATAGTGTTCAAATAAATATTTGCAATTTCAGTGTTTGTTCTCTGTTCTTTCCAGAATATTTAAAATTTAGTTACTGACTAAAATTGATTCACCAGGAATCAATTCAGAACCCTTGCAAATGCTCTGGACTAAAGGTGCTGTCAACCCTCCCTTGCTCCTTTGGGTCAGAATTTCCTTCTCCTGTTTTTAGAAGATGCTTTTCTAGTTTCAAAGAAGCACATGGTGTGGAACTTTTTTAAAAAATGAATTTCATAACCATTTCTCTTCTTCCTCCACCATGCAAGAAAGGCTTCCCATGTTTCAGGGAGGGATCTGCCAGACAATGGCATAAATGTCAACCTAATCTGTCTGGTGGCCCTTCTAAGGGGACCTTGGTGCTGTTGACAAGTACACGCTTCACAGACAACACCATTTTACCCAGAAACTCCTGACCTGAGTATCACTGAGTTGTAACCTTACAGAAATAGAAAAAGTGTGAACGTCCTTCCTCTGATCAGCAACAGGGCACTTTGCACAGAACTTGAGAGCTGGTAAAAGATGTCCGCCGGTCAGTTCATCACAGTGTCTGTGTGCACTCCATTAGCTATGCTGTAAGGAATGCCGCTTGCTCTTTGTGTTCTGTGAAGTAGAACAATAGGTCACTCTCCTCCGGAATAGCTGCTGATTCCTTCAAAGTTCAGTCAAAGCCCACATTTTTCCCCTCTGAATAATGTATGAGCTTGGTTCACCCATGTGCTGCTAGTCTAGTATGGAGGGAACTTTCAGCCTTCTTGTCTGATGTCCCTGAGAAAACCCACTGGTTCAAACAGGAAGACCTTGTCATCCAATTTTGTTTGGCAGAGGGTTGTGATGAAAAGGTAGGAGTGAGAGAGCTCCAGAGGCCTATGCATAGGCGTGCAACAGCCAGGAATGCTGACCTTTGAGACATCCAGTTTAATACTGCTCACCTCACGGGCACATTCTAGATGGAAAGGTAAGCCCTGCCCCCCATGCATAGTGGTGACCAGACGTTCTGTTGAGGGAGTATCTCCTCCATTTCCCCTTCCGAAGTTGACAGCCCAATCAGTGGTCAGCTCTCAAGCTTTATCATTCCATACAGTCAGTGGCCCCCATGAGGAGGCCTGTGTATTGGTTTCCTAGGGCTGCCATAATAAATTTCCACAAATCTGGTGGGTCAACACAATAGAAATGTATTCTCTTGTGGTTCTGGAGGCTAGAAGTCCAAAATCAAGGTGTTGGCAAAGCCATGCGCCCTCTGAATCCTCTAGGGAAGACTCCTTCCTTGCCTCTTCCAGGTTCTGGTGGGTCCTGGAGCTCCTTGGTTTGGGCAGCCTCACTCCAATCTCCACCTCTATCTTCAGGTTGCCATCTTCCCTGTGTGTCTTCACATTCCTTCTTGTAAGGACATCAGTTACTGGATTTAGGGCCTACCTGAATCCAGAATGACCTCATCTTAACTTCTTATACTTAGTTCTAAATAAGGTCACATTCTGAGTTCTAGGAAGACATATATTTGGGGGCAAATGCTATTCCACCCAGTATAACCTGTAAGAGTAGAAAAGTGATACAGAATTTATAGACCCCTGCTGTTGTCTCCAGAAATGTCTGAGAAGCATGGTTAGTACCTAACCATTCCTGAGGATGGGGGTGAGAAGCTTCTAAGTGTTATATCCCACTTTGTGAGGCAGAGGGAAACATCTGTGCCTGCATGCCGGCTGGTCTCCTAGGTGGAATGGCTTTCCCTCCAGATAAGTTATAAAACCTACATCCTTCAAGGCCCTCCCCTCATACTACCTTTTCCTTGAAGCTATTTTTTCCAGAGGATGTTATTTATTCTTCTTTTAACCCCGTAATTCAAGGAAGAGTTTTATGGATTTGGAACTTCTCAAGGTTTCCAAAGGTCTACTGTCCCAGGATCTCTATGTGGGAGGGACACAGAACAGTTAGTGAAGAATCATAAAATCTCAAAGTTTCTGGGAACTTTAAGAGCTAGACAATCAAACCTTTATGCAAAATTGTACCTTAAATTTATTAGTTAGCACCTTAAGCGGGAATGACCTAGAACCCAAGATATTTACCCAAGGGAGGAACTCTGAAGGATGGAAAAGTCTATTACAAGTAGGCGAGCCCCATGCAAACTTCATTTGTTTTATAATTTTGCCTCAGACTATCCCTGCAACTCACAGTGACCTCGTTCCATCACCTCAATTCTCGTGTACCTAAAAATCAATGTGGGTGTTGTATTTATTCACTGTGTCATAGTTTGCCAATATCTGCCCTACTTGAACTTGTTAAGCCTTCTAAAAGTGGAGAAATGTGAGGGGGTGGAGTGTAGGTGAGGTCATCATTGTCTGTGCTCAGGTTCCAAAGAACACACCAGCTCTCTCATACCCTGCAGAGTAGTTGGGGGAAAGCAGGAACAGTGTTCTCTAGGGGAGTGGCTCTAGATTTGAATGTCAGAACAAAACTCCTCTAGCTTAACCTCCTCTTCTAGTCCCTTTGTAGACTTTTTCATCAACATGTGATCTTTCCTATCAGATAGAATACTGTCAATTGTGACTAGTGAAAGGCCCAAGTAAAAATGGCCTATAAAACTAGGGGTTTATTATCTCCTGTAACAAGAATTATTGAGTATAACCAACTTGGTTATTGACTATAACCAACCTTGTAGTCTCCAAGGTTGGTTAATTTAGAAGCTTAATAATGTCAAGGACCCAGGTGCTTTTGTCTTTCTTCTCTAACTTGGCCATGTTTCCCTGTGGTCTCAAGATGGCTGAGGCAGATTCAGGTGGTACATGCAGATATGAAGACCAGCTTCATGGGCATGCGGTCAATACACTTGCATGGGGCGTCAGGTTCAGAAGAGTCCCATGTGAGGGGGCTAATGCTCTGTCGTCTCCATCTTGAAATTCTTCATGATTTTACTTTGACTTTGCGTTTTGTAAGTGAAGTTCAGTAGGACAAAGGAGTATGCACCAAGGGCTTGGAGCCGTAACTCATGCATGGTCCTGCCTCACCACCTGGGCTGGATGGGTTCTAGGCCACCTGCTCCCTGACCTCTACCCAGCAACTACTGCCACCCTTTGCCTCCAGCAGGGGCCTAGAGGTAGGTGTGGGGAGGGTCGGGGTAACGTATGCTCTGCATGCTGTGTTGCAGGGCGAGTCACCAGGTGCCCGTGAGGGTCCCCAAGCCTAAATAGAAAATAAAACCCACCATGACAGGTGGAGAGAGAGACAGTTGAAGAAAGGAACAAGGATCTTCACATTTTAAGTTTTCAGTGGGCCCCACAAATTATATAGCTGTCCCTAATGCAGAGTTCTAGCATAGGAAACAGACTTTTCTGTGCATCTCTTTTCTCTAGCAAGGAGTCTTTTGCAGACACTCCCAACAGATTCTAGTTCTACATAGCCCAAATTTAGAGCACATGTCCATGCTTAAGGCAGTACTGGCCAGAGATTGAGACTACCCTGATTAGCATAGACCAATAGAGATTCACCTTTGGGCTAGAGATGGTTTCTATCCCTGAACCCATGGCTGCTCCAGATATCAGAACAAAGTCAGAGATCTGCCAGCATGGAAAGATGAGAGTGAGGTGAAGAGGGGAGTAGGATCTAGGTAAAAAACCAATAGTCTGTCACACTAGTCTCTCCCTGATTCATTTGCTTTTTCATTCCATCATATCAGCTAGAGAGGGGCCATAGGATCCTCAGAAATAAATGAATCCAATGCTTTTCTAGTTCTTTTAACAGTGGGAACTTTTCTTCAAATGGAATCACAATATCAGAGGGCAAGAAGAATAAAAGGGAGCTTCTTTGGTTGAAACAGATGAATGTTGCTTGGGTCCCAACCAATTAGGAAACCTAATTATCCCTAATGAAAGTCTATCAAACCAATCCAAGGGTGTCTGCTTAAGTGTTGTGGTCTGAAAAATCTTTCTGTGCTACTTAAGTTCATTTTTTTAAAGATCTCAAAAATATCCTCAAAGTTGATGGTTGGTAAGACACATGTGCACTGTAGCTCACTTTGTTTTCTAACTGAAGTGCAACATTTTTCTCTTTCAAGGCATGTAAAACAAATTAACCCATCAAGAAGTGATATGACAGTTAATGTTTTTCCAATTTAATTCTTATTTTTATCTAGGACTTAGCATCTTACAAAGCCTTCTGATGTTTGACTCTTATACTTAATTTCTAAAACACCAGAATCACATTAAAGTCCCTAAGTGTTTGGGATTAGATGACTGATTGACTAGCAGAATGTTACTGGGCAAGAAACCGAGTAAGAAATTAATTTGTTTTCTTTCCACATCAGACTCTCAGCTGCTGGGCAGGGAGATCTTATGTCTTCCTTTAATCATTGTCCCAGAGGGTTTTTATGCCAGCCCTTCAGTACCAACTGCTCAGGTACACTCCCACAGAGATACAAATACAGCTAGCTGAGAATATGGGGACAGGAGATCCAAGCCTGGCTGTACACTTGGGCTTTAGAGAAAACATTTGGCAACTTGGAAGGGCCTCAGCAGAGTCTGTCCTAACCCCTCCACATTCCATCCACCACTCCAACATGGAACAAATTCATACACCACAAGGCTTGCCCCAAAAATACACACTGGAATCCATAAACCGCATTCCTGTGTCCATACAGTTAGAGACTCAGTAGATTTCTTCTTCACAGGAATTCTGAAAACAAAGACCAGAGTCTGAGGTTTTCACCACAATGTCTCCACGAGGATTAACACAGCTGCCTGGGAAAGAGAGGAGCTCAAGAGGGTCAAATGCTTCCCACACGTTTGACTGAGTGGAGGGGAGGAAAGCACCTGCAACTTATGCATGCTGCAGCGTCTTCCTGACCATTTTGTAATTCTCAGAATCAAGCTTTAGTTCAGCTAGGCCTGGGACACTGAGTCTGCAGATATTTTTACAATGTCTGCCAGGATTTCTTAGCTTTGCTCTAATCTTAGGCCAACGGCAGCAACTAACCGAGGCCAGTTGCCTAGAAGGAGTGTACCAAGAGGACAAGGCAAGCAGTGGGCATAGCTTAGTAATAAAAAAAGACAAAGAAAATCCACACCCTTAAAATACTGTAATGCTTGAGCAATACCTTTGTTATAAGAAGAATAAGATGGAAAACAAGAATTGCACTTCGACCTGCAATATATCTACACTATTGCAGGGCTGCCAAGTTGGTTCCATCATTTTGAATGGCATTTAAGGATGGCGGAGATACACAACTTGTCTAAAATCATAAAATAACAACACAGGAGAACATTTGTGAAAGTGCTTAGTAGACTAGGAAGAGGATTTTCTTGTTATTCGGTCCAAATTCCTCATTTCCAGAGTCAAACTGAAACTCAAAGAGGTTGCGTGACTTGCCCTGAGTCACGTGACTTCAGTCTCCTGCCCTCAGTCCATTCACCACAAAGCAGATGACCCAGAGCAGATTCTTCTTGGGTTAGTAACTTTGCCAAATACATTATTATGCATATAATATCGGTAGTTACAATCTGTCTGTAAACCAACATCATTAACTACAGTAAGTCATGGATGGGAGTTCTTTGAAATAGTCATTTTCCTGTAGCTTGGATCATTCAGGTAGTTTTGGAACTCATAGACTTGCATAAACACACAAAACGTGTATTCGCCTTCTATATCCAGTCAGTATCAGCCTGCGTTTTCTTCTAAGACAGAAGGGACAGTAGTAATCACAAACTGGTGACGAATAGATGACCCAGAGCTTGGGGAACTTGTTCGTGTTGCCCATGAAAGGGCATTTAACTAGCCGTGTGTCATCAGCCTGCCCAGGCGCTCTGGGCTATGCCAGTGTCATGGTCATCTTGACCCCCAGCCACCACGTGTGGTGTGACAAGTCTGGGAAGCAACCACAGCTTGAGCAAAGAGATTGAGTCACGGAGAAGCTCAAGTCCGGTGCTACTTCACTGTTAATGTTGCAGAAAATAATAACAGGGCAGCAGGGAACAATTTCTAGTCAAGGAAGGGACTATGCAAAGGAGGAGTACTTCTTTGATTTTTGTAATATTTTAAAAATAAATAAATGAGGTGCACATTTGGCCCCTGGTTTTGCTGCTCACCTGGTATAAACCTGGTGTAAATTGAATATAAGCATCTTTTTGACCTGCTATTTCTTGGCCGTGACGTGCAGTCTAGTCAGTCCTCCTAGCCACGGGATTTTACTACCAAGGGGTCAGCACACTTTTTCAATGAAGGACCAGATAATGACTATTTTAAGCTTTGCAGCCGTATGGCTTCAGCACTGCTAAACCTTGCCATTGTAGTAGGAAAACAGTGATGGTTAATCTGTAAAGAAATGGGCGTTGCTGTGTTCTTTGGGGCCATAGTTTATCAGTCTCTGCTCTGATAGTTCTGAAATTTCTGGAGTTACTATAGAGAGTGAGAGGGCAGGTCTTAAAGGGTTCTGGGAAGTTTTTAACCCAGAAGAGAGCCACATAAGGGTGGAAGAAGAGGGCTGAGTTTTATGCTCATCCTAGCCATCTTTAGGTGTCTGGGGCAGGGGAGATTTGGAAAGTTCTGGTCGCATTAATGGTCCACTGAGGGTCCGGTAGAAAGGTTCCAAATCCTGTGTGTGTGAGAGAATTGGCTGAATGGATCCTCTCACCATAATTTGCAAGTTCTTTTCACTAAAGATAGTAGACATCATTTGAAGGGAGTTTCATCTACTATCTCCACCCTACTGCCATCTTGAAAAACACTGAACCTCATTTGACATGGTTTTATAGATGCCAATGAACATATATTTTGAGCATATACCTCAGAGTGTGGTTAAATATAATTTTGGCCGGTGCAATGTAACTTGCAGGCATAGAGACATATGGCTTGAATGGCTTGAGCTCATGCTGTGTGTGTGTGTGTGTGTGTGTGTGTGTGTGTGTGTGTGTGTGTAAAACAGAAAACAATACCATCTGACTAAATGGTAGGCTTGGTGCCAGATGCCAGTCTGGCTGAGACAGGCACACAAGCGAACAAGCTAACCTCAGCCTTCACTTCCTCCTCCCCCAAGAGTCTATTAAAAGACAGAAAGGGGCTGTTTAGCATCAGAGAGTGGGACATGATGCTGAAGTGCACATTCCCCAGTGTCGGGATCACAGCAGCTGCAGCCCAGTTTCAGCGACAGTCCCTGCTACCGCCATGCCCTAGCGAATCCCAGAAGTCAGAGGACGAAACTCTGTGGGACTTCCAGGATGTGGAGACTGGGCCAGGAAGTGGAACAAAGCATGCATTACAGAGCCCTATAAGACATCTTCAGGAGGCAGAAACTTGCTGAGCAGCTCCAGTGGCAGAAGGAGAGCCCACGTCCATCGGCGGTAAACTTCTCCAGTTGACCTCTTAACTAAGTCTTAGGAAAAATAAATGAGGTGATGGAGAAGAAGACTGATCCATGCTGCAGAAGAATCAAAAAATCCCAGGGACTCCAGTTTGCCACTTCTTCCAAATGTTTGCCTATACAGCACAAAGTGAATTGTTTATCAAGTGATAGTATTTTTACATTAAGTATACATTATAGGATTTTTCAGACATACAAGAGTATACTAAGATATGTAAAAAAAAACCCTGTATATCCACTATGCAAATATATTGAGTACTAACACATCTGCCATACTTGTGTCATTTTTTAAAAGAAATAAAATATTACAGACACAGTTGCAGCCCCGTGTATCACTTTCTTGTCTCTTTTCCCCTGCTGTGTTCCCAGTGGTAACTCCAGTAATTCCTGAATTTGGTGTATATCCTTTTATACTATTATACATACATAGTATACATTAGTAATCCATAGGCATATTTGGCATATTTTCACTTTTTATAAAAATTGTATCATTATATATATTTTCAACCTGCTTTTTTACACAACGTTATGTTTTTAAGAAAATTTCTATGTTGGTACATAGAACCCTAATTCATACATCTTAATTGTTGTATAGTATTCTGTTTTATAAATATACACAATTAAACTGGAAAATGGACATTCATTCAGTATTGAAAAAAACCTGAGCGTCTCCTGTCCTTCACATTATTTTATGTTCTGTGGATACAGAAGTGAATAAAATAGACACAGTTTCCTACCCTCGTGAAATTGACATCTAGTGGTGGAGATAAACAAGAAACAAATAAATATATAATAGAATGCCACTTTTAAAGATATCTATGAAGTGAATAAAAAGCAAAGTAAAGGGATAGAGGGTAATAGGAGATGCAACTTTAGAAAGTTTCTTGAAGGAAGGCTTTTCTGGTTAGAAAGTTTTGAATGGGACATTTGTGTGGTTTCCAAGTCTTTGTTATTATCTATAATGCTGTAGTCATGTTTTTTGATACAGCGTAAACGATGCTGTAGTCACGTGTATATGACCCCTATGAATATCTCCTTGTGAAAGTGAAGCCACATATTTCAGGGCAGTGTTGCTTCATTTTTTTCCTTGCATAGAAAATGAAAATATGTGTTTGTCATACTTATGGAAACAGAGGAAGCACCTTGTAGAGTGTCCGGAGGAATCCATCCCGAGGCTTCAGGCCACTGCAGGCCCTTCCCTCCCCACCTGTCCCCAAGCCTCCAGGATCAATATCTCAGCACCCATGTGACCCATGCCAAGCACACTGGGTGCCATCTGCAGGAAGCTAGTCATTGATTTAATTTATTTTTTAAAGCTGAATAATATATATTTTTTTATTTTATATTGGAGTATAGTTGATTAACAATGTTAGTTCCATCTATAGGAAGCCCTTTTCTTGAATAGAATTGCTGTGTGAAGGAGGAGGCATATCTTCAACCTTAGGAGATAATGCCAAATATTTCTTCCCCAAAGTGCCTCTACCAACTGGCACTTCCCTTCAGTAGCATATGAAACTTTCCATTTCACCAGATCCATCCCTGCATTTTTGAACTTTCAAAATTTCACCAAATCTGTTTACATTTGCATTTCCCTAGTTATTGGTCACATTGAACGTCTTTTCATATATTTATTGGCCAGTAAGTTTTCCTCTTCTGTGATTCATATCCTTCCTCATTTTTCTACTAGGCTATTCAGTTTTCTTATTTATCTATAGAACTGCTTCATTTAATCTAGGTACTAATCTTTTGGCAGTTGTATACAGATATCATATCCCAGTCTGTGGCTTGTCTTCTAACTTTATTGGCGCTTTTTGTTCTACAGACATTTTAAACTTTAATGTTGTAAAATTTGGCAATATCTTCCTTTATGGTTTGTGCCTTTTGGTGTCAAGACTCCTTCCCTATCCTGAGGTCATATAGTAGTTTCCCACATCTTTTAATAAAAATTTTCCTGTTCACATGGCAGTCTTAACTTTGCCTGGCACTGAGTTTCTTGGTATCACATTAGTGAGGTTTATTTTATTTTATCCTTATTTAAATTTTATTATGACTATCTGTCCATTTATTGAATTGTCCTTCAGGCCACTGACCTACAGGCACCTTGATAAACACACGAGCTTTCCTTTTGCAACTCATGCTCACTTACTTGAGAAGACGGAGCTGAGAGCGACATTTACACGTCACTGTGAGGTTCCCTGATGGCCTGGGAGTGGGCTCTAGAGCTGCCCAACACAGCAGTAGTGGGAAATTCGAGCACCAGGGGGAATCTCTCCTCATGCATTTATGACTTGTGGTAATTAAACTTCAGAGAGAAATTTTTGACTCAAGACCTATATAAGATTATAAGTGAATTAGTCATGCCAAAGCTCATGTGCTATTATCATGAGCTCCAGCCTTCAGAACCTCAGAATAAATCACAGCCAAGGTACAGGCAAGAGCCAACCATCAAATTTCAAATATTCCAGGATTGAGAAATGTAATTAGTTGACCTACAATAAACACGCTTTATCACTTAGGGGTGTTTTGCTCTGTTTCCTGCAAACTGTGAGACACGTGCATTATAAACCTCATACATTATTAAAACAGTTTGTTTTCTAAAAAAAATAACTTGGCAGAATAATATTGGAATTAAACCAGAAATTCAACTTTCTGGACTTTAGAATGGCATAGATCCAGACCAAGATTCAAGAAAAACAAATAACAACCTTCAGCTATTTTAATTAACAACCACAATGAAAACAATCAGCAATTTGAAGAAAAACTTCACAAATAGCCTTATGGTAGAGATTTCTGTTAATGGAAATAACGTGGAAATGCTAACAAAGGAAAAGAGAATGAAATCTACCCTTTACTGGACATTTAGTATCAATTAGTCACCACATGAAGCATTTCTACGTATGCTGTGCCATTTAAAACTTAACCGCGGCCCTCAAAAACATTATTAACATTCCCATTTTAAGGGTGAGAAGCTGAGATTTAAAAATCTTAATAAACTTGTCAAAGATGCAGAGCTGGTGAATAGTAGGTCAAATATTCCGACTCAGATCTACATTGACCAACGTCTTTGCTCATCCATTTTCCACCATGGCTTCTGGTTCTAGCACTTGGATGTGTTGCTATAAGAATCATTCAAAAAGCCATATTAATTTCAGGACGAGGGATCAAGGTGTAGCTTGGGACTGAATGAGTGTGACACCGCCAAGATTGTCCTAAGTCTGCTCTGGAGGAGACCCAACCCGTGGCTGACCCCAGCACCACCCAGCCTCTGACATCCACACAATCATTACCCCGAATTGCGGCATCCTGTTATTGGGTGGTCTCCTGAGTCAGTAGGATTCCACTCCAAACTACAAACCCCATGATTCCTCCAAAATCTCAATGGGATGTAGGATGTATGGATTTTAGAGAGGTAATACACTATGTTAGCAATCATTGCAGAACACCTAGGGGTGTGAGGCAGCAGCTCATAACCTTGTATTGATAATTATATTGATATTTCTGCTGTGAAATAATGGATATTCACACTAAATAAGGGAAAATAAGGTAATAAATGGTCCTGTCAGTTCAGTTAAGACTTCACTGCTAAATGAGTTAGAAATACTTTTGGGTTTAGAGCTTTGGGGATTTTGTAATTGCAGATAATATTTTGTGTACCCGTTTTTTAAAAACTGAATGCTTCTGGAAATCTGTAGTTACTATTTGCAGGGGAGTAAAAGAGTAAGTATGACTTGAACTTTGAATAGTACTTTGCTGCTGACAGAACTGTTTTCACACATTATTTTACACTCAGAGCAACAATGTGAGAGATTTTAATTCTATTTTATTGACAAGGCTGCTCAAGCTTAGAGAGCTTGAGAAACTTGCAGAAGGTCAGTTAGCCAGGAAAGAGTAAGACTGGAAACACATATTCTCGGACCTCTACAGGAGATTTGATAGAATCTACAGGTTCTATTTCCAATTTTACCCTTTTCTACTATGGGACCTTGCAAGCCACTTGAGTAGGAAAAACTCAGTCCTCTTCCTGTGTTTCTCTTTTACACTCACACGCCTACCATGCTCACAACACCTTTGATACCAGATGTGTGTGGGCTTTTTCCCACACCAAGCAATTCTGTGACACCAGCTGGGTGTCCCACAATTTAACTCAATTTGGACACTGTCTACCTGGAGATAGCATCAGATCCCACATGTTAAAGGCTCAGTCCTACAAGACTACACCCCACCCTCCCACTTCAGATGCCAATCCCAAGTCCAGGTTGTTACCTGTGCTTCTGACCAGTCGGCTATAAATCTGAGGTTCCCACAGTCCCCTCCATGGGTTCATTTAAATTGCTAAAGCAGCTCATAGAACTCAGGAAAAGAGTTTACTTACTGTTTACCAGTTTATTATAAAAGGATATAACAAAGGATACAGCTGAACATCCAGATGGAAGAGATGCATAAGGCAAAGTATATGGGAAGGATCACGGAACTTCCGTGCCCTCTCTGGATGTACCACTCTCCCACACCTCCGCTTGTTCACCAACCCCAAAACTCTCCAAGCCCCAGGCTTTAGGGATTTTTAAGGAGGCTTATCACGTAGGCATGATCAATCATTAACTCCATTTCCAGCCCCTCTCCCATAGAGGCTGGGAGATGAGACTGAAAATTCCAAGCTTCTAATCACGGCTTTGTGATTAGCCCCCATCCAGAAGCCATCCAGGAGCCTACCCAGAGTTACCTCGTTACAACAAAAGACACTTCTATCACCCAGGAAATTCCAAGGGATTTAGGAGCTCGGAGTCAGGAACCAGGACAAAGACCAAATATTAGAACAAAAGATGCTCCTTGCGCTCTTATCACTTTGGAAACTACAAGGGTTTTAGGAGCTCTGTGCCAGGAATGGGGGCAGAGACAAATATAAATATATTTTTTCTGTCATCTCATACCACTAAACCTTGCCAAATTTTGGTTTCCTTGTCTATAACCTGGGGACGATTATCTTTTCTGCCTAATTCAAAAGATTGTAGTGAGAAGGAGATTATAGTGTGCTATGCAAATGTAAGACCTTATTATTGTTGTACACCTGCATCCGTTTGGCTCAAAGCCTATGTGGGGCTTTGTCAGGATGGGTAGTATTGTCTGCGACTCCCCGGGGGGCTCATCGGAACTTGCAGGATGGCCAGAAGGGGACCTGTCCTCTCCTGCTGAGCCTAAGCCCATAGATACAGCTGCAAAGCTTTCATTTTTTAAACTTTCAGCTGATTTTCGAGCACATTCCATTCTCATGATGTGCAAATTTTAAAGGACATTTGCCTTCAAGCATGCTGGAAAAAATAAATTGGAACCTCTTTTTCAGTCTTTGGACCTCACAATATATAGTTCAGGTAATAAGAAAAATATATATTACATGTTTTACTGTACATTTCTGTGTAAAACAGAGATACATATATGGATGGAAATTACCTTTCTTTTCATTACAGTCTTTTCAGGATCTCACTAAAAAATCAGCAATGCCAAAATCTGCCTCATGGATAAAATCTTTAAAAGTGTGTCCAGAAAAATGTAATAAAGAACATTATTATGCCAGGGATTCAGTTGAAATGTAGACCAAACCAATTCCCTCTCACATTTTTTGTAGTTTATGACTTGCACTGTAACATCACAGGGTAAACTGGGTAAGACCCTGTTTTCTCACTATTGGCAAGATGGAAATGTTATACTACATTTGTCATTTACTTCCTTCTAATTTTACACACATACCAAATTCTACATAAATAAATAAATATCAATCAATTAATTGAATAATGTATCTTTATGTATCTGTTGCACATATACATGTATGTATATACATATATGTACGTTGTGTATGACATATGCACATATTCTATGAATGGATTCAATAAAAATATATTACCTCATGTGAATTAGCTACTTATATGAGGCACTGGGTATAGAAAAAGAACATCACCTAGTCCCTAACCTCTAGCAGATGGACATTCATGGAAATGAATAATTTGATTAGTGTAGTATAAGAACATTATATTTTATTTTGCAGTTTTATTGAGGGTCCATTGAAATTGCATAGGGGAGTAAATCTATCTCCTCAATTAGATGTAAATCTCCTAGAATCTAGGACTATAGATATATATATACTTTATATATATGTGTGTATATATATATATATATATATATATATATATTTGAACACAGAATATTGCTTTGTACAAAATATATGCTTAATTTATATTTTATTGATCAATATTGTTTGATTTTAAAAATCTGAAAGGCATTATTTGGGAGAAGTAACCAAACTTTGTATTTGAAGGTAATGCTTGCTACAGTGATTTCTGTACAGGACCAATCCAAGTTAATGCTTTTAAAATCCAGATTGTGCAGACATTGTATTGTCTTTTCATTTGTTAATAACTTCTTAAATTCCAAAAAGTAACAATTAGCATTGGATCACTTATATAAAAGTTTAAATAAAAAGAAAGAAAAGAAAAGAAATGAATTAAAAATACATTTGTGGTTTCAAAATGATTTGGTCATTCTTTGCTAGCACTCTCACATTTCAAGCCATCTTTTTGTCTTTAGGGCTGGATATAATGAGTCATATTTCTGATGCTTGTTGGAAATTCTGATAGGAGATACGATGGGAGCAGAGTTTGAAATTCTTTGTGAATGAAGAATTACCTGTGGATTTTAGCAAACCTTGGGTAACTGAAGTTGGCTGTGATGGCTGAGACAAAAGAGGCCAGAAATGTATCCTGAATGGGATAATAGGAAGAGAAATTCTTCTCGAAAGTACTCAGTTAGTGGCCTTGGCTTTTCTTAGCATCGTGTATTGGTAGGGTTGTGTTTAAGTACAAAGACAGAGTTGTCACTATTAATTTCTGTTTATGAGGCATTCTGAAGATTTTGTAGTATAAAAATAATAAACCGACATTGTTATTTTCAGGTATGTGAACTGTAAAGCTGACACTTTAGCCCTCTGGCCATTTTTCAAGACATTACCTAATACATTACTTCATAATGATGACTAGAGGGAAACATTTTCAAAAGCACAGTCATAAAGTGCTTCAATAAAGCCCACTCTCGGTCTTGTAGCAAAACCTAGATATGAATCCCTCCTAAAAGAAGTCGGGAGGCACCAAATGTCTCTGCCCATGCATAGCAGCATCATTCATGTCCTTCAAGACTCTCAAGTTCATTTTGGGACAGAAATTCTAGCAGGTAGACTATGTGACCAAATTCTGCCCCAGGAAGGAAAGAGCCTACTGAGAAGCTGTGGTAGATAAAACACTGTCACCCTCATTATCTTTATGCAGTGGGGAAAATGATCAGCTAGTAAAGCCTGACTCTCTCAGTCATGTCTCTGAGGGGTTGAGTCCCCTAGGAAGGGGCAGGTTTGGCACAGAATGGAAACAGTGGCCTTCGAAGACGCACTGGGAACCCACAGTAAGGCTGCATTGCTGACACCTCTGCCAGAAACAGATATAAAAGACTGTAACTGCCAAGGGCTGGTTGTGGGTTTCATTTTCTATGTGTCGTCAGAGAGGAAAGACTCTATCTTCCTCATACCAGGGCATCTGTGAGCAACATTGCAATTGGCTCAGTTCTCTCCTTTGGTTGTACGATGTCTTCTCTTTCTTTCTTATTCATTTCTCATCATATATCCCACATCTCTGCCCCTGCCATTTTCTATACAGAGTTTATGAAAGATCATCCAAGATGGGGGTCCTCGAAGCTGGTTGTACACTAGAATCACCTGAGGAGACTTAAAAGAATACCTCTACCTGGGCCTGACTGCCTAACACTTCTAATGCAGACGATCCAGGCATCAGCGCATTTAAAAAATTTACCAGGTGATTCTAACGTGCAGCTGAGGTTAACAACCGTTGACCTAAGGAGTTAAGGCTTTTGCTGGTAAGTAATGAGTAGCTAGTAATGTTTCTGGATAGCGGAGTCTGTGAGAAAGATAAATCTGGTGACATTATGCAGAGTATATTAGAGAAGGGAGAAACTAGAGGTGGAAATCATGGGTTTATCAATTCTATCAACATTTGAAGGAGGATCATTCATGGTGGCTGGAATGTCATTGTAGGTGAAATGATGTCACTCAAAATCTTTGTTCAAACCACATTAAATATTCTGTTTAAGTGTCATTTTAAAATGTCATCTTCTGTGGCAAAAGGTAACATACTCTCAGAATGCATTTCTATCGAGGAGGATTTGTAATTGACAGTAATTTGCACTGGTAGGTAAGAAAAAATACCTGGTCTATGAATTCTTGGATTAACTTTCTTTCAAACTAAGGAGAAATGCAGATACCTTCAAACCTATTCTCCTGTTTTTATGTTAGATGGTGAAATTCTCGCTCAGATAGTCTGACTGGAGGCCAATGAGGCTTGATTCAATCAGTGTGGAGATGTGGGATGTGGAGAATAATGCCATCCATTCACTGTGCTCATCAAAACCACCACTCTGCAAAGATAATCTGACTAGAAGAGAGAGAAATTAAGGGAAGTTGGTTTTAGAGCACGTTCATGCTGCTGATATGGAAATACAATTACATGTTCACGTTACTCTCTTCTGCAAAATGGAAGAAGTCAAAGATAACTGATTCCAGTCTGGCAGCTAAATGCTAAAAAGGTATAATCATTCATTCAGTCATTAGTTCATTCTTCTAAAAAAATTTTATTGAGGTGAAATTCAAGTAGCATAAAACTAAACACTTAAAAGGAAACAAATGTCATTTAGTGCATTCACAATATTGTGCAATGACTACCTCTGTCTAATTCTAAAACCTTTTTATCACCTTAAACATTAATACATTCTTAAATTATTTATTTATTGCTCTATATACAAATGCTGTTGTACCAAGTACAATAAACTGTATAAAGAAAAATAAAACATGGTTTATGCCCCTAAGAAGCAAATGTTTAGTAGGGATTTTGGCCACTTTCCTCTTAAAATACAAGAAAATATATAATAAGTTCTATAAAAAAACATGACACCAACCAAGGGAGAGCTAACTTCTGACTTGTGGATGCCGGTGGGTTGGGTATGAAGAGCTTCACCACGGAGGTGGTATTTGAGACAGGCTTCAAATGATGGGCAGAAAAACAGGCAGAAGGAGGCAGCATACTGCCAGTAGCAGGAATATCATGAGCCAAGGGAAGAAAGAAGAGGCATAAGAAACACTCAGGGAGGGTGGTGTGACTTACTTGGGCAGGACCGGTGGAGTAGAAGTTCAGACTGGAAAAGTAGGTTGAGCCAAAGTTGTTTGTAGAGATCTCTGAAAAACTGACTGAGGAATTTGGATTCTATTTGCTAAGCAATGAACAGCTACTGAATATTTTTTAAGCAGGAAGAAATGCAGACAATGAAAATTTTAGGAAGATAAATCTGATGACTGGATACAGGATAGATTCGAGAGAGGGAAATTGTCCCTTTAGGTATTTTTAGCGATGCAAGGGATCTGGTCTGTCAGTGTGTAAGTTCGAGAAAAGTCTTGAGAGACGTTTTCCAAGCCCTCAAAAGCAAGCTGGTGGGGGCCATAAAGGAGGAGGACTTAGGGTACCTCAGCCACCCCCTCTGCTTCTGGTGTAAGAACCTGCCTTGATTGCTTTGTCTTAGAGACCCTGTCGAAATACTAGGCCAGTCTCATTGGTAAATCACAGGGCCAGCCTTATAGGTAAATCATAGCTGGGGAGTTAATAGTCATTCTTCGATGATAACCCCTCTGGAGAGTCTGGTCCAGGGGAACATGGGCTCCACTGACCAGGGCCTGCTTCATCTTTAGGCATTTCATACTACTGGTAGTGATGTCTATTCTTATATCCAAGTGATGTACTGAAGGCAACTTCCCTCTTTAGCAGAAGCTTGTAGTCAGATGTGCAAAGAATCCTTTAGAACATGAAAGACGTAGATTCGCTCCACTGCTTACATTATTCGCATTTAACAAGAATTTACTGAGTGCCTACTGTGTGTTAGGTCCTATTTCAGACTCCCTCAGAGGGCTCTCATGATTTTGAGAGAGAATATCAAGTCCCTAACCTACTGCACCATTTTCCTAACCTACAGATGGCAGGTACATGGCATGTTTATCTCTACACCCTGCTCCCGTCCCGAGTCCACGTGGTCATGGCACATCCATCTTCCCACTCAGCCTGGTCACAGCTGACAGTCCTCAGCCCAGAGCTGTAAGCAGCCTCCACAAACACTGCCTGGGCAGGACCTAGAGGATGTTGCTTATTGTCACTTACTCATGTGCCTGCCTTGAAACAAGTAGTCTCTTCTTACTTCCAGTGTTAAAATGCCTAATTCAGAGTGATATCATTTTATACCCTCATTCAATTTTAAATTTCT